>NW_027185694.1:11107676-11142145 GCF_028583685.1 Petaurus breviceps papuanus | reverse complement strand
CTTCTTCTTCTTCTTCTTCTTCTTCTTCTTCTTCTTCTTCTTCTTCTTCTTCTTCTTCTTCTTCTTCTTCTTCTTCTTCTTCTTCTTCTTCTTTTTCCCTCCCTCTCTCCAATTTTACAAATGAACCAAAGAAGCATAGATATAAAGCTGGAAGGAACTTCAGGGATCTAGTCCAATCATTTTCCAGTTGAGAAAATTGAGGTGCAAGGACACAAAGTGATTTGTCCAAGGTCACACAGGTGGTAAGCACCAGAGTCAAGATTTGAACCCAAGTCCTCTGACTCCCAAGTCCAATACTCTTTTCATAACCCTGCACTGCTCTCATATAATTCAAAAGTGGAGATGAACAAATAGAACACATTATATCTACAGTTAACTTTTGTGAATCTATCTCACCTTCTAGGTTTTGATCCTAGGAAACTAGGGTTTCCAATAGATAATTTTTGGAGTTCCATCCAGATATTCTGATTCAGTGATTACAGGATGGGAAAATTGAGAAAAGATTTTATATTTGATTGTTGGGTTAAACTTTTGATCTGTTGACTTGTGACTGAGAATAAGAAAAGCAACTTTAGAGAACAGGGGGTCTCTGTTGGAGAATGAGGATCACAACCTAACTCACTTGTATTGGAGCCAGCATAACACGCCCCCAAATGGAGTGAACACAAGCCACCCTCTGATGGCATCTCCACATGAAACAAGGCAGCAGGAGTCCATGAGACTGAAAAATGTGAATTACCTCACTCCACAGCTGTCCCAACACTGGAAATGGCTTGATGCTTCTCAGATTTTAAAAATTTTGTCCTTGGATGGATTTTCACATATAGCCAATATCCTAGCTGTACTGACAGCCAGCCTGCATTTTCATATCCCCTCTAGATGGAGGACCTGAGAAGGTTATTGTATATCGAATTCCCTCTTGAAAAACCTACCTTGCTGCTCTTCAGCTATCTGAGGGTAAGGGCAGGGGGGCGGGATTCAGACTTACAGAGTAAGCACCCAATCACTTGCCAGGTGGGGTCTTGGAGATATAAAGGGCTCTTCCTTGTTCAGTCAAGTCCCTGGTCTAGACTCTACATCCTGAATCCATTGTTCTTGGGTATCACACAGAATCAAAGATGCTGATTGACTCAGGATTTTCCAAACTCTCATTCACTGAGGATTGAGGATCACATATCCTTCAATTATTCCTTGTCTATGTTCCCAAACCCAAATCTGTCCCCTAGTCCACTGGTGTCCAACTCAAACAAAAACAGATGCCTGTAGGCACATGACTTCAAAAACCTCAAATTAACACAAACTATGTAGCATCATTTTTTAATTTATTTCATTAAAATTTGCCAATTACATTTTAATCTGGTTAAGGTTGTTTTGCCCCAGGGCTTGCAAGCAAGCCCCACGGATCAAGAGTTCCTCACCTCTACTCTAAGCCTCTTGTCCACCTATTTGTCTGGCGAAACTGAAACCTATCTTACTGGGCAAGGCTGCAGGAACCTAAGGCTCCTCAAATATACCCTTTTATTCCTTGTTCAGCCTATTTCCTAATTATTTCTACCCAGACTTCATTTTCCCTGCACCAAATTACTCAGAAATGTGGAAAATTATTAATATAGGCTACTATCAACTCACCCCCACTCCTTCATATTCCCAAAACCAGTTGCTGCATCAGGCTTCTCCTATGGATACCTGTAAGCTGCTAAAAACTCAAACCCCAAACCTTTTGGGGCAGAAGGGGAGAGGGAGAGGGAGAAAACTTAAAATTTATGGAAGCACAGCAGCAAGCACCCTAGCATACCCGGGATGACTGCTAACACAGGTTCTTAGATCTGCTTTTCTAAAGCAAAGCAACTCAAAATGGGTTAACAATCTTACTTTAATCAAACATATACCATTTACCTAGTTCAGGGGGAAAAGTCAGCACCCTGAACTTGAGAGAAAATGCAAAGAGAAGTTAAAATAGAAAATAACACAATGCAGCAGACAGGGCTTCTAGCTATCTGACCATTACATCCATGCTTAGTTAGTTACCAGAGAAGGAAGCACCAACATCTGGGTTTTCAAAGCCAGGGGGCTCAATGGCTGCCCAGAGTCTCATCCGGCCAAACTGCATAACTCTTCCCAAAGTGAGCCCCAATGCAAAACCTCACATCAGGGTATATATAGCCTTCTCCTGGGTCAGAGAATGTCACAACCCTCTTGACCCACTGCCCAATCACAAAGTATCAAGGTGTGTGCATTCCTGAAAAAAAAAGGTTCCTGCCACAGGCTCCATATGACCAGATTCAGCCTATTAGGAGGCAGAGTATATTTTCAAATCAGGGAAGGTTCTCAGAGTCACTTAAGCCTATCAAGGGGCCAAGGGGGCAGGGAAGATCTTCAGATTCCCATTACAGGAAGTGAATGCTGAAAACTGAAAATAAATAATTTAATTTTAAAAAAATCACCCTCGAGGAAGCTAGAACCCCACCAGTGCATTCCCATCTTCTACCAGGGAGCTCTTCTTAATCCACTATCAGCAAAGTCTCCCACACCTGATCCTAATGAAGTTCAAGGCTATGTGGCTTTTTTTCCTTAATAATTACACCTGGCATTTTCTCAAGTCTACATATAGCCGCTTGTTATTTTTTTTAATTCTGACTTTTAACAAAATATCATTCATCATCTCTTTCAAGCCTTGCAAATTCCTTGTGAAATAGGTGTTCCAGGTATTATTAGCCTTGTTTTATAAATAAGAAAACTAAGATTGTGTAGCTTACCCAAGGTCACACACCTGGGAAACATCCAAGGAGGCTAGATCTTAAATGCTAATTTACTGAGGCCAAAGAAGGTCTGATTTCTTATAAAGTCCCTTAATTGAGGGGGTGGTGCAACAACATAACATAGTAGGTATAAGCACATGATGGGGATGCAAGCTATTTCAGCTCTAGAGGGCCCACAACAGCAATATTAACAGGCCCCTCTTCCTATGACCTCGTAATTCCATCAAACCCTCTAGTTTTCTAAGTAAGCAAACTGAGGACCAATGATGTGCCTGAAGTAGGAGGGAACAGATCCATTCCTTGAATCTAAGCCCTCTGATTTCAAATCTAGGGTTGGTTTTTTCCCCCCATTTTATCACATAATCACACCCTATTCCCTGAGACTGTAAACAACCTCCACCAGCCCAGAGTAGTCATATCAGAGATGCAGCCTGGGCCATCTCCCAGAAGGGCCTGATCATCATAGATTTGTCTTTTTTAAAAACAAAAATTCACTGCTGCCACAGGAGATGGTACCTCAGGTAGTTTCAGCACATGTTATGCTATGTCCAAGAAAAGGGGAAAATACAGACACAAGACAGAGCTCCCTGCCCCGGTTCTATGGGTTAATGTACTGGACAAACACACGTATATGAACTTCTAAAGGAAGCTTCTTGGGGAGACTGGAAAACATAGCACATCTTTTCTAAAACCAAGTAGTTTACATAGATTTGAATCTCTGATATATTCAAGGAAGCCAGTATAGATCTTAAGGTTATTTGCAGGAGTATGGAGGGAGTCAGCTTTAACCAGCAAGCAAGAGCTGAGGTTAAGTTTTTATTAAATCTCCAAGATCAGCCATCAGCACTTGTTATGAATCTGTGTTTGATTTATTGTTTTGTTGATTGTCTAGACTTAAGAAAGTGATAGTGATGCAGATTAAGTTTAAAAGTGTCTATGCAGCCATTCCCCCCTTGCCCCACCTCACCCCACCTCACCCCCAACCCTGCTGATACACATTTACTGTGCACCCCTATATTGATCTACAAACAGTGCTTTAGCTTAGCTGGGAGTGTCATAGAAGGTGCAGGGAATAAAGTCATCACCAGCCAGGAGGCTAATAACAATAAATGATAATAAAAACTTACATGCAAATAGTACCTTAGAGTTTGAAAAGTGCTTTATATCCATTTTCTCATTTGAACCTGATGTTTTTTTTTTGCCCTTGTCATTGTTCACTCATGTCAGACTATTCTTGACCCCATTTGGGATTTTCTTGGCAAAGATACTGGAATGTTTGGCCATTTCCTTCTCCAGGTCAGTTTACAGATGAGGAAACTGAGGCAATCAGGGTTAAGTGACTTGCCCAGGGTCACTCATCTAGTAAGTGTCTGAGGCCAGATTTGAACTCAGGAACATGGCTCCACACTATGGCATCATCTAGTGCCCCTTAGAACCTGATCATATCTGTGACTATATAACTACTTTGCAACTTAATATCAGTCCCTATGAGGTATTAAATCATTTTCTTGCCTTGTTCTACCTTTGCAACCCAGGGGTTATAATAATTGACTCCCTTATTGTGATTGGCTAGGGGTTAATGATGGGTCTTTCTCTGATGATATAAATTGACCTATTTGTGATAACCTAATAGTGACAGTATTTCTACAGCACTTTGATATTTGCAAGGGGCTTTACTTGTATTACCTCAAAACTTTGTGAGAAAGCTGCTATTATACAAGGTAGCTGCTATAATTAACCTCATTTTACCAATAAGGAAACTGAGGCTGGACAAGGTTAAGTGACTCACCCAGAGTCACACAGCTTCTGATTTTCCTGTTTTCTGTTTACAGAAGTCCTGGAGGAGGGTTTCAAAGGTCCTGGGACTATACTGATAATTGGTCTTCAGTTTTCAGACCTTGTTTGTGGGTCTGTGTTGAGTTCTCAGACTTTGTTTGTGGGTCTGTGTTGATTTCACAGGCAGATAGTGAATTGATGATGGCACCAGCAATGTGTATGAATGTTGTTTTTGGCTCTGTTAAGCTTTGTCTTCCCAGAAACAGAAATTGCAAAGGATTTGAGGTGGACTGGACACTGTGAGCTTCAATATGCAATGGGAACTGGATGAGGAACTGAGAGATGCCTTCTTGTGAATCCAGGTGACAGTTGGGTAGATTCAGGCAAGAACTGGACCCATGGAAGAGGAGCCATGGAATCTGGGAGCCAGCCTCAAGCCAAGATGAAAATACCTCTCCTTGGGTACTTAGTGCTGACTGAGAAGATTATGATTTACTGTGGCCTAGGAGTGAGATAACTTTGTACTTTGTACCCCTTAAGAATGATTGAATTAAGGATGACTGGAAACTAATCTCTAATCAAGAAGAAAGAAAACTTTTTGACTAGGAGATTAAGACCGTGTGACTCAGAGGTGGGAAAACTTTGACCTTTGTACTTTGTATCCCTTAAGGAGGATTGCTCCTTAAGGATAATTGAGTTAAGAACTTACTGAATGATATCTTTTTTTTTTTTTTTGCTTTTTAGAGGGCAATTGGGGTTAATTGACTTGCCCAAGGCCACACAGCTAGTTTTTGTGTTAAGTGTCTGAGGCCACATTTGAACTCAGGTCCTCCTGACTCCTGGGCCGATGCTCTATTCACTGCGCCACCTAGCCGCCCCTGAATGATATCTTTTGTTTAAAACTATGTGGCCACTTTAGTGATACCGTGTTTCCCCAATAATAAGACACTGTCTTATTATTTTTTTTGGAAAGAAAAACACCAGAGGGCTTATTTTCAGGGGAGGGCTTATGTTGTCCTGACTCAGCTCTCCTCCGTGGCACTGCTCTCAATGGCGCCAGCAAGCAAATCACTGGGGAAGAACAGGATGACACGCTCACTGCTGCAGCTCTGATTGGATGCAGCTCGGAGCACGGTGTGCGTTTCACCTGGGGGGGGAGGGACGGTGCATACAGAGGGTACCGTAATGTAGCATGTAGCGCAGAGGATCACCTTCACTACCGTAGCAATCTCAATAGGGCTTATTTTCGGGGGAGGGCTTATTTTAGAGGAATCTTACACAGTAAGGGGAGGGCTTATTTTTGGGATAAGTCTTATTATCAGGGAAACACGGTAAGTGTTATATCATTTAAATACTGTACTTTGGTTTCTGTGAATGTTTTACCTTAGTTTATTGCTGAATAAAAAGACAGTTCACTATATGTGATCAGAACCTTAAAGCTATTCACAGCAGCAGTCCTCTGGAGAGTTGCTTGTGCTTGGCTATACAGAGAGAAGCACATTCCTGCGCAGGGCCTGCAGCAGTGGCAAGAAGTCTGGGACAGTACTCCAGGGATCCAGAAGCAGATATCAAATTTAAAAGCCAGAAAAAAGGCAAACAACATGAGCAAGAAAAATCAAAGAAAGACAATGACCACAGAGAAACACCTTGATGATGGGGAAGATCAAAGCACAAATTCAGGAGAGGACAGCATGGTCAATATACCACATCTGAAACCTCAAAGGGGAATATGAACTGGTTTCAAGCCCTAAAAGCCTTCTTGGAGGAGCTCAAGAAGGATTTTAAAAGTCAAATAAGAGAGGTAGAAGAAAAACTGAAAAATTCCTTTAAAAATTCAAATTGACAGAATAGGAAAATTGTACACTGAAGAAAACAACTTTTTAAAAAGTAGAATCGGCCAAATGGAAAAGAAGGTACAAAAGCTAACTGAAGAAAACAATTCATTAAAAATCAAATACAGGAAGGGGAAACTACAGTAAATATAATCCCATTATTGAACCAAGTTCAGGTTGCTATACTTTCCCCACTGGCAAGAGTTGCCCCATGTCATTCCTGAGCTGCTTGTAACAGTGGCCCAATGCTGTCAGTTGCTGTCAACATTGCTTGTTTTTCTGAAGCATGGTGCTGACAGAACTCATCTACAGCCAACTTCACTACTTTCCCTAACCATGGTGCTGACATTGTTTTTCAAATGACCCGGCATGTTATAACAGCTTTGCTCTGGATTGCCATGTCTCTTGCTCTTGGCAAGAAGGTTCTGTTTGATGGTTAAGATGGTTTCTGGGCTCTTTTGGCTTTCCTGTTGTGGTTGCTGTTTTGTAACTGTCAAACATTTTTAGGAAATGTGAATAGCCAGCATCATTACTTTCTTCATCTTCTAATTATTTCTGGAGACAAAAGCTTGCTTAAACAGGTTGAGTTGATACTGTTGTAATTGAATGCAGCATCTTCTCCTGATCTTTATCCTATTATTTTGGTATTTAATTTGACTTCTGCACACACCAGCTAATGATCTGACTATACACAGCTAAGTAAGCAACCAATGGTCTTCTGACCACTTAAAACAAACAATTTTGACTCTTTTTAAAAAGGAGGACATTTGATATTTGTCATATCTGAGGCCTTCCAACTCTCTCTGGCAGAAAATACTCATGCCATATAGGGATGAGTTTTCTGAGTTGCCTGTAAGTCTTTTCACTACTTTATTCCCAAACTATATTTTTCAATATAACTTTTTTTTGTTTTACCCCTGTGCCCATTTCTGTATTAAATCCAATAAAGTAGATAATTCCTTATTTTGGAGGGTCTTATCAAGTTCTTTGTAGAATTTCCCCACTCATCTTTTATTTTATTTTTAATTTATGAAATAAAACAAGCATTTCTATAACATACTACAACAGAAAAGATGATTGTACATGAAACTGTAAATCTACTATTCACAACTTGCTATTCCTTTTACATATACAACAAAATTAACATGTATTTTTTTTCTTTCCCCCCTACCCTAGAGATGGCTACCATTAGAAAAAAATATATACATTTATGTAAAATTATTCTATACATACTTCTATTTATCAGTTCTTTCTTGATGCAGATGGTGTCTTTCTTCATATGTCCTTTGTAGTTAATTTTGGTATTTATAATAGACAAAATAACTTATTTGCTCAAAGTCATTCTTAAAACAATATTGCTATCACTATGTACAATGTTTTCTTGTTTCTACTCATTTTTATCCTCATTATTTCATGCAAGTCTTCCCGTTTTTCTAAAATCATTGAGCTCATAATTTCTTATAGGACAGTAGTATTTCATCACAATCATATACAACTTGTTCAGTCATTTCCCAATTGATTGCTGGTAACATTGCTATTATCTCTTTTGGCATTCTGTTAGCTTAAATTCATCATAAGCATGGCAAGGTAAGGTAATTACTTAACATGTTTCTTTTTCTATGTACTATGTAAAAATAAAGAAATGTTTGCTTTCAAAGAAGGTTTCTGATGCTTATTGTCATGAGCAGGACGGATAAAGTGTCTTCTTCAGACAAGAAAATTTTCACCTTTAGCAAGTGGTAAGAAAGTTATTCTCAGTTGGAAGGAGAGATAGAGACCCTAGAGCATATCACAGATCACAGAAGGGAGGATGCTCCAGATGCCACCTCCAGGAATTCAGTTTCATTTGGTAGCGTCCCATTTAAATTCATAAAAACTAGGTGCTAAAGTCAGTTTCTTTACCTGAGGTACCCAGGAAGTCTGATTAGAGATGAGGGGGAAGGGTGGTAACAAACAGATGATTTGGGGAAAGGGACTGAAAGAAGTCTGAAAGCCAATTCTTCCAATACCTCATGAGATCGTGAGATTAGAGCTGGAAGAGACTATATGGATCATCTAGCCCAATTTCTTCATTTTATAGTGATAAAACGGATCTGCAGAGAAAGGTAAGTTACTTGCCCAAGGCCACCAAGGAAAGCTCATTCTACTTTTGACGAAATTGAGGTTGGCTGGGTGGAGAGCCAAACAGAAGCTAAATCTCATAGACTCACAAACTGCTAGAAGAAGGAGCCTTAGAGATGCCCATTCCAACCTTCTCATTTTATAGAGAAGGAATGGAGACCTAGAGTTATATAGTCAAGAAGGTACTAGAACCCAGGTCTCCTATTTCTGTCCATCACTGGGCAAAGATGCAGACACGATAGATCAGATCATGGCAGTTAGTTGGCACCATGAGTTCTGGACCTGGAGTGAAGGAAATCTGAGTTTAATTGGGGCTTGTCTGATCCTAGGCAAATCATTCATCTGTAAAATGGAGTTAATAATAGCACATACCTCCCAGGGTTGTTTTGAGGATAAAATGAGATAATATTTGGAAACTGCTTTGTAGACCTTGGAGCACTATATGAATAGAGCATATCCCAGGACTAGGCTTCTCTCCCCACCCCTAGAATGGACCAGAACCTGGGTTCCACTAGTATTGGCCTTTGTCCAAAGAACCCTATGAGAACCAATCTGCTTCTACTGTAGGAGTCTGCTGTGTGTACATTCTCGCCGCCCTATTACTAATTCCACCTGCTTACAGCTCCAGCCCACCCTATTAACCATATTCTAAGCCAGACCCACCACCAGGCTTCATCTTTGCATTTTTCCTTATAAGAATACAGTAGTTAAAAAAAAATAATGTGAAAAGGATGTATATACCACATCTATTCATATATAGAATGGTAATAGGACCTTGATTTGACACCTGATTTAACCAAATCAATGGTCCTTCCTGAAATGGTTTTACTATAATTAAATTGTAGGTAGAGCTGTCAAAGAACTATTAAAAAAAGACAGTAGTTATAAACTAAACGTTGGGGCAAATAGGTGGTGCGATGGATAGAGTGCCAGGCCTGGAGTCAGGAAGACCCAAGTTCAAATACAGCTTCAGACACGTACTAGCTATGTGACCCTGAGCTAGTCACTTCACACTATTTTCCTCAGTTTCCTCATCTATAAAATGAATTGGAAAAGAAATGGCAAACCATTCCAGTATCTTTGCCAGGTAACACCCAAAAGGAGTCAAGAAGAGTCAAACATGACTAAACAACAAAAAACTAAACCTTGGAATTTCTCAACCTTGAACAATTTTTTTACCTTGTGGCAATTGCCCAGCCTTGAACAAAGCTCCTGCTTCTCCACGCAGTTATGGCTCTAGGAATTTGGAAGATGCAATTTGTAATCTTAAATTTCTCTGAGTTACAAGTTCCTCATCTGAAAGGGTATCCTGCCTACTTCTAAGGTTGACTATGAGGAATAAATTAAATCACATAAATAAAAGGGCTTTATAAGCAGTAAATCAATATGTAAATTAAATTATTAGTGATGCAATAGTCAAGTCAAAACAAATATCTCATTCTCAGTGATAAATTGTGATATTTCTTCAAGTAATTTTATACTTAAAGATTGAGTAAAAGAATAACTCAACACCTTTCATTATTTTTGAGCATTAGAGACGAAAAGGGCATTAGTGGTCACCATGTCCAACCAACTTCATGTTAGAAATGAGGAAATCAGGATCATGCAAGTTAAGGGACTTACCTAAGGTCTCACAGCATCAGATCCAAGATTTCCTCTGTGATAGATTACTCCAAACATTATTGATTTCCAAGGCCAATGTCTATTAGAAATAATGATGATGATGATAGTTTAAACTCTTAGTTTCTCCCTTTTTCTTATCACAATAGGAAAAAAAGTCATTTATGCTTTATCAACCTCCTTGCAGAGCACATCCATAAACACAAATTATAAAATTGCACAACCCCCAAATCAGGCTACATTCAATGGTTAAAAAACTAAAAAGAAATTTACTTGTTGGTCAAGCAAAAGTAATTTCCCCACCTTTTCCAAGGTAGTTTTTTTTTTTTTCTGAGATAGCAGTGCCACCTACTGGTGATCATCAGGTACTGGTCTCTCTGCCCATCTTTTTTCAGCGGGTAAATAGGATCATAGAAATACAGAACCAGATCGGAGACTTCAGAAGTCAGAGGAGGAGGAAGATGATGATGATGATGATGATGATCCGATAATTTGCTTTTATATACAGTTTTAAGACTCACAAAACAATTAGTTAACAAATATTGTTTCATTTGATCCTCACCCTGGTGAAGTGTTATTATCCAAATTTTACATGTGAGGAAACTGAGACAGAGTTTGTGACCTACCCAGGGTCACAAAGCTAGTGTCTGAGACTGGATTTGAACTCGGGTCTTCCTGACTTTGGGTTTGGCATTCTATTTCACTGCACCACATAGTTGCCTCTTTATAATCCAATTCTCTCATTTTTCAGATTAGGAAACTGAGACTCATAGAGGTTAAGTGGTCTTAAGGTCTAAGGCCACAGTCTTCATATTTTTTAAATGGTGTTTATTATCAGAGATTGAGAGATGACATGGTGTGGTTGATAGAGAAGCAGCCTTAGAATCAGACACCTAAAGGAAAGTTTCACACCTGACACATGCTGGATGTATGGCCTTGGACAAGAAACTTAACTTCTCAGTACCCTCAAAAAAACTGGAGTAAGTGCAGATCTGCATTTGTAGAATAAGTTCCTAACTGGAAGTTCCTTATGATTATGAATTTATTGGTCCAGTAAAAAATTAGGAATAGAAATTAAAGTTTGAAAGACTCAATCTAGCAAAAAAATACAAATGCAAAACTTTAATGAATAGCATTGATCTAAGATTGTTGTTGTTGAGTAATTTTTTAGTCACATCTAACTCTTTGTGACTCCTTTTGGGGATTTTCTTGGCAAAGATCCTAGAATGGTTTGCCATTTCCTTATCCAGCTCATTTTACAGATGAGGAAACTGAAGCAAACAGGGTTAAGTGACTTGCCCAGGGTCACACAGCTAGTAAGTGTCCCTGGCCATATTTGAACTCAGAAAGATGAGTCTTCCTGATTTCAGGCCCAGAGTTCTATCCACAAAATTATTAAGGAGATAAATACTTAATTTGCTGTAGGTTGTTATGAGAGGTGTTCAAGGACTCTTCTTTCACTGACACATTTTACTTTGAAACAAGACACATGGACCCCCCCCCAAAAAAAAAAACCCACAAACCAATCCCTCTACAAAGTACAGTTCGGCAAAACTCACAGTCTTGCAGTGTGATTCCAACGAAAACTTGTCACTTTCCTCTTCCATCACTTACTGATTATTACCAGAAAGGAAAGATGTATGCTCTAACTTGAAGAGAACACCACCAACTTTGGCCATTATATTTGACCCAAATTTTATTGCCTCTTTGCATTGTTTTTGTTAACATTGTTAGAGCTATTGTTCTTTTGGCCCTGCCTTCTTCATTCTGAATCACAGCATTGTTATAGTTCTTATACTTTTGGCCCTGCATTCTTCACTCTGATTCGCTTCATACAAGTCTTCCTATGATTCTCTGTATTCTTCATAGTCTCTCATTATGTCATGGTAGTTTTAGGCTGCATTAACATGTCATAGACTGTTTGCTGCTATGACTATTTTTGGACATATGGTTTTTTCTTGCTATCAATAATCTCTTTGCAGTATAATTCTGGCAGTGAGATCTCTGAGTTAAAGGTTAATTTAGTAACTTTTCTCACATAATTCCAAATTGTTTTCCAGAACAGTTGAATCAATTCACAGCTCTACCAGCATCAAATTAGTGACACTGTCATCCCACAGAGCCTCTAATGTTTTTTTCTATCTTTTTCCTATCTTTACTAAGTTGATGGATAGAGCCAATCTAACAACAAACTTATTTTTCATATAAAGACTGTGACCTTGGACAAGTCATTTCCTTTGATGGGGTCACATTTCAGTTTATTTTACTATCTCAAGGTTGTTCTAAATTGTATTTTTTATAATTAGTGATTTTGAACAATTTTTCAGGAAGCTGTCAATAGTTTACCTTTCTTCTTTTAAAACCTGTCCAGGGAAAGAAGCATGGTATGGTGGAAAGTATCCTGGATTTCATGTCTGAGACTTTGGCTTCAAATCCTAAAGCTGCTACTTACTAGCTGGGTGACCTTGGACAAATCAGCTTCTCAGAGATTCAGTTTTCTTAATTATATAATGAGGGGGTTGGCCAGCCATGGTGGCCTGATTTGTAATACGTGCTACTGTTAAGGCTAAAGCTGGAGGATCTCTTGTGCTCCAGAGTTCTAGGCTGTGATGGCTCAGAAATGGCTAAACCAACTGAATATCAAAATTAAACTTAGCATTAATACTGTGACCCCCCCAGAAGCAAGAGGGGCAAAGTCACCAGATTACATAAGGCAAGATAAACTGATCTAGATTAAAAAAGGGGAGAGAGAGAGAATAAGAAGGGAAGGAAGGAAGGAAGGAAGGAAGGAAGGAAGGAAGGAAGGAAGGAAGGAAGGAAGGAAGGAAGGAAGGAAGGAAGGAAGGAAGGAAGGAAGGAAGGAAGACTAGAAGACAAACTCCCACTTGGATCAGAGTGGGACCACACCCCTAAGTAGCCCCAGTATTTCTAGTATAAGGAAGATAGAAATCAACTGATAAGAATGATAATGGTGATAATGATGATGATGGGGGTTGGACAAGATGACCTCAGATTCCCTTCTACTTCTGTGTCTGATTCTATATCCTTTGACCACTTTATTTAGGAACAATCCTAGGAACACCAAGCTTGACTCCAAGTGTAGGGCTCTTCTGGCTACAGCATGTTGTCTCTCTAATTCCGATGAAATTTGTATATATGTGGTACTCATGTTTGAATGAAATACACCAAGGCCAAGAGTTGCATTTTTCATAGTATTATTTAAATAACATTAGCATGTGCTTATTCCACTTATGTCCTACAAATCTTGGAAGATTTTAACGCTATGAAAAGTTTCAATGTCTACCCAGTAACAAACTGTCTATCTCCTGTTTGAGAGCCAACCAAGTTAAATTTGGAAAGGCTCATCACCAGAAGGTTGGCCACCAAGTGATGATTTTTTTTTCGGCCTCAGAAACTCATTGGGACCATCCAACTAAAGCATGGGAGGGTTCTCTTATATATGTTGGTAGAGGGAATACCCATATGGATGAAATAAAGGATCCTTCAAATTACTAGGTTACTATATTTTTCAGGATAAAGAGCAAAGATTGGCAAATTTATAAATATCTTCTGCTATACTTTAAACAATTAGATTGTTTAGTCTGCCTCCTTCATAATAGAATGAGCATTTCCATTTAATAATATGAACTTATATAAAAATCAACAAAACTCATGATCTTTCCCTGCAAGCCCATTTTTCTTCCAAATTTTTCTAAATCTGTCAAAGGCACCACCATTCTTCTAGTGTGCCAGGTGTGTAACCGTGGCTTTCTCTTCTATTTCTCACTGTTTTGAATATGTCACCCTCCTCCACCCTCTGTAGGAAGGGGCCCAATCTAAACCAGTCTACATCATCTCTATTTTAAGCTGTGGCCCAGAAATCCTGTTCTCAGACATCATCTTAAATCAGGTTTCCAAATCTGCCTTGTCTTTGGTAGTCCTTTCCTTTGATAGGAAGCTGTGATAAAAATACCATCTGGGCTTCAGGTCTTAAGAAAGTTTAAGATTTCTTCCCCCGGGTCTCATTCTCCTTAGCAATCCTTTCTGAATTCCTTCTGAAAGAGTTTGCTTCTTTGTTTGTTTTGTCCTAATGTGGATTATTGAAAATAAACAGCAGAACTGGACATAGCAGTGCATATCTATGATCCTTGCTCCTGAGGAAACTGAGGTTGATCTCTTGAGCTCAGGAGTTGTGAGCTAAAGTGGGTTTGTCTTGTTTGGTGTCTCCATTGGGTTCAACATCGATAAAGTGATACCAGGAGAGCAAGGAGAGGTCAGCCATCACGAGTAGAAAATAGGTCAGAGATTCTGTGCCAATCAGAGTGGAATCAGTCATGACTGATATCTGTACTCCCAGCTTGGACAAGAAAGGAGACCCAGTCTCAAAAAAAAAATTGTGAACAGGTTTATCTTTGCTGTGCTTCTTGCATATATGCCCTGGGAAGACAACATCTCTGTATGTTTAATGTTAGGTCAACAAACAGCAACATCACTACCCTCTCCCCAGCAGGGCATCCCCAACCACCACTACTTGTCTCTTGTTTCTCTTACAGGATAATCTCTCCTTATAGTAACTCATGGGTATACATCAAAATTCTTTTAAAACACAATCTGCTGCTTCCTCCTTAGAAATCTAGCTCTCCTCTCTATAGGAAGACCCTTAATATATTTCTTGACTGTATTCAATGGTCCTTCACTTTCTTCTCTATCACATTCTTCCACCTTTAAAATTCCTGCTAGTACAACATTTTTCTCTGCCAAATCCTTTTTTTCTTCTTACTCTTCAAGTTCCCCTCATCTTAAAGGAAGATTTCCTTCTCCATATTAGAAAGGAATTCTTCAAGGCCCTTTCCATTCCAGCAAAGATAACAGCCTCCCCTGTGAGCATAGATAGCAGTCATTTCGTCCCTCTTTTCATTCCTTGATGAATCAAAGCTCCCCATTCCCTTTTGTTCTTGAGAAGTGATTGATTGTGTGGTCAGTTCTTAAATTGCTGCAGCCAATGCCCAGAAACCTTCTATTGCATTCATCAGTCCTCCATCAGGAATCTTTGCCTATACATTTTTATTCACTTTTCCTTATATGATCAGTATTTATGTGTACTCCATTCTTCTGGGAGTTTAAAAAAATATAATAAAGCTCTTTCCAGACATTCCCAAACCAGCAAATTCCTCTCCTGCTCTTTGGAAAGCTGGGCAGAGTCGCCCTTCTGTCCTGTCCAGCACTCCTTCCCAGCCCTACGTCCTTCTCTCCTAGCCCACGCTTACTCACTGTCCCCCCAACCTTCAAAAAGCAGCCCAAAGCTGAGACATCCTCTGCTTCCCTGCTCCTGAAGGGATTCCCTAATTCTATCAGATCTCAGCAAGTGTTTTGTTCCAGTCTCATTCCTGAACCTGACTGGAGTCCTCACTCTGCTGAAGCAATAACTCTAGTTTTCATCTATATTAAATCTCAAAGAATTATTGTAGCTACCATTCTAATCCTAGAATAAGCAACAAAAATTTTATTAAGGAAATTCTGCAATATTAAAAGAGTGAAGAGATGAAATTCCCCCAGAGGTTCAAATTGAAATGTTGATGAATAGACTGAATAAAGTGCCAAAGGATGAATTAAACAGGATCGTAAATAAATTAAAGGAATTAGAGAAATCCATTTCAGATTTTAAAGCTTTTTTTCAAATGGTGTAACTAGGGAAGTGATATCCAAAGATATCTAAAAGGAATATAAATGGTAAAAAGGAGAATGAAGTAAAAAATAAGCAACTGAAAAAAATAAAGAACCCATGAAAATTATTTCAGAACTGAGCAAACAACTAATGAATTTACAGGACAGAAAGTGGGAGAGAAAAGGGGAAAGTCAAAAGGGGAGAGGGATGAACATTTAATAGGTATATAACATGTGCCAGGCATTGTGCTAAGTGCTTTGCAAATATTATCTCACTGGTCTTCACAACAGCCCTGTGAGGTAAGTGTTACCATTATTCTCATTTTACAGGTGAGGAAACTGAGGCAGGCAGAGGTTAAATGAATTGCCCAGTCACACAGTCAGTAACAAATAATGGGAACCACATTTGAACTCAGGTCTTCCTGATCCCAGGCCCAATGCTTATGTACTGTACCTAACAGCCCAGACAGAATGTATGTAATGTCCTCTCGGGCAAAAAAAAAAAAAGTCACAGGTAGAAAAAAAGTGTTTGAAATATAAAGTCACAGAATTTTTAATAAATCTTGTATCAATGTCATCATCTTACATCTGATTGAATGAAGAATAACAATCAGCAGTTGCTTTGAAAGACTTTTCAATATTCAAAATAGCACACTTCCCATATTTACATATTTCATTTTTGTGTCTTGCGCAAAACCATAGAAGTGTAACTAGAAATTATATGAAAAGCAAAACTAGCTACAGAAATAAAAACATTTAGAAAATCGTTTCAGTAGCATTTGCTACAATTTTCAAAGTACCAAATTTAGTGTTCAGATTTAAATGGTGAAATACATATTGAAATTTAATTTTATTTCTTAAACTAACGTTTACCAAAAAATTTTATTATATGTACATTTGAAAAAGTCACAGTAGGAATTAGTAGCAGTAATGATGGTTAAGCCACATTAAAGCATCATTAAAAGTTTGTCTTATATGAAAGTTTATAGTAAGGTTATTCTTTCAAATGGTCGGTTTTAGGCAACATTAATAGAAGCACAGTGTCTGGAGAGAGTAATTGACTGCCCTATTATCCTAATCTCTGGTCAAACCCCCTTACTTACTGTCTTCAGTCTGGGATCCAACACTGACAAACCAGTAACAGGATTGTTTCAGGGACTCAAATCCGTATCACATAAGGAAAGGTTCAGACAAATTAGGGTGGTTAGTCTAAAGAAGAAAAGACTGAAGTGTGACATGACAGATGTTTTTAAATATCTAAAGATTCATTATGGCTCCAGAGGCCATAAGTAGGACCGAATGGGATTACGTTAACATGGAGGCAGCCTTCAGCTCCATAGAAGGAAGAACATCTTGGCAATCGTGGCTGTCTGAAAATGGAATTAATTGCCTAATGAGGTAGTGAATTCTCTGTGACTGAAAGTATTTAAGCAGAGGCTGAATGGCTATATGGTGGGAATGTTATAGGCAGATTCTGGCCATCCAACAGGGGTTTGGACTTAATCTCCCTTAAAACTCTATGATTCTAGGTATCATTGCCAAAAACTCTCTGGCTGATGTTGACAGTTCTGTAACATACAAACAGTATTATTTCAAATGAACTTTGAGTATCCCAATGATCTGAAGGAGCTGTCATCTCTTTCTACATATGCAGTTTTTCTAAAATTTCACACATTGAGAAAATTCTGGCCAAAATAGTAATCTGTGCAATCTACAGTACATTTTTTTTGTTTTAAATCTGTGCAAATAGCTTAATATATAGAAAATATCAAGATTCAACCTCTACCTTACTTCTGAAAAAAAGGCACTATCATAGAATATAGGCAATACTAAAAAAAAAAAGTATTTGGTAGATAATTGCTTTAAAGTCACTGAATAAAAAGAGTTATGTGCTTCTCTCTATGAAAATAGGCCATCTTGAAACAACAGTAAAGCTTTTTAAATAAATAGTGCAAAGCTTAAACTCTTCTACTAATTTTCAAAAAAAATTCACACCTTGTAAAATAATTTCCTTACGAAAATATGACTGTCAAGTTTTGCATGATATCCTCACATTGCATTGAACTAAGTAGCTTCTGGCTACAATAATCACTGTCATTCCTTTGTCTGCTGTTTCATTTGTTATGGTATCTTATAGTCGGTTAAAAAGTTTTCACATATTTCCTTTGACCCTCACAACAACCCTGTGAGGTAGGTTGGGCAGAATTTTTAAACTGAAATTCAGACATGGCAGGACTTGTGAACTGAAAATAGAATCCAGACCTTCTGACCCCCAGTCCATCATCTGGCTGGCTGGCATAGTAATATATTAACTATGTTCTTTGAAGAACCATTTTTGATACTCTGAGTCTGTACATGTTCTTAACAGTGGGGCTGGACTGCCATTGGAAGCATTCGCCTCAGCTTGTAGACATTTCTGAGACTGTACATGGAATATGGAGCCATCCTAGAAAGGATCGACAAGGAATTAATTTTCAATAGTGTTATCAACACTTTATAAGAAGATTACTGTTTTTACTTTAAATTACAATTGATTAATAACTCAACAAACTTTTCTAAAGTATGATTTTAAATTAAATTCTCAAAATATTCATAACAACATTATTTGAAATAGGATAAAAGATGGAGAAAAAGACCAATGGCAGGGGGATGATCAAATAAATTATCATAAATAAATGGGAATAGAATATAATTGCATGGCAGGGAATAATCAATATGAAGAATTCTATGAAGAATTCAGAAAAAGTGTGGAAAGATGTTGGGGGAAAAAAAAGGATAGCAAAGAATGAAGGGCCAAAAGAACAATTTAGTTAAGGTAAATTAGGTCAAAATGGAGAGACAATAAACCTATGGTCAATGTGAATATCATTATGTCAAAAATCCCTTATTTTCACTGACAATATGTTTGTAACGTACTTTTTAAGGAAGTTTGGGCATTTTTGGAAAGTACCTATTGGGCCAAAACATAATTCATCAACACATATTTTAAAGCATGCTAAATTAATGAGAAATTTTCCCAAAATATATTTCCAAAATAAAGTTTTTGTGATAAAGTATATTGGTCCAAATATAGGTCACTTTAAATATATACCAGACTCATATCAAGAGATCTTTTGAAAGGAAAAAACATATACACAGAAAATCACATAAAATAATAAAAGTGAAAATACATATTTACTACATAATGGTTTTTTTCTTATTTTTTTCCTTTCAAATAAATGGTGTACACACACACACATTTTATATATATATATATATTTTTGTTTTGTTTTGTTTTTATCAATATGACTATTAAGCTCCACCACTTTCCTTGGCTTCTAGACTTCCTGACTTTTCTACAATTTTAGGTTTCATATAAACTGCAGATTAAAGATGGGACCTAGAATTGTATAAAAATGATTTTAATGGTATGTTAATGAGGGAATAGGATTTGTTTCTGTGTAGATGTGTATAAATCCTAAATGTCTAAATTAATTTTTTTGGACTGCATAAATCTAGGAACACTTGTACATAATACCATCAAATAAAAGAACAACGTAATCCTGAAGGTCATCCTCTCTTTCCCTATGATCATAAAATCCTTTACAAGGAAGGCCTTTTTCTTAATGAATTGAAGCCTCATGATTGTCGACAGGTAGGGATTGATGAAAAAAGTGAGAAAGGCAATAGTTGTGCTGCCTGCCTAACTACAATATCAATCAAAAAATATTTATTGACAACACTTGAGGCTACTCTGGCAGATAAAGGGTACGCTCCTTCATTCTGGGAATTCAGCATGAGGAAAGAGAATATGAAAGCAAAGAAAATGTGAAGGCCAATCTGTACTCCAGTAGAAGTTCTGAACCAAGGAACTAATCTTTTGGCTAGATGTCTAAGTGTGGCTATGAGTTAATATGCTTGCTTCTCTGCTTCATCACATTAAATTTGCTCTCCTTGGTTCCAGGACCAGGAGCCAATAGGTGGAAGCTAACAGGGAGGTATAGTTCAACTCAAGAGAAGAAAGAATTTCCTAACAATAGTTGTCTGAAAAAATGGAATGAATTGCCTTGGGAGAGTAATACAGTCCTCATCAATGGATGTATTCAAGCAGAGAAGCCACAGATGCTGCTGGAGCAAAAGTCTCAGGAAGGGGATTACTTAGACTTTGTGGAATGGGGAAATAACTTTCTATTGACAAAATATAAGATTGCCTAGTTCCAGATGGATTTGTCCCTCAAGCAGATGCAGTCCAGGGCAACTGAAAACATTTGATGAAATATAACAGGATGAATGTAGGAAAGCGTAGAGAAAGGCAAAGAAGAGTAATTTCAGTTTAATCCAATTCCACGATGCACTTATTGAGTGCTTACAATGTTCTAGGCATTGTGCTCAGCACTAGAGACACAATTCTGAGAGCTGGAAGGGACCTCAGCAGCCATCCAATCTATGCTATACATGGAAGGAATGCCCACTAGAATATACTTGTCAATCCTCATGAAAACTCCTAAGGAGGGGGAACTCACCACTTTACACAGCTCACATCGCTAGGAAGTATTTTCTATGTCAAGCCTAAATTTGCCTCATTTTGATTTCTACTCCTAATTTTGCTGTTTGGAGCCAAACAGACGAAGTCTGACCTCTTTTCCACATGAAAGCCTTTTAAATAACTGAAGTTAGCTACCATATCCCCCTGAGCCTCCTCTTCTTCAAGCCAAAAATGTCCAATCTCTTCCCTGCATCTCACAGATAGATCATGGACATGTGGACAATAGTCCTTCACTGTTTTGGTTGTCCTTTTCTGGATACTCTGCAGATTATCAATGTCATTCTTCAACTCTGGCACCCAGGGCAGTCCCTACACCCAATGAGCTTACATTTTAGTGAATAGAAACACCACGTACCAAGACAAATATATTCAAAGTCAATACAAACTATTGCAGGGTGATCAGAACACCTCAAGTTATTATTCAAGGAATCAGGCAATCCTCCTCTAAGAGGTAGTTCCTGGGTTATGCTTTGAAGGAAGTTAGGGATTCTACTAGGAAAAAAATGAGGAGAATATTTCAGTTATGGGGTCTGTGAAAAAGCAAAGATGTAGGAGATTAACAAGAAATAGGTCAGTTTGGCTTAAATGTAAAGCAAAGGGGAGTAAGATGTGGTCAGCCTAGAAGGATATATAGACCCAGACTGATGAAAAGCCAATGCCCAAAAGAAGAATATGTTATCCCAGAGATAACAGGAGCCACTGGCATTTCTTGAGTGACCTGGTCAGACATGAGATTTCAGGCAGGAAGAAAGAACAAGATTAAAAAGGTAGAAGGGACAAAAGGAGGGAAACAAGGGAAATAGAGTTAACACTGCTATAGGAAAACAGAGAAGGAATGCTCATAAAAATAACATGTTCTATTTGGACTCAATAATGCCAGAGCTAGATCTATACCTCAAGAAAAGCAAAGAAAGAGGAAAATTACCCACATGCCCCCAAATTTTTATCTTATCTCTTTTCACGATATCAAAGAAGTGGAAACTACAGAGGAATCCATTAACTGGGGAATGGATTGACAAACTAAGGTATATGAGTGTAATGGAATACTACTATGCCAAAGTAAATACTGAGAGGGATGGCTTCATTAAAACCCAGGAAAACTTGTATGAGCTAATACAGGGTGAAATTAGAAAAAAAAAAACAGAGAACAATTTATGCAATAACAAAATGTAAAAACAAACAACTTTGAAAATTGAAAAAAAAAACCTGATCAATAAAATGACCAACCATGATTCCAGATAATGAAATATCCCACCCACTTCCTGACAAAAAGATGATGGACTCAAGGTTTACAATAAGACATGTGTGCGTATGTGTATACACACACATATACATATACATGTGTATACATATATGGAAACGGCCAGGGTGAGGATCTGTTGTGGCCTACAATGCATATTTACTACAAGGGTTTTGTTTTTACTTTTTTTCCCAGTGAGGGAGGGTTGTGGGAAGGAAAGAAAACTTATTTTTTTCCATGGAAAAAAATAAAATTACATTTAAAAAAGGAAAAAAGTGTGTTCTAAATTAGGGATTGGCCAAATTCTAACTTGAAATTTTTACAGAGTATTCCAATTAGAATCTGTCCAGTCCATATCCGAGGACACAAAATTTTTGATAATCATTCCTCTTTCTTATGTATAGTATCCTAAAAGTAGGATGTGATAGTCTTGCTGTAATCTGCCCTGGTCAGATCACATCTGGAATATTGTAGCATATTTTAGGCAAGACAATGACAAACTAAAGAGTGTCTGGAAGGAGGAGACCAGGAAAGGAAGAGGCCTTCAAGATCATACCATAAGGACTGATATTAATTTGGATCATAGAAGACATTGAAGGAGGAAGTTTAAGTTTTGATGTGAAAGAGGAATTAAATTTAGTTTTGGTTGGCAGAAATATGAACAATGGGGAGAAGTTACAGAAAGTCAATATAGATTTTTGATAAGGAAAAACTTGCTAAAAATCAGATGATGGATCCTCAAGTACACTTTGGCCAATATTCTGTCAGGGACATAGTAAAGGAATTGTTCGAGCACTGGTTAGATTAGATCATCCCTGAGCAACCTTCTAACTCCAGGATTCTGGAGTATGACTGTATCTCTCACAGATACTTTTTATGGTCAAAGTATAAATGACATTTTATGATAATACAATCACTTGTGACCAATGGTACTAGAAAAAATTAGGACATTAAACAATACACCTACCTCTTTAAAAATAAATTTCTGATTTTCTGGGGCATTTTTATAACAGAGATGCATGGTCAGATGGTCAGTGCCTACGTCAACAGCTACACAGGCTTCCGGTTGGCGGGTGTTATAGCGTATTTCATTATGTGAAGTATATTCAAAAAACTATGAGAATGAGACAAGGAACAAATAATTAAACTATAGACACAAGATATGAACATAAAAACTGCTGAACAATTAAAAACATCCCCTCTAAAAGTATTAGTATATTCTATGTTCCTTGTACATAGCAGGTGCTTAGTAAAAGCTTGTTCACTGAATCTGGCTCATGTGAGGAAAGGGACGCTTCTAGGAAGAAACTATCCCCCCCTAAGAAGCTGGGCTGAATCCTAAGAGTGTGAACTGACCAAAAGAATTTGCATGCAAAAGTATTTCGGTCACAGAGCTTTCAAATAATAGTCAACAAGGCATTTACTAAATGTCTACTATGTGCACGGGAGATAACAAAGATAAAATGGAACACTGGTGACACTGTGTATTGTAAAAGGTCACATCCTCATTGATATTAGGTGTCTCCCCACCTCCAGTGTTTCTTGCTTACCTGGATCATATCACAAAAACCAATGATGGTTCCATATTTCACAATGGGATAATCTTCTCTGCCTGACATTCAAGATCTTTAAAATCTGGCCCCATTTTATCTCCCTAACTTTTCTTTACTTCCTCAACATAAGCCCTCTAATTTTACATTGTGAGCCGCACATAAATCAAGATTATCTACCTATCCATCCCCATTTTGAGCAAGCTGGTTAGTACAGGTATGTGTCAGGGATGGCCAAATCAGGAAAAGTTATGATGAGGTCTTCCCGTGACCAGATGGACAAGCAAGTCATCACCAAAAAAAGACTTGAGCTTTGAGAAATCAGATTGAGTTTGACTATGGGTTTCTAACTTAGGAATCAAGGCCAGCTAGGTAGCACAGTAGACAGAATGCCAGGAAGACTCATCTTCCTGCCTTCAAATCTGGCCTCAGACACTTACTAGCTGTATAACTTAGGGCAACTCACTTAGCCCTGTTTGCCTCAGTTTCCTCATCTGTAATATGAACTGGAGAAGGAACTGACAAACCATTCAAGTATCATTGCCAAGAAAAACCTAAATGGGATCATGGAGAGTCAGACTCATCTGAAACAAATGAATAACAAAAAGGTTAGTCTAGACCTATACTAAAAACAACAACAAAAATTATTTTTAATTTGTTGTTACTACTTTCCTAGTTCAAATCTTCTGTCCTCTACCTCCAAGGAGGATTTGGCATTTTCCTAACCATTGGGCACCTGTCTGGGGAGGGGAATAATCATATTATCAAATCTACAAAGTGATTTCTCTAGCTTTAATGTCATACCTTGCCATACCAGAAGGTCTTCCAGTAGAGGATGCCAAGATAGGAAGAGCTGCTAGATATGAATGGCAAGGTTGGAATGAAGCCTTGAACTCCAGCCTGTCTAGCAAAATTCTGCATGTTTTTCTCAGAAGGAAAAAAAATCCTAAATCCAAAGAACCAGATCTTCCATTAGAGGAATTCAGTGCTGATCAGGATCTTTGACCTACAAACCAACCACAACACAGAATCCCCTCTCTGCTTATTCTCTGTGTGGCTTTGGGAAATCAATCCATTAACAGAGAGGCAGTTCATGAAGCAGTGCTATGTAACGGGCACCATGCTGGGAGTTCTGGATACAAGTACAATGAAAGAAACAAACTCTACTTGCAAGAAGCTTACAAACTAACAGGAGAGGGGAAAAATATGTACATACACATAAACGTACACACACACGTATATATACATACAAAGTTACTACCAAAAATAACAAACATAAACAAATACAGAGTAGTTTAATACAAGCTGGTGTAGAAAGGAGGGTTTTGGCAGCTGAAAGGATCGGAAAGTCTTGATGCAGAAGATTGTGTTGGAGTTGTGCCTTGAAGGGAGTGAAGCATCTTATAAGGAAGAGAGTGCATTCCAGGTATGGAGAGAAGAGATATGTATAAAGAGGCTAGAACCTTCCTGGGACTCAGTGTCTTCATTTGTACGAGGGGGGGGGCAAGATGGAGGAGAAAAAGCAAGAACTTGCTGGTGCTCCTGCTCCAACCACCTCCAAAATCTGTAAAAAATGACTCTAAACAAATTTTAGAACCACAAAGTGACAGAGAGAAACAAATCTCCCGCCGAAGGCATCCTGGCAGGTGGACAGGAAGGGTCGATTGCACCCAGCTGGGAGCAGAGTATGGTCCCACATGAGCCCGCCAGCCCAGACCCACCAGAGCAGACTTCAGGGGACTGACTCACTGGCAGCTGTGGTGGTTTCCAGACTTCTCAAACCATTTGTAAAAAGAGTAGCTAAATGAAATTCAAAGGAAGAGCTGTTGGTCCTGTGTTTGTCTTTTCACTTGGAATAAGCTACTGACCTTAATTATAACTTGGAATCACTGACTTAAAGTTTGGAAAGGACCTTAGAAGTTCCTTATTTTGCAGATAAGAACCCTGATGTTTATGACTTACACTGGATAGTGGAAGTGGAAATGTGGGAACTGAACCCAGGTCTTATGACTCCAAATTCATCACTCTTTCTAACTGTTCCAAAAAATAAAGAACCATTAGCTCTAACCATAGCTCTAAGATCAAAAAAGAAGCAAAATGAATCCTGGTCAAGACTGGTTCATCATTTTCTCTCCTAGTAATTGAAGTCAGAAACAAGGTTACTACTGGTTGCTAGTGGTCACTCTACCCTCCAAGAGCTGTCCTGATTGCAGAGAAAAATCTAAAATGGGTAGGAGGAGTAAAGACAGGGACCTGTAGAATGCATAACTTAAACTATGTCCTAGGCAACAAGAATAGAATTTGGTCCATCAGATTTCAAAGACAAGGTGAGATATTACACAGAGGCTTCAGAAGTTACGTTCTGCCAGCAGCTCTGTGAGCTTGAGCTAATTACTGAACTTCTCTGGGCCACGGTTTCATCAACTACAAAATAAGGATAATAATATCAGTGCTGCTTCCCACAGGGTAATGTTGTGAGGATTAAATAAGGGAACATAAATATATGAAAGCATTTTGAAGACCAGGAAGCGTTAAGCAAATGGGATAGTGTTACTATTATTATGAAGATGGTTAACTCTGCAGCATTGTGGCCCATCTACAAACAATTCTAGAGTGTATTCACCTTTTTAATTCAATGAAGAAATGTGATCAGTATTCAAATACTATCCTTTTCAAATATAATGCTGATGAAAAATTCTCACCTGGTTCTGTCCCATTCCATGACAGAGATAAAGAATGACTTGGCTCCCTGTTACTTCATTTTCACTAGGAGGGTTATAGTCAAAACAGTATTCTGCCATTCCTCTGTTCATCAACTAAATGAAAGAACACACCAAAATATCATTTTAGACATAGGTATGTTAGTCTGCACACGTGCACACATAATCAACCAATCATCTCTAACATTCCTGAATTACTGTCATCATTATAATTATTTTTAAGATAGGGGCAGCCAGGTAGCACAATGAGTAAGAGCACTGGCTCCAGTGTTGGGATGACCTGGAATTGAATCCCAGGCTCAGACACTTAGCACCCACCCAGAAACACCTGGCTGTGTAACCTTGAGCAAGTTACTTAATCCCAATTGCTTTAAAAAAAATAATTATTATTTTTAAGAGAAAAGAAGGATCTAGGCTAGGGGTGGGGAACCTGTGGCCTTGAGCCACATGTGGCCTTCTAGGCCCCTGGGTGCAGCCCTTTGACTGAATCCAAACTTCACAGAACAAATCCCCTTAATAAAAGGATTTGTTCTATAAAACCTGGACTCAGTCAAAAGGCCGCAGCCACATGTGGCCCTGATGGAGACATCCTATCACAACAACAAAGTATTCTGCTTACCATTCCAAAGTGGCCAGGTCTGTCTTCAGGAATGTGAAGCTCTGGATACACATTCTCAAGGAACCATTTGAAATCCTTACATTTAAGTTTGGCACGAAGTTCTCGTCTTTCTGTTATATCTCCATATGGTTCCTCAAGGAAAATCAATCAATCAGTCAATCAGTTTTAGAATTTAGCCTTCCAGATTAGCTTCATCAGACCTTAACAATAAATTTACACCCTCACCTAGACTTATCCCAATCCTAATTCTCTCATTCAAAGTCCAGGCTAAGCCCCACTTCTTCTATGAAGCCCTCCTTGAACTCTTCAGCCCACAGTAATTTCTCCTTTCTCTGAACTCACAGCACTTTAGGGCTAGAACAAATTTGTGGCACTTAACATCACTGGGTTCAATCATATGCAATCCTAGGACAACTCCTGTGCTATCATATGATTATATTCTGTAGTACAATGCATTACAGTTTGAATTTTTTTTAAGGAAACACTTGATGAATACTCAATTGTCAGTCAACACACTAAAGAAATTAAAACTTAAATCAACTAAATTTTACATAAAAACACAAATTTTTGACACAAAATATCAAAAACGTTTTTCGAGATATCAAGATGAGTCTCAGCACACTGAGCACAGCCCATACACATGCCTAGTTGTATTGCCTTGTTACTTAGCTTTTATACTAGTCATGCAGGTAAGTGTCTGAGACCACATTTGAACTTGGGTCTCCCTGACTCCAAGTGTGGCACTCTAACCACTGAGCCACCTAGCTGCCCTGCCAAGAAGAAAAGAAAACCCTAATTCAACCTCATTATAAAGCAAGCTAGTTTGAGGACAGCTGAAGTAATGAGCCATAAAAAGGGAGGCAGGGATGAGGTGAAGGGTGTCATTCTTAAGTAACATCAACAGAGGAAAAGTCAAGATGAAGCTGATTCCTACTGGGTTCACTGCATGGGAATTTAAGTTACAAACTTACCTTACGTGCATGCATATTTCGGTGGTAATAAATTTCTTTATATTCATCCATCCAGACTTCAGCAGCACGGACACTGTTAGCCAAAGCCTTGCTTCGTGAGTAAGGAGCTTGCTTAGGGAAGACGTGACCTACGTGAGAACAAGGGTGGATCTCAAGACTTCCTCCACACTGCCAGATCTAAATATACAATATTGGTGGTGAATCATAGGTCAGCACGTGCCACAAGATCACTATACACTGTAATATGTACACACCTAACTTTTACCTTCTCCTAAATGTTCTTATATGCACACGGTGTTGTAATCATTATTTTCCTGAATCCGTGTACTTTACTTTTTTATTCCTTAAAAACATAATTCAATTTTTAAACATTTTGTTGCTGTTTTGTTTTAAACATCACCTTCATTTCTAAATATATCTCTTTGTACCTAGGGATGATAAACTGCAGAGAAAATAACCCCTGGCTGCCTATAGATACTCACTGTTGTCAGATATAGGGTCAGATCTTTTTTGGTTTTTGGTAGAGGGAGTTTTCACACCTGGGAGCTCCCTATTCCACTGAAATCACAGGCCTAGTCTTGATCAATATCCCCAATAATGTGAAAACACAGGAGGTCCTGTGATGGTGCCAACATGATAGACTCCCAATGTGAGAATGCCTTTCAATGATGTAGACTGTACCTCATGGTGCTGACTGGAGCCCAAAGAGGATATGTGACTTGCCAAGGGTTACAAAGCCAATAAATGTCCGAGGTGGGATTTGAATACAAGTCTTCCTTAGGGATGTGAGGACAGTCAGATGAGAAAATGCTTGACAAGTGAAATAGGCTTTGCAGAAGGTTCTGACAAACAGCAGTGAGGTGACAGAAAGAATCAAGGACTGGGGTGCATTTAGTATTAGGCGTAGTAATAGTAATAATATTAATCATGATAGCAAGCATTTACATAGTACTTGTTCCAGGCTCTCTGCTAATCACTTCACAAATATTATATCATTTGAGCCTCACAACAACCTTGGAAAGTGGATACAATGATTATCCTCCTTTCACCAGCAGAGGATAAGTGAGTGACTCACCAAAGGTCACTCAGTTCATAGATCTTTGAACATGGATTTGAGCTCAGGTCTTCTTGACTTTAGGCCCATTGCTTTATCTAACCATGCCAGCTAGCTACCTATAAATACTCACAGTAGTCAGATATATGGTTAGGAGTTTTTGTTTGTTTGTTTGTTTGTTAAGTATAGATCAGAAGCCTTTATTCTTCAAACTTGCCCACATCTAAGTTTTTATGGTTTGTCTTGTTTTTCCTTCATTTCTTAGTAAAGTTTCTTTTTAAAAACTCTAAACATAATTCATCTGACCTAAGAAAAAGTTTTTGGGGTTTTTTTTTCCTTTGCTTAAGTTAATACAGAAAATAGGGAAAAGCATACTCATACAGACCGCATGTGATGGTAACAATATTCAAAACAGTTCCACAGCCAACAAAGATCCTTTAGAATTGCAAGCCCCAGAATGAGTTAGGACCAGTTATCTGTAACTATTATAACTTCTCCTTGCCTGGCTGATGTATTATATTACATACTAAGTTACATATTAGACCTAACATTTTTATGATTCAGAGTTAATCATTATGAACATCAATTATTGTCCCATGCTATAATGTTCTTCTGGGTTACTTGGGTATAACTTTTGCTTGCCTCTAAACTCAAAATACCCAAAATTACTGTTCTCTGAGTTTTCCATCAGTTTTTTATACTTTTAAAATGTTTTTTGCTATCTCCTCTCTTGAAAACTACCCCTCCCCCAAATTACTAGAAAGTCACAGTTAGAGTCTCACCAAAATTGTGCTATTTTACTGTCCCACAATATTATCTGGACTATGTCTACAAAGATCCTGAATGATAAAAAGGAAGAAGGAAGAACAGAGAAACACACTCACATGCATCTATGTGTATCTACAGAGAGAGGAGATAGAAGAAAAAGAAGAAAGAAAGTAGGATATCAAAAATAAAAAGGAGGGTAAAAGGGAAAATGAACAACATTAAATTTCTATATCAAATAGTATATGAATTTCAAGCTTAAATAAAGAAAACATAACAAAAACAGAAATGAAATTTGAAACAATGTGGTTTCACTTTGCACCCAGCAAATCATCAAAAGACAAAAAAAGACATGGAAATATTTGGTGTTGAATAGGATACAGGAAGACAGAAACCCTGATAAACTGTTGGGGAAGCTGTGGATTAGTAAAATCATTTTGGAAAACCATGTGGAATTATGCTTTTTATTTTAAATTAGCTAAATTAACCATACCCTTTGAGCTGGAGATCCCCGTTGGGCATATACCCCACTGATCAGTGGAGGTCAATGACAGAAAAGACCCATATATTCCAAAAGATTCACTGTAGCATATTTGGGGGGATGGGAAGCAAAGAACTGGAGCAAAGAAGGTACCTGCCAATCACAGAATGACTAACAAATTATCATGCATGAACACAACAGACTATTACTATACTAAAGTAAACAATGACCATAGAGAAGTCAGAAGAACATGGTAAGATATATATATGTATGTATGTATGTACTGTGTTTCCCCGATGAGACCTATCCCGAAAATAAGCCCTCTCCTTACTGTGTAAGATTCCTCTAAAATAAGCCCTTCCCCGAATATAAGCCCTATTGAGATTGCTACTGTAGAGAAGGTGATCCCCTGCGCTACACACGACATTACGGTACCCTCTGTATGCACCATCATCCCGTCCCCCCCGTGAAACGCACGCCGCGCTCCGAGCTGCATCCAATCAGAGCTGCAGCAGTGAGCGCGTCATCCTGTTCTTCCCCAGTGATTTGCTTATTGAATAAAGGTACATTTTTTTGTTCACATTTACCTGTTTATTAAAATTGCTGTCAATGTTCATTAAAATAAGCCCTCCCCTGAAAATAAGCCCTCTGGTGTTTTTCTGTCCAAAAAAATTAATAAGACAGTGTCTTATTATCGGGGAAACACGGTATGTATATATGTATATGTGTGTATATATGTATGTGTGTATATGTGTGTATATATGTATATGCGTGTATATGTGTGTGTGTGTGTGTGTGTGTGTGTGTGTGTATATATATATATATATATACTGATGCAGAGTGAAGAAGCAGGAAAACAACATACAAGACAATAACAACACTAGCAGAAAGAAAAAGAAAGTTGAACCCCAGAGAAAAAGAATCTCTTGCCACTATCTGCCCCCTTTTCTACAGATGGGAGGGCTATGAGTATGGAATACTGTACATTTTTTTTTCTTTTTGGTCTTTTTGGACAGGGGAAGTCAGGGCTTCGGGTTAAGTGACTTGCCCAAGGTCACACAGCTAGTAAGCATCAAAGTGTCTGAGGTCGGCCTTGAACTCAGGTCCTCCTGACTCCAGGGTCGGTACTCTATTCACTGTGCCACCTAGCTGCCCCAGAATATTGCACTTCTGTAAGACTTGGTTAATATTTAGGTTGTTTTTGCTTAGTGTTTTTCCTCTTTCTTTTTACATTTTTATTATAAGGAAAAGTTCACTTGGTACAAAGAGGAGAGGTATATTCAGAAACGAAGATGATGCTAGAACAAAAGATAGTAATAAAACTTATAAAAATTAAATCACAATTAAAAAATATAGCATGCAGAGCCAGGAAACCAAAATAAATAATAACAACATTGTAAAGGAAAACAACTTTAAAATACTTGCAGAAGTATTATAGTCAATGTCATGATCACAAAAGATGATGATAATTATTATGCTTCCCAACCTCTTGGCAGAGAAGTGAAGGAGAATGAGACATATATTTTCAGGTGAGGTCCATGGGTAGATTTGTTTTGCTTTGATTATACTCATTTGTTATGAGAGAGGAATTGATGGGGGAAGACTTTTAGGAGGTCACAGAGTAAGAATGATGCCAAAATGAAGAAGAAACAAAAGACTCTCAATGAAACATTTTTAAAATATAGAAAAGACAACAGAAGAATGTTCAGAAAGGGACACAGAAACTAGGACAGTGTTTGAACAGCTGTGTTAAATTTATGATATACTATTTTTTAGGAAGCTGTATATAATAAAGATTCATAGGTTTCTTTTTCTGTTCTTCTTTGTAAATGAAAATATGCATCTAGGCGGAGCAGTGAATAGAGTGTGGGACTGGAATCCAGAAGACTCCAGTTCAAATTCGGCCTTAGGCATTTCCTAGCTATGGGATTAGATGCAAATCATTTAACCTCAGTTTGCCTCAGTTTCCTTATCTGTAAAATGGGGAAAATAATAGCACCTACCTCCCAGATTTGTTATAAGAATCAAGTGAGATAATAATTATAAAGCACTTCTTACAGTCCCTTCAATGAAGGTTGACTAGCCACTCATAAAATTGCTCATGTCTGTTGTCTGATCTTTGTCAGTTCAAAATAATCAAAAGGAATTCCTATTTAAAAGGAAATGTACCTCCTTTCCCTTTGTTGTAAAGGAGAAGATTATGGATATGGAATACAGCACGTACTATCAGACATGGTCAGTGTTTGAGGTTTTGATGAACTGTTTGTTTTTCCTGCCCATTTTTTTTATCTTTGTTACAAGGGGCAGCTCCCTGATTAGGGAAAGGGGAGGGATAGATTCCAAAATAAATGTCACATAACAACAAAAGGCATCAATAAAAATAAAATTTGTTTTTTAAAAGCAAGTGGGAAACATTTTAAAAAGAAATGTCTTTTATTTTAAAGAAATCTCTTTGAGGTCACATTGTTTCAAAGTAGGAAGGAAGGAAGGAAGGAAGGAAGGAAGGAAGGAAGGAAGGAAGGGAGGGAGGGAGGGAGGGAGGGAGGGAGGAAGATAAAGAATCTTGGCTCCTTAAAACAAAGCAGAGCAAAACTAGTTGTATCACTTTTTTATAGGGTCAAGGAAGTGGTAACAAATAGCAAAGACAGATGTTTTCTTGACCTTTAAAAGGCACTTCAGAGCCATTAGAGATGAAGAGAACAAACTCCTTACCAAGAAACATGTAGCGCTGTTCACCATCTGAGGAATGAAGTGTTCCACATAAGTGAATCTACTAGATAACTGAATATGTAGTTTGTCTTGTAACAAAAGTGAACTTTCTAGACCACGGGATAAGCGAGTTAGATTATCCCTAATTTCATACATATATATACATGTATGTTTATACATAGATATACACATGTGTTTGCATGTGAATATGTGTATATTTGCACATTTTCTATATACAAAATTGTGAAGTCCTTACTCATGAAAATCCCTTATTGATCATCAACTGATCCTTATTTTGAAAATAAAAACAAAAATAAAGCTTAAGATGAATATTTTCTGTATACATCTTATTTGTATGCAGCTGTTTTCATGTTGTCTGCCCCATTAAACTATGAGTTCCTTGAGACTATCTTTTGCCATTCTTTGTATCCCCAGTGCTTAGCACAGCATGGGGCACATAGTAGGTACTTATAGATGTTTAATGACTGACTGTTCAATGTTAATGCTTTAAAAAAATAAAAGTATATTGGCAATTCAGTTTTATGTGAACTGGTTATCCACAGACAGATTAGCTATAAGAAATTTTGCTTTTGAATTCTTGATACATTTATCTTAAGAGTACTTCTTGGAGCAGGTAGGTGGCACAGAGCATGGGCCCTAGAGTCAGGAGGACCTGAGTTCAAGTCCAGCCTCAGACACTTGACACACTTACTAGCTGTGTGACTTGGGGCAAGTCACTTAATACTAAGTGCCCTCCAAAAAGCAAAAAAAACAAAAGAGTACTTTTTTTTACTCTTTTGTCACTTTTTTTCTTTATTAATTTTTTACTTTTAGTTTGCAAGATTCAGTTACACAATCCCTTGAGTTTCAAATTTTCTCCCCCTCTCTTTCCTACCCGTCCCCCCTCCCCCACAGCAGCATGCAATCAAGTATAGGATCTGCAAATACTTTCACATTAGACATTAGTCAGGTTGTAAAGGATTGTAACCAATGGAATGAATAATAGGAAAGAGGAAACAAAACCAAACAAGAAAAAGAAAGAGAGCAGGTAGTTTGCTTCAATCTGCATTCAAACTCTGTAGTTCTTTCTCTGAATGTGGAAATCTCTTTCCATCATGAGTCTTCTGTAGTTGACTTATAACCTTGCATTGCTGTGAAGAGTCTAGTCCATCAAAGTTGGTCATCACACATATGCTGTATCTGTAATTGTGTACAAATTTCTCCTGGTTCTACTCTTCTCACTCAACATTAGCTTATATAAATCTCTCCAGGTAAATATGAAGTCTGTCTGCTCATCATTTCTTACAGCACAGTAGTATTCCATTACATGCATATACCACAACTTGTTCAGCCATTCCCCAATTGATGGGCATCCCCTTAATCTCCAATTTTTTGCCACCACAAAAAGAGCTGCTATAAATATATTTGTACACATGGGTCTTCCTCCCACTTCTATGATAAGAGAACTTCTTTTTCTTAAGTATTTTGATGATTGATGTCATCTGTTTGGCATTACTCATCATACAGGCTGTACAGCAAGAGTGGAAGATCATAGCACTTGATTTCATTGCTCATGTCCCATAGAAGGCATGATTAAGAAAAACAGCTTCACAAAAAGCAACATTAACTTCGGTTAGCATGTGCTGCCCTTAGCCTGAATGAAACAACTGCAGCACAGAGTGAAAAGACAGGAGTCTGACAGGATGTGGGAAGTGGTTAGCTTGTTCCTTTCTGTTGAGCCAGAGCATTATAATGCAGCTTCATCATTCTGCCTGGAGTGTTACAGATTCTCCAAATGTGGCTTTGTTTATAGAAGCTTGCTGGCTCAAGAACCTATGTTACCACTAATGATATCTGACCCCCTCACTGTCTACTTTCTGGCATTTCACTGCTATGAACAAGTAAGGGAAAGAAAATGTAAATAAGTTAAATACCTTTACTCACTAATACCCTTGGCAAAAGTTTGAAAGGGGAAAAAGAGATTGAGATCCCTTATACTAAGCATGAAGAGGAAGAAAGGAAGGAAGGAAGGAAGGAAGGAAGGAAGGAAGGAAGGAAGGAAG
>NW_027185694.1:11089660-11107666 GCF_028583685.1 Petaurus breviceps papuanus | reverse complement strand
AAGGAAGGAAGGAAGGAAGGAAGGAAGGAAGGAAGGAAGGAAGGAAGGAAGGAAGGAAGGAAGGAAGGAAGGAAGGAAGGAAGTATGGATGAATTTGTTCTTGCTTCCAGTTTTTGAGAATTTTATGTAACAGGGTCTAAAGTTCATCAGTCTTTCTCACCAATATGATTAGAGGGTCTCCTAAAGACCTCTCTAGGAATTGTTCACCCTGGGGAAAAAAAAAGACTTGATAAATAAGAACCAAATTCATGACCTACTAGGGCACGAGGAATTTGATGGATTACTTTGAGTAATAAATTCTAAAAGAATTGGGCAAAGAGAACTTGCTGGGCTCCTTTACCCAGAAAATGTAGAAGGTGGAAGTAGAACACAATATATACCTTGAATGGTTAGACCTTGAGGTCATGTAACTCAATGAAAGAGGTTCTTAAGGACATCAGAGATATTGTAGCCCAACCCACTCTAAGACTACATACTACTTTGTGTAACCCTTTCTGGCTATTGTTATGTGGACTATCGGTAAAACTGAGATTTACTAAGGGAAGGGATACCCAGTCTGTCTTTTCTAAGCCACTTAAGGTTTAGGAAGAAAGTCCCAAGATCTGAATGAGAAAATGACTCTCAATCATATGAGAAAGTAGGTACAGGATGGTCCCTGGATATGGAAGAGTAGGAGAGAGGGGAGGGATACAGGACATATATACTCTTTATTTCTAGAACTAGATTGGTGAAACATATCTTCAGACTGCTTTCTCTATGGACAATCTCCAGCTGAGATCGAATAATATCTAACATTTCTATAACTGCTTTAAGGTTTACAAAGTGTTTTACATATGTTCTCATGTGATCCTCACAACAACCCTTAGGAGTCAACAACCAAAAGTTAGGTGCTATTATTATCTATATTTTATAGACAAGGAAACTGAGGCAGACAGAGGTTAAGGGACTTCCCTATGGTCACACAGCTAGTAAGTACAGTAGTTAAGAAGACGTGGGTTTGAATCTTAGCTCATGAAGTTCAAATCCAGCCTCAGACACTTAATAGCCATGTGACCCTGGGCAAGTCACTTAACCTCTGTTTGCCTCAGAGGCAGAGTAGTTCATACATCATGGATCACCTAGAAGACTATCTTAAGTGTCCCCTGTTTCTGGCAGAAGTCATCTGTGAAACTAGAAACCACTCACACAGGTAGGCAGCTAAGTAACTAAGGAAGTCTGTTGGCCTACCATCTCCCCATGTTAGATGTGCTCTAATCCAGGAACCATTGCTTAGTATTGTTATTAAGTTTATTCTAACACTATGCCTGGTACATAGTAGTGACTCATTCTTTGTTTTTCGAAGAGAACCAATGACATCAGAGGGCGATGTCTTAACTTGCACATGAATTAGATTTAAGTGAGGCACAGTTAAGTAAAGTCATCAACCTCACTCTTCCAGAGTCATCAGAGTCCAGTGGATGATCTTGGCATCTTCAGTGTCTGACCAAGCTCTAAGCACTCCACAGCATCTGCTTCAGCTGCCTTCATGGTCTACTGGAACAAACTGTTTTCATCTATCTGTTCTGCCAGAGGAGTCTTCACATGCTTGGGGCAGACAATCCCCTAACCTTACACTGATGGGTCCCATGCTCTCTCCCATTGGTTACTCTCAACCTGGTTTAGCTTGTCTGCCAATACCATTTACCAGGGTGTGGCCACTGTGCATGCTACTGCTACTTGGAGCCACAGGTGACAGGTGGACACCAAAGGTGGATGAGCAGCCCTGAAAAGGGCCCCACAAGCCCTCATACCAGAGGTGCTAGTCCTCCCTAAATGGTCCACACACGCCCTGGCACACAGTAGGTATTTAATCAATGCTTGATGAGTGACTGATTCTTGTCACGAATTAGCATAAACATAAACCATAGGATTTTTTTTTGATCCAAACTACCCATGGTTTTATTGCTGTAGGGCAAGGGTCAGCAAACTACAGCCTCCCTGGTCAATTCTGGTAGACTTGTTTTCACATGGCCTATGGCTATAGAGATAGAAATGGTTTTTATCTAAACACGACAGGATTTAGTAACAGAAGTTTGTCTAGTTCTGGCAAAGAATTCCCAGTAAGGAAACTTCCTAGCTTCCTTTGATAATGCAGATGAACAAGTGCCCTACAAAACACCTGGTCACAGACAATTGCCTGGAGTAAAAAGAGATTAAGTAATTTGCCTATGGTCATACTGTTAGTGTTAGAAGCAACACTCAGGTCTTCAGTTTGTCATCTCCTTCTCCAGCTCATTTTACAGATGAGAAGACTGAGACAGAGTTAAGGGACTTGCCCCACAATGCTACTAAGTGTCTGAGGCCAGATCTGAACTCTGGAAGATGAATCTGCCTGACTCAAGGCCTGGCACTCTCTACTCCACCACCTAGCTGGTGATGCATTTCTATTATCAATACGGAACTGATTGTTTTATTTTAAATTACTGATGGAGTTACCAGTTTGTAAAACTAGCCAATATACCTGGTAGAATGGGGCAACCTGAGTTAAGCTCTCACACAAGTAAAAGTTACAACATAAAGCTAGTAAAGGTTGTGTGCTTAGTGTATCCACTAATATGGATGACTACTGTTAGAGAGCATTCCCGCTTCTTTACAAACAGTCCATATCTTTACATCCAATAGAGGTCAGCCGAAAATTTGCTAAAATTTAATTCAAATAATTAATTGTAATACTTACCCTAAATGAGAACTCAAGGTTTTCTCCTCCCCATACTTCCATTCCTGTATCATAGGATCCAAGATACTCAAAATATCTCTTATTCACAGCAAACAGTCCACCAGCCATGGTTGGGGACCTAGAAAATATGTCCACATTGATTCTAATATAGGCAGAAACAAGTTACTGAACACTTTAAAAGGTCAATCATGGACACATCTTCAATCCTGTTAGCATAACAGGCTCAAGCTCAGGTGTAGATTAGAAGCAAAGGGAGATGTTTCCATTTACTTGAGCTTCTTTTTGTCTTCTTATATTCAAGGGCTAGCCCTCTCTCTAGAAGTCAAGTTTAACAGCTTCTGACTCTTCTTACATCTACCCATTAGGTTCTGTTATGATTAGGTGTTCTTTTCCACCGCATTTTAATCCAAATATAGGTTGCCCTGGATATAGGCAAATTAGATCTCTTTGAAATGGAAAAAAATTTATGTATAGGTACTTAATCCTTCGGGGACTTATAATATTGTTAGCATGAGTACACCTTGTACTGGCACAGACTGCAACCCTTCAGTGACTCAGTAGGGAGTCTCTGAGAAGCACTGTAGCTAAAAAAAAAAAAACATCACCCTATGGCCAGCCTGGGGATGGGTTTCTCCAACCTTGGTTAGGCTACTCCTCAGACTAATAAACATACAGTTTGCCACTAGGCCTTTATCTGAAACCCTTTCAGCTCAATATCACCTGTTAACATCAACACTCCACTGGTACAGCCAATGAGAAACTGTTGCAGTTTAAACCCAGGGACACCAAAAATTACTGAGGTGGGGGCTCTGCCTACATAAAAAACTGTTGCGGTTTCATGATGTTTTGTGGTAGGACCATCTTTTGAGTTCAGAGTGAGACCACCTCTAATCCAAGCATAGGTATTTATTGAGATTGATGCGTCTCATGAAGTGGACTAAGTTGCAAGAGTAATCAGCAACTTCAGAGAAAGCAAGATGGATTTTTATAGAGTAAATATGCTGATTACATAATCAAAATTTACACAGAATATAGGAATATGATTAATATTAAAAAGGCAGGAGGAGTTTACTAAGGGATTAGGTAGAGGAGGGGGTCCCATCTATGGCTCAGTGGTTAAACATTCTAGTTTTGCTGCCCTTTAATTGGCTAGCTATTGTGGTCCTGTCTGGTCAATACAAGAAAACAACTGTTCAAATATGTGAACTGGGTCTGGGGGAAGTTGCTAGGTAGAGGCAGCAGCTGGGTTCCCATCACAAGGACACACCTGCTGTTTCTGTGAAAACCAAGGGTTCAGGGACACACCTGCTGTTCCAGTGAGCAATGAGGCATATATGAAGAAGTTAGGACATTGGAGGGGGTTGGGGGTGGCTGGAGAGGAGCTAGGTAGGTACAGTGGAGCTTATAAAGTTAGAATACTGGGGCTGAGGGCAGCTTTATTAGGATTCCATCAAAACGACAGTAAGGCCTGGCACTAGTATTTAAGAAACCTAGGACTTTAGTGGAATTATACATGGGAAAACAATATTGATTACCAGCTACAATCAGCTTATATACAAGTCAGATTTTGAGGGGAAAATGGCCTTTATTCAGTCCAATTAGGATTTTTGAGTGAAAATGAACAATTATACCCCAAAAGTTTGATTAATACACTGATGTCACTTAGAAAGGGCAGATTCTCCTGAGGTGCCTGGATCCTGTCCTGTTTTCTGTGTCTATCAGTGACTTGAGCATATCAAATTTGGAAACCTTATCAAGTTTGCAGTTGACTCAAAGCTGTAGAGTTAACAGGACAAATAATAGAATCAAGATTCAAAAATCATAAAATAGGCCAGAATGATACCTAAGCTGCCATGGTTATCAAATTTAAGAGGGCCAAATTTAGTCACGTACTTACTCTAAAAAAATAATTTGTATAAGTAGAGGCTAAAGGAGATTTAGTTTGTCATTTCATTTAAAAAGTCATTTCATTTAAAAAAAACCTGGGTGTTATAATTTAACAAAATCTTAATATAAATGAGCAGTGAACAATGTGACACATAGATAGATGCTTTCAAAAAATATGGCTAATGTAATCTTGGGTTCTATTAATAAACTGTGGTATAAAGACTAGTGGAAATATAACAACCTATACTAGACAGCCCAAATCTAAAATACTGGGTTCAGTTCTGAGAGTCATACTTTAGAAGGATGTTAACAAACCAGATTTCGTCCCCAAGAGGACAACCAGAATAGTGAGAGTTCTAGAAATCATGTCATAAGGAAAAGCTGAAGTAACTGGGGATCATTATTAAGGAATCTTATGGGAAGAGGGTAGGAATAATCAATAGCTTCAACTAGTTAACGAGTTGTTAGTACCTGTTTACCAAAAAGAATCAAATTTCTCTTGGCATGGTTTGTTCTTGGTGAAGCCATCAGGGCTCTTAAATCCCCAGAACTTTTTTCCTCTAGCATCACCTTGACAGATGGCTGCTTCAGTCACCCAATACTTGTCCATGCCTATATGACCAAAAACTAAGCTCCAATCGACTTTAACCCTTTCATCTCCAGAATCCCTGCCCTAAGACACCCCACAGTCCTTATAGGTTGTCTCAGTCATCTACTATAACTAGGTCCACCTTCAACTAGGCTTTAAATCACTCTCCAGCCATCTACTTCTCAAACACTAAGGATGACCTCTCCTCATTCCCATCTACTTTCCAGTTCTAGAACTATAATCTAATCAACTCTGTCACTACTACTATAAAGGGTATACCAATCTACTTCTCCTATGGCTTTATACACCTTTCTTATAACTTTCCAAATCTAAATAAACCTCTTTGGCCATCACTCTCCTCTATGTTGGCTTCCCCATTAGAATATTGACTCACAGAGGGTAGGGACTATACATACACTTTCATAGTTCTATCCCTAGCAGTTAGCACAGTGCTTGGCAAACAATAACAGTTTAATAAATGAATTTTCACTTTTACAAGTCTTTTCTGAGTACTCTGGGAGAACATTTGCCTGGAGACTTGAACTAATTTAAAGGTGCTCCCTTTCTATTATAATTAGAGCACCTAACATTTATATAACACTTTAAAGTCTTCAAGTTCGTTTATATATCTCATCTGACCTCACAACTGTGAGATAGGTGCTATTACTATGCCTATTTTACAAATAAGGAAACTGTGGCCCAGAGAAATTGAGTGATTTGCCCATGACCGCACAGCTTATTTATAAGGCTCAGAAGAGGGATTTAAATCTAGGTCCCTGCAGACTCTTTCCACCATACCAGGATACCTGTAGGCTTTAATTCCCCCCTTTGTCATGCTTATTCTAACCTTCCCAGTTTGAAGAATACTTTCTTTCCCTAAAAAAAAAAAAACAACTCTACCGAGTCAACAAAAGTCCTAATTAGGGGAGGTCATTTCCCAGACCACAGCTTACTCCATTATTAACCTGTCACCTTATGAACTGGAGTTTACATAGGGGGTGGCAATGCAATGAGAACCTAAGTAGTCTAATGGAAACTCAAAAGAACACATAGTTTTCTTGACCATTATTAACTTCTCTTCTGTACCTGTCCATAACTTTACTCAACTGAACAGGGTTAAAAAGGGCTTAATTATGATTTAACTGGAGTTTCATAGGATTAAAAGATTATAGATGCATAACCAGAAGGGACTTTACTAGGTTTTATCCATCTTAGAAACTAACAGCCCTATCCAAAAGATAGAAAGCACCAAATTATTCAACAAATACATACACACACACACATATTTGAGAATAAGGACAGCTAAACAACAGGTAGCTCAAGAGTTTCTAACAAGAATTTTTTTTTTTTGCTTTTTGGAGGGGGGAAGGCAGGGCAATTGGGGTTAAGTGACTTGCCCAAGGTCACATGGCTAGTAAGTGTTAAGTGTCTGAGGCTAGATTTGAACTAAGGTCCCCCTGACTCCAGGGGGGAGTGCTCTGTTCACTGCGCCACCTAGCCACCCCCAATAATTTTTTCTTGAGGAGGTCAATGGGAAATGGTAGTCCATAAAGGGCTGACAGCAAGATGGCAACCAACTGAAGATTTTCTCATGAGGTTTCCTAGGTATCCAAGTGTCCAAGTCCAGGGCTTTGATACTCCAGGTCATGAAGAAAGACTCATATCCATGAGAAGAGCCATTGTTACAACTGATTTGTAAAACAATAAGCATGAAAAATCATGTAAAGCAGAAATAAATGATTCCTGACCTGATGACATCAATCTTGGAACGCCTTCGTTTTTGCTCCTTCTCTGGTACTACATGCCAAGTGAATACCAGTCTCCAGTCAAAACCTCCAATCTGTGGCTCCCCTGAATTTCCCAAATACTCAAAAGTATTCCAATCAATGACATCTATCACAGGACATACAACTGCTGATTCTTCTTCATGAATCCTGAAAAGAGCAGTTAAATGTTCTCCCCTTAGTAAATCTGAAAATTAAAGGTCTCTTTACACTTCTATTTTGAAAGGTAACTGTCCATAATTATCCATAATTGGGTTAGACTTGTCATGTTACCATGACTAAAAATGGAACTGGCTACTCTCTGAGGTAGTGAATTGTCCATTGCTGCCAGTGTTAGTGTAGAAATTTGATGACAATGTTGGGAATGTTGGAGATAGGATTCCTACAGGGGGTGGGCGTTTAGACTAAATGAACCCCAAAGTCCCCTTTGAGACTGAAATCTTATGTGAACATTGGTTCCTGCTGTAGAACATAAGAAAGCTAAACATATTTATTCATAGTCAGTATTTAATTAAATAATACATGATTAGCCATGACAATGATATTGTAAACAGAACCCCAAATAGTGATTTTTATCTTTGCTTTTCCTGGATATCATAGCCTATGCTTGGTCTTTAACTATTCAATTATTCACCAAGCATTTATGAAGCACCTATTGTTTGTCCCACAAATGTGCTAAAACTATGAAAGATACAAAAGAAGTAAAAGATATTCCTGCTTTTGAGCCACTTATGGTTAAATTGGGGAGGCAGTCCATACACAAAACCACTCAAGAAAAATCAAGTCACACTATGTCCAAGCATGAATTCAGGCCATAAAAACATAGCTGCCATAAGACCATCGGGATCAACTATAAACAGTCTGGAAACAGTTCATGGAGAAAGTAAGTCTTGACTTGTGTCCTGAAGGAGGCACAGAATTCAATACAATCAATATTTTGAGTCCCTACTTTGTACAAAATACTGTGAAGGCTACAAAGGGGAGAGAGGCAGAGTCTCTGTCATAAAGAGCTTAACTAAAAGGCTTGGGAGGGGGGTAATGAAGAGATAAGACAAGTATGTAAATAACTGTAACACAAGGCATGATGTGATGTGTCTTGGCAAAAGAACACTGTGTTCTTGTGGTTTCAGAGGAAGAAAAAGCTGACATTCAATTGCAAGATACAGAAGTTTTGTAAAGATGGAACTTGAGATAAACCTTAAAAAACAAATAGGAGTTTGGCAGGCTAGTACAGGGCACAGGAAAAGCATGAGTAACGCATGGCCTAGATGGCACAAGAAAATGCCAAATGGGGTCATGAAGAGTCGGACACAAGTGAACACAGATAAGCAACAACAACTAACACCTCTGATTAGGAGATGTGATATGACTTGGCAAAGAAGACTGAGAAGGAGCTATTAGAGAGGTCAAGTGTAAAACCAACAAAGAGCAACGTCACAAAAAACCCAGACTGGGAAAAACACCCAGGAGGAGATGGGGACCCACAGAGTCAAAGGTCACAGAGAGATCAAGAGGGTTGAGGGCTGAGAAGAGGTCATTAGTTTTGGCAATTAAAAAAAAATCACTGGGAACTTTGGAGAAAGCAGCTTCATTTGAGCAATCAGGCCAGAAGTCAGATTTGTAAAATGGGTACAGCAGTGCCTTGCTCTGACTTTCTAATATTTTTATCGCTGATCTTGTTATTAATATTCTCATGAAGCCCATCTGTCAATTTTTTATTGATTATACTCTCGTCTGATACAGGAAAAAAATAAAAGCTTATTGATGATTTTTCAAGGAACCATAACTGGGAACTTCCTAAGAGGACATCAAGAATATTAAGGTCATAGGCTTCCCTAGATCCTGTTTAAAACTTGTTAAGCAGATGGCGCTTCATATTTCTGTTGTTGATTGACAATAAGTAAATATATGATTTCATACAAATAAAAAGTACAAAACTCCCTTTTGTTTAGCTTTGGAATCTAGTCAAAGTCTGTTTCTGTTGTGGATAGATGTATATGTTTCATGGCTGTCACCCAGGCCTTCATCACTTCAAGCTCAAATTGATGTAGCAATCTCTTAACTGGTCTCCTTCTTCTGCATAATGCTGCTCCAAAATACTGCTTTCATTATGTCTCTACCCTGTTTAAGAATTTATAATGGCTCTACGAATACTCATGTGTAGTATCATATCCAAACTAATTCACTTGACATTCAAGGATCAATGTCTTCCTCTGTTAAATAGGGATAATATCTGCTTTACCTACCACAAATTGTTGAGGAGAAGATCAAATGTATGTGAAAGTACTTTGGATAGAACGATAGAACTTGGCAGTTTACAAATATATATGGCACTGTGTGAGGCACTTTATTACAAAGAAATACAAAGTATGACTTTTATTCAATGAGCTTATGATATAACTGAGAAATGATACACATATGCACATATATGAGCTGTTAAATAATAAAAGAGCTAAATAACAATAATCATATCCTGCCTGTGGTCTATAGCATTAAAGCTGAAACGAGAAAATAGGTGCATAGATAAGACACCCACAGATTCTCGTATTTAGAAGGCCCTTTCTACTTTATCTTCTATTTTGCACTGTTTTAGATAACAATGGATTCTAAAGAATAAAAACTAGCAGAATATAATAAGACAAACTTGATACATATAAGTGAGCTGGTGTGACATAATAGCAAAGGGTACTGGATACAGTTTCGGGAAGAGTTGGCTTTAAATCCTATCTAAACAATCAATAGCTCTATGACCCTGAGCAAGCAAGTCACTTTACCTCTCTTAATCTCAATTTCCTCATCTGTAAAGTGGGGATAATAATAACAACCACCCTGAAGGGTTGTTGTGAGAATCACATGACATGTTTAAGATGTGTGACAAACTTTAAATTAAGTGTTCACTATGACTGCCACAGCCAAGGCAGTTCTGATTCTTATGAAATCTAATGGCTCAAATCTAGGCCACTGTGGTCTAGAGTTATTGTCACATTAAGAAGATGTTAGGGAAACCAATTCAGTTCCAAAGATATCCATGAGGATTATATTCATATTCTACAGGCTTTAAGTCTAGATAATAGTACAGAACCCGAAGGGCCACTTGTAGGGAGCCAAAACATCTGATCCAGGATCCAGGCCATTCCTTGGCTAGCTCCAGGTTTTCCCAGTGACACGGCCCTTCCTTATGGCCAGCTCTAGGATATTAGCCAGAAGGGGTTAGCTCACTACAAGATTATTAATACATTTAGATACTATACATCTAGTATGGGAACATCAAGGACATAATAGCTTTCAAGGTCTGCCTGACATCATGGAACTGAACAAAGCAGTAATGGAAAATATAGTGACCAATAGTTACCTTCTTTGTCTCTTTGCTCTATAAAAATCTTGTTGAGAGTATCAATAAATGGAGTTCTCTCCTGAACTACCAGCCTGGCCCAGTTCATCTTTCTCATGTCTCTGCTCACACTTGATGCTGGCATCAAGTGGCCCCTGGTAGCCACTATAAAAACTCCCATGGAGCCTTCTAAATTGGCCTGTTCTCTATAGAGAAAGTCTGCCTTAAGGCTTTCCCTGAGCTTGATCTAATATGGACTGGTACACATCCAAACCCTGATTCATTAAGTTCCCTCAGAAACAGAACATCCTTAATCTGATAGATACTCAGCTTCCAAACTATTAACACATCTGGTAGATTAATAGTAAATAGTTTTCCTTTGGATATTCTGTATTGAGTTAGATTCTAGAGTCAATGGCAGAGTGATTTGGCTCTTAGAACCTTTCAACCAGGGTCAAGGTTACTCTCAATCTAGTGGCATTGTCTGTCCACTGAACTGTCCTTGGTACCTATTACTTCCCCAGTCCCATCCTAGCCCCCACCCCCACCAAGGTCTTTGGTAACTGCTAGGACATTTTCTGTGGCAAAGAATATTTTACCCATACCATATCCCTATATTTGTTGTTGCTATTGTTCCGTTGTTTCTGTCATGTCCAACTCTTTATGACCTCATTTGGGGTTTTCTTGGAAAAGTTAACTGGAGTGGTTTACCATTTCCTTCTCTAGTTCATTTTACAGATGAGGAAACTGAGGCAAATAGGGTCAAATGATTTGTTCAGGGTCATACATTAAGTATCTGAGGCTGGTTTGAACTCAAGCCTTCCTGACTCCAGGTCCAGCACTCTATCTATTGTGACACCTAGCTGCTCATAACCCTATGTAATAGGCAGCTATTTTCTTCCATTTGTGAAGTAGGAAACCAAAATATGGGATTAAAATATCTAGTTAAGACTACACAGTAAGGTGAGGCCAACATGGCTACTGTAGTTGTCCTAGTACATAGAATGATATGACATTAAAAAGCACTGAGAGTTACTGCGGGTAAGAAATGTAATCCCAGCAGAGGCAAAGCCAAGATGGCAGAGTAAAGGCAGGGACTCGCCTTAGCTCTCCTGCATCCCCTTCCAAATACCTCTAAAAATGACTTGAAACAAATTCTAGAACAGCAGAACCCACAAAACGACAGAGTGAAACAAATTTCCAACCCAAGACAACTTGAAAGGTTGGCAAGAAAGATCTGTTGCACCAGGGTGAGAGAGGAGCACAGTCCAGCACAGGAGATAGGGTCCCACCAAACCAGAAGCAAGCCTTGGGGGCAGCCATGGCAGTTTCCAAACCTCTCAGCCCAAAGATCCTAAAGCCAACTTGGAAGATCAGCCGGAAGGGTCTGTCACACCTGAGAGTGGAGTGCAGAAAAGCACAGCCCCAACCCCAGCCAACCAGGAGTAGGCCTTGGAAGTGACTGAATTAGTAGTGGCAGCAGCTGCTTGCAGAGCTCTGAACCCACAGATGCTAAGAGGGTGGAACAACAGGTCAGAAGGAGATTGCAGAGGTCTTTTTTCTAGCACTGAGGCAGGACTCTGTTGCTTTGCCCATACTTGGATCTAGGTCACAGTCCTGGGTGACAGTCCCTGGGTAAGGAGGAGCCTATCAGAGTAGAGCAGGTAGCCACAGTGGAAGGGGGATCCTCATCACAGTTCCAGAGAAGAAAAGGGGGCTTATGGTCACTCACAGACCAGAGCACAAGCCAGGAGAGCAGTAAACACCTCTCCTTAGATCATATCACCTTTGAAGAACTGAAAACTTACGGCCCCTAGAAATATCTCTGAAAATAGCCACACAAAACCCCTGAAGGGACTGTGCACCCTCCACCCTGGAAGCTGAGCCCTACTTTAACAAAGTGTTAAAAGTCAAGTAATAGGCTGGGGAAATAAGCAAACAAAAGAAAAAAAAACTCTGACAACTGAAAGTTACTATGGTGACAAGGAAGATCAAAACATACACACAGAAGAAGTTAGCAAAGTCAAAGCTTCTATATTCAAAGCCTCCAAGAAAAATATGAATTAGTCTCAGGCCATGAAAGAGATCAAAAAGGATTTTGAAAATCAAGTAAAAGAGGTAGAGGAAAAATTGGGAAGAGAAATGAGAGTGATAAAAGAAAAAATAATGAGTCAACAGCTTGGTAAAGGAGACACAAAAAATACTGAAGAAAATAACACCTTAACAAACAGACTAGGCCAAATAGTAAAACAGGTCCAAAAAGATAATAAGGAGAATAATGCTTTAAAAATTGGCTAAATGGAAAAGAAGGTTCAAAGGCTTACCAAAGAAAATAATGCCTTAAAAATTGGAACGTAGCAAGTGGAAGCTAATTACTTTATGAGAAATCAAGAAATCAATAAAATGAAATAAAAACAATGAGAAAACGGAAGACAATGCAAAATATCTCATTGGAAAAACAACTTACCTGGAAAACAGATCCAGGAGAGGTCATTTTAAAGTTATTGGACTACCTGAAAGCCCTGATTTAATATTAAAAAAAAAGAGCCTAGACATCCTCTATCAAGAAATTATTAAGGAAAATTATCCTGACATTATAGAACCAAGAGAAATTGAAAGAATCCATCAATCACCTTCTAAAAGAGATCCCAAAGTGAAAATATTGCCAGAAATATTATAGTCAAATTCCAAAGCTCCCAGGGCAAGGAGAAAATATTGCAAGCAGTCAGGAAAAAAAAATTCAAGTAGGTGGTGCCACAGTCAGGATAACACAAAATTTAGCAGCTTCTACATTAAAGGATCAGAGGACTTGGAATGTGATATTCTGGAGAGCAAAGGAGATAGGATTACAATCAAGAATCACCTATCCAGCAAAACTGAGCCTAATCCTTCAGGGGAAAAATGAACATTCAATGAGACAGAAGACTTTCAAGCATTCTTGATGAAAAAAACCAAAGTCAAATAGAAAATCTGGCATTCAAATAAAAGACTCATGACAAGTAAAAAAAAGTTAAACAGGAAAGAGAAATCATAATGAATTTAGTAAGGTTAAACTGTTTACATTCCTACATGAGAAGATAATATTTGTAACTCATAAGACCTTTCTCATTATTAAGGTAGTTAGAAGGATTATATATACATATAAGTTACACAAGTGTGGGTTGACTAGGAAGGGATGCTATCTAAAAAAATAAAATTAATGTATAGGGAGAAAAAGAAAGGAAGAAGTAGAATGGAATAAAGTATTTTACATAAAAGAGGCAAGAAAAAATTTTTACAGTGGAGGGGAAGAGGGAGGAGCTAAGGGGGGGAAAGTGAACCTTATGCTCATCATAATTGACTCAAAGAGGAAATAATATACACATGCAATTGGGTATAGAAATCAATCTTACCCTACAGAAAAGTAGATGGTTGTGGATAGACAGATTGGAAGTGAATAAAAGAAGAAGGGGGAAATAGAAGAAAAAGCAGATTGGGGGAGGGATAGTCAGAAGCAAAACACTTTTAAGGAGGGGCAGGGTGAAAGAAGAGAGAGAACAGGATAAATGATGGTAGAGGTGATATGATAGAGGGAAATACAGTTAGCAACAGTAATTGAAAAAATTTTGGAACAAATTTCTCTGATAAAGGCCTCATTTCTCAAACATATAGAGAACTTAGTCAAATTTATAAAAATAGAGTCATTCCCCAATTGATAATCAAAAGATATGATCAGCTTTCAGATGAAGTAATCAAAGCTATCTATAGCCATATGAAAAAAATGCTCTAACTCACTACTTATAGGAGAAATATAAATTAAAACAATGCTGAGATGGGATGTGGGAAAAATAAGACATTAATGCAGTGTTGGTCGAGTTGTGAACTGATTCAACCATTCTGTAGAGCCATTTGGAACAATGCCCAAAGGGCTATAAAACCATGCATGCTCTTTGACCTAGCAATACCAATACTAGGTCTGTATCCCAAAAGAGATATAAAAACAAAAAGGAAAAGGACCTATATGTACAAAAAATTATAGATTATTTATAGAAATGAGCTCATTTCTGGGGGTGAAGAATTAAAAACTGAGGTAATGCCCATCAATTGGGGAATGATTGAACAACTGTAGTATATGATTATCATGGAATACTATTGTACTATAAGAAATGATGAGCAGGATGCTCTCAGAAAAACCTAGAAAGACTTGCATGGGCTGATGCAAAGTGAAATGTACTATGTACAATGTAACAGCAATATTGTGCAAAGATCAGCTGTGAATGACTTAGCTATTCACAGCAATACAATAATCCAAGACAACCCCAAAGTACTTATGATGAAAAATACTACACATCCCCAGAGAAAGAACTGATGATGTCTGAACACAGATTGAAGCATATTTTTTTAACTTTATTTTTCTTGATTTTTTGGTCTACATTTTCTTTCACATTATGAATACTATGGATATATTTTGTATGACTACACATGTATAACCTATATCAAACTGTTTGCCTTCTCAATTGGGGGGAGGAGTAAAGAGGGAGGGAATTTGGAATTCAAGTTTTTAAAAATTAATGTTAAAAATTATTTTTACATATAACTGGGGAAAAAATTTTAAATCAAAATTTTAAAAAAGGAGGAAAAATGTACTATGTAAGAACACTACTGTTCTCAGTGGCCAGGGCATGCAGGAACAACCAGAGATACAGATCACCATAGTCTTTCTTTGTACTCCCTGCCAGGGGCAGAGAACTGGTAGCATTCTTTCTCTAACACTGCAACTTCTCACAGTTACAAATTTATTATGTAAAGGAAACCAGAAAGAGAATTTGACACATCTGTCTCATTCCAAGATGCCACTACTTATTTTAATGTTTTCTTCTACAGGAAAAGTGGATTCTTTTTAAGTGGACATAAGTAAACTCTATTTTGTTTCTTCTAGTGTAAGTTTACATTTACATAGTGTTTTTAAGAACAGGCTAGATTTCCCTAGAAATTACAAAGCTCCTTTAATAACTCCAAGCTTCCCATGGATACAAAGGCCCAACTCTCTAATACAAATATCCTACCAGTGCTCTACAATGCAGTGAGACATGGAATACAACAATTTCCCAAGAATTAAAAATAAATATGACATAGAAAACAATGGAGGGTGTGAGTAAACAGAACATATAACCAATGAACAACTTCCAAAATGAACAGCAGTAAAGGATGTCATCAAGGAAAACTGGGATAGGGTAAGAAGAGGGGTCAACTGGTCAGTAACTCAACAAGCACTTGGGAAGCATCTGCTATCTGGTAGAAGAACAAAGGGACTGTCATATGGCAAGTGCAGGGGACAAGTGGACAAAATTAACTTTGCAGAAGAAAACAAGGATGGCCTTCAGTACTTTGGTGAACCCTCTACTGTAAAGCACAACAGTCCTAAATGATGAGCAGGCATGGAATACCCAAAGTGACGAGATTACACACTTACTTGTGTATTTCAGTATTAAAAGTCCTTTCCAGTCATTTGATACTCCCAATAATCCTAGGAGTTGAATATATCCCCATTTTACAAATAAGGAAACTGAGGCTAAGAAGGACTAAGTGAACTAACCCAAGGTCACACAACTTGGCAAAGCCAAGAACTAAGCCCAGGGTTTTCTAACACCAAAAAATGGATATAAAGCAATCTAGCACTGTAGGTTTAGCAACTAATCGATCAAAAAGCATTTTTAAGAGCTTACTATGTGCCAGACACTGTTTTAAGCCCTGGGGATACAAATAAAGGCAAAAAGAGTCCTGCTCTCAAGGAGTTCATATTCTAATAGGGAGGATAACAGGTAAATAACTAGGAATATACAAAGTGCATTAGAGGGAATTTTAGAGAGGAGCAGCTGGAGAAGTTTTGAAAATCCTCCTTCTGAATTTAAGCAGACTTGAAGGAAGCCAGGGAATCCAGCAGGCACAGGAGATGAGGGGGAACATTTAAGGTACAAAGGGCAGCCAAGGAAAAAGCACCAAGTCGGGAGATGGAGACTTGTGCACAAAGAACACAGACTGAGCAGACCACCAAAGCTGGATCATAGAATGTGTATTGCAAATGAGAGTGGAAGAACATTAGAATGGCTGGAAAAGGCCATGTCATTGTAACAGCAAGCAAAGTAGAATTTTTTGTGTTGTTTTTCTGGACTGAGTTTTAGCCAATCAAGCGCCTTTGATCGAATCAAGAGTCTTTGATTGGAAATAGTATATATTGCATTGCTTGGAGGGAAAAGACAGAGTAGAGAGAGGAGTAAAGCTGAGAGAGAGAAGGGTTGAGTGAGCTACAGCAACTTGCTTGTGGGAAGGCCTAACAGAAAAAATGTTTGTGATATCAGCACTCTTGTCTGTTGATCTTTGTTAATTTCTCAGACAGAAGCCCTGTCTATTGGTCTGTGTTAATTTCTCAAACAGAAGGCCTGTCTGTTGGTCTTTTTGAATGAATTGAGCTGAAGAGGGGAGACTGGCCTATTAAGGGAGGAGGCCTATTAAGCCCCTTTTAAGAGCTGTTAAAGTGAATTGAGATGATGGTGCTAGTAATGTGTATAAATATGGTTGTAGCCCTGTTAAGTTTTGTTTTCTTAGAAACTTCTGGGCAGGAACTTCTGGAGCCTGCTGTCGGTAAGGGGATTGGAGTGGAGCAGTCCCCATGAGGTGAGATATGGGGCAAGAGCAGAGAGCTGCCTACATGTGAACCCAGGCAAGAGTCAGTAGCGGTCAGCCCACAGAGGAAGGGCCATGGGATTTGGAAGTCAACCTCGAGTCAAGATAAAAGAGGACTTTACTTGGACACTGTGTATTGATTGAGGAGATCATGACTTACTGTGACCTAGGGGTGGATGGTGTTTGTATTTTCTGCTTCCCATTAAAGATGTGTTGTGCTAGGGGAGACCTTAGTCTAGGACCCCCTAATTGTGTAAACAAGTATTTTGGGGAATGTTACTGGATGCAATGATAAATCTTTGTGCCATATGATATACTGAGGGTTATGATATATAAATATATATATATATATATACACACCTACATATAAATATAGATATATAATATGTTTTGCTTAAGAATGTTGCTATGAATTTGAACAATGTTTAGTTTATTGGTGAATAGAGAATTCATTATACTCTAGTAGACCCTTAAAATTATTCACAGAAGCAGTCCTCAGGTGTGCTGCTGTGATTGGTGTTACAGTTATGAAGAACAAAGAGAAGATATTTTAATCTTGGAAGTAGGGTGGCTAGGTGGCACAGTGAATAGAGCACCAGCCCTGGAGTCAGGAGGACCTGAGTTCAAATCCGGCCTCAGACACTTAACACAAAAACTAGCCATGTGACCTGAGGCAAGTCACTTAACCCCAATTGCCCTCCAAAAAGCAAAAAAAAAAAAAATCTTGAAAGTAAGAAGAAGTCACTTGAATGTATTGAGTATAAAGGCTGACATGGTCAGAGCTGTGTTTCAAGAAAATCAATTTGTCAGCTGAGTAGAAGATGGATTGGAGTGAGAGGAGGGAAGGGAGGGATGGCGAGTGAGAAGAAGGAGAAGACAGAGGAGGAGGAGGGGAAGATAAGGAAAAAGGAGGGGAAGAAGAAAGAAGAAAAAAGGAAGGAAGGAAGAGGAGGAGGAGGAGGAGGAGGAGGAGGAGGAGGAGGAGAAGGAGAAGAAGAAGAAGAAGAAGAAGAAGAAGAAGAAGAAGAAGAAGAAG
>NW_027185694.1:11074367-11089650 GCF_028583685.1 Petaurus breviceps papuanus | reverse complement strand
AGAAGAAGAAGAAGAAGAAGAAGAAGAAGAAGAAGAAGAAGAAGAAGAAACACTAACCAAGTAGAAAGCTATTGTAATAGTCTAGACAAAAAGAGACTGAGGGCCTGAACTATTGGGGTAGACATGTCAATGTGAAGCAGGCAACAAATAGCCTGAAAGCAAGGAATTCAACTACTCCCAATTGTGCATTTAAAAACCAAGTAAGTCCTTGTTAGCACTGGTGAGTGAAACTTCTTGATATGAGCACCTTGAATAAGCAACATGAAGGAAAGAAACAAAGATGAGAGTTTTCTTAAAACTTCTTTTTTCACTTCATTTCAAATTATCTGACCAAAACAGATTCTCCTACCTTTCCAGCAGCGGCTCCAACCAGCCATCATGACATTCACAGTGACAGTCAAGGAAGGTCAGAATCTCCCCGGTAGCTATAGAAGCTCCTAGAAGTCGAGCTCGAACTAGTCCTTCCCTTTTATTTGCTCGGATTAAACGTACCTTAGGCAGGCCAGACAAATGATTTTCCAAAGGTTCCTTTAAATGTTCTAATAAGAATAAGAACAATAACGACAAGAAGCTGAGCAAATTACCTAATTCTAATATAAATGGTTTCACATTTTAGAAAGATGAAAAAGTTTTCTAAATAGTTTTATTTTTCTAAATTATTACATATCACTTCCAATAAAAATTTGCAAATTAAACTAAAAAACAATCTTAGTAGTTATATTTCCATATACCCTGTTAAAATAAAATGTCTTAGCAAAATGAAGGCTTAGAGGATTTAGGGTTGGTAGAGACCTTGAAGATTATCCAGTTCAGCCTCCTTTGTTTTATAGATGAGAATTCTCAAATCCAAAAAGGTTTGTGACTTACCTAAGGTCACATAAGCTAAAATTTGCAGTCAGAATCTGAATCTATAGGGGCGGCCAGGTAGCACAGAGAGTAAGAGCACCGGCTCCAGTGTCAGTATGACCTGGAGATCAAATCCCGGGCTCAGACACTTAGCATCCACCCAGAAACACCTGGCCGTGTAACCTTGAGCAAGTTACTTAACCCCAATTGCTTAGGGGCGGCCAGGTGGCTCAGTGAATAAGAGCACCGGCTCCAGCGTCGGGATGACCTGGATCAAATCCGGGCTCAGACACTCAGCACCACACCCAGAAATAACTGGTCGTGTAACCTTGAGCAAGTTACTTAACCCCAATTGCTTTATAAAAAAAAAAAAAAGAATCTGAATCTATATCCTTGGAATACAAATCTATGTCCCTTTCCACTGTATAACATTGCCTCCTCCAGACTCAGCTCTTTCCTCTCCTTTGAATATAGAAAACCACAGATATTATTCTAATCAGGTGTTTTCAGTGATTTGAATTGTCTACTTTCCTCCAAAATGGAATGATTAAGATGAGTGCTTGACTTGGATTCAAGAACACCTGGGTTCTGTGTGACCATAACAATCTCTTAACCTCTCTGAGCCTCAAGCTATTGATAGATTTCTCTCCTAAGTTATAGATTGATTACAGTCTGAATTGGTGAAATATATTTCTTTCTCCCCCAACAAAATCAGATTCCTTGATGGACACACAGTTAACCTGTGATGTCCTGTATTTCAAGCCAATTTAAAGTTAATGACATATCATATAGGTATAAGAAAAAAAGCAATTTAGCAACAACATTCAAAATAAACATACATTAATTTTCCTTGCAATCTTAAATACTAATTTAGCCTCAATTTCCTCCACTAAAAATAGGAATAATGCCTAAAGATGCCAATAATTAAATGAAAACCACTTTTCCTTGTGCATAGTGGGCACTCAATAAATATTTGTTAGCTAATTTTTTGTAAGTTGTTAGTAGCAATTAAGTGTGGTACTTACACCTAATTGTAAAACCTTGTAAAATATTGTAAAACAAATTACCCATAGTATATACTCATAGTGTACATTTATAATACAATACAATAAATATTTATTAAGTTCCTACTATGTGTCAGACATTGCACTAAGTGCTGGGGATACAAATAAGAAAAATAATGACAATCCTTGCCTTTGAGGAGCTTACAACATAATGGGGGAAGACAATACAAAAGAAAGCTGAAAGCAGAGGAGGCAGGTGCCAGAGGCACCAGGCACAGGGGCATAATGAAGATGACAATGTATTTTAAACAAAGCAGAGCAGTTGGAGACAAATGAAGGATCTAATCATAAATATTATAATCTTTATATGTATTACTGTTGATGTAATATTACAGGTTACATATGAAGATACTGAAACTCGGCTATAGTGATCTAATTCACTTTATATGTGTGGCAATAGTTGAACTGTATTATAATGTTATAATTATGCATGCTAACAAATGAAGCAGCCTGGTCAAAAGCTTGAATATATTTAAAATATGTGGGTCCCCAAAAGAAAGCCACTAGCCCGTAATACCAATTCTAGTAATATTTTCTCAATGATTTAATCGTAACTTGGAAGGACACCCTTTCCTATTCACACCAAAAGTTCCTAATCTCATCTCCAAAACTGGATGATTTTCTTCACCCTGAGATATTCTGAGCTGCTTTTGAGCTAAAATATACCTGTACCACCAAAACTACACTTTGTTACTACCCCTATACTCCCCTGACCCCTCCACTTTCTTGGGAGCTTCTGAAATTTGAGTTATGGTGCCTTACTAGGAAATACTGGTTGTGATTTGTGGTCTCTCTCTTCTCTCCTTACCTCTTGAATTGTGGATCTGAAGTAATTTATCAGCCAAGACAAATAAGATTCTATAACTGTATCTTAGTCATAAGATAAACACTCAAGTTTCTATTTTGCTGCTATTCTCATTAATAATAACATCTCATAATGATGCCATCCATGACCATTTTTAATGTAGAATATAGAAGAGATAATGAAGTTGACCTCATTTCTATAGACTGGTATAGCATGGGTACATCCATCTCAGTGAAATGGCCAGCCCCAAGCTTTTCATTTGACCTATAACATGGGGTTCTTTCTGTTAAGACCACTAAGTCCTCTCCTGCCTAAGCTATTAATTTCTTTCTCTCCATTGAGGATACTCTGATATTAATCAACAAATATTTGCTGGTGATTAACGTGACTAACATTATGCTGGATTCTATATAAAAAGCTGCATAAGACATTTATTCATTAAGTGCTCACTATGGACTCATTCCCTACCACCTCCGTCAATTAATTTACAATCTAATTCGCTTTACATACATGCACGTTTCATTGAAAACATCCTTATACAAGATGATAGGATTCCAACTCTATAGCTAAGGATCTCAGACAGGATTTGAAGCCAGGTCCTCTGAGTGCAGATACTCTTTCTACTTTCTAACACATGGTCTCTTCAAAATGTTTTCTTTGTCCTCCTTTGAAAAGATACCAGAAAGAAAATGGGGAAATAAATGTTGCCCTGAAGACACAGCATGTCTGCCATGCTATTGTTAGATTACAAAAATATGGTCCAAGCGTATTTTTGTCTTTGAATCCCCAGAGTCTTCATAGTACCTGGCACATATTAAATGCTTAATAAGCAATTACTTATTGTTCATTTATTTTTGGATCATAGATTTAGAGCTTCAAAAGACTTTAAAGGTCACCCAATCCAATCCCCTCATTTTGCAGATGAGAGAACTGAATCCCAGAGAAGTTAAGTGACTTGCATGGGTCATGGATCTAGTAAGCAGCTGAGGTAGGATTTGAACCAAGGTTTTCCTGACTCCTGGCTAGCATTTTATCCACTTTACCATTATGGCTTGCAGCCAAGATGCTTCATCCACAGTTAAAATTTTCAATTAAATACAATAAACATTTTTAAGTGCCTACTATGTGCCAGGTACTATACTGAGCACTGGGGATAAAAAAAAGAGGAAAGGAGAGTTGCTGCACTCAAGGAGATTATAATCTAACCGGGAACAATGTGTAGACAAATATCGACAAAAAAAGCTATATACAGCAAAGAAAAGCTTCTATAAGGAAAGCAAGAGAGTTCAGGAGGGCCCTAGAAAAAAGTTGGCTGGTTGGTTGTTTTTCCCTGCAGTGACTCAGAAGGTGAATCTGGGAAAGGTACCGTGTATCTGTATTTTCACTGTCATGGTTCTGCTACCGTCCATCAGTGCTTCAATATGGCTGGGAGGCAATGAAAGGGTGGCATGGCACAGGAATGTCCCAAATGCCACTGCCCCAATAAAGTTCTTAAGACATCTGAAACAAGTGTGAAATTACTCTGGCGACTAGCACAGTACAGATGCCATGCCTACCTTCCCAGTTCAGGGATTCTTGCCATGGCTAACTCTGCTCAGTTCTGTTTCTAAGGAATCTATTCCTCCTGTAACATTGTTTTTATCTACTAGTATATTCTCTTGGGATTCAGTTAATGGTATTAGGGAGGCACATGCAGAACTGATATTCTGCCAACCTATATTTATCTTCTTTCTTAAAGACTGTCATCAGGACATGCCAGAGGCCAGATGGCATTCTGCCATACACCAGATCCACAAGATAAAAAGTTAAGACAGCATGCTCTGTTTTCTTCCTCACCTGAGGTTTCTGGCAGAGCCTTGTGACTGTAATGGAAAGTTTGTCTTATTTTACTACTCCTTTAGATGTCTTCCCTCAAGGGTCAGAGGAATTCTGAACTCCTCTTGTGTACAGGTGGCATGATATAACAAAGTCTGGACTTGGAGTCAGGAGACTTGGATTTGAATCCCAGCTCCAACATATATTAACTGGGAGACCACAGGCGAGTTATTTAACCTCTCTGAAATTCAGTTTCCCAATCTATGCAATGGCGATAGTAATGCTTATAACTACCTTCCTCGTAAGAGTTGTTGTAAGGGGGGAAAAAAAATCTTTAAATTTTGAATCTTTTTTTTGTTTTTTCTCCTCCTTCCTTTCCTTCTACTTCTCTCTATTCCTCCCTCCTTTCTTTCCTTCATCTTTCCTTCCTTCTCTCTTTTCTTCCTCCCTAAGCCAGTTCTCCCCCTCTTCAAGCAGTCCAGTGGACACCTCCTCTCAACCCCCACTCACTATATTAGTGCTGGCCTTAATATGGACAACTTATCAGCTTTAATTCTATTCCACTACAGAACTCCCAAAATCAAGCAATCCACCAGCCTTAGTCTCCTCAGTAGCAGGAACTACAAGTGTGTGCCACCATGCCAAGACACCTTTTAAATTTGAGTTATTGTAATAATGACTCTCTCTAATTGTAAGCTGTGCAATAGTGAATACTCTCTGAAAACAGTCTCAGTTGAGGTCTTTTGAATAATCCTTCTAACATCTGAAAGGTTTTTTCTTTGAGCAGATACTATTCTCCTTAGATTCCCAAGAGGACTGGTCTGAGGATTCACATCACAGAATGTTTTGTTCTGCCACCAAAAAACCCTATATACCCAAACATGGTGTTTGCTTTGCCTTCCAGCTATTCCATGGAATAATCCTTCTGTGACTTACTGATGTTTCATTTTTGTTTCTATGGTTGATACTTTGCTAAGTGCTTAAAAAATTAATTTTACATTTACAACACTATATCTCTTTATAATTCTCTCCAAATGTAATTTGTTGTAGCTATTCAAGTACCTCAGGACTGCTGTAACTCTTGAGGAAAACCATCAAGAAAAGTTATAAAATACAGTTAACTTTTCTCATGTACAATGATGGCGGCCTTCAATTTCCTCTATGGAAATTCTTCCATTGCATCTGGTTGTAATTGACCAGCTTGAGAGGGACACATGGTGAAAAAGGTCTTATTTCAATGAATTCTTGTGTCAGCACCCACAGCTAGGAATTTCAAGTTTGGTCATTTATGACCTGACTTGGCAAGGTCATGCTTCCATAGCTAGGTGGGGCAGTGGATAGATCATTGAGCCTGGAGTCAGTAAGACCTGAGTTCAAAGCTGGCCTCAAATACTTTCTAGCTGTGTGACCCCAGGCAAGTCACTTAACCGCTGTTTGCCTCAGTTTCCACAAATGTAAAATGGAGATAACAAAAGCACCTACTTCCCAGGGATGTTGTGAGGATCAAAGGAGATATTTGTAAAATATTGGTACACAGTAGGTGCTTAATAAATGTTTCCTTCCTTTCTTTCACAGTATCTAGTAAGCAGTCTTTCCCTATATCCCACAAAATGTGAGATGTATATATTTTGAAGATCAGGGTTGTCAACACTAGTGTGGGGCAGGCATGCCTTTTCAACCATAAGAGTGGCTGTGTTGTGCCTAAGTATTACATTTCTCTAAATCTTCTTTCCAATAGCATTTTCTCTCAATGTTTTTATTATCATCATTCCGTCATTTTCAGTCCTATCCAATTCTTTGTTACCCTATTTGGTGTTTTCTTGTCAAAGATACTGATGTCAAAGATACATTTTCTTCTCCACCTCATTTTACTGATGAGGAAACTGAGGCAAAAAGGATTAAGTGACTTGCCCATGAACACACAGCTACTAAGTGTCTGTGGCCAGATATGAACTCAGGAACATGAGTCTTTCTGATTTCAAGTTGTAACAGGAATGGGAATTTGAAAATCTTCCCTACCACTTAATAAGCTTAAGGAAATTTGAAGACATTCCCTTCTTTGAAAATAAACTCTGTTTGAAAATAGGCTGACTACAATCACATGCTTTTTGTGGGAGGAGTTTGCTGAAGGGTAGAACAGAGTATACAGGAAGGTGGGAGTGAGAGCTAGACTAGCCGGTTGGGAAGAGAGTAGGTTTCTGAAGGAGACAGACAGGTTTGTGAGTTAAAGTTGTCTTTTTTTTTCCCACCTACTGTCACAGCTAGGCTTGTGTTGGTTTGTGGAATGGTGTGACTCTCTGCTACATTTTGGTGCATTAACTTTCTATGTTGCTATGATGGACTCGGTTTACTGGTATTTGGATTTGGTTTTCTGGTGTCGGAATAAATGCTTTGCTTCTGTCTTCTATATGGAGAATCTGCTGTATTTTGCAATCGAGCACTATGCAGGTATATTTATAGTGATCATGGGTGCTGTGAATATTGCATTGGCTCTACACAGTGCTATTTCTAGCACTCTATTCACCATACCCTCTAGATGCCCTCAAACTTTTATCTTCCAATAAAGAGATAATCAAGATTCGTAAATTATAATAATATGTGCCCTTGGGGAAATTACAGTCTACTTGGGGATATAAATCCTGACTCCCTCCTCTTCATAATGTTCATTTCTCTTTCCAAAACCTCCTTTATAATGAATAGATCGCTTACATTGTTGGACATCTTTACAAAAACAGTCCCAGAAATCTTTACAAAATCTAAGGTCGATTTTCAAAAAGTTATCTCTGTATATTTTCAAGTATAGTTTTAATATGACAGAAATTTTTAGCTGCCATTACAATGAAGTTTCCTCATAATCTCTAAAAAAAAGTTACCAGTTATTTCAAGTACATGCTTTGTTCACTTGATAAAGTGGAGGATGGCTTCCCCATTGTCTTTTACCAACAGTTCTAACCCAGAGATTCTTATCTCTTCCAACTTTTTGGCATAAGTCCTTCGGAATAACAGAACCGTCTTGGGGCAAAGTGACATAATTTCTTCCTGCTCTAATCAATGACAAGTCAGATCATATACTCTATGCAAAATACATACATACATACATACATACACACACATCACTCCAAAGATGCAGCTACTGATGAAAAAAGCACAACTCTATTTATCTTTTACATTTGTTGGGTCATTTCTATGCCAAGAAAAACAACATCTACAAACAAAATTCATTCTAAAAAGTTGCTCACCTCTGTCACTATAATCATCCACAAGGATGATTTCCTTAAGCAGAATATCTGGTGATGTCTCAAGAACACTATAAACTGTTCGTAGAAGAGTTGACCATGCTTCATTATAAAAAGTTATTACAACAGATGTTTTTGGCAAATTATCATAATCATATTTCTTCTCTTTGCACCTGCAAATTTAAAAAAATCATTAATTCAGACTCCACTAATTTGTAAGTCAGAAATGGAGATAGACTGAAAGTAATTTATAAATGGTAATAGTTCACATTATAGAGCATTAGGGTTTACAAGTGTTTTCCTCAAAACAACTCTGGTGAGATAAAATACTGAAAATTTTATTACCTCCATTTAATGGATGAGGAAACTTAGATATAGGAAGTAAAAGTATTTATGGAGTACAGGCATACCTCATTTTATTGCACTTTGCTTTATTTTGCTTTGGAGATACTGTGTTTTACACAAACTGAAGTTTTGTGGCAACCTTTGTGTCAAGTAAGTCTGTTTGTACCATTTTCCAAACAATATGTGCTTACACTGCATCTGTCACATTCTAGTAATCCTCACGATATTTCATACTTTTTCATTATTTTTATATCTGTTATGGTGATCTGTGATTGGTGATCTTTGATGTTACTATTATAACTGTTTTGGGGCACCATGAATTGCACCCACATAAGATGGAAAACTTAATCAATAAAAGTTGTTTGTTCTAACTGCTCCACCATTTGGCCATTCCTCATGTCTCTCCCTCTCCTCCAACCTCCCTATTCCCTGAGACACAACAATACTGAAATCAGGTCAATTAATAACCCTCCAATGGCCTCTAAGTGTTCAGCCTCTAAGTGTTCAAATGAAAGGAAGAGTCAAACTATAAAGCAAACTTCACTGTTGTCTTCTTTTAAGAAATTGCCTCATCCATCCCAACCTTTAGCAATGACCACCCTGATCAGTCAGTGGCCATCAACATTGAGGTAAGACCTCTACCAGCAAAACATTACAATCTGTGAAGGCTCAGATAATGGTTAGCATTTTTTTAAATAAAATATTTTTAAATTAAGTTATGTACATTTATTTTAGACATAATACGATGGACAGATAGGTGGCAGAGCAGATAGAGTGCCAGGCCTGAAAACAGGAAGATTCATCTTCTTGAGTTCAAAGCTGACATCAGACACTTACTTACTAGCTGTGTTACACTGGGCATGTCACTTAACTCCATTTACCTCTGTTTCCTCATCTGTAAACTGAGCTAGAGTAAGAAACGGCAAATCATTCTTGTATTTTTGACAGAAAACCCTACATGGGGTCACAAGGAGTCAGACATCACTCAACAACAACTATTGCATACTTAACAGACTACAGTAAACATAACTTTTATATGCATTGGGAAACCAAAACATTTGTGTGACTTCCTTTATTGTGATACTAATTTTATTGCAACAATCTGGAAACAAACCCACAATGTCTCTGAGGTATGCCTGTATTTGGCAACACTGTTCATTAAGTTACATTATATGTCTGAATGTAACAAAATGGCATGTTTTTAAACATATTCTATATGTCAGACATTTCTCAAAAATTCAAGTTGGTCTTGGTAGCATTGTAAACGTTTCTAATCAGAGGATCCCAAACTTATCTGGCCTACTGCCCCTTAAAAAAAAAATTACTCAATGCCCCCCGGGGTTAGGTTAGGTTAATCCTACCCTTATTTTTATTCAATGCCCCCCCCCCAGTTGCATCTGAGGCTACTACCACCTCTTCCATCATTACAGCGCCCCCCACCCCGGGGCTGCATGTTCATGTCGAGAACCTATTGTAGATAGATGCCAGAGATAAAAGCCTGAGTACTTGGGAATTAAAAAGCCTAAGAACCATATAGATGTTAACAACTTGTATAGAAGATTACATAAAAAAGTAAATTAAGAATCTTCTATCTATATGCACACATATATTTATGTATACATATATATTTTTTATATGTTCAGACTCTTCTAACTATCTTTATGTGTGTATATACATAAAGTAGGTTAGCAAGAGTATATATATATATATATATATATATATATGTATATATATATATATATTTGGGGGCATATACATGCTGGTCAATCTACCAATCTAAACTTGTCCTATCATATATACGTATGAATATATATACATACACACAAATATATACATGTGTATGTATGTGCTGTACTTTTTGATAGACTACAGTTATAAATGTTTTTAAAATCTAAGTGCTTTGGGGAAAATGGGGCAAATAAAAGGCATGTTATCATATTTCTATGGTTTTCTCTGGCCACAGAAGAAATCAAAGGATCACATATCTAGTCTAACCCACTCATTTTACAGATGAGGAAACCAAATCCAGGGAGATTAATTGATCTGTCCATGGTCTCTGAGATGGCAGGTGTCCAGGGGCTGGCTAGAAAAGATGACTCCCCTTCTCCACGGAAGGACAAACTGATCGTCAGAGATAGGAGAAAGCTAGCTAGCAAAGGATTAGCAGAGGTGGTTCACTTGGTCAAATATTCTCAAAGATGGTAGGATTAAACGGCTAAGGCTATCCGATTCTTATTCCTAACATCTGACACAGCTTGAAGGAAGAGTAAATGGACACTAGGTATATCCAAGGCAATTGGACAAGGGTCAGAATTGATCTAAATTAAGTTTGAAAGGGTGTGTTCTTTTCAGAATGTACTGAGGATCATGGGATCATAGGATTTGGAGACAGAAGGAGCTTTGGAGATCTCTAATCAAACTTCATTAAGAAGTCTTTTAATTAACTTAGATGAACCCTCACCTCAATGAGACAGAAAAACCAGTGTGTTATCATTTTGTCTCTGAAACTAGCTTATCTGTCCTGTTTATCGCTCAATATACTCACCTAAGCTTAGCAATTACAGTTTTCAGAGAACAAGGACTGAAGATATGTGTCATAACCAGGGCTCAGGCAGCATGGGATAAACTAGGATGAGCCAGGACTGGGAATTCTAAAAGTAAGAATCTGCACCCAATTAAAGGGCTTACTTAAGCCCTATATTCTCAACATGAGAGCAAGGCTGAGGATATGTTATTCTAGGGCATGTAAAGACATGAGTACCAAAAGCAGATGCAAACCCAGTAGATTAGCCCAAAGAAGAACTAGACAGAAGGGACATAATACTTCGATCAAAAGACTAATGAGAGTCCAGGTCCCAGGGTGCCTATTCAAGTAGGGGAAGGGAGGCAGGGAATGAAAGGGTGACTAGTTGGGAATTCAATCAGGACAGTCCATCTACCAAGTAATCTCCAGAAACCCAAGAAGGCAGAAGGTGAGTGGTGAAGAGTTCTGGTTACAGGTTTTAAGCACCCAGACCCGGGAAGACTGGTGTTCAGGAATAGGAAACCAAGAATTCTTGTTTTACTGCCCAACATAGTCTCCAATCCAATGACATTGGCCTCCTGGCTTTTCCACTAACAGGACACTCAATTTCTCACTCCAGTCTCTGGACATTTTCTCTGGCCATCTCCCATACCTGGAATGTTCTCCCTCCTCCTCTAAAATTACTGACCTAAAATCCTACCTTTTTTACCTCAAGCCCTCTTAATTCCAGTCCCTTCCCTCTGTTAAGTATTTCCTATTTATCCTGTATATAGTTTGCTCTGTATACATTTGTTTGCTTGTGCTCTCCCCCATTAAACTGTAAGCTCCTTGAGGACCGGGGCTGTCTTTTGCTTTTTTCTTTTTTGTGTATCCTCAGAGTTTAGTACAGTGTCCAGCATATAGTAGGCAGTTAATAAATGTCTATTGATTGACTGGGTACAAAAGAAGGAAACCAGCCACTAAGGACTGGAATTTAAATTTGTCAATTTAAATTTGTATCTCCTTTAGCATGGGTTTCTTTTTTCCCCTTCTTTTTGATGTTTTATTGATCCTTTTTCATTTTTTACTTCCCAATGATTTCCCATTCCCCCACTCCAAAAGAACCCTCCCTTCTAAGCAAAAGAAAATAACACAATAGCCATGTCTGAAAAAGTATCCCTCCTTTCACCTATTACTCACTCTCTCTGATATGCAGAAAGTGGATTTTGTATTTGGTCAGGTCTAACAAGTTTTTCTGATTCTGATTCTTAAGTTGTATTACTATTTTCTCAGGGTGGTGAATCATTATTGCTCTGATGTGTGATCTATGGGACCATAAGTACCTCCATTAGCTTCCTCATCTGTAAAAGCAGGGAACTGAATCTCTGAGGTCCCTTCCAGTTTTGTACCTATGAGCTGGGGACATATAATATGAAAAAGAAGAGGCTTAGAGTAGATGTGATAGCTGTCTTCAATCAAATGAAGGGTTGTTACATGGAAGACATTAGAAATGTTCTTCTTGGTCTCAGGACAGAACTAGGGGCAAGAAGTAGAAGATGCCGATAAACAGATGTATGCTTGTTGTACTGCAAAACGTACTAACAATCAGAACCATCCCAAAGTAGACTAGGCAGCCTCAGCAAGGACTGAGTTACCCATCACTGAAGGTCTTCAAGCAGAGGCTGAACAACCACTGGGTGGGGATGGCTATAGAAGGAATTCTTGGTCCAGAATATGTTGGACTTGATACTTTCTGAGGTTTCTTGTAATTCTCAGATTCTGCATCATAGCTTCTTGATATTTCATCTCATAAGGACCTATAGCGAGAGCTGGAAGGAACCACAGAAGCTATCTAATACAACCTCCTAGAGGAGAAAATAGAGGCCCACGGAGCTCTAGGGACTTGCCCAAGGTCATACAGCTAGTTAGCACCAGATGCAGAATTTGAACTCAGGTTCTCTGAATCCAGTCCTTCCCTGCTCCAAGTTTATAGTGTGCTATCCACTCCATAAAATTGTCTCTCAGTGATGAGAGAAATTATAAGACCTACCATCTGCCCTCCAGGAATTAAAATTACTAGGTTCAGGCAAGCTACTTTCCACTGTAATAAAAGAACTAATATATATGTGTGTATGTGTGTGTGTATACATATATATGTATTATTGCTGAGTGGTCAATGATCTTGGAAAAATAATGGAAAACAGGAGAGGTGTTCTGTTGTAGGATTCAAGAAAGGCAAACTTCATCCCACTTCTCAAAACTATGGTTGATGAGCCTGACTTCCATTCCTAGCAAAATTCTAAAACATCATTAGAAGGATGATTTGTGAGGGTTTAGAAAGGGAAGCATTGGTCATTAAGAGTTAGTATGACTTCATTAAGAACAGGCCATTCCAGACTAACTTCATTTCCTCTTTTCACAGGGTTATTAGATCAGGGAAATGCTGTACCTAGAATATAATGTGATTTCAGCAAAGCATTTGACAAAGACCTTCACATTATTCTTGTGTACAAAGATGTCAAGATGTGAGCTAAATCAGTCCACTGGCTTCACAACTAGTTGAATTATCAGACCTGAAGACTAACCATTAATTCACTGATTAATCAATGTCACCTTTGAGGAAGGAGTATTCCCAGGGATGTATCCTTTACCCTATTATGCTTCATATGTTTATCAGTGACTTGGAGGAACACATAGATGCTGATCAAAAAAATGATAAAAAGGGAGAGAGGAAGGAAGGGAGGGAGAGAGAGGGGGGGGAAAGTGAGAGAGAGAAGGAGGAGAGAGAGAGAGAGAGAGAGAGAGAGAGAGAGAGAGAGAGAGAGAGACAGAGAGTTGAGAGAGTTGTTATCTGACTCTTCATGATTTATTTGGGGTTTTCTTTTTTTTTTCTTTTTTTGGAGAGGGGAAGGCAGAGCAATTGGGATTGCCCAAGGTCACACATCTTGTAAGTGTTAAGTGTCTGAGGCAGAATTTGAACTCAGGTCCCCCTGACTCCAGGGCCGATGCCTCTATTCACTGCAATACCTAGCTGCCCCATTTGGGGTTTTCTTGGCAAAGACACTGAAGTGGTTTGCCATTTCCTTTTCCAGCTCATTTTACAGATGAGCAAGCTGAGGTAAACAGGGTTAAATGACTTGCCCAGGTTCACAGAGCTAGTGTCTAAGGCCATATTCAAACTCAGATCCTTCTGACTCCTGGCCTAAAGTTCTTCACAACCTAGCTGCTTTCATAAAGTTCAACAGGAATCAATGGTGTCAGATAATAGTCAAAAAAGCTTAGGCAAAAGAGATATAGTGATCACAAGGAATCTACAAAATGATAGAATCTTAGAGCTGGAAGGGAGAGATTAATTGGTTGGTCCAACTCCCTCTCCCATCAGTTTTATAGTTTTATTCATTATGAGAATGTCAAAATGAATATGGTTCATTTCTTCCACTAGTATATGAACTTGCTGATTGACACCACACACACACACACACACACACACACACACACACGGTACTAACATCTAAATTCAGTCCATGTTTGTAGGGTTGGGAGCATGATAACTTTTGAGGAAGTGTCTTGGCCAAAGTCACAGTCAGGGCTAGTTAATAAGCAGCGGAGCCCAGCTGGCTTCAAAGCCAGAGCTCTCCCCGCCACACCGGGGTCGCTGCCACCCCCCTCACCACTAAACTTTCTGCAAAGGCTATAGAGCCAGGGAGGGGGCGTGACTTCGCCGCAGCGGTCACACCAAGCTTGCCTCGGTGGTCGGGCCAGCACTGGGACCCGGTCCCTGGGAAGAGGGAGCCCCTGCGCCCGGGGCGCGTCACTCACAGAGGGTGCCACCGCTCGGGCAGGCGCCGGTGCAACGAGATGCGGTCGCTGAGGTAGATGTTGATCTGGTGCCGCTGGATGCTCTCCTCCTGCTGCTTCTTGCCGGCTTCGTCCAGCTGCAGGATCACAGCGCGGCCCAGCTCCCCCAGCGCGCCGGGCTCGGGTGGCCGCCGCGGGTAGACTGGGCGGCGCAGCCGCTGCAACCGCTCCTCCTCGCTCTCGCCTGGCTTCGGGGCGCCGATCCCGACCCCGGCGGGCTCAGGCTGCAGAGCTGGGCGCCGGGGCGCGCGCGCCTCTGTACCCCCGGCGGAGCTCCCCCAGAGCACGAAGGCCAAGGCCAAGGTGGCGGCGGCCCCGGCCAGCAGCGCCAGCAGCACCAGCGAGCAGGGGCCGCGCCGGGGGCCCCGCCAGCAGCGCCGACGCGGCTTCCACCACATGGCCCTGGGCAGCGCTCTCACTCCCTGCCCCCGGCGGCCGCAGCAGTGAAGGAGGAGAAGGAGGTTACTACCCGGATCCCGGAACCCGCTCGGCCCCGGGCTCCGGCGGCTCCCCGCCCCCACCTAGCCTGGGGCACCCCGCCCCACCTGCCCTCCTCCGGGCTCGCCCATCGGCGCTCGGCGCTCCCGCAGGAGTCCCGCGCGTGCCCTCCCCTCCCTCGTGCCCACGCTCACTCGCACTCTCGTCCCGCTTCCTTTCCCTCGGCCCTGCCCTTTCCCCAGCCCTGCCCCTCGCGGACAGCGCAGCAGATGGTGGCGAAAACTGAGAAGTTCTCGGAAAACTTAGAAATGCAGCGCCTGGACTGATTCTGCGGCTGCGGGAGCTACTCCTCTCCCGAGAAGGGAGGGGGGGG
>NW_027185694.1:11065519-11073967 GCF_028583685.1 Petaurus breviceps papuanus | reverse complement strand
GGGGGTGTGGGGTGTGTGAGGTTTGGGGGGGGAGGGGGGAGGGGGGTACGTTCATAGAGGGAGCTTTTGGAAAGGGGGCGCATCGAAGTTGTTCAGAAGTGACTCCGCCCGAGGGTAACTTGTTGATTGAAACTAGAGTTGACTTTTTTTTTTAAATTCGGAACTTTACTTTTATTTGTAAAGATTACTTTATACAAAGTAGAGCGGATAAAGGAATAGCAGTGGAACTAGGAATCGTCATTACATGAAGCTTGCTTCAAGTAGAAAATAAATGCAATGTTTTACTTTAAGGGCTTTCTAATGTCGGTTTAAAAAAAAATTAAGCGACTTTCTTTTCATTGTTGTTAAGATGAAAATAACTTTTCTTGTTCCGTTTTGTTTCCAGAAAGTAAGTAGTCTTTATTTTTAATTTTAACAATGTGCCCAGTTCCAGGTCTGCCTTTTCTACTAGAAATGAAGTCCCATTAATTTACTTTGAAAGGTGTGGAAGCACCCTGCCCATGGTTGTATTTGTGCTAAAGTACACACCCAGAATTTGTGGTCAGATTTGCCAACAGATGAATTTTACATTTTATGCTTCCTATATGCTACCACCAAAGTTTCTAGAAATTACTCCTGGATTTTTTTTATTAACTATAATTCTTTATACCTCCTTGTATAGAATATACAACTCTCCCTCTACAAGCATACACAACTCCTACTCTGTGGCAAAAGTACTCAATAACAACCATATCCAGCTCCCATACTATGGCAACAATATACAACTTCTGCTCAATGACAACCATGTGCAACTCCCACTCAAAGACAAGAATAACAACTCCTACTTAACTGAAACCATTGAGAGGCCACATGGTAGAAACTGAAAGACACAATCAACAACAAAATCCTTTGGACACCCCTATTACCCTGAGTCTTGCTATCTGTCCAGAGTTGATTTTCTCTTTTTATAAGGAGGGACCCTACACAAAGCACTACTCTAGTAGCTCCTAGTGTTACAGAATGACCTGGGCTCCTAACAACAGTAAGGGTCAAATTCTGACAGGTCTTTCTAAGGCAGAAAAAATTTTAGTGCAGTCTGTAACAGTAATGAAATTTGAAGTTCCTTTTGTATTGCTAAGCTGAGAGGTACTTAGCACTGAGTAATTAATCAAGCCTCTGTTGAAGAAACAGAAGGTATGAGCCCCTGTTGCTGATGTAACAGGAAGGAGCTAATGCCCTGTGTATATAAGAAGTCCCTGCTCGGTCAGACAGATCTTCTTGGAGCAAGCTTCTCAAAAGCAGAAGCTGCTGCCCCCAGGGAAGCTGAAGAGGAAAGGTCCCCCCAGGCTGGAGAGAATGATTTTGATTTGGGGAACCTGGGTGAAGTGATTTTGGTTCTGGGAACCAGCTGGAGCTTCTGGGAGCTGCTAAAGATGTCCAAGGGCCACCTGGAGCTGCCACAGACTGAGGAAGCATGACTGTGATGCTGGTACTTTGAATGAACCTGTTTGTGGCTTTGTTAAGCCTTGACTTCCCAGGAACAGAGACTGTGAAGGATTTAAAGTGGACTGGACTCTGTGAGCTTCATCATGAAACAGGAAGTGCGTGGAGAGCTGGACGAGGACCTGGGAGCTGTTTGCCTTTGAACCCAGGTGACAGGTTGGTGAATCCAGGTAGGATCTGGGACCATGGAAAGGAATCCAGAGAATCTGAGAGACCACCCTGAGTCAAGCTGAAAGAAGACTTTACTTGGATACTGTGTACTGACTGAGACATTGCAATTTACTAGTGACGTAGGGGTAGAGGGTTTGTGTATTTTCTGGTGATTGAATAGTGAATGGTGACCAAATAAGCAACTGATTTGTAATTTGGTGTGCCCCATGAGTGGAGAACTTTGACTATTGTACTTTGTGTCCCTTAAGCCTCCTTAAGGATGACTGAATGATTGAGTTGGTTGAATGATTGAGTTACTAAATGATTGTTCTTTGTTCAAAACTTTGTGACCACTGTAGTGAAAATTATGTGGCCATTTTCTGTAATAAGTTGTTGTGAATGCTGCATTTTGATTATCTGTGATAAGTTGTAACACTATGAATGCTGTACCTTGGTTTACTGTAAATGTTTTGCTCTGATTTGTTATTGAATAGAGTTCACTACCGTGTTTCCCCGATAAGACCTATCCTGAAAATAAGCCCTCCCCGTACTGTGTAAGATTCCTCTAAAATAAGCCCTCCCCCAAAAATAAGCCCTATTGAGATTGCTACTGCAGTGAAGGTGATCCCCTGCGCTACACACTACATTACGGTACCCTCTGTATGCACCGTCCCCCCCTCCCCCCCGGGTGAAACGCACGCGCGCTGCGAGCTGCATCCAATCAGAGCTGCAGCAGTGAGCGCGTCATCCTGTTCTTCCCCAGTGATTTGCTTATTGAATAAAGGTACATTTTTTTGTTCACATTTACCTGTTTATTAAAATTGCTGTCAATGTTCATTAAAATAAGCCCTCCCCTGAAAATAAGCCCTCTGGTGTTTTTCTGTCCAAAAAAATTTAATAAGACAGTGTCTTATTATCGGGGAAACATGGTATATTGTGTAATCAGAATCTTAAAAGCTGTTCACAGCAGCAGTCCTCTGGAAAGCTGTTTGTGCTTGGCTTTACACAGTCCTGGCAATAGAATGTTTCTGCTGCCCAGGACCAGCTTAGCTAATGTCAAAGAAAAAAAATACATATTAATATTGTACTCTATATTTCAGTCATAAGTTTGCCAGAAACAATTTTACTTAACATTAATCTAATGCCTAAGTCATCATTAGCACAGAGATACACAGACTGGTATTTTCCCATGACCTCTGACATGACTCTTTGCCCCCCAAAATGATTTGAAGTAACATGTGAATCTTGGAGAAAAATTACAATATAAAAAAATGCAACTTGGGGTTTATATTACAGAGTAGGCAAGTAACAAAAGTCACCATCCCATTCCTTCCTGGACTACCAACTTCAAAGTTTCAAAGGGACTCTTTCCTGTGATAAGTATCAAGGATCTTTTTTGAATAAGAGAAGTCAGTGCTTCCCTTTTAATGGAATAGAGAGTATGGGTGGAGAGGCCACCACTGGCCAAACCTCGGTTTCTACCTTTAATACATTTCTTTAATAAAAGCCCTTTTTGTCCCTGACAGATCACCTACTTTTACACTGGGTACAAGTCTGGAAAGAGGTTTTGGACCAGAGAAAATATTATTTCTTACTATTTTCAGTGAAACTTAAAAAAAGAGGGTTTTAATATGATTCCACACTAAGAATGTATAGCTTACCTGGAATGTAAAGCTACTAGGATGTTGGCCACCAATTGATTGTTTTGGTCACAAAACAAATGAAAATAGAAAATAGCCAATAGCCCTCCATCCTTTACAATGCCTTCCTGCTTGTACAGTAATGGGGTCAGTCACAGATAATGGAGGAAAGTGCTAAAATAAATGTAGTTAATAAGGTCATAGACCTAGAACTGGAAGGGGGCTTAGAGGACATCTAGTCCAATTCCCTCTTCTTACAGGTGAGGAAACTGAGGGTTTTAGGTTATTTGTCTAAGGTCACATAAAGGGAAAAATCAAAAGTGAGATATGAAGCCAAAGCCAATGCTCTTTTCAATATGTATCATGTTGCCCTCTACAAACATTAACTTAATTATGAGTACTCTTATTGTGTTGTGTCAATTAACCAAGTTGATATACAAAGGGAGAAATAAATCATACCTATTTTGACATTCTCACAATGTGTGAAACCATCAGATTTAAAATAACCATAGTATTGTAGATTTAAAGTTAGAAAAAACCTTAGTGGCCAACTTCAACCAAATCCAACTTCTTCATTTTACAACTGAGGAAATTGAGGCTAAGAAATTTACATGACTTTAACAGTGTTATAAATCTAGTAAGAGGTCGGGGTAGAATTAGAACTCAGGTCTTCCTGACTCCAAGGTCAGTACCCTATCCAAGGTACTACCTATTGGTCAGATTTTAGAAAATCAGATATTCTAAATATCAGATTTAGAATCCTGGATATAGAGTTGGAAAGAGCCTCAAAGGCCATCTAGTCTACCCCACTCATTTTACAGGTGAAGAAGCTGAAGCCCAGGAAGATTAAGTGACTTGCCCAAAGTTACAAAGGTAGAAAGTATCAGATGAAAGATTTGAACCAAGTTCTTCTGAATCAAAAATCAAGTCTCTCTTCCATAAATAACAAAGGACAATTAAATGGAGGTATATACGTCTTTAGAGAGGCAAATAAAGATAATGGCAGAGTTGGTTCCATCACATGCACAAAAGCAACAAGAAACATCATTTCATGGAACACTTGTTCATCTCACCTTGCATTATTCATGCATGATAAAAACTAAATGACTGCCATGAAGATAATTGCAGATTATGCATCGGAATCTGTTGCAAAGAATGAAGTAGAAAAATTCTATAGTCAACTCAACAAGAACAAGCCAACATATAAGTTGTGATTAGTTATGCCCTTTGAGAAGTCAGGCAAGTCCTTCCTTACTCTTCTGTGGAAGGATTCTGGGGTACATGCACAAAAGAGGAGCTGCTTCCTTCTCATAGGAGACACTTAAGCATGACAGAGAAGACACAGAGAACAAAGCAAGTTCATCATACAGAATTGGAAGACAGAGAGGCCAAGGTTCATGTAGACATGGAGAGTAGCCTATATGGAAAGCCTTCATAACCATATAGTCCTGAAGGGAAGGAATTTCCAGGAACCAAGTCCCAGATAAAGACCCAGAGCCACACAGAACTAGAGAGAGGCATATGCCTCTTAGAAGCCACTGCATCCACAGACCCCTAGAAAAAATCAACTGGAACTAGACAAAGCTATTGAGTCCCCAGTGTCACAGTGGAGAGCCATGAAACTGAGGACCAGAGAAAGGCCTAGAATGACTAAGTAATGATGCATTAAACTTTAGCAAAGAGGAGAAACCTGAATCTTGCCCTTTAATAATACTCAGTCATGTGAATTTTGTGCAGTTCTAGAGCAAGGGGAAAGCTGATGCCCTAACAACCCCCAACAACATAAGACAGTACTATATAGAATTCAGAAGGATGGTACAGGTCTCTGCGGAAAGTAGCAGCATTTTCTTGACTGTTTATGCATAAAGGATCCTGGATTTTGGAGTAGGAAGGGATTTTATAGGCCATTAAGTTAAATTCCATTTTACAGATGAGGAAACTGAGGCACAGAGAGATTAACTGACTTGCCTGGGTCACACAGCTCATAAGTGTCTGAAACAGGATTTGAACTCAGGTTTTCCTAATTCCAAGTCCAGTGCCTTATCCACTTTTCCATTCTGCTTTTCATATGAATATGAGTTCTTTCTATCTTCTTGTATAAATTAAACCTTTTCTATTTTTAATAATTTGTTAGCCTGGATGCCTACACAAGGGAGCCAAAGATTGTTTTGCGGGGAACAAAATGAGCCAGTCCTGAAGTTTCTGGCTTTTCCCTTGGGTGGGGGGTCTAAGCTAGAGAGAAATTTTTCTGAGAGGTAACCTCAAAGTTATAACTGGTTCCTCATTTCAGGAGATGCTTTTTGGGATATAATCCTGATGCCTGAGCATGCCTTCTGATACAAATACCCAGATAGCATTTTGAAGAAGCCTCTTGCAAATCTTTAATAGCACTTCATTGTTCAGCTATTATTTCAGCATACCCATCTGTTGTCACTCTTTCTGCATGGATGTGATATTCCTCAGTCCAGGTCTCTCTCCAAATCCCCACATGACTCCAGTTCTTTATCTAGTACTACCTTCTTCCCTCTGGATACAAAGACTGCTCTTGAGGTTAATGTATGCCTCAGAGCCTCCACCTCCTCTAGCCTGTTGATGCAGGTCCATCAGGTGTGTGCTTATCTGTGTCTTCACTCCCACACCCAATGTACTCCTAATTTCCCTGCAGGTTCTCCTCCATGGTGTACTTACCCCACACTTCTTTACAAATGCCTTGCATTGGTACTTGGTGATGTCAAAGCAAAGGTAAACAAAAGGGAAAATGTGGGGAAAATATGTTGGAAACCTTGGTTTGGGATCAAGAAATAAGAGACCAAACCCTTTTGGACTGTTCTACAAGAACTTATACCTGTGTTTTTGAATATTTTTTCAAGAAGAAAGTCAAATATAACTTTAAAGACTGAAGCACTCTGATCAATTCAAAGACCAACCTCAATTCCAGAAGACCAATGATGATTCATGCTGCTCATCTCCTGACACAGAAATGATGGACTCAAGATACAAAAATAGACATAATTTTTTTAGCTCTGGCCAAAGAGGGAATTCATTTTACTTAACCATGCATATTGTCACAAGGGTTTTGTTTTTCTTTTCTTTTCTTTTCTTTTTCCACTGGAGGAGGGGAGATGGAAAGGAAGGAAAATAAATGCCTGCTAATTGAAAAAATAAAATTAAAAAGCAAGAGTTGGAAACATCACACACCACTCAAAAAATGAAATTTATATTTTTTCTGCAAGAAATGTCTGGTTACTCATACAGTCATTTCAGAATCATCTGAGTATGTCGATGAGACCCTTGCCAAAGCCACAAGGACCTCTTGGAGTGCTCTGATGCTTGGCTGGTGGATCGCAATGTGCAACTTGAGCAAGACAATTTCATTCAGCTGAATCAAATTAAAGTGTCCTCAGTGCCTATCTTTATTAAATATCCTCCTGTTCTAAGTAAACCTCTTTTTGTTAAGAGTTAAATCACCTCTGAATCTCTCATTTTGTTCTGTTATGGAATGTAAACCATCAGGGGATGGGCTGGGTTGGATAAAAAAGTACAAGATGTTCAGTGAGGATGGAAATAAAGTTTGGGGCCAGATTGTGAAGTTAACTGTTGGGAGAACCTTTCCAGTAGCTTATGGATCTTGAGTTGGAAAGGAATTGAGAAATATCTACCTCTTAGCAATACTTCAAATAATTTCTAAATCATCTTATCCCATCCTTCTTATTTTATAGATGAAGAAACTGAGGGATATAACGGTGAAGAGACTTGTGCCAACATCACACAGGTAGTAAGTGACACAACCAGGACTTGGCCCTTCTTCTCTGACTCCAGAGCTGATCCTTCTACTCCGCCAGTTGTTTTTCCAAGAAAAAGTTTAATGCAAAGGAGACATCACAATGAAGGCTAAGAGTCAAGAGTCTAAAACACTTATTTGGCAGGAATGTGACTGTCGTCAAGAGAGATTATGAAGAACAAGCCAAGACGCTTCTAGAATTGAACACTCAATTGACTTCAGTAGAAAAATGACTCATTTGCAAAAATATTGAGAAAGAGGATGACAGATTATGAGGAGTATCAAATCACAAAGCAAGAAAAAGTAAAAAATGGGCAGATGGGGATGGGAGAACCAACTGAGGGAGAAGATATTGAATACATTTGCAATGAAGCTGAAAAGAACATATACTTTATATTCAATTTATCCTCTAGCCTGTGCCCTTTCCATGACCTTTTATCTAATTGAATTATTATTTCCTCCTGGATTTGGGATAATGATTTGAATAAATCCAGTGATAAAAGCAGTTTAATACCCTGTTACCCACAAATCCCTACTGAGAAGCCAACTTTTGATGATTACTATTTTCATCTTCTTTGGAATCTGGAATGGTACAAATCAGCAGCTATGAAGAGAATGAAAAGATAGGCATTCTCCTTTTCCTTGATTGTCCCCTTGGGAGATTTCTTGTTGGCCCTTCTGGGTGTCTAAAGCAAAAAGCCAGGGATCTGAGTAAGAACTTCCAAGTGTTCACATGGACCATGGCAGCCCAATAATCTGTTTGCCATAGGAGGAAGAGCTGAGTTTACAGACCAGAACTCCCCAGATGTAGAACAGATGGAAACCCAGTGAAAGTGTATCTGAAGAGGTAAGTACAGAAAGAATGATTGAAAGTCCCATTGCTTTGTGAGATGGAGAAATGTCTCTTCAGAGACATTTCTCCAGTCTTAATTTGATATAACCAGAGACCCAGAGTTGGGGTCTCAGATATGCCCCCTGCATCACTTGGAAGTATTTCAAGAGATAATTGGAGGGAGAGGGTTCTGCACAAGAGCACTTAATAATTTTGCTATGTCTAACAAACTATGTGACCACAATATACTTGCTGCTTGTGTTATTACAAATGTTGTTAGAGGAGATTCCAGATGTGACACTGGGGTGTAGCCATAAATTTCCCATTTTTTCTAAATATTTTTGAACTTCATGAAAACACAGGGTTTTGTTCCCCTCAAGGTCAGGGACTGTTTCTTTTTGGCATTTATGTTCCCAACATCTAGAACATAAACTGACCAATATGTTGAGTTTTAGAAGCCTCCTGGACAGTTCTTAAATCATAACTCAATCTCCAAATAGTTGTATATATATATTATCTCTCTCTCTCTCTCTCTCTCTCTCTCTCTCTCTCTCTCTCTCTCT
>NW_027185694.1:11048611-11065509 GCF_028583685.1 Petaurus breviceps papuanus | reverse complement strand
CTCTCTCTCTCTCTCTCTCTCTCTCTCTCTCTCTCTCTCTCTCTCTCATTTTACCTTCTAAAGTTTTAAAATAGCTATATTTAAGTGATTTGAGACACCAGTCCAAGATGTCCAATCAGTAGTTTGTGATGTGGGACCAGAGCTCAGAATAAAGATTAGGACTGGTTTTGGAAATCATCTGTGTAGAGACTAGGATTGAACCTAAACTGATAAGATCAAAGAAGAGAGAATAGAGAGAGGATAGAAGAAGGCCCAGGACAGAGTCTTGAGGTATACCCACAGTTAGTGTGTATGATATTTGTAAGGTACTATTTCTTTTTAAAGTACTTTCCTTTTATTCCATTAACAAGAAAAGAACTGGGGAGTCAAGATGGCGGAGTAGAATCAGGACCTCCCTGCTGCTCTGGCTTCCACCTTCCCCAATCCATGGAAAAAGGGGACTCTGAACAAACTTTGGAGCTGCAGAACCCACAAAATGACACAGGGAAGATAACCTCCCGCTGAGGACAGCCCGGCAGGCCAGCAGGATTCAGCCAGCACAGTGCTCTGGGAGCCAAGCCCAGCCCCATGCCAAGGCTTTAGCCCCGGTGGGCCTGACCAGTGGCAGGAGGGACTTCAGATCAACAGCAGCTGTGGCCATTTCCAGAATTATCAACACATAGATGCAAAGGACAGAGTGAGAGGTCAGTGCAGTCTGGACTTTGGGACCCAGTAGTCCGGAATGTGTGGCTTTTGCCCCAGGGTGTGAAGCCACTGAGACGTGGGCACAGGTAGCCAGCTCCCCATGGCAGCTTCAGCTCCTGGCCTGCAGAGTGTAGGGGGACCAAGAACCAGTCTGAGGGGTAATCGCTCTTGCTTTAACATGCTTGGATCTGGATTGCAGTCTAGGGTGGAGGTCCTGGGGTGTGTGTCCAGCTTACCAGAGCATGTGGAGACCTCAGAGAGGGCCCCTATCTAATACCTCCGGCAGCTGAGAAAACTCCAGTGTTTGGAACGAAAGCTCCCCTGTCTGGTGGCAGAGTCCTACTGTGGAAAAAGCCCAGGGGTCAAGTGACTGAGGAGTGACATGACCAGGCAAAGGAAACAAAGCAGACAGAAGATTCCAACATTAGACTCCTATTTGGGGGACAAAAAGAAGCAAAGCATGGAAAAGGAGGAAGACAGTGAAGTCAGAACTCCTGCAACAACAGGCCAATAGAGGACCTTAAGAAGCAGATAAGAGAAGTGCAGGAAAAATTGGGAAGACAAATGAGAATGATGCAAGAAAATTACAAAATGATAGAAAACAGCCTGAGGAAAATAATACCTTAAAAAATAGACTAACTCAAATGGCAAAAGAGGCTCAAAAAGGCAATGAGGAGAAGAATGAAAACTCAAATTTGCCAGGTGGAAAAAGAAGCTCAAAAGCTCACTGAGGGGAAGCATTGCTTCAGAAGTAGATTGGAGCAAATGGAAGCTAATAACTTTATGAGAAATCAAGATGCTGTTAAACAGATCCAAACAAATGAAAGAATAGAAGGCAATGTGAAATATCTCATGGGAAAACCACTGACCTGGAAAATAGATCTAGGAGAGATAATTTAAAAATTATTGGACTACCTGAAAGTCATGATCTAAAAATTATTGGACTACCTGAAAGTCATGATCAAACTAAGAACCTAGAAATCATCCTCCAGGAAGTTCTCAAAGAAAACTGGCCTGATATTTTAGAACCAGAGGGCAAAATAGAGGTTGAAAGAATCCACCGATCACCTCCTGAAAAAGATCCCAAAAAGAAAACTCCTAGGAATATTATAGCCAGGTTCTGGAATTCCCAGATTAAGGAGAAAATGTTACAAGCAGCCAGGAAAAAACAATTTGAAAATTGTGGAAACACAATCAGGATAACCCAGGATCTGGCAGCTTCTACACTGAGGGATAGAAGGGCTTAGAATATGATATTCCAGAGGTCAAAGGAGCTAGGATTAAAACCAAAAGTCACCTACCCAGCAAAACTGAGTATCATGTTTCAGTGGAAAATATGGTCATTCAGTGGAATAGAGGACTTTCAAGCATTCTTGCTGAAAAAAAAACAGAGTTTAATAGAAAATTTAATATTCAGATATAAGAAGCAAGAGAAGCATGAGAAGGTAAACAGGGGAAAGAAATCATAAGGAACTTATCAAAGTTGAGCTATTAACATTCCTACATGGAAAAACAATAATTGTAACTTTTGAAACTTTTCTCAGTAGATGAAGGGAATATATATATATATGGGCATATGAATACATATGTGAATGTGTGTATATATGTTTACAGGTACACATAGATAGAGGGCATGGGACCAACTTAACAGGAAGGGATGATACTTAAAAGGTGAAATTAAGAGGTGAGAGAGGAATATAATGAGAGGAGATGGGGAGGGAGAGACAGAATGGGATAAACTATCTCATATAGAAGAGGCAAAGGAAAATGGTTACAATGGAGGAAAAGAATAGGAAGGCAAAAGGGAATGGGTCAACCTTATTCCCATTGAATTTGGCTTGAGGAGAGAATGAAATACACACTAAATAGGGTATCTCACCCTCCAGGAGAGTAGGGGGGGGAAGGGGATGAGAGGGGAGATGATGGAAGGGAGGGCAGGCTGGGGGGGAGGGAAGTTTGAAGCACCCACTTTTGAAAAGGGACAGGATCAAAGTAGAGAATAGAACAAGTGGGAGGTTGTATAGGAGGGAGGGAAATATAGTCAGTCTTTTACAATATATCCACTATGTTATTATTTTGCATTAGCCACACATGTACAACCTATACTGAACTGCTTATCTTCCCAGTAAGGGTGGGTGACAAGGGAGGAAGGGAATGTATCTGGAATTCAAAGTTTTAAAATCAAATATTCAAATATATATACATATATATATACTATTATTAATACTATTTTACATGTAATTGAAAATAAGATATACACGCACTGGGGCATAGAGATCCACTGGAAAAGTCGAAAGGGGTATGGGAGAGAGCAGATTGGAGGGGGGGATATCCTGTGGGACTGCTATTTTGGGGCAGTGGATAGGGGGAAAACGGCGAGAAAATTCATAAACTCAAAATCTGGTGGAAATGAATGATGTAGATCAGAAGTTAATAAAGCATTTGAAAAATAAAATTAATTAATTAATTTTTTAAAAAAAAACAAGAAAAGAACTGAAAAAGCATTACATTCCATGTCCCAATTCTATGTCTTTCAGTGACTGTCCTCCATTTCTGAAATGTTCTCTTTGTTTGTCTCTGCCTCCTAGCTTCCCTAGTTTACTTCAAGGCTCAAAATCCTATGTCCTATCCCCCTCTTCCCCCAAGGCAATCAAAGTTAAGCAACTTGTCCGGGGTCACACAGCTAGTAAGTGTCAAGTGTCTGAAGTGGGATTTGAACTCAGGTCTTCCTGGCTCTAGCCTACCTTCTTTAAAAAGTCTTTCCCAATTCCCTCTGATTCCCAACTACTAGTGCCTTCCCCTGGGGATTATCTTTCACCTACTTTGCATATATTTTGTGTGTATATAGTTGTTTGCATGTGGTATCCCCCATTAGAATGTGAGCTCCTTAAGGAAAAGGATTGTTTGCCTTTTTTTCATATCCCAGTGTTTAGCACATTACCTGGCACATAGTGCTTAATAAATGCTTGGTGACTCAAGTTTTGTATAATAAGAATGATATTGACTGGAAAATAATGTAAAATACTGCCTTTGTGGTAGATGGACATTTTGATTCCTGAAATGAATCATCCTTCTTGGTCTCTACAGCCTTTGCCATTATTGATCATTCTTTCACCTTCATACTTTCCTCTCTGGGTTTTTATGACACTGCTCTCTTCTGATTCTCCTCTCTGTCTAACTATTTTTTCTCCTTCTCTTTTGCTGGCCATTATTCTAGATCATATCCACTGACTGTGGAGGTCCCCCTAGGCTTTGTCTTAGACTCTCTACTCCCTCTTTATGCTATCCCAGATGGTGATCTCATTTATATGCTGATGAATCTCAGATCTCTGTCCATTCTTCAGCTCTTTCTTGACTTCCAGTCTCCAATCTCCAACATCCATTGGACTTCTCAAAAAAACTCAACTCTATTTTCCCCCTAAACTTCCCTCCCTTCCTAACTTCCCTATTGTTGCTTAGGGTACCACCATTTTCCTAGTCACATAGGCTTATGGTGTAGGTCTCATCCTTGACTCATCACTCTCTCTGATTCCCCATATCCAATCAACTGTCAAGTCCTGTAATTTCTACCTTGATAACGTCTTTTATGGGCTCCATTCTCTCTTCTACTATTGCCACTACCCTTGTGCAGGCCATTTGCAATAGCCTGTTGGACATTCCCCCTGCCTCAATTTTTTTTCCCTTCTCCAGTCAATTATCCAAGGAGTTTGAACTTTATTCTCTAAGAAATGGGGAACCATTGTAAGTTTTTTAGTGATATTTCTAATGATGTGGCCATAATTGCACATTAAGTTGATTAATTTGAAAGTGGTATGCAAAATTAATTGGAGGGAGTTTATTACTAGAAGCAAAGAGAGCGGTTAGGAGGCTATTGCGATTCTGCAGGCAAGAAGTAATAAGCACCTGAAATAGGGTGACAGCAGTCAATCAATCAATTAACATTAAGTGCCTACCATGTTCCAGGCACTGTGCAAAATACTGGAAGAAGTGGCAATAGGAAAAAGATGGGCTCAAGAAATATTGCAGACATAGAATAGAGTGAGGTTGGCACCTGAATTGGATGGCTCTTATATTTGAAGCATGTATAAATGTGAGACTAGGAATAGGGAAGTATGGAAGGATTTATGGGGAAAAATGATGAGTTCGGTTTGGGAAGTATTGAACTTGAGGTGTAAGGTAGATCATTTGGATGGGCAATGTCAAGAGACAGAAGTGTCTATAACCTGAAAGAAAAATAAGGAATGAAGACATACAATAGATTTTGAGGTCTTGCTTGAGAGTGAAGCTATGTAAAGGTATGAGATCAGAAGGAAAAGAATGTAGAAAGAGAATATGACAGAACGCAAATGACCAAATTTAGAGAGTCAACAAGGGGATGAAGTAGAACAATAGGAATGGTCAGAGAGATCATGTGTCATTCAACAAAAGCCAAGGGAGATGGAGAGTATCTAGAAGGAAGGTTTAGTCAATGTCAAATAATGCAGAGAGATCAAGAGACATCCAATCTGGGTATTAATGAAAGAACAGTTTCTGTAAAGTGCTGGGGATAACTCTTTTTTTTTGAGTCTCTAATCCTTCTTGAGTCATTTTCCTTTGTAGCCAACAAACCATGGGATCATTTCTAACATTTCATGAACACTTTTTAATCTGCTCTCTTAAAGCCTAGGAGTAATAGCTGACCATGTGCTCTCCATGTTCTCTTCCATGACTATCACAAACTCCAAGACTACATGTTTCTTTTTCCCAAAGTTCCCATCACTTCCATATCACAAACCAGGTCTTCTTTGTAAGGTCATAATTAACCCAGATTAGGGTGGCTAGGTGGCGCAGTGAATAGAGTACTGGCCCTGGAGTCAGGAGGACCTGAGTTCAAATCCAGCCTCAGACACTTAACACAAACCTAGCTGTATGAGCTTGGCAAGTCACCTAACCCCAATTACCCTACCTTCCCCCCTCCAAAAAAGAAAAAAAAATAACCCAGGGTATCTTCTCCATTCACTGCTTCCTCATCCTTCTGAGAGGAGCCACCTACAACTTTATTTATGCTTCTCCTCCAAATTGAGTCTGACTTTTGAACTTGGATTTCCTTTGCTATAGCTCAGTATCTCTCTTCCTGTTTGTGATTACATAGAGGATGTGCTACCTGTCCCCTCAGCTAATGCCTCCATCCCTCACTCGAGACAAATGTTTTCTCTATTTACCTACTGAAACTTAACATACATTAAGATAAGTTAAGCCTGAGAGATAGTAGATATAAATTTATACAGATTAATTCTTCACAAAGAGAACTCCTTTTAAGGAGTAATAGAAATAATTGCAATTTATTGTTCTCTCTTGGGTAATGGTGGGGGAAAATGTTTAGGTAAAAATGTGGGACTTGGAATTAGGAAGATCATTCAAATCTGCTCCAGCATCTACTAGTTGTATGACTGTGGGCAAGTCATTTAGAGGCAGCTAGTAGGTGCAGTAGATGGAGTGATAAATCTGGAGTCAGGAAGACCTGCATTCAGATCCAGCTTCAGACACTAACTAGCTATGTAACCATGGGCAAGTCACTTAACTTTTGTTTGAGTAAATTTCTTCATCTGTATCCTGGGGATAATAATAGCATCTACCTCTTAGGGTTGTTGTGAGGATAAAATGACATATTTATGAAGTGAATTCAAGTGAAATTAGGCTTTTTTACATGGGAACTAACATCCTAATCAATCTGTGGTTGATCTAGGGAGAGAGATGAGGAAACAAAAGAAGACTATGAAGAAATATTTTGGATCAAGAGACACCCAAAGGGAAAAACCATCTAATACAGAGCACCCCACAATTACAAGCAAAAGTCTACAGAAAAATATGGCATGGGGGGACGGAGTCAAGATGGCAAGGTACCTCTTCCAATTCATGTAAAAGGTGACTCTAAAGAAACTTTGGACCTACAGAACCCACAAAATGACACAGAGAAGCTAACCTCCCACTGAGGACAGCCCAGCAGTCCAGCAGTAAATGTCCAGCGCAGTGCTCTGGGAGCTGAGCCCAGTCCTTCAGGAGACGGAGGTTTTAGCCTCAGGGTGAACCTGACCAGCCACCAGCTAGAGGGACTTCAGATCACCAGCAGCTGTGGCGGTTTCCATAATTATCAACACATAGATGCTAAGGACAAAGTGAGAGGTCAGTGAAGTCTGGACTTAGGGATCCAGTAGTTTGGGAGTGTGGTCAGCCTTTGCCCCCGGGATGAGAAGCAGCTGAGGCACAGCAGCTGTGCACCCGCAGCCATGTGGCACCTTCAGCTCCTGGTCTGCAGATTGTAGGGGGACCAAGAGACCAGGCTGAGGGGTAATCGCTCTGGCTTTAACCTGCTTGGATCTGGATTGCAGTCTAGGGTGGAGGTCCTGAAGTGTGCGACCAGCTTGCCAAAGTGTGTGGAGGCTTCAAAGAGGGCACCCAACTAATACCTTCAGCAGCTGAGAAAACCGCAGTGATTGGGATGAAAGCTCCCCTGTCTGGTAGCAGAGTCCTACTGTGGCAAAAAGCCCAAAAGTCAAGTAATTGAGTGGCAACATGGGCAAACAAGGGAAGCAAAGCAAGCAGAGCAACCCAACTTTAAACTCCTATTTTGGGGACAAAAAGGATCAAAGCATGGAACAGGAGGAACACAGTGAAGTCAGAACTCCTCCACCAAAAGCTTCAAAGAAAAATACGAGCTGGTTACAGGCCATAGAGGAGTTTAGAAAGGATTTTGAAAACCAAATAAGAGAAGTGGAGGAAAAATTGGGGAGAGAAATGAGAACAATGCAAGAAAATTATGAAATGAGAGTCAACAACCTGACTGAAGAAAACAACACCTTAAAAAAAAAAAACTAACTCAGATGGCAAAAGAGGCTCAAAAAGGCAATGAGGAGAAGAATGCCTTAAAAAGCCAAATTTGCCAGATGGAAAAAGAATATCAAAAGCTCACTGAAGAGAATCATTCCTTTAGAATTGGATTGGAGCAAATGGAAGCTAGTGACTTTATGAGAAGTCAAGATACTATTAAACAGATCCAAACAAATGAAAAAATAGAAGGCAATGTGAAATATCTCATTGGGAAAACCATTGACCTGGAAGATAGATCCAGGAGTGATAACTTAAAAATTATTGGACTACCTGAAAGCCATGATCAAAGTAAGAACCTAGAAATCATCCTTGAAGAAATTCTTGAGAAATTTGCCCTGATGTTTTAGAACCAGAAGGCAAAATAGAGGTTGAAAGAATCCACCGATCACCTCCTGAAAAAGATTCCAAAAAGAAAACTCCTAGGAATATTATAGACAGGTTTCAAAATTCCCAGATCAAGGAGAAAATATTACAAGCAGCCAGGAAGAAACAATTTGAATATTGTGGAAACACAATCAGGATAACCAGGATCTGGCAGCTTCTACACTGAGGGATACAAGGACTTGGAATATGATATTCCAGAGGTCAAAGGAGCTGGGATTAAAACCAAGAGTAACCTACCCAGCAAAATTGAGTATCATGTTTCAGGGGAAAATATGGTCATTAAGTGGAATAGAGGACTTTCAGGCATTATTAATGAAAAAAACAGAGTTGAATAGAAAATTTGACATTCAGAAACAAGAAGCAAGAGAAGTATGAGAAGGTAAACAGGGAAAAGAAATCATAAGGAACTTATCAAAGTTGAACCATTTATATCCCTACAAGGAAAAACAATAATTATAACTGATGAAACTTTTCTCAGTATGAGAATAGTTGAAGGGAATAGAAATGTATGTATATGTGTGTATACATATATATATATACATACATACATATATGTCTATATAGGAGGGTACATGGTTATATGAATACATATGTGAATGTGTGTATATATGTTTACAGGTATACATAGATAGAGGGCACAGGACCAATATAATAGAAGGGATGAAACTTAAAAGGTGATATTAAGAGGTGAGAGAGGAGTATAATGAGAAAAGATGGGGAGAGAGAGAATAGAGTAAACTATCTCATACAGAAGAGGCAAGGGACAACGGTTACAATGGAGGGGAAGAACAGGAAGGCAAAACGGAATGAGTCAAATTTATTCTCATTGAATTTGGCTTAGGGAGGGAATGACATACACACTAAATAGGGTATCTCACCCTCCAGGAGAGTAGGGGGGTAGGAGATGAGAGGGGAGATGATGGAAGGGAGGGCAGGCTGGGGGGGGGAAGTTGGCAGCACCCACTTTTGAAAAGGGACAGGATCAAAGTAGAGAATAGAACAAGTGGGAGGTGGGATAGGAGGGAGGGAAATATAGTGAGTCTTTTACAATATATCCACTATGGAAATGTTTTGCATAGCTACACATGTACAACCTATAGTGAATTTCTTATCTTCCCAGTAAGGGTGGGTGACAAGGGAGGAAGGGAATGAATCTGGAATTCAAAGTTTTAAAATCAAATGTTTTATATATATATATAATTTTACTTGTAACTGGGAAACAAGACATACAGCCACTGGGGCATAGAGATCCATCGTGCCCTACTGGAAAGTTGGAGGGGGTATGGGAGAAGATATGGGAGAGAGCAGATTGGAGGAGGGGACATCCAGTGGGATCGCTATTTTGGGATGGTGGATAGGGGGAAAACGGGGAGAAAATATGTAACTCAAAATCTTGTGGAAATGAATGATGTGAGCTAGAAGTTAATAAAGCATTTGATTAAAAAAAAGAAAAATATGGCATGGGTACAAAGATTATAAAAAGAAAAACCATGGAAGACATGAAGCAACAGATTTAAAAAATGAAATTATCACTGAAATAAGAGCTCCAGAGAAAAGATTGGAGAAAAAATAACCTAGAATAGAAGGTGGAAAGGTTTACTGAAGTCATGGACTCTTTGAAAATTAGAGTCAATTCCACAGAATTCAATAACTATCTGAGATGAAAAGAAATATTAGCATGAAATTTAAAATGAGTGGAAAAAATAAAGAAAATGCCAAGTATTTACTATAAGAGAAACAAATAATGTGAAAAATAGGTTAAGGGGAGATAATTTAAGAAACACCAGAGTCACAGAAAACTATGAACAATAAAAAATATGTATATTATATTTCAAGAAATTATAAGAAAACATTCCCAGTTCTATTAGAGCTAAAGGGCAAAGTGAAATGGAAAGAATCCATCTATAACATTCTTAAAGAAATCTCAAAATTCAAACTCTCAGCAATATTATAAACAAAATACAGAGTTTCTAGGTAAAAAAACACCAAACAAACAAAAAAAAAGATTGCTAGTTGCCCAAAGGAAAAAAAATTGAAGTGCTAAGAAACCAGTCAAGATCACACAACAGCAACTACCATCAAGGAGAGGAAATCTTAGAATATGGTATTTTAAAAGATATAAGCTAAAGGCTTATAACTAAGAATAATCTACCAAGCAAGTCTGCATATAACAAGAATTGTGGCAATATCGTGGTGTGTTAGAATGCAGAGAAGCCTAAATGCTCCATAAACACCCATAATAAAATTCTAAAAATGCACCAGAAGGAATAATGATAAAGAAACAAAAAGAAAATCAGTTATAAACTTCTTCATCCAGACCAGAAGTGCACAAATTGCCAGAATACTGTGGAAGAGTGGAGGAGAAACAAATTATGTGGGAGGCAATATAAGCAGTGCTATAGCAGGAACCTGGATCATACTGTCAGTTAGCATGGGGTGACTCAAAACAAAGGTCCCATATGTGGCAGAAGACAAACCAGACCAGTACACAGATTGTAAAACAAAACCAAACAAAAAAAACCCTACTTATATATAATTCTATATTTTGAGTATTCTATATTTCAGCTGCTCCCTTTGCTACTAGATATGGTAGAAAAAAATCAGAATATACTTAGACATAATTCGACGGACCAAGGTGAGGTCAACTTTTATCAGTAGATGTCTACCCTTTGCAAATTGACAAGCTCAGAACCTTCATCTCAATCCTTCTAGTTTCACACAAATGCTCACATAAAATCAGAGTTTATCTCTTTTCTCTCTTTAAACAAAAAGCACCAGTTCCAGGGGCGGCCAGGTAGCACAGCGAGTAAGAGCACCGGCCCCAGTGTCGGGAAGATCTGGTCTGGGCTCAGATACTTAGCACCACACCCAGAAATAACTGGCCATGTAACCTTGAGCAAGTTACTTCACCCCGATTGCTTAAAAAAAAAAAAAAGTACCAGTTCCCTTCTGCCCCCAAATCCAAGATCTTGCCTTAGGAAGCAATAGAAATAATTACATCGCAGAGAAAAAGGAGAGATATAAGGTGGTTTTATTGTATGTTCAAACAGTACATCACCCAGGGGTCCTAAACCTTTTTTTTTTGTGGGGGGAGGTCATAGACTCCTTTGGGAAATCTAGATCCCTGCTCTGAATAATGCTTTTAAATGCATAAAATAACATACATAGGTTTAAAAAGGTAAAATACCCCCCACACACAATTTCCTCAAAACAGGATATAGTTTTCCCTAAAAGGCAACAAAGCTGTCCTGGGACCTGATTGGCCCCTGCCCCCTTTGACAAAATCCCATTGGTCAATTAAAAGAACTAAGAGTGCAACCCACTTGGAGTCAGGGCCCATTCAACTTGGTGGATGTCTGAAGACCATACAAATAAGCATACCCTGCCCTACTGAAGAGATTTGTTTCTATATTCAGTGCAGAGAAGACTGGAGGCTGAGGGGAGAACACAGCTATACAAGCTAATGTTTCCCTGAAAATAAGCCCTCCCCTTACTGTGTAAGATTCCTCTAAAATAAGCCCTCCCCCCAAAATAAGCCCTATTGAGATTGCTACTGTAGTGAAGGTGATCCCCTGCGCTACACGCTACATTATGGTACCCTCTGTATGCACCGTCCCCCCCCACACCCCGTGAAACGCACGCCATGCTCCGAGCTGCATCCAATCAGAGCTGCAGCAGTGAGCACGTCATCCTGTTCTTCCCCAGTGATTTGCTTGCTGGCGCCATTGAGAGCAGTGCCGCGGAGGAGAGCTGAGGCAAGACAACATAAAAACCCGGTACGTAAGCGGGAGTGAGGGGGCATGATGGAGGATAAAAAGGGCATGATGGAGGAAAAAAGAAGAACTCAGGGGGCATGATGGAGTGAAAAGAAGGACTGATGGTCATAATTTTATTATTGTGTCTGTTTTGACCCCCAGACATGAGTACAAAAAGGAAGAGCTACTGTATACCGCTGAGTATAAGAAAGCAATTGTAGAGGAGTCACATGGCAAGAATCTTGCAGTTTTCTGTAAAGAAAAACTTTTGGATCTTCGAATGGTCAGAAAATGGAGAGCAGATTATAATAACCTCAATCAACAGGTGGATGAGGGAAAAGGGAAAAAGCTCAGGTCTGGATCAGGTCGGCAGCCCTTATATCCTGACTTGGAGATCCTCATTGGTGAATGGATTGCTGACAGGAGAGCAAAGGCCTTAGTTGTGCGCAGGGCTGATATTCAAGCATTTGCCCTTTCAATGGCACCAGAGTTTGAAATGGTCTCAGAAGGATTCAAAGCATCACAACACTGGTTGGATGGTTTCCTTCAACGGTATGAACTGTCCCTAAGAAGATCAACAACACTGTTTAAGCTGGAAGATGCTGAAGTTATTAAACGTGCACTTGCATTCAAGTCCTTTATTGATAGGATTGACATTTCTAAGTACCAAACCTGCAATATGATTGCTATGGATAAAACTGCAGTGTTTATGGGACAAGGATCTCAAACAACAATTCATCACAGGGGTGCAACGTCAATCCACATTCCCACCACTGGCTACCGGTATGAAAGTGCACGGGTCACCTGTGTTTTGGCAATTCATTTGGATGGAAAGAAAGCCACACCTCTAATCATCAGTAAGGGCAAGAAAGATAAGATTGAATGTGTATCTGGCATTTACGTTCTTGAAACCGAAAAAGCCTGGTGTACACAAGCCGTTATAAGAAAGTGGGTTGATTTAATGCTGCCACTTGTTATGCAAGGTAACCAAAGAGGTCTGATAGTCTGGGATTCAGGCAGCACTCACCGTGCTAAAGAAATGAAGAACTTCCTTGCAGAGAGAAGAATAGATCAAGTAATGATTCCTGCAGGAATGACTGCCTATCTCCAGACCCTTGATATTGCAATAAAGAAGCCATTCAAGGACCATTTGTGCATGGAAGTCAATGACTACATTGAAAATAGAATGGAAAGAAATCAGCGTGGAAACTTTGTGAAGCCCTGTCTGCAAGAAGTCATGACTTGGGTGAAGAAGTCATGGGATAAATTACTGACAGCTGTGTCGCCAAGGCACTACGAGCAGGTTGCCTGGACAAGACATATTCATTTAAAGAGAGCTATATTGCTGGACATGACAGATTGGGTCCACTTCTTCTGAAGGAAATGGAGGCGCAAGACATCCAGGACGGAATTCAGGGTATGGACACTTATGACGATGTTGTTGAAGAAGATGACATGATCATTATTGAATAAAGGTACATTTTTTGTTCACATTTACCTGTTTATTAAAATTGCTGTCAATGTTCATTAAAATAAGCCCTCCCCTGAAAATAAGCCCTCTGGTGTTTTTCTGTCCAAAAAATTAATAAGACAGTGTCTTATTATCGGGGAAACACGGTATGTACTTTCCTTTAAGGAACCTTGTTGTATATCCTTACCATGTTAAAGCTAAGTAAACCTCTCCTTGTTAACTTTTCATTCACTTGTGATGGTGCTTCATTTCATCCTCAAACAGAACTCAAACAAACAGCATGCTGGTGTCAAGCCTACCCATAACAAAAAGAAACTAATTATGTTGACATACAGTCACCAAACAAGTTCATGGGCCCCAGGTTAAAAATCCTTGACTTTACTTTTTGGAGATGAAATTGGCAGCACAGATCACAGAAAATGGCCACTGTTTAAGTTAGTTTTTTCTAATTATTATAGCACTGTAATTCTTGCCTTTCCCAAAGTGTAGCAGCAGGTATGGAGTGAATTCTGGAAAAATCTGCCTCTACCCAATACATTGGTTCAGGATTGGGATTGAAAGGAAACAACACACTCATTGAACATCTAACATTTAACAAAAGGAGCTTTACCTAACAACAGCATGGAAAGGTTAATTAGCGAGGATACAATATTGATCCAATTAGATGCAGCTCCCTTGCCTCTGCATTTGCCATGGTGAGTCACCATAAACTGGTCAGAAGCATGAATCAAGCCTGAGATGCTCCCAACTCCTTATGGACTGGGCTTTTATACTTAAGTGACCAGGAAATTATGACAATATCTCAAACTTTGCTCCTTTGGACCAAGTAAGTTGAGGATGGCTTCATTATCTTTACAGAAAATCTAGTCTATACTGCATAGGATAGATGATGCTCCTACCACAGAGGGAAAACCCTGGGCAGAGAATTAGTATTTATGCAGGAAAGGAAATAGAAAATATATACAAAGTAAGTCCATCAATATGTCAAAGTAAATAAGGAAAAATTAAGGTATACTATGGATTCTACTCTGTGTTTCAATCCAGACACTAGCAGATAGTTAAAAATTCCTCAGGCATAATCTTTGTGGAGAAGATGCTTCATTGTTTCTTCACAAACAGAGCTCTCTAGGCAAGGAGGCTTGATTTTTTGTGGGGTTACTGGATTTAAATGTAGAAGCTTGGGATGTGAGGTTGTTTTTTAAGATGTGTTATAAATGAGGTAAGAAGAGGTCAGAAGGTACCCTAACCTTGGGTACCCTGGACTGAATTGAGAGGGTAGACAATTAACTCATGATAACTATGACCTTCACCCTCTCCTAGAGCTTTCCATTCTAAGACCTTATCACAACTCAAGGAATCTAGGGTAATAAATACTTTTTTGAACAGGGGTTATTAATGTGTGTGTGTGTGTGTGTGATTAACTCCTTTGGCACTCCACTGAAGCCTACATACCCCTTTTCAGAAGGTTTTAAATGTATAAAATAAGTACACAAAATTACAAAGGAAACCAACTATACTGAAATACACTTATCAACATACTTAAAAAACAAACAAACTCACAGACCTCCAGGTTAAGAACCCCTTTCTTAGAGTCTGGGTCCTGTGGTAGTAGCAACCATCTTCAATTGATTGTGCTCATTTCAGTATGCTGTATCTTAGGATAAACATTGAAAAGCTGAATCAAGTCAAAAAGAGTAACAGGGTAGGGAATGGACTTAAAACTGTCATACAAGGAAAAAGTTGACAGAAAAAGGGCATGGTTAGCCTAAAAAAGAAAAGATTAGGGTAGAGAAGAATGATAGACATATTCATGTATTTAAAAGGTTGTCATGTAGAACAGTAAGACTATATACATAGTTCTAATTCAAAAAGCTAGGACCAGTGGAGAGGATTTACATGGAAGCAGTTTTCAGCTGAATATAAAGAACTTTCTTAAAAAAATTTTTTTTAAAAATTGACATCTTTTTTATATCACTAAGTTTATCCCCTTGCATTTCGCCCCTACCAGAGAGTCATTCTTCATGCCAATGGCTTTTTTAAAAAGAAGAAAAATAGAAAGAGGGAGGGAAAAACAGCAAAACCAACTTCTCTCTCTTTCTGTGTGTTTATGTGTGTATATGTGCATACACATATGTGCATATATACATGCACACACATACACATATATACACATACATATTATATACATGTATGAATGACAATGCAGTATGTGCAAATGTTCCCTACCCATGGACCCCTTACCTTTGCAAAGGAGTAGGGTTAGAAGGAATAGCTTTTTGTATCTTTTCTTTGGGCCCAAGCTTATTCTTTGTAGCTTTGTAACCTTCATTTTTAATGGTTTTTATTTGCATGACTGCATTCATTGTATATGTTATTTCTTGGCTCTGCTTTGAACTTTGCAATTATTGGAGCTGTCCAGCGATGAAATGCCCTGCCTTGTGAGATAGTAAATTCTTTGTCACTGGCGGTACCCAAGCACAGGTTAGCTAGATCAGTACCTGTTTGGGATACTGTGGAGATAATCTCCACATTTGAGAGCAGGATGGGCATGGGGGGGGGGGGGAGTCTATGATATCATTGACTTAGGAGGACAGTATACACATGCAAAAAGATAAGTCACAACAAAAGGTGATTTAATGAGTATCAAGTGAATTGTTCAGAGGAAGAAGGGAACACCATGGATGGTCAAATATAATCTCTCAAAGAAGGTAGGATTGAGGTAGGCCATAAATGATATGTAAAGAAGAATGGGGGGGGGCAGCTAGGTGGTGCAGTGAATAGAGCACTGGCCCTGGACTCAGGAGGACCTGAGTTCAAATCCAGCCTCAGACACACTAGCCATGTGACTTTGGGCAAGTCACTTAACCCCAACTGCCCTCCAAAAAGGAAAAAAAAAAAGAAGAATGGGAGGGCATTTTAGACACAGACGTATGGAGGTGGAAAAGAGCAAGATCTTTTTAGGGAAAGAGTAAATATAAATAGACTAGTCTGACTAAATAATAATAATAGCTCACATTTATACAGCACTTACATAGTGCCAAGCACTATGCTAAGCACTTGTTTGTTCCTTGAGATAAGTCTGGGAGGTTGGTTCTATTATTATTCCCATGTTACAAAGGAAAATGAGGCCAAGAGAGGTTAAGTGATTTTCCCCAGGTCACACAGCTAGTTAAGTTGTGGAGGCTGGATTTGAACTCGGGTGGTTCCTGACTCCAGGTCAAATACTCCATTTATTGCACCACCTAGCTGCCCCCAAAGAGCAAGAAGGTTTATAAAGGATAGTAGGGGGATGTACTTAATGAGTATTTGGCACCATAGGGCATATAAAGGATAGGAAAGACTTAGTCTGTGCACTCATGAGAGTTCCACTCTAATACTGTGTTTAGGCTATTACTTGGGCCCAGGATGGTAGGTCCTGAGGTAGTCATGGGGCCAGAGTAACTATACCCAATCCTGGGGTATCAGAATAACTTTCTTTGCATTTATTTTTATACGTGGCCAACGTGGAATTTTTTTCTTGATCTTTCTTTCTTTCTTTCTTTCTTTCTTTCTTTCTTTCTTTCTTTCTTTCTTTCTTTCTTTCTTTCTTTCTTTCTTTCTTTCTTTCTCTTTCTTTCTTTCACTCTCTCTTTCTTTCTCTCTTTCTTTCTTTCTTTCTTTCTTTCTTTCTTTCTTTCTTTCTTTCTTTCTTTCTTTCTTTCTTTCTTTCTTTCTTTCTTTCCTCCCTCCCTCCCTCC
>NW_027185694.1:11030849-11048511 GCF_028583685.1 Petaurus breviceps papuanus | reverse complement strand
TCTCTCTCTCTCTCTCTCTCTCTCTCTCTCTCTCTCTCTCTCTCTTCCTTCCTCCCCCATTTTATTTAAAAGGATAACTCTCCTCTCTACACAGTGAGAGGACCACAGAAAATCGTGTGTGTGTGTGTGTGTGTGTGAGTGTGTGTGTGTGTGAGTGTGTGTGTGTGTGTGACTAACAACTTCCATTCCTGAAACATGACCAGCCCATTTCAGGTCCGGAGAAGGGTGGGGAAGGACGGAGGAGTGGCCAAATGAGGATCCAAGGCTTGGGGAGAAAAGGGGGAGAGCCTGTGAGAGGGGAGTCCAGGAGGCTGGGCCAGGGCCGGGAGGCAGCTCCAGTAAGGAGAGGAGGAGGAGGAGGAAGGGCGAGTCCTGCTCTGTATCCGGGGGGCGGAGTCGGGGCTCCTGGGTCCAGGGGGCGCAGGAGGCGCGTAGGTCCCGGCCTTCCCGAGGCCGATGGTCCCCATGGGCGAGGGAGGGATACCCCCAGCCTTTCAGCTGCTGCTCCGCGCCTGTGATCAGGGTGACACTGAGACGGTGAGGCGTCTGCTGGAGCCCGGAGCGGCAGCAGCGGAACCGGCCGAGCGCGGCGTTCCTGACGAGGAGGGGGGCGCTGGGCAGGCGGCCGCGCTGCTGGGACCGGTACCCGTGGACTGCACGGACGAAGCCGGCAACACGGCGCTGCAGTTCGCCGCGGCCGGAGGCTACGAGCCGCTAGTGAGGTTCCTGCTGAGAAAAGGGGCCTCGGTCAACAGCCGCAACCACTACGGCTGGAGCCCGCTCATGCAGGCGGCGAGGTGAGCCCAGCCAGGGCCCGGGCCGGGGCGCCCAGCGTGAGTGCCCGGGACCCCGCGCGAGAGCAGCAGCGCAGCCCGGTCCGCATGCTTTGCCTTCCCATCCACTGTTCCGTAGAGTAAGAGAAGGGCCAACTAATTCTCTGTTCTAGCTAAGTGGGTCTGTGCTCTGTGCAGGGTCTCTGCGGTACTCACGTGTATGTGTTTGTGTGTGTGTCTGTATGTCTGTGGGTCTACATGTGGGTCTGTGTATCAGTTGTGTGTACCCGTCGGTCTGTGTGGGGTCTTTATGTATATTTCTGTCAGTGTGTGTGTGTGTGTGTGTGTGTGTATCTCTATGTCTGTCTGTGGGTGTCTGTGTATTGGTCTATGTATCTGTGTCCATGTCTGTCTTTTTGTCTGTGTGTGTCATAAATGAGTGTCTTTCCTTGTGTGACTGTCTGTATGTGTGTTTCTGTGTGTATGTGTGTGCCTGTGTATTTGTATATCTGTATATCTTTCTGTGTATCTGTCTGTCTTTCAAAATTAGAGGCATTTTTGTCCTCCCCACAATAGCAAAGTTGGTTACAGAAGCTGTCAAAGATCATAGCTATCATGGGCACTGCCTGTCCAGTGCCCCAGTAGCTTCATAGGGACATGCATAGATTCAATGCTGGAATCTAGTCTAGTCATCTACTTTTACAGATGAGGAAATTGAAGCACAGAGATACAGTAACATGCCAGTAAGATGTAAGATTTAGGGCAAAGGCTGTTTTATTTTGGGCCATGTATCCCCAGTGGGCTGGCCCCAGAAGCAGAGAACCTGGGTTCAAATATTACCTCTGCTACTTATTTCCTGTGTGAATGTAGACTAGTCACTTCCCCACCTCGAGCCTCAGTTTTGTCATCTGCATTAGATGGTCTCTAGTCCCTTCCAGCTCTAGATCTAGGCAATTATAATACATTGTAGACTTTTCAATGCTATTAACCCAGGTATTTTGACTCCCATCCAGGGTACTTTCCATTCCACAGCATTTCATGTGAAGAAAATGAATCCCAGAGAGATTGACTTGTTCAAGGTTATACCAAACTGACATAAACAGCAGAGTTCAGAATGACCCTATGACCTCAAATTTCAAATCCTGCACTGTACATTCCATTATACAATGGAAGGATAGCAGATTTGGAGTCAGAGGATTGGGATTTGAGCCCAGACTCTGCTCCCTTGGTAACCTTGTTTGACCTTGAGCAAATCACTTTATTTCTCTGGGCCTCAGTTTCCTCATATGTAAAATAAAGGAATTGGACAAGATGATCAACCCCTAAGATCTTTTCCATCTCTTTGATCCTCGGATCCTCTGCTAAAGAATTCTTTGACATGTCACAGGAGAATAGCAGGAACCCTGATGGATTCTCAAAGACTAGATCTCAGAGCAGAGTTCAGTGACTGGTAGGGCATACCAAACTGGAAAGGCTCCCAAGATGGGTCAGGTGATAGACTCATATGCCTGTTATATGAGGGGCAACTGGATTTGGAAAGGGTCATCACCAGGTTTTCTACAGTGTAAAGAATTTTTGGATCATTGCGACTTTGTTTACCAGTTCTTTGGTAGAGGGAGTATCTATCTACACAGCCACCAAAGCCTTGGATTGTTGACATATTGAGGTAAGGACAAGATTAATATAAATGATAGCCTGTTGCAGTTGTGAGGGACCAGAAAGGTTATCTGAACTTATTTTCTATATGAGGCAGCTCAGAACCAGAGACCTAGGAAATACACTCTCTGTCCTCCTCACTTATAAGCATTCACAACTTTAGCTGCGTATTAACTTTTAATAATCAGTTCTCCAAAGGGGATGTCCTTGCTTGCAATAGTTTCCTTGGCATCTGAGTGGCACATACTTATAATCTCAATATCCACCAAGTCTGAGGCTGGTGGATCTCTTAAATTTGGGAGTTCTGTATTTAATAGTGGGTTAAATTGAGTGTCCACAAGAAGCTCATGGGGGCCACCAGGCTTCCTAAGGAGGAGCAAATCTGCCCATGTCAGAAGTTGAGCAGGTCAGAGTTCCTGTGTCAATCAGTTGTAAGATCAGGCCTGTGAATAGCCCCTTCACTTCCAGCCTGGGGGAAACAGGGAGACTCAGCCTTAAAAAAAAAAAAAAGTCTACTTGGAAACTGTCATCCAGCTTATTATTAGCAGGACTGGGAATTAGGGCTGAGGTCCTCCAATGCTCTTTACCCTATAGTAGGCCACCTGTCTTAGATAGACCAGAAAAAGAATGCCAAAGTTTGAAAAATGGACTTTGGCACTTCTTAAACTGGATCTTGAAAAATTTGGCAATAGTAAAATGTTTCTGAATGTGCAGTGACCAAAAATTAATTCAAAATCAAAATCGTAATGAATCCAAGGTGTTTCTGGAAGTGTTTGCCTGTGTTCCATCCCTCAAATTCACTGCTGCCTTAGTTCTGAACACAAAATATGTGTACTTTGCACTGCACATGCCCTCAGGCCATGCACCAACCTACTGCTGCCAAAATTCAAAAAGGAGTCAGGAGTGGAAAATGTTTAAGAAGCCCTGGACTGAATGGTACTATTTCTGATGGAATCTCCCATTCCCCTTGTCTTGTGTTTCACATTGAAGTAGTGTTTGGGCTATCAAATGCAGCAGCCAGACTTCTAGCTTCAATAGTAGCTTGGAAAAATGTGTGATTATGTTCTTCATCCATAGATGGGCAGCTAAGTAATGTAGTGAATAGACAGCTGAACTTTGTAGTCATGAAGACTTGTGTTCAAATTCTGCTCAGACATGTAATAGCTGTGGCACCCTAGACAAGTTATTTAACATCTCTCTGCCTCAGTTTCCTCATCTGTAAGATGGAAGGGTCGGGCTTAATGATCTGTAAATTCCCTTCTAGATATAATCTATGATCCTATGATCATTAGGTGTGTGGCATATCAGAGTTACTTAATTTAACTGGAATTTGTTCTCTGTCCCCCTCTATCAATGGGAGCCTTTTGTGGACAAAATGTTTGAGCTTTTCAAATGTGGTGTTTCTATCTGCTTGTACTATTCTGGCTATAAAGATCTGTGCTTATATAGTTTGGCACATTTTTAGGTGCTTCTTAGACTCCTGGTTATATCAGAAACTTTTGCTTAAGGAGAAGCAACATATTTCTCTTACCCTTAACAGGAAAGATGACAGAGGCATACCAAGTTGTGCATCACTAATTATACTAGACAAAGAATTTGAATTCATTTATTCAACAATTTTTTCCCTGTATCAATGTGCAAGGCAACATGTTCAGTGTTGCCCTCACAAAGCTTACAATCAAGTAGGGGTGATGAGACACATACATGGCTAAATATGAGATCAATTTGAATTTATGTTTATAAGTTTAAGGAGAGCACAAAGTATTTTGAAATCAGATGATAAAGAGATCTTTCTAGTTTGGGGAATCAGGGAAAACTTCATGGATCAGATGGCTTTTGAGCTGGATCCTAAAGGATAGGTAGGTTGTGTGACAGGAAGTGAATGGGAGAGTCTCAGGTATCAAGAACTGCATGAATAAAGATTTGGAGGTGGGAGAATGGAGGGGTAGTGCCAAACTTCTTTAATACTTCAAACCCTGCTGTAATCCAGGCTCAGCCTTTTCTTTAACAGGCATAGTTCATCACATGTATATTAGCTTCTTCCTATCTATCTCCCCCATTCTTCCTGATGCTGCTATTAGCTGAGAAAAGGGTCTTTGAATGAACTACCTAATGATGTCCTTGTTATTATATACACAGAAAAAACAATGGAGCTGTTAAAATATGCAATTGGCCAAGGATCCCAAACTCTTGTTATATAGGAACATTATAGGTCAAATGTTGTGGCAGATCCTAAATCTATTCAGAGAAGTGGGTTATCTACCTGAAGTACACAGCAACAATCAGGGATAATATCTTTATAAAGATCTACTCTATGCAAGAATCTATGCCAGTGGTCAAGGATCTGCAATTTCATTAATATAAAATTCTACCCATATAGATCACAGACCATCTGTAATTTAGCTGAAGGTCTTTGTGTAGACATATAGTAAGGCAGCTAAGAATTTTGTAAGGGAGGTAACATAATGCAGACTATCATATGAAATATTTAGAGAGGCAGTGTGATGGAGTGAATAAAGAGCTTGCTTTCAGGATGCCCTGAGTTCAAGTCCCTCTAAGATAAACTGTGATCCTAGATAAAAGAAGTCACTTAACTTTTCAGAGATCTAGGCCAGAGGTGGCTAATTCGAATGTCTTTAACACTACCCCATTGCCTGATCAGATTAAAACTAAGGCATTACGCAGCCTGGAGGGATTGACTGCCCCTAGTGCTATTTGATTTTGACTCTATTGCTCTAGGCAACTTTGAAAGACTAGAGGTGTCAACCCGTTTTGGTAGGAGGAATATCTTTACCTAGAGGTTCCCTATTCAAGTGAATTCATAGGTCTGGTCAGTATCCCTCCAAAAAGGAGGTATGAGAAAGATTATTGAAAACCATTGGGTATGGAGACTAAAAGAGATTGGGAACCTCTGGTCTAGAGCAAACATCTTGCTGTCCAATAAGAAGAGCCATTCACTGGTCCAAGGAAGACAGGCCACTTTCTCCAATTCCTTTTCATAAACAAAGGCCAAAGCAATTAGTCTCTTTTCCTATGCAAAGACCAAAGTGTTTGTTTGTTAAAGTTGTCTTTGCTATTCCTTACTGGATACAGCCAGGGCAGTGCTTTCTGTGGTCAAGAATATAGGTATACATGACCACATGAAGGCTGGGGTAAATAAGCTTACTCAGCTGTCATTGTTAGAGCGATTAGTACAGGAAGTAAGTATGCTGGTGTAAAGGGAAATGCCAGCCAGTAGCCTGAGGTTAGCCACTTGCAAATAGAGCCCAGGGACAGTTACATTAAAAATGACAGCAGAATCTTACTGCCACTGGATGTTGTTAGGGAAACCCCATTATTTTACTGAGACAGAATAATCTGAAGCATCATTGGGCTACTTTTCAGGAATAAACTATTGAGGCCAAGTCTAAGAAGGACTAAGTTGCAAGTTTGCATTCATAATGGTACACTGGTCTTCTCTCTTTTAACTACCTTTTGTGTGAGTTATACAGCAGCTGTCTGTGGATGATCTGAACCACCAGGAAGAAATAGTATTTATGTGTGTCCTGGAAAATGAGGTTTTCTAGGGAGCTCCCACTAGCATTAACTATCTGGGTATTGTGGAAGTAGACTAGGACCTAAATTAGTCATGATCACTATGGGAATTCTCCAAGGTAATAGCAGACCCTCTGGTTGGTTTGCATCTTCTTGAGAATGTTCTTGAAATATTTCTTTCTTTCACAGGTAGAGTATAGCTTTGGGGATGCATGGTAGACAGCCTCAGTTGTCTCCTCTGCACACGTGTCCCCAAATCTTTGGCCCTGATTTTTTTTAACCTGCCCTGCCATTCCATAATTCTGTTGACAGGCTATTTTCCCTTGTATATCTCACTGTCGTTTTAACCTCAAGAGCTCAAAAAATGAACTCACCCTTTTCTCTGTTCACCTGTTTCCCCAGCCCCCCAATGCTCTCACCTCCCAAAAAACAACACTAGCTTTCCAACTGCTGGGTTTCTGTGAATGGCACCACCTGTCAGGATGTTGACTTGCAGAAGCCAGAGAGGGTGTGGTCAGCATTCACTGACTTGTTGGATAAAGCACTGTGTGCCACAGATCTTTTTTTTTTTAATGGCAAACTTAAACTCTTTCCTCTGAATATCCCTAGCCCACTCTGTCTCTTTGTATCCTCTTGATAACTGACATGATACTTGATTTTCCATCTTCTTGACTATCTGATCATTTTATGGATCTGACATTTCTACCCTTCTGTTCTAGCTGCCCTTCTGGCTTCATAGGATTTAGTGTATGGTGGGCAGCTAGGTGGCACAGTGCAGGACCTAGTGCAGGACCTGAAATCAGAAAGACTCATCTTCATGAGTTCAAATCCAGCCTCAGACATTTACTACCTGTATGACCCTGGGAAAACCACTTCATCCTGTTTGTCTCAGTTTCTTCATCTGTAGAATGAGCTTGGAAAAAGAAATGGCAAACCAGGAAGATTCCAGATAGGATCACAGAGTTAGATATGACTAAAAGAATGACTGAGTGTGGTAGAAAGAGTCACGAGGTTAGAGTCATGGTACCTTGGGTTTAAATCTGCCATTTACTTCCTTGAACAAATATAACCTTGAACAAATGACTTCAACCCCTCTGGATCTCAGTTTCCTTATCTGTAACCATGAGGTCAAGAAGTGGTTTTTGCCTCTTTTGTATCCTCAGCTCATTGCATAGTGCTTGGCACATAGTAGACATTTAATAAATTGCTTATCGAAAAATTGAAATGAAGTGGTTGGACTAGATGACCTCCAAAGCACCTTCCAAATACTGGAGTAGTTTGCCATTTCCTTCTTCAGCTCGTTATACAGATGAGAAAATTTAGGCAAATAGGGTTAAGTGACTTGCCCAGGGTCACACAGCTAGTACTTATCTGAGAGGCCAAACTTGAACTCAGGAAGGTGTCTTCTATGGCGCCACCTAGCTGCCCTTCTCTCTACTACACATACCATGCTGCCTTCTTGCAGTCCTGAATCTATCTTGACCTGGCCTTTATTTTACCACCACTCTCAGTTCTAGAATTTCAGTTCTGGCCTTTCTGTTGCCAAGAGCTGTCTGAAGAGGATATGCCCTAGCCCTCCCCAAACTGGAAGTAGTTTACTTCATTCCTCAACCTCTGAATACCCAAGGATGGGACATTATCATTCCTCAATAATAATAATGATAACAACAATAATTGACACTTATATAGCACTTAATACAATTCCAGGAACTGTGCTAAGTGCTTTGTAAGTATTATCTAATTTGATACTTACAACAACCCTGGGAGGTAGGTGCTATAATTATCCTCATTTTACAGATCAGGAAATTGAGGCAAACAGGGGTTAAGTGACTTGCCTAGGGTCACACAGCTAGCATCTAAGACTGTATTTGAATCTAAGGTTTCCTGACTGCAGGCCCATTGCTCTGTCCACTACACAATTTAGTGGCCCCAGGCCAAATACCTCGGAGCCATTTTTATTCCCTTCTTCATTATATCTGGCCTGACACTTTTTAAAAAAATTCCTTCAAATCACCATCTGAATTCTCCCCCCACCCCTTTTTTCTCATTTCTTCTGCTACTATTTTAATCAAGACCCTAGTATCTTTACACCTTCTTGCTGATCTCATTCTTTTCAGTTTTTCTTCTTTCCAAACCATCCTGCACACCACCAGATTAATCTTCACTGTGACCTGACTTTCATCATTGTTCAATGCATGAAGTACAAACCTCTCTGACTTTCAAGGCTTTTCATGATATGACCTTACCTTAACATTATTTTCTGATTTTTTATTATTTTAAAATAAATTTTTATTAATTGTTATTACCTCAACATTGTTTTCCACCATTCCCTCAAATGTAACTTCTCCCCTGGGTAGTAAGGGCTATTTTAATGTTTCCTAAGCATGTCATGTTCTTTCCTGTGCCTTTATTCGTGCTGGTTCCCATTTGGTGGCCTGCCCCCCATACTGACTTAGAAGGCCCTTTTTCCCATTCATTTATTTCAATATCACTCATTCTTAGAGGCTTCACAACTCTGTCCCACACTGGTATCTCTTAGTTGAACTAGCTAGCGCTCGGTACTATTCAGGTTAGCATTTAATGTGTTTTGCAATTTTTTGTAACTGTTTCATCTGTCTGACCTAACCCGATTTCACTACCTATGGAAAACAGGGCAGAAATGTTTGTCTTCGGTATGGTCCAAAATAATCCAGATGTTGTCATGATGGTCTACAGTGGAAAGTGATGAGTAGACATTTGCGGTCACCCAGTGCAGAGAAAAACAACGGGTAGATTCTTCTAGCCTGCTTCTGCTGCCGATGAAGAGCTTAGCAGAAAGGGTGGGGACAGTGCCCATTTACTGGAGGCAGTTTTTCATGTGAAGAGTCATGAGTAGACCACATAGCAAGGAGGTTAGACAGTAGGTGGACTGATTGAACACTAACCCAACTCGGTAGGATAAGCCACCATTCCTGGTTGTTTGGCCACTGATGGAAATGATGAGCACGGAACTGCTCTAGTCCACTTAAATAGCTAGTTGGGCCAATAGATAGAGCACTGGATCACGAACCAGGAAGACCTTTGTTCAAATTTAGCCTTACCCTTAGCAGATGTGTGACCCTGAGCAAGACATTTAAACCCTCTGATCTGAAGTTTCCTCATCTGTAAAATGGAGTTAATACCTACCTCCCAGGGTTGTTGTGAGACATTGGTAAAACACTTTGCAAACCTTAAAGCATTATTATTATTATTAAAAAGTAACTTAAATGCATAAAAAAGGAAAAATAATGAAATTATAGTTTAACACTCTCTGAGCACATTTCCTCAACTCATACTGACAGATTGGGTCTCTGCTGTGTTCAGGGCTTTAGGGGATAATCTTCAGGGTGGCTACCCTCCTAACAATATCTTGTGATCCCCCCATTGCCATGCTGCTTCTTAAAAATCAGCCAGGGGACCAATTATTCTTTGGACAAAGGAATTTACTCAAATGCCCAGCAAGAACAGTAGTTAAAAAGCATTTTCCCCATAACTGGGGGTTCGCCCTGTGGTGGGTAGGAGGTAATGGGAACAAACATAAAAGTGTGATGGTAATGAGGTAGAGGGATAGGGAATACAGGTAGCTAATGCAACTCAAAACTGCAGCTCCTCAGGACCTTTTACATCATCATTTTGTCTAGATTAGCATGTTGTTAGTTGACTGATAAGTCTGCTGGCTAGGCTGCTCTGCTCCTCTGAAGGGCTTTTTCATATGCAAGGGAGCCTTTCTAGCCTCAGACCCTTCCTAGGTGTGGAATGTTTATCCCTTATCATGTATGTGCCAGGCCCTGTGCTAAGCACTTTGCAATTATTATCTCATTTGGTCCACAAGGTAACCCTGGGAGGAAGGTGCTGTTATCATCTCCATTTTACAGATGAGAAAACTGAGGCTGAGTGCCAATAAGTCACACACTTAGGAAGTTTCTGAGGCTAGATTTGAACTTGAGTCTTCCTGACTTCAGGTTCATTGCTCTAACCATTGCACCACTCGGTTACCTTTACAATCTTCCTTGAAATCTTTAGTTATTTTCAGTGTGTTCAACTCCTCTTGACCCCATTTGGCATTTTCTTGACAAAGATACTGGAGTGCCTTCTCCTGCTCATTTTACAGATGAGGAAAGTGAAAGCGGGGTTAAGTGACTTGTCCAGGGTCACATAGCTAGTAAGTATCTGAGGCTGGATTTGAATTCAGGAAGAGGAGTCTTCCAGACTCCAGGTCTGGCACTCTATTCACAGTGCCACCTAGCTGCCCTACAGTCTTCTACTTTTGCTAAAGTCTGATTTGGGAATTGGGTGTAGGCAGCACCTTATTATAACAATCTAGTAAAGGCTTATGTAAGAGCCAAGCAATAGAGTAGAAAGAACCTGGTGCTGTAGACTCAGAGGCTCTGAGTTGGGCCTCTGACATTTACTTTCTGATCTTGGGCTAATTCCTTAACCTCTCTAACCCTCAGTTTCCTCATCTGTAAAAAGGAAAGGCTTAGCCTGGATAGCTTCTGAGGTCCCTGCCAGCTCTAGAGCCTTGATTCTCTGGTTCATCATGTAGACTAAGGGAAGTTGACAACATGAAGGGTTAATGTAACTAACTGGAATCCTGGGGCAAGGTTAGATGTTGACGCTGGTTTGCTTTGGAGGGGACCTAGGGTAGACTTCAGAAGGAAGTTCCGGTTAAAGGCTGAAACGCCATGTGCAAAGTCTTTAGCCCTCACCCCTGGTTTTTACCTGAGGCTCCTACCCCTGGAATAGCCCCACCTGGAGATTAAAGGGAGAGGAGGCAACCCATATTTAGGCAGGGGAAGAAAAAAAATGGCAGCTTTATAAACGCTACATGAAAACAACAGAATGAGCCACCCTAAACCTTCTTTCTTTTCTTGGTTTTCCTTTTCTTTGCAGTCCTTTTCTTTGCAGTAATTGATTAGACCACTTATTTCCAAGTGATTTGGGTAAATGATTTCCTAACTGAACTTCTTAATTCTTGTTTGTCTGCTGATGTAAAGAAGGCTCCTTAGCTCATGGCATGCTTCATTTGTTGAGAGGTATGTTCATTCTGTCTGTCTGTAACCTCCTAGGGGAGTTGTCTAATCTAATGTCACCAGGGTATTATTTCACTGAGACTTTGTGTCATAGGATTAATGTAAGGGTGGGCTGGGTGCAGAAACCTGTTTCCAGAATGAAGAGCAGAGTTTTGTGCTTCTTTATTCACTAGTGGACAAGAATCACCCAGAATGGGGCAGGAACTGATGGGCTGCAGCTGCCTGGTTGAAGAAAATATATTTGCTTTTGAGATCACAGATCTGTTTGAGTGCCAATATATTAACAAAGGTGACAGAATCAAAAGACTTATTTTATTCAGTTTAAGAAGATAGATCTAGAAGTGTAAGGGACTTCAAAGGCTATCTTGTCCAATTTTCTCATTTTACAGCTGGGGAAACTGAGGTCCAGGGAATGCAAGTGATTTGCCCAAGGTCACAAAGGTAGCATGCTCTCTTGTTACTTACAAAAATTTAAAACTCTGACTACATTCCTTTTTGATATTGCAATTCAGTTGATTCAAGGAATGTGTATTAAGACAAGAAATGCTACCAAGTAGAGATTTTTACCCCCTAGATGTATACTTAAAACCAGTTGCTCTATGGACCAAAAATTACGTTATCTGTTGGAGTGTATCTAGGTGATAGAGTGGAATCTCTCTCTCCCTCCCTCCTTCAAGATAGATATATAGAAAGAAAAAGATATAGATAAGACATTATCTGTCTGTCAGTCTATCTATCTGTCTATCTCTTGATCAAGGGAGGAAGAGAAAGGGAATATATATCAACAAACTGGTTATATTTATAATCCTATGTGTGAAGTGTATGATCCTCTTCTCAGAACTGTGTTTTTAAGTGCATTTAAAAAACCACATAGGTTTCTTTGGGGGGACATAATAATATATTTGCAATAAAATAATATAACCATTTATATCAAAATAAACTTGTCAAAAACAAGTTCTAGGAACCCAGCACTCCTCTAAGCAAAGGTAAAAACTCTTTCTTTAATCCAAGTGTGAAATATAATAGGGTTAACAAGAAGATTTTACTTAATAGGTAATTAAGTAGAGGAAGAGTAATAAAACAAAATAAAGTACAAAGCTTGCTGGGGTCAGATTCATATAAACATGCAGATGATCTTTTCACTTAACCCTCTTCAACCCAATAAGTGAACAAAGCCTTCCCTCATAAGGAGTGCATTGTTCCAGGCATGCTCAAGGAAAACCAAACCAACATCCTCCTTTCTGGGCATGAGGACTGAATGTAAGTTAATAATTACATGTACAGCTCCAGAAACATTTCTGGCATTTCAGCAACAGAACTGGGAGTGAGGGATTAGGTAGACCAGTCCCTAAGGGGACTTGGGCGGGGGGGTCATTGTTCAAGACATCTAATCTTTTATTTCTCCCTTATAAAATGAGATCCCTTCTGGTTAAAAGCCTACAACTATGATTCTAGCTTTACATAGAGCACATTTTCTGGATAAAAACCACACAATTATTTAGTACTTGGTTGGTAGAGTTCTTTCGTTACAGTGGTGGTGAGGCTGGTAGCTCAAGTGTTATTGTCCCCATTTAATAGATGAGGGAACTGAGGTTAAGAAGTGAAGTGATGGGGTGGCTAGATGGCACAGTGAATAGAGCACTGGCCCTGGAGTCAGGAGGACCTGAGTTCAAATTTGGCCTCAGACACTTGACACACTTACTAGATGTGTGACCCTGGGCAAGTCACTTAGCCCCAATTGCCCTGCCCTCTCCCCTCCAAAAAGAAAAAAAAAGAAGTGAAATGATCAGAACTGGATGACACAACTGAAGTGTCATGAAACCCACTCTTAAGAGTGTTGTTTTATGCATTTTTTTCCACTGTTCCACATGGACTTCTCCAAGAAAGTTCTTAACAGGCTCAGTTCTCAACTAATTTAATTGCACCAGATGTTTAGCTAGCAGGTGGTGTAAACACTTAGGTTTGAGGATGAAAATTGACAAGTAGAAAAACATCTTGCAATGCAAAGGAGCCTTACAATTAGGCTCAGTGACTTAAGGAAGATGCCTGGTAGAGGTGCAAATTCTCAACCAGAAGATAAACTATATTATAACATTAGAGCTGGAAGGACCCTTGTAGATCATCTAGTTTCTCACCTTCCCCTTTTTATATTAAAGAAACTGAGTCCCAGAGAAGTGAACTGGCTTGTTCAAACATCACATAGGAACTGCTGGCAGCTTGGTGCAGGGATAAGACTAGTTTTAGAGTTAGGGGACCTCGATTTAAATCCCATTTTCACCATCTGTTACTTCTGTGACCCTTGGGCAAGCTGCTTCCCATCCTTGGGCCTCAGTTTCCTCACCTTGGATGACCCCTAAAGTCATTTAAATGACCAGCTCTAAATCTATGATTCCAAAGATTAAAGACAGAATTTGAACCTGGGACCTAGGACTCCAAATCCAGTGTTCTTTTCTCTGTATGATGTCCACAGGGTGACACAGATTTGTCTGTCAAAAACCAGGTGGGCTGATCTGGACTTAAGAGCTGTGATAGTGAATTAGATGGGGACAGAAGCAAAAATGAGGATAACAAACAGTACCAGGTCAAAAATGGTCAGGAGATAGGTTTAATGGTTGAACAACAGGAGTCTGTCCTCCTAGACTGGGGAGATAGAGAAGATGGCTACTACACCTTCCCTTTCTGCCCAGTAGGGTTCTGCTGGCCTAGAACTGGTAAAACAGACTCCCACACCTTCTATTCACAAAAAACTGTTTGCAGTCATATCCTTATGGAGTTCTTCCCACTTAATAAACCAGGTTACACAAGCTTTGCAATTCTTGGGCCATTTGATCATGAGGTGATATGGCCCCCTTTTGACTTTAGGATAAGATATAAACTTCTCAGTTTGGCTCTGAAAGCCCTTTACAATCTGGCTCCAACCTACCTTTCAAGTCTTGTTAGATATTACTTCCCTTCGTAAACTCTTACGGATTAGCCAAGCTGAGCATCTTTACTGTTCCTAATATATGACACTCCCTCTCTTTAATCCTTCAAGCCATCATCCACCTTAAAATACCCTTCCTCCCCACCTCCTCTTCTTAGAAGCCTTAATGTCCTTCCAGTTCAAACTGAAGGGCTTCCTTCTATCCGAAGCCGTTTCTGATGGCTCCGATTGCTACAGCCACTCTCCCCCTTTAGTTTCTATTCATTTTAATCTAAATATGTACCTCCTCCCCATTTCTGGGTGTAGGGGGCCTAAAGGGGGAAGATGGTATCCACACCAAGGTAGCAGCATCCCAATCTAAGGACTCAGCGGATCTATTCATTATGATTATTATAACTTAAGTAGAATGCAATCTGGCTGGCATACTCAGAACTACTCTCTTAGATCCAGGCTTTGTTTTTTAGTGTTTATGTCTCCACAGATAGAATAGTTAGCTCTTTGAGGGCAAAGATGGTCTCCTTTTTGCCTTCTAATCCCAGCACCTGGCACATAGTAGATGCTTAATAAATAATAATTTACAATCTGATTGCTCAAGAAGTCTTCTCTTAAGCATGCATGTTCTCATTTGGATGAAAATATCTGAACTCAATCATAGAACCAGAGAACAGTAGAGATCATCTAGTAGTCACAGACAAAATTAGATATCTACAATACTTTGCAAACCTTTAGGTATTTTATAATTGCTAGTTAATATTGTTATTATGAATTATAAATTACTTTATTGCTAGTATTTAATTATGAATTGAGGTCAAGATCTAATGGGGTAAATAATAGAAATAAGTAAATAACATTAATAAAAATTAAAATATAATAAATGGATGTAAACAAATGATGTAAACAAAGTATTAGGAAGCAGGAAGAAGTTTCTGGCTGGCAAAAGATCAGGAATGCTTCATGGAAGAGGTGGCATATCCTAGCTGGGCCTTGAAAGGATAGAAAAGATTTTTCATTTATGCGAAGAGTATATGATGTGGGAAAGACCACAAATAGTTTGGGGAATAGGAAGAAGTTGGTTTGGTGGGAATATAACCTATGTGAATAGGGATAATGTGAGAGAATCTTAGCGAGGAAAACTGTTGTCTGATTGTTTAAAAGGACATTGAATACCAAGGTAAGGAGTCTGAACTTTTACTTAGTATGTAATGGGGAGCCATCAAAGTAGCCATTTGAGCGTCCATGATCAGAACTATGTGTAGGGTAAATGAGAATCTGGTGAAATCAGCACCCACATTTCCTAATCTCAGAAATACTATAAATATATCTACAGAAAGTTATTTCCATTTAACAAAACACGGAACATAACATTTTCAGTTCTTAGGATTTTTTAATCATATGGTGATATGACTGACTTCCTATCAATTTTAGAATCAAATATAAATTTCACTGTTTAGCTCTTAAAGCCAGCTGGAGGTTGGAAGACCAGTTATTATTGTAGTGTAGGTGAGGGATAGAAACTGCCTCAAATAGGGTAATGAAAGGTAGGAGTAGAAAGGAAAGGAAGGATTTAAGAGGAAAATGAAGGATTTGTTCTAGATTAGTGTTTTTCTCCCCATAAAGCCAAGGACTATATTATGCTTCTCCCCACCCCCCTCCCTCAGGCAATTGGGGTTAAGTGGCTTGCCCAGGGTCACATAGCTACTAAGGGTCTGAGTCTGGACTTGAACTCAGGTCCTCCTGACTCCAGAGTCAGTGTTTTATCCACTGTGCCACCTAGCTGTCCTATATTGTTGCTTTTGAGTTATTGCAGGGGTCCATCTCATTAAATTACAATATAACCCATAAACATACCTAATATAGACAGAATAGATGTCTCTTATGTGTATGGATATGTCTATATCTCTGTATCTCTCCTTTCCTGCTTTACCATCTCCTCTCTTCTCTCTCAACACATCTTATTAAAAGCCCAACTTTAAATAGCTGACTGATTTTTCATATGGATTTCGCAGTTGATTAGTTTGATCTATCAGATTGTTCTGTTTCCAGGGCAGTTGTAAATGTAACAGGGCATCTTACTGATGGAAGAGTGCCATCTATTGACAGAAAAGGGTAGCTGCAGTTTTCACTATACAATGTGGACCTGAAAACACTATTAGAATACTGTTGCTGTTTCAATTAAAATACTATTTTCCAAGAACACATTATGGCAAAAAAGTGAAGACTGCATGACATAGGGTATAAATGTAGTCGAACTTTCTATTTGAAGTGTGAATTAATATTAGATATTTACTTTAGTACTTTATTACAAAGACCTTGATCAATGTTAGCTCATACTTCACAACAGCCTAGCGAAACATTGCATATATTAACATTGAGGGATGATGAAACTGAGACCTGGATAGTCTAGGTCTATATTTTGTCCATGGTCACACAGCTGCTAAGTATTAATGGATAGGATTTGAACCCAGATGTTCCTTACTCCTAGTCTGACATCTGGCCAGGTCACCATACTACCTTTAGTCCCACTTGCTGCACATACACAAGAGGACCCTCTATGACATTCTGGACAAGTTGTTATTTAGGCTTTTAAAAATATCTTCTACTTAGGAGGAACTCAATGCCTCTCCAGGTTGTTTAACTCTACTCATTAGGAAGCTTTTCCTTACATCAAACCTCACTGTGTCTCCCTTGAAACTTAAGTTCAGAATGCAGGACTCAGAGTCAGGAAGATCTAAATATGAATCATGTCTCAGGCACTGACCCTGGGCAAGTCCCTTAACCTCTCTCAGCCTCAGTTTACTCATCTATAAAATGAGGATAATCATAGCACCCACCTCCTACAGTTGTCATGAGATTCAAATGAGTGAACATATGTAAAATGCTTTGCAAATCTCAAAGTGCTATCAATGCTAGATATTGTTATCATAGCTTCATTTCTTTAGGCCTCAGTTTTCTCATCTGTCAAAGACTTGGATTAGATGATATTGGTCCCTTTCAACTCAAAATTCTATCATTCCAAGTTCTCTGCCTACTTTACTCCTTTTGTCTTTTATCAGATGATATCTTTAGTGCAAGAAAGAGAGAACAGATTAAGAACAGTTGAGCCACACAGGAATAGCAGATAACAAAACTTTATTACTACTCATAAGGGGGAAAAAAGAACAGATGCCAGTAGGGAACAATCTCAGTGTGTGGCTCCCATTGTCCTTGGCCATTGTGGGCAGTCTCCAGATGTGGAAGCTTGCAGACAGTGCTGCTGTGTGCTTCCAGATGTGCAGTGGCTTTCACACTGGTCAAAGCCCCTTTGAGGCTCAAACTTTTTTTTTTATATTTTATTTTTTGGAGGGTGGCTAGGTGACGCAGTGAGTAAAGCGCCGGCCTGGAGTCAGGAGGACCTGAGTTCGGTTCTGGCCTCAGACCCTTAACACCCACACAAAAAAACTAGCCATGTAACCTTGGGCAAGTTACTTAACCCCAATTGACCTCCAAAAGGCAAAAAAAATTTACCAATAACATGTAAAAACAATTTTAACATTCATTGCTAAGTTTTGGCTTCTAAATTCTATCCTTCCCTTCCTTCTCATTCCCCTCTCTGAGACAGTAAGCAATCTGATATAGATTGTTATACACATGTAAGCATGTAAAACATTTCCATATTATTTATTTTGTGGGGGAAAAACTGGAAGGAAGGAAGGAAGGAAGGAAGGAAGGAAGGAAGGAAGGAAGGA
>NW_027185694.1:10882841-11030839 GCF_028583685.1 Petaurus breviceps papuanus | reverse complement strand
GGAAGGAAGGAAGGAAGGAAGGAAGGAAGGAAGGAAGGAAGGAAGGAAGGAAGGAAGGAGGGAAGGAAGGAAGGAAGGAAGGAGGGAAGGAAAAAAGAAGTAAAAAATAGTGTGCTTTGGTCTATATTCAGACACCATCAGTTCCTTTTCTGGAGGCAGATAGCATTTTTCCCCATGAGTCCTTTGGGGTTGTCTGGGATCACTGTATTGTAAAGATAGCTAAGTTGCTTACAATTCTTCATTGTACAATATTGCTGTCACTGTACAATGTTCTTCTGGTTCTGCTCACTTCGTTCTGTACCAATTCAAGTCTGTCTTCCAGGTTTTTCTTTTCTTTTTTGGACATATAGTAATAATAAATTTATTTTATTTTTAATTTACAGAATAAAACAAGCATTTCTATAACATAGTATGGTAAAAAGATATTGCACATAAAACTGCAAATCTACTATGTACAACTTGCTATTCTTGTCAAATGAACAACAAAATTATCATGTAAATTTTTTTTCTTTTTTTTCTTCCTTCCCACCTCCCCCATCCTAGAGATGGCTACCATTAGACACAAATAGGTGTATGTGTGTATGTGTAAAATTATTCTATATATACTTCTATTTATCAGTTCTTTCTCTGAGTGCAAATAGCATTTTTCCATATTATAGTTAATTTGGATATTTATAGTAGACAAAATAACTTATTCACTCAAAGTTGTTCCTAAAACAATATTGCTATTACCATATGCAGTGTTCTCTTGGTTCTACTCATTTTTCTCTTCATTATTTCATGCAAGTCTAGCCATGTTTTTCTAAAATCATTGAGATCATCATTTCTTATAACACAGTAGTATTCCATCACAATCATCTACCACTAATTCAGTCATTCCCCAATTGATGGCATCCCCTCAATTTCCAATTCTTAGCCAATACAAAAAGAGCTGCTATAAATATATTTGTACAAATAAGTTCTTTCTCTCCCCCCCCTTTTAAAATTTGTTTTTATCTCTTTGGGATACAGCTCTATCAAAGGATATGCACAGTTTGCTAGCTCTTTGGGCCTAGTTTCAAATTGCTGCCCAGAATGGTGGGGCTCAAACTTTCACAGAATTTTAGACAAAGAGGCATCATGGTCCCAATAGGAGACTTTATTGTCATTAATAGGGGAAGAGAAATAGCATACCTGGGACTAGTGAAATGAGGCTATTTTCTAACTGACATATTAAAGAATGAGGAATGAGGGGCAGAGATGTAGGAAATTTAACTCTAGCTGTATCATTCAATAAGAGGCAAGGGGAAGGGCCTAATACCAAGTCTCTGGGCTTATGTGCCTTGGCATAACTGCATCTCATGGTCTGGGGCCATACCAGTCAAATGAGTTCACAAGTTCTCAACATCTCATGGACTGATTGACCATCTGTTAAGCAAGTGTAAGATTCAGGAACGGGCAGAGGAGGGCTGGGGAGGACTCTTGGATTCATATAATTTTAGAGTTGTAAGAGGTGTTAGGTACTGTCTAGTGGCTCTAGCCCTTTAATTTTAAGGATGAAGAAACTAAGGCACAGGGTGGTCAAATGCCTTGTTTCAGGTCACACAGAGCTAAGACTAGAACCCATGTCTCCTAGACTTCTAGTCCAGTGCATAGGACTCGAGGAAGAGGAGGGAGTGTGAAAAGCTGGAGAAGTAGAGGACACCAAAGACAAATTTCATGTATCACTGTGTTTGCTTGGGGCTAACGAGCCCAAGCTGAGAAAATCAAGGCAGATGTAAAGTGGTTGGCAAGGAAGGGACTTGTGATTGTTAGGTAAGTTTTTTTTTTCTTTTAATGCCTTTTTTCCCCTCTTTGGTTGTGATTGTGAAGACTCAAGGAACCAGCAGGCACTGTGCTATGGAATCAAACAGGAATCCAGAGATAATCATTTCACTTTTGGCCAGAAGGGATTAAGGATAGCAAGTGGTCATGAAATACCCCTAATGTGGGTATAATATTAAGGACTTAGTTTAGCTATCAATACCAGCCTTCCTTTGCCGCCCATTTCCAGAGTGGTGGGAGGGGAATGTCCCATTGGATTAGACCCTTTGCTGTTGTATTCCTTTGTCCTATTGCTAAATGGAGATTTGTGCATCAGCCAACATTTCATGAACACTTAATCTATGATTCATTTTGGGTGGAGGAAGAGGGAGGGGTGAGCCCTGGGCTTTTGGCTGCCTGGGTTTGTGGAGGAGGAAGTGATCAGCAACAAGTGATTTTTACAACCTGACCACCACCATGAGCAAAGAAAGTGGATCCTGGAACATCTTGAACCTTTAATCAGATGAAAGTTCAGAGGGAAATAGGAACTGGATCTAGGTGAGACCCATGGATTAGGGAGTCAGAGTCAATTTTCCCCAACCTACCATTTTCTACTTGGTATCCAAATGCCACGCCTCCCCACACTCCAGTCTGTCAATGGAAGTATCTCCTGTATATAGAAAAATAGAGAGTTACCACTTGACTCCCAGTCATTATGAGGGAGGATCACAAATCAATCATAAGACTCACTAAATTCTGTGGATTTAGGTTCAAACATTAACAATCTATGTCCCAGTGGGAGGAAAAGAGTTAATGGGGCAGCCTAGGGCCAGGGATGGGTTTGAGGTTGGAAAATTAGGTGGCAAATGAGCCAGGACCTAGAGTTAGAAGGCCTGGGTGTGGTGGACAGAAGGCTGGTTTCCAAGGCTGATGGAAAATCCCAGTTCTGCTTGTTTTAATGCCTCTGACAGCATTGGTGTTTGTATAATGCTTTGAAGGCTTGCAAGAGCTTTATCTAAATTTTTCTTATTTAAACCTTATGATAACCCTGTGAGGTAGGCTATTAACCTTGTTAGAACTGAGCGATTGGTGTTTCACAGAAGTTTAGTGACCTGTTCAGGGTCATACAGCTACTGAGTGTCTAAAGCAGGACCCTGGGCAGGTCACTTAACCTGTATCTGACTCAGTTTCCTCATCTGTAAAATGGTGATAATAGCATATACCTTCCAGGGCTGTTGTGAGGAAAAAATGAGATATTTGTAAAATGTTTTGTAAACCTTAAAGCACTATGATAAATGTTATCATCATCATCATTATAATTTTACACCTATTTTTTTCTTTGTTTTTCTTATTTACGCTCAACATACTTAGTTCTTTCATTCAATTCGATTAGGTTATGGTTTCAATACCTGTTATTACCCAAGTTATCCCCTTCTATACTCATTCTGATCTGTTAATATTCCTCTTAAATATGGCAGGCCAAATAAAAACTGGGTCTCGGCAGGAGTAAGCACTGTGAGCCTGTTTCCATGACCAGTCCTTACAGTCCTATATTTCCAGACAATTGAATGGTGTGATAGACCCTGAATTTTTTTTTACTTAAATGTGTGCTGCAACTGGGGTTCTTTGTGCCTCAGAAAAATATGCATGTGTGTGTAATATGGTTTGAATCAGTGGACATGGCGGGCAGGACCTATTTTCTGAATATTTGGTTGTGCTAGTTAGGAAACAGGTGTGGTATGTTTGAGGGTAGGGACCTTGAGCTATCTATTCCATTTTGTCAGAAGAGCTTCTAGTTATGGGCTTCTACTAGGTGCCAGATTCCCTGTGGAGACACTTAGTTCTTCCCGATACCAATCAATCTATTTGTCCTTTATAATTTTTGATTTTTGTATGGACCTTTGATTTCATTGATCTGAGAAACTTTTACCACCAATATAGATCAAGGGCTATTCTGCAATTATAATCTCAGCATTACATGAGGTACTACCAAGATCACTCCACCAGGATGTGTCTTGAACCCAGACTTCTTGGCTGAAGCCATTGTTTAATCTACTATACAACAGCATCTTTCATCTTTCTTGATCCTGTTCAAATGCTGGACTAGGGCCATCTGAACACTTTACATCTGTTTATTACCCAAACATTGACTTTTAGGATTGGCAGTAGGGCAAAGCAGTGTAATTTGGAGGGCCTTAAATGCCAGGTCAAGGAGTTTATAGTTAATCTTTGAGTTAATAGGAAACCACTGAAGAAGCTTTTTGAGCAGGGGATTAACATCGCCAAACCAGTTACTTGGGAAGATTATTTTTGATATTTATGTAGATGATGGATTGGAGAGATGCATGGAAACCAATTAGGCAAGAAGTCACAAGGGTTGGAACTAGAGGTGTGGCTGTGTGACTGAAGAAAAGACAACAGATGTGGAAAAAAAAGATGTTTTGGAGATAAAATTGATGGGTTTTGTCTATTCATTGGCTACGGAAATAGATCTTCAGATGGAATCAAAGAATGACATGCTGAAAGTAGAGGCTTTGGAAGGTGAGTCTGTTTGTAGGCATGCAGGGGACTTTTGAGAGGGGGAGAAATGAGAGCAGGAAAATCAGGTCAGCAAACATTGTAGTTGAAACATGAAGCTATCATGGGCAATGACGGTGGCAATGAAGAATTCTGTATTTCTGATATGTGATTTAAAAATCCACAGAAGATGGAGGGATGAGGCAGAGGGAAGGAATGGAAGATAAATCAAAGGTTTTGAACCTGAGTACCTGGGAAATGGTGGTACCAAGGAGAAAATGAGGAGTGGAAAGCTGATTCAATATCATTCCCATTTGAATTGGGATAAGATATTTCTCTGGAAAATGAGAACTGAATAGCACCCAATGACACCTGCCAAATCTGTCATCAAACTGCTTGGCTCTTTTATTCTAGGATATTAAAGCACTGAGTGGATGTCATTACTGGTTAAACATTCTGACTCTAAGTTCAGCCTTCTTGTCATCTCACCATTGGCCAATCTTGGGAAAGATTACTAGACTTTTTCTCATTCCAGTTAGAATGTTAATATACTCCCAGTAGTATTTCAACCACAAGGTACAGTTCCCATGTTCTATCTTTGTTTAAGATATATGCCTCTGAGCACAAGATTAATGTTTGGTTTTCTGACAATTTCTGACAATTTCAGTTACCTTTTCTTTGTGACCAGTTTTAACTTTATATTATTTTTTTATCTGTACTTTTTTCTTTCTCCAAAATTCTAATTTTCTTCTTAAGACAAGCCTTTCCATAATTTTTGTTGTTTGTTTTCCCAGGAAAACTTTGGCTTTTTCCAGGAACTTTCCCAAATTAACCCTTTTTACCTCTCTGTTTCATTTATTCCAGCTTCCTCTACCTTTTAAGTCTCTATAAAGGTATGATTAACTTTACAACCACTTATAGGTTGTTGTTGTTGTGTGTGTGTGTGTGTGTGTGTCTGCTTTGCCTGTGTTTGTCCTGTGTTCCCTTTCACATGGTAAATTCATTGTAAATAGCTGCCACATTTATCTCCCCTTCCTTTGTACCATGGCCAGTACCTGCTAGTACATTTCAGCCAATGTATTTAATTTATCTGCATATACATATGCAAATGGTAAAGGATATTGGAATTAATGGAACAATGAAATCCAAGAAGGGTTAATCTGGAAATTTTTTCCTTGAGAAAGTGGAAGTTTGATTGGGAAAATAACAAAAAGGGATGCAAAGAATCATGTATGTGTGTATTCATACACATGTGTATACATACAAATATTCGTATATGCTGTTACTGTCACATAGTCAATATACATCAGAGGTGAGACCTGAAGCCAGGTCTAACTGCCTCTGAGGCCAAAGTTCTATCTATTGTATCACATAGCTTTTCACATATAGTGTGGCATAGTACACAGAGCGTTGGCCACAGAGTCAGGAAAACGGGGGCTCAAGTCCCATTTTTGACATGTAGTGAGCAAGTCACTTAACATCCCAATGCCCCAAGCAATCTTCTAAGAAAAAAATTCCAGAGCATTTGCTATCTGCATTGGTAGAGGGAGTTTTTTAAACAGGTGTTCCATATCCCTATGAAATCACAACAGTTCTGGCCCAAAATGTTATATTTACAAATATCATATGTGTGTGTGCGCGCACGCGTGTGTGTGTGTGTGTGTGTGTGTGTGTAGAGATAGCTGTACATAAATGAATAAAATTGCATAAATGTGTAATTTGGCTAATGGTATGTTTCCTTGTCACTTGTTGCAGTGTGTTTAGCTGTTGTATTCTCTAATTGTTTCCCTACTCTCCTTACAGATTTGGACATATAAATGTGCTTCACATACTATTGGAAAATGGAGCAGATGTTAATGCACAGAACAGACTAGGGGCAAGTGTGCTCACAATGGCTTCCAGAGGTGGTCATCTCAGTGCAGTTAAGCTCTTGCTGGAAACAGGAGCCTTTGTTGACAATTATGACCATTTGAAGCACAGTGTGCTTGAGGATGGCAACAGAGGGGACCTGCCAGACCTAAGTGCCCTGATGGTAGCTGCCCAGCATGGACACGAGGCAGTGGTCCACCTCTTGGTGGAGTGGGGAGCCGATGCCAATTACAGTGCTAAGGCTATGGGTTGGAGTCCACTGATGTTGGCAGCTCTTAATGGGAGGGTGAGTGTGGCTCGGCAGCTTGTGGACAAAGGAGCTAACCCCGACCATGTCAACGTGCTGGAGAAAACCTCCTTTGAAATCGCACTGGACTTCAAACATAAAGAAATGATAGACTATTTGGATTCTGTTACAACTGTTAGACCCAAAACAGGTAAGGGCCCCTGTCCTCTTGTTTCCGTTGGCTTGTTTTGCATTGCAAAGCTAAGAAAAGTTGCCATTGACTTTTTGTTTGTTTGTTTAAGGACAGTGCATGGGGGTCTAGTTGTTGATAGCATAGGAGAGTGGAATGATCACCAGCCTAGGCCTGAAGATGTCATGCTAATGGGTCATCAGAATTCAGATCATAGCGGCAATTGGGAGCTATTGTACCCAGGGGGTGACTAGGTGGTGACTAGTGACTAGAGCACTGGGCTTGGTATCAGGAAGACGCCTGAATCAGGCCTCAGACTTACTAGCCGTGTGACCTTGAGCAAGTCATTTAAAGCTGTTGGCTTTCGTTTCCTCATTCATAAAATGAGCTGGATAAGGAAATGGCAAACCACGCCAGTATTTTTGCCAAAAAAACCCCAAAATGGAGTCACAAAGAGTTGGACATGACTAAAGTGACTGAACAACAGTGAAACTTGCACCCAGAGCAAATTCAGTTTTGGGTGGGTGGGTGGGGAGGGCATAAAACAATCCAAATATAGGTGCAGTTGTTCTGAGAGAAGTAGAAACCCATCCTGTTTGAGAGCCTGACCCTTGCCCCTATGGGAATCAGGGGAAAAGTGGACTCCAAGAAAGAGGTACCATGGCAACGGTAGACTGAGGTGGCAACTATTGTACCATGCAGAGGGTACAGGTCAGCAGAGGAACATGAAACTATGCATGGAGATGGTGGTTGCTATGGAGAGGAAAGAAGACCCATTCAACACCTCCCCTCTGCCCAGCTAATTATAGCTCTGGTCTTCTAGATTTCTCTTTGTAAGGCTAATACTTAAAGAGCTCTTTATTTAGTTTCTAACTACAATACTTGTTCTTCAAATAAGCTGCTACAAAATAGATGGTGGTACCTGGACTATAGTTATATATTTGAAATTATTTTACTTGCATAAGTATGACTAATTGTATCAAAAGCCTTTCAGCTACTTGCTATTAAAACCTCAAAACAATTACTCATTGTTACAGTAAAAATCTGACACATAATTTAGAGTTTAAGAAATATATATATATATAATTTAGGAGTTTAAGAAATGCAAACCATAGGAACGGGTACATTTCTCCCCAATCTTTAACTGTTCTTAAACAACAACAACATTCTATTAACTGTTCTTATTCTTCAGGCTAGTGTGGTTTTCTTCAGGTTTAAGTAGATCTAACTCACTCTGAATCTCTATTGCCCAGTCCACTAACCAGTTTTGGCAGATGTTAAAACTTTAAAGTCTTTCTTCTCCTGTTACATAAACAGTCTTAATGAAAGGTCTTTATTGAGGGCTAACCTTCAAAAGTCCATCTTTCCTGTGCCCTCCAACTCTGAGCACTCAGGGTACCTGACTCTGCCTTCTACATAGTTAAAAAGAAGCAGAATGCAAATAAAAAAGCAATTGTGGCAATATACACCAGCATGATTTCTATATGAATATTGTCTCTCAAACAGGAAGAAATTTTCTTTCTGTCTTTCTTTTTCTTTTTTTTGCCTTCCTGACTTTCAGTTCAGATCTCTATACTCACATGTATATAATGTTTTACACTTTACAGTATTTTCCTCATAACATCCTTATAACATAAATAATTTAGGTATTATCATTGTCATTTTACAGATAATATATCCTAATTTCATAGAGATTAAATTACTCCCTTGAAGTTAGAAGTCTAATAATATGGAGATATCAGGAGTCCAACCCAGATCTTCAGATTCTGAGGCCATCATCCTTTCCACTATGGCCCATATTCCCTCTAATCCCTAATTTTTCCTAAAAGTACTCCATGATATTTTTGTTTTTATATTTAAATAAATTAAAATTTGAATTTCAAAAATTTTAAATGTTCATTGAGAAAACTGGAGATATCCTGAGGTGCCACCAGAGCATAGTTATAAATTGGAGTATTCTATGGTGAGGCTATTAAAAATATGAGAGAAATCATCTGTACTAACATGGTGTTAAAAGTATGGAAAGAAGAGGCCAGTTTTTAAAAGTGTACGTTGGGAAACATTGTTTCTTTTTTTTTATTCTGAACTCAAGAAATAAAACAAACATTTCCAGAACACAATAGGATAGAAAAAAAAAGAGGTTGCATATGAAACTGCAAATCTGTTAGGTATAACTTGCGTTTTCTTTTTAAATATATAATAACGTTATCATGTAACTTTTTTCCCTCCTGCCCCTCCCAGCCCTAGAGATGGCTACCATTAGAGAAAAATATGCGTGTGGGTATACATATATAATTCACATATAATATATATCTGTAAAACCATACTATATATACTTCTATTTATTAGTTCTTTCTCTGGATGCACTTAGCACCATCCTTCATAGATCCTTTGTATTTAAGGTATTAATAATAATCAAAACGACCTGGTCACTCAAAGTTGTTCTTAAAACAATATTACCATTATAGTACACACCATTCTTTAGGAAGAGGCTATTTTAATGATTCTTCTTAGCCTGGCATTCAAGACCTTCTAAAATCTGGTTTAACAACAAACAACACTCTGACCTACAATGTCCTTTTCTCTCTCTCTGCCTATCCAAATCCTTTCTGTTCTTCATAGCCCACTTCAAACTTCACATCTTCCTTGAAGACTTCTTGCACCATGTAATATTTTCCTCTCTATGTTGCCCAATCAGTGCTGTATTCTGTCAAGATCTTTTTATATTCTGTCTCTGTCAGCCATTGTTTCAACTTTCCTTTCTAGTGTCATCTGCAAATCTGAGATGTGTGTCTTCTCTGCCTAGATCCAAGTCATTAACAAACAGTGTGCTAAATAGCACATAGACCAAACCCAAGCCACAACTGCAGCATTTCACTAAGACTTCTTTCCAGGTTAAAGTCAGACCATTAATGACTCCTGTGATGTGGCCATCCACATGCAAATAATAGTCATTTAACAAATGTTTATTGAATTGTTTATCTGCTTTGCTGTACTATTGTCTCACATCCCCATCTTTTCAATATGAATAACATGAAAGACTACCACATTCTTTACTCAAAATCTAGGTAAATGGTACTTAAAGAATTTCACTGACTTGCCAGTATCATTAGTCTGTCAAAAAAGAAAATGAGGTTAGTCTGGCGCAACTGGTTTTGGTTAAAGTCCTGCTGTGTCTTTGTGATCACCACTTCCTCATCTAGATATTTACTAACCACCTTTTAATAATATGTTTTAGAATTTTGCTGGGAATTAAATCAAGTTCATCAGCCTAAAGACTTCTGACCTTTACTTCTGTGGCATTTTCCCCATTTTTCTACTCTGTCATGTATCACTGAAAGTGGTTCAGCTTCAGGATTATTCCTACAACCTCGAGGGGGTAAAATAACTAGTAGGGAACTCAACGTACTAGCACAAGTTGGGAGAGTGAGCCTTGAGCCTGACTGGGCTGCTTAGAGATCTTAAGCAATCTAGTTTCGGAAAAGGAAACTGAACTAGCTGTAAATTAGCAACCAAAAGGTTAGGAGAGGAGCTCTGTCCCACATGAATTTTAAGGAGAATTCTACCAACTTTTTAAGGGGATTATTAACAACTACACATTAACACCTATATATAAACTGGGCTGCTATGCTTATATACTTTTGAGGGTAGCTGAAGCTAGAAACTTCCTACTTTCCCCCCTTTTTTTTCCTCCCAATCCTTTGAATTTCCTTTCACTCTTTGTATGGGTAGTCCCACCTAGAATTTTACATACTAGATGGTCCTAGCTAGCAGCAAGTAAACGAGGCTGGCCCTTTAAGAAAGAAGGGGTTTTTTTCTGCCACAGGAAGAATGAGAGACTGTTGGAGAGATGAGGGGTGATTGGACCAGAAAATGGTGAGCTTTTACTGCTTGTTAAAAATAACTCCTAACTGATTGTTTGCTGTGGAGGACTGCTGAGCTCTCCTTGCCTGCCTGGACATTCTCAAGTGTTTCCTGACCACCTGATGATTGTGGAATATCCTTTTAACTTTGAAGTTGCCTCTTTTTGATTGTTAATTAGTAAACATGTTTTTAATTGCTAAAAAGAATCAGTGGTTCAGTAAACTAGTTATTTTAGGGTCCTTGAATTCTGTTCATCTGGGCCTGGTGACTTGAAATCATCAGGGGTAACTAGGTGCTTATTTATTCTTTCTACTAGTTTGGTATTTTAATCCATCCATCATTTTTTTTTCCATTTCAGTCCAAAGATTATTCTTTTTGGCAGAATTGAGGCTTATTCTTGATACAATAAAGGACATCCTCAGCATGGTCCTTTATCACTGTCCTGTCTATGCTGAACATTGGTTCTATCCCTTATTTTGTGATCTTTTTGGCAATATAGCTAACATAATATTTTTTTTTTGTTATCCTGCATCCACTTCAGAAAGTGATTAGGAGGGTCCAAATTGAGCTAAAATTCAATAGGAGAAGTAAGCCCTGGAGGGAAGGGAAGCTATCAAGAATAAAACTCTGAAGACACAAGCAAAAATGATGCTGATATTTAGGAAATGGGAGTGGCCAAAAGAGACTCGTGTCCATACACAGGGAATTCAGCAGCCAACGTATAGTTTAGAAAGAACATACAAAATGGGGTTGTTGCTCATCAACTGTTGCTAATTAGACTTTGTATCTCCCTTAAAAAAAGACATGGAAAAGAATGAACATAAACGTATACCCACGGTTCAGAAAAGAGCAATGAGGAGTGCTAAACCTCAAGCCAGAATGAGGTTGACTAGTAAGAAAAACCAAAAGGGTATTTCAGGATTAAAAAACAAAACTACGCTATTTGGGAAAAGAACAGAATCAAATAGAAGTGGATAGGATGATGGTAAAGGATGACAGAACAAAGGCATAATAACCTTACACCTGAGTTCAGAAAACAAACTTTGGAAGTTTGGAGATGAGGTAAAGAGATGGCAAGATAGCAGCTTGCCTAAAATTAAAAAAAATAAAATAAAGTATAACTTAGCAGCACAATGTGGCCGACCCAAGGGGTAATATAATTTTGTACATCCATAAGGGATAATAATATAATTTAGAATATAATTTTGACCTGTTTAAAGAGAAATGGTAGTCCTACTGACTCTGCTTTGGTCAGATTTCATCTAGAGTATTTACTGTGCTCTGAGCACTAAGTTTTAAGATGGAAAGCAGCCAAAAAGAGTAACCAAAATGGAGAAGAAATTCTCAGTCATAGCATATGTGAATCAATTGAAGGGAGAGGCAGCATGTTGTAAAGAGCCAGCCTTAGAGCCTGGAAGACCTGGGGTCAGGTGCCTGTTCTCACATATATTGGTTGTTGGACCCTGGCAACCTCTGAATGACCCAGACAGTTCTCTAAGACTATCATTTGCAGAACAAGTAGTGACCTGGACTGGTAAAAGGAGCTTCCTCACTAGGGATTCCCTATAACTAATGAAATCACAGATCCAGGTCAAAAAAGAAAACAAAAGAAAAAGAAAAGAAAAACAAGCTAAAATAATTGGAGATGTTTAACTCAGAGAAGAGAAAATCCAGGGGAGAAGAGGGCACTTATCAGTGTTTGAATATTTGAAAGGCTATTAAATATCTATTAGAGCAAAGTTTCTCAAAGTGTGGTCTATGGACCCCTAGGGGTCCCTGAGACGTTTTTAGATGTTCCTCACATCAGAACTACTTTCATAATAAACTAAGATGTTACCTATTAAAATGCTCCTCCCTTTCCTAGTTTACTTATATCTGAGGTTGCATGTTCTTCATATACGTCAACATTCTGCAACAGATTGAATGCAGAATCACACATGAAAATCTACCTGTCTTCTATTGTCAGACATTAAAGAGATTTACAAAAATATGCCAAATGTCATTCCTCTTGGTAACTTTTTTTATTTTGGAAAATATAGTTATTTTCCCTTTAAAAATTATGTTAATATATAACGTATTTATTGTTATTTTAAATGAATTAATGAATATTTTAAATTTTATCCATTTTAATTTCAAATACAGTAAATAGCAATATCTTAGAGAAGATGGCAAATCACTCCAGTATCTTTGCTAAGAAAACCCCAAATGGGGTCACAGAGAGTCAAACAACTGAAATGACTGAACAAAAATATAGATAGGTATAACCTATATAAACAAAAGTTCTTTGAGGTCCTCAGTTTTTAAAAATGAAAATGGATCCTGAGACCAAAAAGTTTGAGAACCTCTGTGTAAGAAGTATTAGGCTTGGACCTAGAGGGTAGTACTAGATGTACTGGGTAGAGATTGCAGGGACTTGAGGTAAAGAAAAACTATTAAAAAAAATGCTAGTCCAAATTAAGTGGAATGAAGTGGTAGGTTCTTTCTCACTATAGGATTATGAGTAAAGCCTGGATGACCACTTGTTAGAATTATTGCAGGTGGGGGTTGGTCTAGATGGCATCTTCCAAATATGAACTTCTATGAGATTCTATAATCTACAACACCCATTTGGCTAAGGAATAAACTACCAAAATAATCAGAATCTCAGAGAAGGCCATCTAACCTAAAGCATGAATCCCACCTATAACAAATCAGGCAAAGGGTTATCCAACCTCTGTTTGAAGACCACCATTGGCAGGGAACTCATTACCCACCCAGGCATCCTTTTCCATTCTTGTATAGCTATAAGTGTTAGGAAAATATATTAAACCCAACTCTATCACCTTACACCGTCTTGCCATTAATCTTTGTTCCTCTCTCAGGGGCTATGTAGACTAAGACTAATCCACCCACATTTTAAGAAGCTATGATTGCCATAATAATGTAAAGAGAAAGAATGTGACTGAAGAAGGCCCAATGAATGGCTCTCCTTGTTGGTAGCCCTGGGCCCTTCAGATTACAGACAGAATCATGATTATGATTCACTGGAAGTCCACCCCAAAGAAATACACCAGAACTCCCCTGACAAAGAAAACCTTGAAATTCTTATGCTACTGAAAAACATGAACCAGTTGATGAGTAAGGTACCCTTTAGTCATTAGTTAGAGAAATAGGACTCTTCTGAAGCATTAAAATCACCTTTAATAATTAGGAATTCAATCTCCAGAATGGACAAAATAATTTTAATCATACTTTAGATATGGCTAAGAAAAAGGTTACTTTCTAAAAAAAAAAAAAAAGATTATATGTAAAATCACACTGTTATTTTGAATTCTCCATTTTATTAAATTATTCTGATTTTAACTTTTTTAGTCTAAATGTTTTGTTTGTTCAGATGAAGAGAAAAGACGGCCTGATATTTTCCATGCTTTGAAAATGGGTAAGTGCTTTAGAAAGATACATGCATATACATATGTAGGTACACATGTATAAAATGCTAGGTTAGTAGTTTGGCTACCTTTTTTTGCCACCAGATGGCATATTCATGCAAAAGTAAAGCAAATAGACTATTAAGGGAACTGTAATTGCTTTTCAGAAATGTGGACAACAGACCAAAAAAATAGGCTGACTTTGCAAGAAATATATAGTAGCCTTCTTATTTTTTAGAATGATAGGTAGATGAGCAGATTAGCCAAATTTAAAAAACATGGAAAAAATAGAGATTGCTTGTGTGTGTATAGAATAACAATAATAGCTAATATATAATAATAGCTAATGCCTTAAGATTTGCAAAGCACTTTAAAATTGTTTTCTCATTTTATCCTCACAACGACTCTGGGAGGTAGGTACTATTATAATGTGCATTTTTTCAGATAAGAAAAGTGAGGCAGTCAGCGGTTAAGTGACTTGCCCAGAGTAATATAGCCAGAAAGTGTCTAAGACTGAATTTGAACTCAGGTCTTCCTGATGTCAGGGCCAAAGTTTGTATCCAGGGAGAAGCTGTGCTACCTGAATTCCTCCATATATAATATAAATTAAAATAATAATGATAGCTAGTATTTACATAGTGCTTTAAGGTTTGCAAAGCAGTTTACAAATATCTCTCTTTATCTTCTAAGGCAACCCTAGGAAGTAGGTATCATTATTACTCTGTACATAAACTATGTGCTTATATTTTTTGCAGAGTATTAATTTAACAGATATCTAACTTACATATGCAACATTATTCTATTTTCAGGAAACTTTCAGCTTGTTAAAGAGATTGTAGATGAAGATCCCAACCAAGTAAATATCATTAATGGTGATGGAGCCTCACCTCTGATGCTAGCAGCTGTCACTGGACAGTTATCTCTGGTGCAGTTGCTTGTTGAGAGGAATGCTGATGTTGACAAGCAGGATAATGTTCATGGATGGACAGCGCTAATGCAGGCCACCTACCATGGGTAAACTGCTTTTGTGAGGAATTGCAGCTCTAATGTTCTTTCTTAGAGCTAAATGCTATAAATTTGCTCTTATATTCAATCAGAAATACCTGGGTTTGGGCACCTTCAGGGGTGTCAGGCTGTTCGTGATGAAGAGCCAGCATGCTAATAGGGGAGAAAGTACTGGAGTCAGAAAGAAAGGACCTGGGTTCAAATCCTGACACTGGAGCTGGTGCTCTTACTCGCTGAGCCACCTGGCCGCCCCTAAGCAATTGGGGTTAAGTAACTTGCTCAAGGTTACACGGCCAGGTGTTTCTGGGTGGATGCTAAGTGTCTGAGCCCAGGATTCGATCTCCAGGTCATACTGACACTGGAGCTGGTGCTCTTACTCGCTGAGCCACCTGGCCACCCCTTCCCTCTCTTTTTTTCCCTGTCTTCACCCCAAGGCATTTTTATACTTTCACTTGCTCTATAGTTTTTTTTATCACTCTTTCACAGAATTTTATCCATATTCACAAATGGTCATTGAGTGGGAATTTGTTTTTGGTAGGCAATGTTTTATTATAAGGCAATTTTTCATAAACGAGTGATTTAATTGGACTTTTCACATTTGAAGTAGTAACATTCTTTGTGTTAAGGAACTCTAAGCACCAGCTGAACGATTTTGGTAGTAGTTCACCATCACAGACTATATAGAAATGCATTAGAGAGTGCATTCAAGTCAGTCATTCAACAAGCATATATTAAACACCTACTGTGTACCAGGTATTGTGTTAAACAAAAGAGATAGGAAAAACAAAAACAGTCTCTGTTCTCAAGGTGCTTGCTCATAGTCTAATGTGGGGAGACAAGCATGCAAACAAGATATAGATGGGATACATGGGAGAAAATCACAGAGGTTGGGTGCTAGAATTAAGGGGTATGAGGGAAGGCTTCCTGAAAAAGGCAAGATTTTGTCTGGCACTTGAAGGAAACCAGGAGACAGATAAGGAGGGGAGAGAATTCCAGCCATAGGGTATCTATCTGTGTGACACAGGAAAGAGGTTAGTGTCATGGGATCACAGAGTATATACAGAAGAAGTAAGTTGGACGAAGACTGAAAAGGTAGGGGGGACATATTTTGAGGGGCTTTAAAAGTCAACTTATATATTTGATTCTGGAGGTAACAGGGAGCCTCTGGAGTTTATTGAATGGGGATGGGGGTGACATGGTCAGACCTATGTTTTAGGAAGATCAGTTTTATGGTGGGCTGAAGGATAGACTGGATTAGGATGAGACTTGAGGCAGGGGGACCAACCCGGCTCATAACTCTGCATAAACACATCTTAGATCTGGAGGAAATTCCAAAGCCATATGGTGTCCTTCTTAGATCCCTAACTCAAAAGTTAAAAGATCTGTCTTTTATCACTCATTGAGCAGGGTCTTGGCTCTCTACTTCTTTAGTATGTAAATTAAAGGCTATTATCAGAAGAATGTAGGACTTGGGGGAAAAAAAAGAGGGTCTGGTTAGTTACTGGGTGGAAGGGATAATTGATAGTTTTTGTGTTCCCCTGGTGCCCCTACAGGGTCAAGACAGCTAGAGGAAAGCAATAGGGTGAGCCACTCCAGTGGCAGATTTTTGGACTGCAGTTTTGTTAGAGTATTCACTTCAATCAGGTCAAAGATCTATTAAATTAAAGGCACCAAATATAACTAAATTTAAATAAGATAAGAGATTTAAATAAGATAAGAGATAAGAGATACAAGGGTAGTAAAGATTCACTTACCCAGCAATAATTTGTTAAAAACCTACAATATGCAATCCACTGTATTTTGGTTATAAAGATAGAAATGATATGGTCTCTGTCCAAAGTAATACTTTGAAAATTTCCAATTAATTGTGCTAATTAGTAATAATATATAGAATGGTCTTTCCAAATATTCCATGTGCTGAGTTACAATGACTGCTATTATATCTCTAGCAACTCAGGAAAGGATCAGTTTTTTACTCTTATCAATTGTGACTTTTGTTTTATTCTGGTTTTGAATAGGAATAAAGAAGTTGTTAAATATTTGTTAAATCAAGGAACTGATGTTACTCTTCGGGCAAAAAATGGATATACAGCTTTTGATCTAGTCATGCTGCTGAATGACCCCGGTATGTTATTTTATTAACATTGTCCTTAATTAAATATACCTTTCATTAATTATTACAAATTAATTTATTCAATACAACCAATCAGTAAATATATATTAAATTCCTACTGTGTGCCAGGCACTGTGCTAAATATTAGGGATACAAAAAGAGGTAAAAGATAGTCCTTGACCTCAGAGAGATTACAATCTAATGGGCAGACAACATTCAAACAAATATTTACAAAGCATACTATATACAGGGTAAATAGGAAGTAATTAATAGAGGGGAGCATTGGAATTAAGAGGAGTTGGGATATTTAAAAAATGGGATTTTAGTTGGGATTTAAAGGAAGCCAGGGAGGTCAGTAGATGGAGCAGAAGAGGGAGAGCATTCCAGGCATGGAGAGCAGCTAAAGAGAATGCCTAGAGCTAAAAACTGAGTGTCTTCTTGGTGGAACAGCCAGGAGGCCAGTGTCACTGGATGGAAGACTATGTATTGGGGAGTAAGAGGTAAGAAGACTAGAAAGGCAGGAGGGGCTAGGTTATAAAGGGCTTTGAATGCCAAAGCTGAGCATTTTGTATTTGATCCTGGAGGTAGTAGGGAGGCACTGGTGTTCACTGAGTGGGGGTCTGGGGAGGGTAAAGAGGGAGGGTTGACATTATCAGACCTGTGCTTTCGGGAAACCACTTCAGTGGCTGAATGGAGGGTGGATTGGAGTGAGGAGACATTTGAGGCAGGCAGACACACCATTAGGTCACTGCAGTAATCCAGGCATAAGGTGATGAGGGCAGAGTTTTATATGCCTAAATACTTAATTGATGAAGAAGAAAACCTTAAGCATTTCTATTTTCAGCTCCATTTTAATTATGCTTTTGCTAACTGGAAAGATTCTCAAAGTTAATTGTAATTTCATTGACCTAATTGATTAGGTGACATCCTGATGTACTGAACAGATTTCTGGGCTAGGAGTCAGGAAGGCCTAGGTTCAAATCCTGCCTTTGATTAACTGTGTGACCCTGTGCAAGCCACTTAACTCACCTGACACAACCTTCTAGGATTTAGAAGGTAACATGGTATAGTAAAAAGAACATTGGTTCTGAAATCAGAGGACCTGGGTTCAAATTCCACCTTTGAGGGGACATACCATAGGTCTTGGACTGATAATGGTAATATTTAGAGGTAAAATGTCTTCTTTTGCATTTATAGATACAGAACTTGTACGGTTGTTGGCATCAGTCTGTATGCAAGTAAATAAAGACAAAAGCAAGTCAATTAGCCAGTCGTCTTTGCCCCATTCCAGGATTAGACAATCCTTGAGTGTTCCAGTGTTGCCAGATGACAGAGGTGGATTGAAGGTTTGCCTTTTTTCTTTCTTACTATTGAGGAGTATACCATGTGTAGATAGGTGGTGGAGCTATGATTAGCATAACTTGGTTATCCAGGACCTAAGTACTCATTGCCCAACAAAAGAGAAAGGAGTGTGTGTGACCAGTAGACTTTTGCTCTGGGCTTATTTTCTTGCATTAGGAATCCTTTTAAATTGCACCATTTCATAGAACAACCATATTTCTATTGCAGGCAGTTGCATCCTTTTGGAGGAATTGAAAGCAATGTGTTTATCATTTCATACCACCCAGTTTGATTATATGTGGTCTCTTTTCCCCATCTCTTTACATTATAGTCAGGAATATATTATAGTCATTAAAGAATCAGCACTTATATATTCTTCTGTGGATGGTCCCCTACAAAAATGTGAGTTATGTTCAATAAGACCTCACTTATCCAGAGGTCAGTCAGTAACCAAGTTTTAATAAAGCATCTACTATGTGCCAGGCTCATAAGAGATGGGGATAAAAAGGAAGGCAAAAACAACCCCAGCTCTGAAGGAGCTCACAGTCGAATGGGGGAGACAACATACAAGCAACTTCATATGTGCAAGACATTCAGGGCACATTGGAGATAGCTCACACAGAAGGCACTGGTATTAAGGGGGATCCAGAAGGGCTTCTTGTAGAATGCGGGATTTTTGAAAGAAAGCAGGGAATATAGGAGGCAAAGCAGAAAGGAGAGCATTCCAGGCCTTGGAGGAAGTCAGTGAAAATGCCCAGAGTCAAGAGATGGAGCATCCTATTTGAGGAAGAGCAAGAAGGTCACTGGATATGGAAGGGAGTTAAGTGTCAATAGGTTGGAAAGGTAGGAAGGGTCCAAGTTATGAAGGGCTTTAAAAACTGAGGATTTTACACTTGCTCCTGGAGGTGATAAAAACCACAACACATTTCTATAGTGCTTCATGATATACAAAGCACTTTCCTTGCTATAAACTGAGGAAAACTGAAATTCTGAGAGTGTAAATGAATTGCTTCAGGTTACACAGCTGACAAATATCAGTCAGGACTTGAAACCAAGTCAAGGATCATAAATTTAGAGCTAGAGAGAACCTTAAGAGATTATTCCACCCAGTTTTCTTACAAATGAAGAAACTGAGACCTCCAGAGACTGATATATCCTGGGTCACAAAAGGGAGGGACAGAACCCAGACAAGGCTTTTTTAAAATTCTATCACATGCATGTATATGTCCCTTTTGAAAAAGTAAAGTATGCAAGGATATATTTCTAAAAGATTCTGTTCAGAAAAGATTAAATAAAAAAAAAGTTTTGACACTTGAATGGGTACTTCCATTTATCAGGAAAATACCCAATTTGTAAAAACTTCCCATAAACATGCAGGGTATCCAAGGGAAGCTGGCCTGTAATTCAGAAAGATTACCTGTGGATAATTCAAATAAACAAAGTTAGGAGTTAATTCTGTTAATATTCTCTAGATGATCTGGACCGTAATTGTTTGGAGAAAATTTTTTTCTTCCAAAGTGAGGTCTGTTCTATTTTTGGTGTTGTCTGGACTTGTGGTTTTTATCATTATAGGGAACCCCTGGTGAGGAAGGCCCCTCACCAATGTAGAGGGCAACTGCCCTGTAATTTCTAGTCTTAGATCACTTTCTGGGGGCACTGAGAGATTAAACAACTTGCCCAGGATCACACATGCTGTATGTGCTAAGGGATGGACTTGAACCCAGGTCATCATGGCTTTAAGGTCAGGTCTATCTATTAACACCACACTGTCTCTATGCATCTGTTCTATATACCTAAGAATTCTGTGTAATTTGTGCTATTCTTCATAGGGACCAAAAAAAGGATCATGAAACAAAGTATAAATGGGTCAAAAGGAGCAGTACCTAAGATTTTTCTGAATGGAAAGGATTGGGGACTGTGAATGTTTATAGGAGGAAAAATGGGGAAGACAATGAAAGCCTGACTAGATATCAAATTGAAGAAACATTGACTGACTTTTGGACATTCTGAGAAAAAGGAAATCAAGTCAAAAAAATTGAAAGATAGTATTCAAATTTAGCCAAATCTCCTGAGAGATGATTGTCAGGAAAAAAAGAAACTAAATTGGTAAATTAATTTTGATTCTAGAGACATACTGTGCCAGTTTATTTAAAGCCCACACTCCAATTTGGTAATCCAAACCTGTTCTCAATACATGTATGATAAATATGAGCATATAGTTATGTCATGGCTTGATAGACAACTTTTGCAAACTGAGTTTGCTTGAAATTATAGTTTTTCCTTCCTAGGCACATATTCTGAGTAAACATGAATCATCTCTTGTGTTTTTTTCCCCCTAATTTGCCTTTGCTTTAAAAAATTAAGATTATTCAGTTAATTTAATCAACATATAATAAATACCTTCTGTGTTTCAGGCACTGTGTTAAGGTCTAGTAATGCAAAAACAAAACAAACTTTCATTGTACTGGGAAGATCAAACTTATAAACAGGAAAATAGGTTATTTGAGGAGGGGTTATTTTGGCAATGGAAGGAGGAAAAATGGGGGAAATGAGAATGAACCTGAATGGATAATATTAAGTTGAAATACTGACTGTGGGCCATTTATCATAAAAATTGAAAAACAGCCTTTTGCTAATAGCTAAGCGAACCAGAGAAGGCATTGTGTAGGAGATGGTGCCAGAACTATCCTTTATATGAAAATACAGTTTTCATTCGTCCACTAATTTGGGCACAGTCTATCCCAGATATGAGAGACAGCCTATGTTAAGACTTAGAGAAGAGACATTTATGTTGTTAGATGAAAAAAAAGAACCAAAAATAAGGACTCTCTTAAGACAGATGAAAATGGTCCTTGCTAGCTATTATTGGAGGTATGACATCTGTTGTTCTAGAAAAACTCATAGGACATAATCTGATTAAGTGGAAACAAGCTACTCCAGCTTCTAAAATATCTGCTACCTGATACGGACTTTTTTTTCATGATTTTTGGCTCCATACTATGAGACTTATCTGTGTTGCAGCTAAGTTGGGTACTTTGGAGGAGGAGAATAGAAAATAAAAGATATCCTATAAATCCTTCCCATTATCCCCATGACCAGCCTAATCTTTGTTTTTTCTGTGGGGAGGCCTATTTAGGGATCTTAAATTTCTTCTAGTAGGTTTTATCTCTTAAAATTTTGTGTAGCAGTATTAACCAATTCAGTTAGTGAATTATTGACTTGGTATAGTCCTCTACCTCCATTGCTTTTTATTCTACATCATGAATGTCATGGAATTCTTCTGGTCCTCCATTTCTGCATCTGTAAAATGGAAAGTCTTACATATTCTTTGCCTACTTGAGAGAATTGCTGCGAAGATCAATGCAGATAATATGTGTAAAGTGTATTATTTCAAATCTTTAAAATTACTGTCTCCAATGAAGAAATAGCTCAGGAAAAATGTGACTATATAGCTAGTCTGATTGTGGTCTAATCAAGTTTTTATTGGATGCCCCTTCCTTAGTCATGGTGGAATAGAATGTCCAACAGATTTCGAAAGCTCAAGTTGACCCAAACATTACATCGGGGGCTTTCCAGTAATCACCCTATGCCTTTCACCGATGAATCTGAGCCATCCCTGGATTCTACAATGAAAGCAACTCCCCAGGATGAGACAAGAAATTCTGGAATTTCCGACATTGCTACCCAAAGCAAGGACAGTGGTAAAGTAAAAACTGTGCAATTGAATAGGCTGTTTCCCCTCCATTGGTCTAAGACTGTGTGCCTATTATTATTGAAATTCAGAGGAAATTTTTAAAAATAAATGTGAGTCTTGTTCCTATAATTCAAAAGGAGCTGGGGCAGGGAAGAGACTTGGAGGGCAACAAGGTAGCTGTCTTCCAAGTATTTAAAGGGAAATGCTCAAGCTTGTTCTCCTTGATTGTAGAGGCAGAACTAGGAACAGTAGCTGGAATTTCCAGAGACAGATTTGGGTTTAACAGGAAAAAAAAATCTTCCTAATCATTAGAGCTGTTCAAAGGCTTCAAATTTGGGATGCCTCAGAGGAGAGTGTGGATTTCCCCTTTAAGGTCTTTAGATAGAAGCTAATTGACCACTCCCTGGAAATGTTGTAGAAAGGTTTTGGTCAAATACAGATTAGACCAAAGGGACTCTTGAGGTCTCTTCCAGTTCATAGTTTTGGTGATTCTGGGAAAATCCCTAGGTGTTTTTCCTATGGATTTTATAGCCATGACTGCCCCATCTTGGACTCGTGGGGCTAGTTTTTTGAAATCAGTTATAACATTTACATTTTTTACTGTTGAAATCTATGTTACCTTTAGCTTATTACACCAACCTATTAAAATCTTTTGGCATCTAATTCTGTTATATAGTGTATTAAGTATTTCATTTACACACTTGATGAATGAACCATCAGTGTCTTCAGTGAAGTGTTAGACAAAAATACTGAACAGAATAAGGCTGAAGATGGAACCATGGGGCTTACCATTAGAAATATATCTCCTGGTTTACAGTTATACATCAGATAACATGGTTTAGTCAGTCAAGTTCAAACCTACCTGGATGATCATCTGTCAGAGCTGCTATGTAGATGCCTCTTGCCTTGTGCATGGGGTTGGACTAGGCCCCTTTTACTAACTCTGAGATTCTATGTTTCTTGGTGACCCTGTCACCATATATTTAATGTTGTATTTCCTAGTTTACTTTTGGAAATCTCAAAAGCATATATTAAAATTTTAAATATTTTTCTCCAATTAAGAAATTGAGTGTTATTAAAGAGCTAAAAATCTTAAAGTATTTGCAGAATTAAAAAACTGAGGCTTCTACTTTCATTTATACTAGTGTCTTGGGAATATCAATTATCAAGTTTCTGAATGTATCTGTTTTACTTTTTAGGTCCTTCCAATACAAGAATAGAAAAAGAAGATACTTTATTGACAACAATGGTATTTTAAAACTATTTTGTATTTCACTTTAATTTTCTCCATTATGGAAAGCAGCACTAGAATGGGCTGATGTTAAAGGTTCCTAGCATCAGTCGGCACCAGGCCCAGATAGACCAGATAGACCAGTGTGGCCCAGTCTGTCCTGCTTATCATTTCTCCCAGTCTTTTCACCTTTAGCTTCAAAGCTTATTATTCCTGCAAGATGGACTGGGAAGCCACTTGTGGGTCTCATTCTGCAATCCATTTCTTTCCCATCTCTTTTTCTTTTCTCCCTCTATCCCCTTACTCTAAATACTTTCTCCACTTATTCCTCCCACTCTGAACTTCCCTCAGCATCTGGGCCTTCCTTACCCTGAAACATCCATCTGCCTAAATTGCTTTCCCACCCTTGAATATCACTCTGCCATGACAGCTCCCTTTCCCCACTCCTGGGGCCTCCACTTTAATGAGGGGCCCAGGCTGACCAACCTTCATTTCCCTCCCAGCTGTGCTTCTGACTCTTTGGACTAGAACATAATACCCTTACAGGGTACCTTGAGCCTCTCACCACTACTCCTTCCTCCTTCCCCCAAACCACTTTTCATCTCCTTTTTGTGTTATGTTTCATTAAACACAGGTTCCCAAAGTGGGTGATACTGTCCCCTGGGGGGCACTGGAACTATGGGGGGTTGGTAGTAGCCTTGGGTACAATTGGGGGGCTTAAATAAAAATAAGGGGGTGGTGGAAGCATCAGGAAAGAAGAGAAGATAGAACATTTTGAAAAACTGTTCATACATATTTCATCTGTTGTGGAACAGAGTTAAAGTCGTAATTATAACAGTGTTTTCCAACTAAACATACAAAAATGTAAGTTATAACTGATCAGTGGCCAAGTTCACTGAAAGGCCTTAACAAACAAGCGTTGGCAGGTGAGTGTGTCGGGCATTGTCAGAAGTCCAGCATGGATCAGCAGGAATATGTGCATGCAATGATTTGTTTACAATACGATACTATACAGTTATATGACACAATATTGTGTCATTGAAATGTCAATGCAAGGAAAAAACCCACAAATTTACAATAAATTATTAAATTTAAGATGCATCATTTTTTAAATTTTTTTTTTTTTGAGCAATCGGGGTTAAGTAACTTGCTCAAGGTTACACGACCAGTTATTTCTGGGTGTGGTGCTGAGTGTCTGAGCCTGGGATTCGATCTCCAGGTCATCCCAACACTGGAGCCGGTACTCTTACTCGCTGAGCCACTCGGCTGCCCCTAAGCAATTGGGGTTAAGTAACTTGCTCAAGGTTACACGGCCAGGTGTTTCTGGGTGGGTGCTAAGTGTCTGAGCCCGGGATTCGATCTCCAGGTCTTCTCAACACTGGAGCCGGTGCTCTTACTTGCTGTGCTACCTGGCCGCCCCAAAGATGCATCATTTTAAAAAAATTATATTTTCTGAAATGATATAAATTTTTAAAAAACATTAAAGGGTCAAAGAAAGTAGATTTCCAGGGGGGCACTGAGCAATTTTTTTAAAAAAGGGGGTGGGGTGGTAGGCCCTCTGCATTAGAACCTTGTTGTTGTTTGTCCATTGTTCTCAAAGAGGACCATGGCATCACTCCTGGAGAATGGGGACTGTCTTTCTTTTTGCTTGTATTTGTATTCCTAGCCCTTGGCACACAGTAAAAACTTCATAAGTATCTGTTGTCGCCCTCTCTCTCTCCTCTCTTTATCTTTCCATTCTTTTAGTTATTGCTTGTTACATTTATTGGCCATAATTTCCTCAATTTAAAATAGGAATGAGATGAATGTAATGAAAACGTAATGAATGAAGTAAAGATTTTGCTGTCCTTAGAAAAGCTAAATATTAGGCTATTACTTTGAATGTGACTTACTGATTCCTCCTCTACCTCCAACATTTTTGGGCTATTTTATATTTTTAAGTTGTTCTGTTTTGTGGATTATTCAGATTCCTAGATTTAGGTTTTAGTAAAGGTTAGAATACCATTTTAATTTTCAATTCAATAAATTCCACATTTATTAAGAACCTACTATATATAAAAGGTAAGAGGCAGGGTGGAGAATTGGCTAGATTGGGCTTCACAATCTAAAAGACCAGTATTCAAGCTTCACTTTTGTTACAAACTGGCTGTTTGGCCCTGGGCAAGTCACTTAAAGTCTCAGTGAAGTAGAAAGCGCTAAGATTATGAGTGTCAGAGAAAGCACCAACCTGCTTTAGTGGAGGGAGTTTACTCACCCAAAAGTTCCCTATATAAATTAAATCACAGGTCCAGTTCCTATGCAAATACAATATAGAAAATGTGTGCCAGGCTCTGGGAATACAGGATAAAAAGTCATAATTCCTTAAGGAGAATTCTTATGGGGTGATGGGATATGTCCACCAATATAGAATATGAGCAAGCTTAAATGCGAAAATTATTTCAGCCATACTTTGGCAGTGAACTCTTTAAGAGGTAATTAGGGTGCAGTGAAATTTTCATCAACTCATTATACTATTTCAGTAAGTTGGCATGAGTGACAACTCAGCTTCTACCATAACTCTTAATTTTTATATAATAAATACATGGCAGAGGTTAAACAAAGTGGTCTGAGAGACTCAAGAAAAGAGGGACAACTTCTGATGAGAGGTATATCCCGGTAGCTAGTGAGGGTTTATGGAGGTAGGTATCACCTGCCTTGACCAGGCTTTAAAGGACAGGAAGGATGTCAATAAGCAGAAGCAGGGGAGGAAATCTCTACTAGGTATGAGGCAGGGAGGGGACGACATGTACAAGTACATGGTGGAGGGACAGGGCAAGCACTGGAAAGGAGTGATGCTTTGAAGAGCTCCAGCAACAGTATACTACACAGAGTTTTAGCTTACCATTGGGCTTAATGCCGGCACAATCTGTATATGCATGATAATTTTTTTTAATATATTTTATTTTTAAGTCATGGAATAAAACTAGCGCTTAAATAACAGTACAATTAAAAATATGATTGCACAAATCTACTAAGCACAACTTTCTATTACTTTCAAACATACAACAAAATTATCATGTAAATCTCTTTTCTTCCTGATGCTCCCTTATAGATGGCTACTGTTAGACACAAATAGGTGTGTATATACATATATACACATATATATGTATGTGTGTTTGTGTGTGGTGTATATATAATACATGTGTGTATATGTATATATACATACATACAAATACATGTATATTTGTGTGTAAAATCATTCTATACATATTTCTATTTAACAGTTCATTCTCTGGCTACAGATAGCATTTTTCTTCATATATCCTTTATATTTAATTTGCATATTTATAGTAGTCAAAATAACTTATTCAATCAAAGTTGTTAAAACAATATTGCTGTTACTATATAAAAATTAAATGCCAACTACTTGGTAAGATACCACACTAGGTGCTGGGGCTACAAAACAACATGGTCATTGCCCTCAAGGTACTTAGAATCATAGTCTCAGAATCATAGATTTAGAGCTGATAGTCCACCCCCTATTTTAAAGATGAACAAATTGAGGAAGAAAGAGTTCAGGTGAGTTGCCTAGGGACACACAGATGGTAAATGCGATAGGATTTAAATTCAGGTTCTCTTTATAGTTAATTTAAATTGTATTTTATTTTCTCAATTACTTATACATTTTTTTTAAATTGAGTTCCAATTTCTCTCCCTCCCTTCCCCTCTCCCCTATCCTTAAGGCAATTTGATATAGATTATCTATGTGCAGTATTTCTATAATAACCCAGATCTTCTTGACTTCAAGTCTAAGGCTGTATCCGCTGTGTTATGCTGCCTCTGTAATCTAATAGGGGACATACACACATCTACACATTTTGGGGGTTTGTGACTTTATATCTTTCTACTTTATTGAAGTTTAATTGTTTTAATTAATTTTTTCACTGACTCTCTGGGATTCTCTAAATCATATCAGCTACATATAGAATACTTTCAAAAGGTAAATTGCAATAAGGGCACAAGGAGATTGCTGTGCAAAGTACTTTTATGATACTTCGATATTTTCAACCCCACTTCCCTCACCATCAGCCGCTTCCACATCCACATCTTTCCACTCTAGAACCAAAGAAGCTGTCACCAGCTTTTCTAAAGTCAGTTTTGCTTTCTGTTTCAGTTAAGAAATGGTGCTCCTTTTACCAGACTCCCAAATGACAAGCTGAAAGCAGTGATTCCTCCTTTCTTGCCACCTTCAAATTTTGAGCTGTGGAACTCAGATCGGACTCGGATGAATAGAGACGGTCATACAGAACAAATGAAGACTACGTTGCCACAAAGATCTGTGAAATACCATCCTGGTGGCAGTGGAAACTCTGACATTGTAAGTAACAGAGTTCTCCAGCCAAATCTTACTTGTGATTATAATGTGGTATCGTAGAAGACACCACTAGAATTTGAGTCAAAGACCTGGGTTTGAGTCACAGCTCTACCACTTAGTAGATGTGTGACCATAGGCCATGTCACTTGATTTATTTTTTTAATCAGATTTAATTTTTTTAATTAATAAGCATCTGCCCCATCTCTCTCCAACACTTACTTCCTGGCCTGTGAAAAACAAAGACCCATACAAAAAAACCAACGTAACAAATATGCATAGTCAAGCAAAACACATTCACATATTGGCCACATCCACAAATGTGTCTCACTCTGTATATTTAGTCTATCACCTTTCTGTCAGGAGATGGGAAGCAATCTAAATCATTACTCCTCTGGAATCATGGTTGATTATTACATTGATCAGAGTTCTTAAGCCTTTCCAAATCTGGAGCCAGCTCAAACTGACTAGAGAGAGCCAACGGTTAAATTTTCAGTGTGAGTATTTACACCTTGGAAATCTGCAAATGCTTCAAATTAGAGCTTGATTTATTTTGTCTAGACCAGGCTGTACAAACTGCAGTCCTCCAAAGGATTTTGTGCGGCCCACAAAAAATGGAGAGAAAAACACCCTCTACATTTTTCCCACACTGCCTGAAATCCTTTGGTAGACCACAAGTGGCCCATTGTGCAGTCCTGGTCTAGACTTAGAGTGATGGTGTAAATTTTTTTCCTGGAGAGTTAACTATTAAACATTTAACAATACATCCTTTAACAATGTTTTTATAGTATAAATTGTTCTGCTTACTCCACTCTGTATCAGTTCAAAGATATTTTCAAGTAATACCTGTTCCTCCTCACCCCTTCCTCATTTGTACACATTTCAACTTGCACCAGATTATATGAAATAATAAGTTTCTTCTCTAGTTTTCTACTTTTCTTCCTTTGTGTATTCTTCCCATTCTCTACTCTTTACCTTTCCTTTCCTCTTTTAAGATCATCAAAATATAAGAAAAATTACTCCCAGATCTTCCATCTTATTTGGCTCCTACTATGTTCCCTGCTGATATAACAGTCCTTAGGGGATGCTTGTTTTATTACCACCACCACCACCACCCATTAGAATGCTAATACTTCATTCTTATAAAGTCTTTTGTCATGAATAGCTTGAATTTGCCTTTTTCTGTTTCTCTTTACTTCCATGTTTGTATTTCAAAGTATCTACTAAGCTTCATTCTTTTCATTAGAAATGACTAGAAGTCTTCTATTTTGCCATAATTCTCTTTTTCCTCTGTAGGATTACATCTAATTTTTCTGGGTAAATTATTATTGGTTGCAAGCCTATACCTTTTGCCTTTAATAATATTGTATTCCATGCTCTCTACTTCTTTAGAGTAGTTGCTACTAAGTCTTGTGTAATGGGCAAGTCACTTGGGAAATAAGACCCAGACAGGTTAAAAAACTTATTAAAAACCACCAAGTTGGGGTACCTAAGTGGCACAGTGAATAGAGCACTGGCCCTAATGTCAGGAGGACCTGAGTTCAAATTTGGCCCCAGACACTTAACAATCTATGTGACCTTGGGTAAGTCACTTAACCCCAATTGCCTTGCCTTCTCCCCTCCAAAGAACAAACAAAAAAACCACCAAGTGACTGAACGAGGAGCAGATCCAATGTTTTTTTTTCTACCAAAGGTGTTGGAATTCCATTCAGATGTGAGCTCCTTCAGACCAAGGACTGTCTTGTTTTCTTGTATTCCTATGCCTTGCTGTTAACACAGTGCCTGGCACATAGTAAGTGATCAGAAAATGCTCTGTAACATTCTGTACTTAAAGGAATTTTGGAAAGTTTGAATGGGGCTTTCCCTCCCTTTTCCCAAATGAATGGAATTTATATTTATAAAACTAGTAGATGCATGGAGGAATTGAGACACTTTCCCTCTGTGAATGGATAGCCCATGGTACTTGAATTGTTTCTCTGTCTTTGTTGCTTTCAGAAAAATATAAGTTCCTTTAGAGTGGGTATTGTTTATTTGTCTTTGTATTCCTAACATTGGGCCTTCAGTTTACTTCAATTCAATGTGATTCAAAAGCATTTCTTTTGGGGTGGCTAGGAGCTGCAGTGAATAAAGCACCAGTCCCTGGAGTCAGGAGGACTGGAGTTCAAATTTGGCCTCAGACACTTAACACAAAAACTAGCCGTGTAACCTTGGGCAAGTCACTTAACCTCAATTGCCCTCAAAAAAAAAAAAGGAAAAAAAATCATCTTTTTTTTTTGGAGGGGGGAGGCAGGACAATTGGGGTTAAGTGACTTGTCCAAGGTTACACAGCTAGTAAATGTTAAGTGTCTAAGGCTGGATTTGAACTCAGGTCCTCTTGATTCCAGTGCTTTATCCACTGCACCACCTAGCCACCCCTTAAAAGAATTTATGTTTGTTGCTTTACTAAATGTTTGTTGGATTGAATTGAATTGCTAATATTTGGGCAGTCCCATCCCAGTACAAACTGATTAGGCTCCTTTCCTATGTTGGGTCTGTAACCAAGGTTACAGATTTGAACAGTGACTTTTTCTAGGCATTCATAGCTCATGTCTTCAAAATATTGTTCTCTCTTTGAGCTCTGGAGGTAACTTTCATTCCTTAAGCCATGAATCCCTTATGCCTGTAGGCATGGGGGGTCTTACAAGTCTGGCATCCAGTGGAAATTACATGAGTCTTTCTCCTGTGCTTCTTCTGTTGCCTTCACTATACTTTATCCTGATGAACACTCAGAATTTTTGCTCAGTTCCAGGGATTACTGGTTGTGTTCTGAATTCTTTAGCTATTTCTGCCTTAAGTGGGGTTTCCTCTCAACTAGAAGACCTTTCTTTCACATTTTGGTGATGATCTGTGAATTACTCTCTTATCTTAAATGAAATATTGTATATAATGCACTTCATAAATCTTAAAGCCCAATATGAATCTAAATTATGGTTATTGGAGTGTCAGAAGAAAGGGTTTATAAGCAGCTGGAGATATAGCACAAATCAAGAAGGCATTGGCATTTTGGGGAGGGGGTGCTGTCTTTCTCATTTAATTTCATTGAACATTTATTAAACACTTCCTATATCATGGGTCCGCAAGGAGTTTATATTCATTCTACTGCTTTTGATATGGGAATAAGGACAGCCACTGAACTTGTGATTATAATGGAATGGACAATTTCTGAGTAAGGAAACTGATTATGCCAATTCAGGCCAGTCCCTTCTCTACAACTTAGTCTTAAGAGAGTTGCCTTGGATACTGCAAGCCAAGTCTGTTGGGGAAGCTTTTGAGACATGGTGCCCTAATTATTATTCAGGATGACTTCAACTAAATAGTTATAGGTTCCCCCACCCCCACCCCTTTCCCTTTAAAAGGCTGTATGAAGGGACAATTAGAGAAAAATTATCTCAGCAGTACCTCTGTAGTAAACTCTTTGAAAGCTAATTAGATAGTGTAGTGAAGAAACTGCATTTCAGTGTGAGTCTCTTATTCCAGGCAATTGAGATAAATAATAATTCAGATTCTATTATGACTCTTAAAATACTTGAAGGAAAAAGGTTTAATGCAAACTTCCTCCTTAAAAAAATGAACTGAAGTAATGTTTGCCTCAGTTTCCTAAACTATGAAATGGGGATAATAGTAGCACATTCCTCCCAAGGTGGTTGTGGCAATCAAATGAGGTAATATTTGTAAGTTGCTTATAGAGCGCCTGGCACATAGTAGATGCTTAATAAATACTGTTTCCTTCCTTGTCTGGAAGTTTTATATTTCCATTTGTATAAGTGGGTTTGGGGGTGAGAAGAATATACTAAGTATAAATATACTAAAATACACATATTACTCTTTCAGACATCTGTCAGGCCTGTTAAATTTCCATCTGTGACAAGAAACCCTGCTTCTCCTACAAATTCAGGAAGTTTCAACCAATCACCCCATTCTTCTGGTGGGTCCAGTGGCATAGGTGGAATTAACAGACATGGTGGAGAACTACATAACAGATCAGGTATGGATTAATTTTTTTCAAATTTATATAAGAAATGAAAAACACCAGGATGGTGACTCAAACTTTATAGAAACAGAATCTTTAGATTTCTTGTATTTGTCCCGTTTGTTTTTATGTCACATTCATTTTCAAATGTATCCCTCCTCTCTTCCCTACCCAAAGAGCCATCCTCTTTTCACACAGAATGAAAAAAAAATAATTGGAAGGGCAGCTAGGTGGCGCAGTGAGTAAGAGCTCCAGCCCCAGAGTCGGGAGAACCTGGGATCAGTTCCGGTCTCAGATACTTAACACCCACACAAAATAACTGGCCGTGTAACCTTGAGCAAGTTACTTAACCCCAATTGCTTAAAATAATAATAATAATAATAATAATAGTAATTGGAAAAAGAGCAGGTCAACAAAACTGACTGGCACATCAACAGAGTCTAAAAACACGTGCACTGAGAAACATTGACTCTTAAGAGATGAACCATAATTTGTTCTCTTATCTGATACAGGGATTATCTCTACATAGAATTTATAATACCCCTTACAAGTGGTTATCCATCTCTTTCTTGAACATTTCCAGTACTGGAGAAATCATGTCTACTTAAGGAAATATATTCCATTTAAATGTTGTAAGTTCTTTTTGATATTAAGGCAATATTTGCCTGCCTATAACTTCCACCCAGTGTTCCTAGCTCTTTCCTGTGAAGACAACCACAATTTTATCCCTCACCTATGTGACAGTCCTTCAGAGATTTGTAAACAGCATCCATACCTTTCTCTTCTTACCCTATCATCACCACCAGTATTCTTTTCTCCAAGCTAAATATCCCAGGGTTCTTCAATTAATTTTCATATGACATGATTTGTTGTTTGGAATTCCTTTGCCATCCTCATTGCCCCTTCTCTGGAGCCATTGCAATTTGCCATTTTCTCTCTAAAAGAAACACAACACTTCTTAGTCATTAGATAAGCCCTTTTAGCTATAAACATGAGAAGTACTATGGACTACATATGCCAGTCGCATCATAACTCTTGCCTTGCCTGTTTCCTCTATATTTCCTAAAGACTTTGAAATAACCTAGAATCATATTCTATGTGGTAGATTATGTTTGGGTTTAACATCTCCTAATGTTAAATAACTTGTCTATGATTGTACAGCCAGAATGTATCAAAGGCAGGATTTACCCCCAGGATTGCATCCCTCCAAGGCTGATCCTCTATCTTATTTACACCATGCTACCTCTCTTTTTCTTAAATATTGAAGGCAAACCATTTGGGCTTTACTTGGCAGAATTACACTTAAAATCCCCCTTAAAGCAAAACAATTTAAAAAGGGAGCCTGGGGCCTCCTTCGTCTTGTCTTTGCTACTCTCTCAAAAAATGAGACAGCTATGAAAGTTTCAAGATTGTAGGTAATTATAATTATCTGGGTCTTTCTGCCACCTTTTATCTAGCTTGGTTAGTGGTCCTTAGCATTAACCTGATATGTGTCATGGGATTCTATAAAAGTTTTAGGGCACAATTGGTACCAAAAAATCCTATGTAAAATGAAATTCTTTGAAATGATTCTTATTAGGTAGTAATTCCTTCATATTCTAATGCCAGTGTCTGACAAATAAGAGTAGTAAGTGGGTGCTATCCTTTGGTTGAACAGAAGCTAGTTGTTGTTTTTTTCCCCAATGACTCCAAATACCATTCTGCCTGTGGTCTATACTGAACTCTGCTATTTTAGAGCTGACAGTCCTGGTTTTATTTTTTAAGGGAGGGTAGGGAGTATCATTTAAGGAGAGGAACACATGTCTTTTTTTTCTTAGATTTTTATTTTTATCTTTTAGTTTTATATCATCTAGTTTTCACTTTGTATCCTATTTCCTCCCCTTTCCCAGACAGCCATTCCTTATAATAAGGAACTGTTTTTTTTAAGAAAAAGGTGAAGAAGGGGGGTGGCTAGGTGATACAGTGAATAGAGCACCAGCCCTGGAGTCAGGAGGATCCAAGTTCAAATCTGGCCTCAGACACAACACAAAACTAATTGTGTGACCTTGGGCAAGTCACTTAACCCCAATTGCCCTATCTTCCCCCCTCCAAAAAAAAGGAAAGAAAAAAGTGAAGAGAAAAAAATAACCTCAGCAAAACTGATCAATATATTAAAGAAAATCTGACATCATATACAATATTCCATCCCCATGCACCTCCCACTTCTGCAAAGGAATGGATTGAATCATTTTCTCATATCTCTTCTCTGAGGTCAAGCTACTTCTTTATAAATTTTGCAACATTCAGTTTTAATTGTTTTGTGGTGATTGTTCTTTTCATCTATATTGTTACAGTCATTGTACATATTGTTTTCCTGGCTCTACCTACTTCCTTTTGCATCAGTTCATATATGTCTTTCCATGCTTCTCTCTACTCATCATGTTCATTGTTTCTTACAGCACAGCACAGTAATATTCCATGACCTGCCACACTTGATTTAACCATGTCCTAATGGAAGGGCATGACTACTGAAGGGCAATTGAACTGTTTCTAATTGATAGCTATTACAGGAAGTGCTGCCATCAATATTTTGGTGTATATGGAGCCTTTGTTCTTGTCAGTGATCTCCTTATGGTATAAGTCTTGTAATGGAATTATGGGTCAAAGGGTATGGACATTTTAGCCATTTAACTGTATAATTCCAAATTGCTATCCAGAAGATTGTACCACTTTGTAGCTGGGAAGAGCACATTTTGAAAGGGTGGGGTCCCCTTTGTTGTACCATTTTTATCACTTCCCTTATACCATAATAATCATGTAAAATCAGAATTAGGATGGGGAGATTAAATGATATGCTATTGCCACTGACATGTACCCATTTCATATATTTCTTTATAATTCCTTAGGTGGCAGCATAGATAGTGTTTTGTCCCAAATTGCAGCACAAAGGAAAAAAGCCGCAGGATTATCTGAACAGAAATCCAGCCAGCAGTATAGTCCAGTCTGTACAGCTCCTGGGTCCACCCTACCTGATGTCCAGGGTTCTCCAATTTCGGGAAACATTCATAGTGGAAAGGTGTTTGTTACCTTATGCCTTCCCCTTGTTAACATCACCAGTACTAACCCAGGACCTGAATTTATGTTGAACCAGGGGGAGTAGAATGCTTAATGCAAACAGGGCATTCCTCTGAAGTCTGAGTGAATACCTTTAGTATAATACTTTGGGCAAGATAATTTTATGAAATCCCATCTTTGCTCAGTGGAAGGGCCATTTATTCCCCCTGGTTCCATGTAGAATCAGGCCCAGCCCATGCATGCTCAAGTTGGAATGGAACATCAATGAGCGCATGCTGTTTACCCCTCTGCTTTTTATGTAGATGTTGTCACTGCTATAGGGCCCTTTTTATTGATTAGAAAGATGACAAACCTTCTTTGCATTATAGTAACTTGTTCCTATCACTTCAGCCCTAGAAGTTCTTTTTCTCTCTTTGCTCTGTTATTTCTGCTGGGATATAAAATAGTATAAACTCCAGGGTCATAATGGAGGCTGTTGCATATTTACATATTATTAGATAATATATAGCAGTTATTTATGTAGGATAATCTTTTCACAGGTGTACCCTGCTTTAAGGAAACCTAAATTAACCCAAATACAAATTTGAGAAAATTATTAAAAGGAACTATTTCCTTAATATGTAATAACTGAAATCCCTGATCAAAAGAAACACTGGAACCTTAACTGAACTTTTAAAAAATGGGAGGGGGCTAAACTTCCTTTAAGGTGCCAACATCTCTGGTTGAAAATTTTTATTTTTAAAAACATTTTAGGGAGATAAAATATCAATACATGGGCCCTCACCTGGGATTTTAAATGGAAATACTTCACATAGAGATGGTTCCTCTTAGTCTGTTGGGAAGGAAATGTAGTGGAAAGACCCCTGGAGTAGGAAGCAGGAGAGCTGAGTTCTCAGCCCAGCTCTGTCATTTACTATGGGACACTGAGCAAGCTACAAAAGTGCTCTTCAAATTATAAATATCTATACAAATGGATTTTCTTTGCATGTTTCTATAGGGAGAAAGGGAAAGACACCCCCACAGGGTACAACTCCTTCTCGTGTAGACCCAGTTCCAAGAGAGCAATTTCAGAAGTTTGATACAATGGATACAGTAGGAGACTTGGAGTCAAGTTTATACCTCTTATCCTTAGCAACTGTGTGACTCTGGGAAAGGTCCTGAACCCCTCTAAGCATCAATGTCCTCATCTAAAAGATGGGGCTTATACCATTTGTAATATATGCCTTGGTTAAGATAGGACCTATGCACAGAGCTGAGGAGTAAGGCTACCTCTTCCTCTGAGATAAGGAGGAAGAAATGATGCTGAGAAACCTTTGAAGAGTGAAGAAGGGTAATTGGGGGGAGGGGCGGGAAGAGGTTTGGGATTTGGAGTAGAAAAATTTCAAATTGTCAATGTAGGGGATAAGGAAGGGAAGCAGTATTCTGGAGAGATGGTCAAGCAACTGTTCGTGCCCAGTTGAAGTAACCTATCATAAATTTCAACAGTTTAGTTTTGTGACTTACTCCAGCATCCTAAGCAGCCTGGAGTAGAGCAGTCAGTGGTGGCAGTTGAGCAGAGGTGTGCTGGTAAATGTTTAACAACTGGCTCTCTGCAGCATTAACACTTTCTCCATTACTTTCTTAAGTCTAACAAAAAAAAACCCCAAAACAATAAATCAAGCCCTGATTTATAACATTTACCAATTTCTGGAGTGTAAATAAATGCTCCTACTGAAAATTTATCAGAGGGCAAGTGATCTTACAGCAACAGTGAGCACACAATAATACAGTTTTTAAATAGTTCCATAGTAATTTTAGACACATTGTTTTTCCTTAAAGTATAAAGTAAATTAATAATTTCATTTCAAATTCAATTACAATTCAAAAACTTGTGAGTGCTCACTGTAAGTATACTGGTCATGGTCCTAGGTGCTGGGTGATAATAAATAAGACAGTCTCTGCCTCTCATTAAGTATACAGTCTAATAGGAGGTATGTGACCCATGTTTTAAAAAATCATAATAAAAACAAAGCAGGATAAGTGCATATAAGAAACACAAGGATTATGTGAGTCCCAAGGGGCATACGATACAGTATCTCAGCAGCAAGGGAAGAGGAAATGAGAGGAAAATGAAATTCTTAAAGTCACTAGCTTAAAATTTGGAAAATTTTCATAATTTCTATTCAATCAACTTAAATAGTAAGGCATATAAAAGTCTTATTTTTGAAATGGTTAAAAACTAGCATGGGCCAAATATTAGAAAACAAGAAGTGGTATTGGACTAAATCATCAGTCAAGCTTGTTAGCAGTTATTAAATACTTACTGTGTGCCAGACGGGGTTCTAGTTGCTGGGAATTCAGAGAAAAAAAATATAAAAGTAGTTCCTGCCCTCAATGAGCTTATATTCTAATGATGGGGTGGCAAAATCTATGTAAACAGGAACATAGAAGATAACATAGAAAATATGTAGAAGGTAAGTTTAGAGGAGTTTTGTAATTCAAACAGACCTTAAATCATCATTTTTCTACCCCTTCATTTAACACAAAGGAAGAAAATTAAGCTATAGAGATAGCAAGTGACTTACCCAAGGTCACATGGCTAAATAGAGGCAAAACCAGAGTAGAACCCAAGGTTTCTTAGCTAAAGTCCAGGGTTCTTTCCACTATAACACATTGCCTCCTTGTCCCAGTAGCTATTATACATACATACATACATGTATATAATATACATACATACACACATACATATATATATATATATATATTTACCAGTAGTTTTATTAAGTAGTTACTACTCTTAATTTTGCATTTGATTAAAAGTACCTTTCATAGTCTTGGTTAGAAAATGCATTGTCAGATTCAGTACCTGGTGGATATGTCCCTGTATTTTTTAGTAATTTCTAATTTCTTTTATTGCCCTTTGTTTTGTCCAATTGTATTTTTTTTTTTTGCATCAGAAATTGGAGACAAGCAAAAGACCTCTATCTGGAACCTCAACTACCTCCAAAAGCACCTCACCAACACTTACCCCATCCCCATCCCCCAAAGGGCACAATGCAGAATCCTCTGTTTCCTCTTCCTCATCTCATAGGCAGTCTAAGGGAAGTGGTGGTTCTAGCAGTGGAACTATTACTGATGATGGTAAGTGATTGCTGAACACATCAGAGTGCAGGGGAGGGGAAATATATGTACCTAGGCATAATCATTTTAAAGAAATTAGGAATTTTAAAAACATTATGTTCCATAAGTTTAGGGTCCAGAATCAGTGGGAGCTCTATCACTTCTACAAGGAATGTTCACTTTCTCCTGCAATTCATCCCAGTTTTTTTATAGTTCATCCCAATTTTTAATAGTAGCTGAAAAACATTCCTGAATTATAATGCTCAGGACAAGGTCCATTTCCTTCCACTCTCTCTCTCTTTTTTTTACCCTGCCTTTAGAGTAGGGGTTCTTAACCCAGGATCCTTGAGCTTGTTTTTAATATTTCAGTAACTATATTTCAATGTAATTGGTTTCCTTTGTAATCCTATGTTTGTATTGTATACATTATAAACTATTTTTCTGAAAAAAGGTCCATAGGCTTCACCAGACTGCCAGAGGGGTCCATGATACAAGAAAGGTTAAGAACTCCTACTTTAGAGGCTAATATCTTAATCTTTTTTTCCTCCTTCACTTTTTTTGATGCTTAGTAGCATCCTTGATGACAGTCAAACATTCCTACAATATGTTTACCAATTCTTCCCTCCCATTCCCTGGCCTCCTAAAAATCATCCTCGAGTATGGTCAGCTATACTGTAGTTTGACTGTAAGGTATAGCCTTTTCATATGAATTCTTTGAGTAATGTCTCTGAATACAGTTTGTTCATGCTGAGGCCAAATTGTCTTCAATATTTTCTTTAGCTCAGAGCAATCAATGGGTAAGGCATAATAATTAAAACCTACTCTTAGAAGAAAAACAAGTTAGTCTATTATTGAAAACTCTTAGAACTTTTTGCTTTCAGAGTTGGTATTTTAAAAATAACAGGTCAGAGTTAAGGTTGATCCTGGTGCTTCTAGATTTGTTTACAATGTGATATCTTTTACAAAATTCTAAATTGGTATTATGTTGAATCTTTCCCTCCTTAAGATGAGCTGACTGGAATCCTTAAAAAATTATCACTTGAGAAATATCAGCCAATTTTTGAGGAGCAAGAGGTAAGGACTTTTATTCATTTTATATGTCTTTAATACAGATCTAAGGTCATTATCTATTAGTACATTTAATATATTGTCAGTAAAAAGGTTCAGGAAAGATGCATAGCCAGCATTATATGGAGATAATTAATATTTATTATAACTAATTAAGTCATTCAATTGGTGAGAAAGTCAAGAGAATTTTTTTCTGTTGTTATATTTGAATTATGACGACAGCTATTTCTTGGAAGGAGTGGGCCCCTTGTTCAGGGGTTATGATACTCATGATAGTGGAATTTGAATTGCCATGTTTGAATACTTAAAATGTTCTCTATATTACCATCTTTGTTTTATTGTTGTTGTTTTTACAGTAACATTGAGGTAATTGAAAAACATCCTCTCTGTTTTAAATTCAGAACTACATAGGTACACTGCCATTAAGTGACTTAGGTGAGGTTTCACAGGAAATAAATGGCAAAGTCAGGATTTCTAATTTGTTATTCCCTGATTCTTGAATTTATTTTTGAGTCCTAAAACCTGTTTTCTTCCCTATCTGCCAAAGGATGGGAAGACAAGGATAGTTTTCTCCATTATAGCTTCTAAGCTGCTCTAGACTCAGAGTTCTCTCAATCAAAGAGAATGAAAATGAAAGATGAACAGATGAATAAGATGACAGAGAGAGATGCATAAGCGCTCTTCTTTGAATGTTGGTCAATTTCTTGTGTCCTGCTTTCATCCGCCGTAGCTTCACTCCCATAGAAATTACTGTGAGGGTATTGCTATGTACCTTTCTCTCCTAATCCATCCAAAGTAAATACTTCAACTAAAGTTTTGACCTAGAACTCTTCATATAATCTTAAGGTTGAAGTTTACAGAAGAAAATTATAAACTTAAGGCCTGAAATGAACTTTTAACTCAGTTCTGTGGTGTCTCTGTGGGCCCAGTGAATATTGCCATGAGTGTATATAAGTTTTCATCCCTAACATGGTATTTTACATGTCTCTTATGTTCTCATCACACCCTATTCTGCATTATAGATATTGTGTAGTTATAATGCTTTCATATACGTGTTGTATGTCCTACCAGATTGAGTTCACACAGAGTAGCAAGTGTTTGCTATGGTGAGCAGTACGAGCACAGACGTGACTGAGTGTCAAACATGGCCCTAGCAGCTTTTATCCACAGACAACTTTAGCAGGGAAAGAACAGAAAAAAAGCAACAGCATAGTCCCCAGACTTCCCAATCCATGATGACTTGCAGAGAGAGCTATATGGAGGAAATGGCATAGCAATAGCCAGGGGAGGAGTGTAAGAACAAGCACAGCATCACAGTGCAGTACCCTCAAGTTCATGACTATTTATGCATTACTATTGCTGGGAGAGGCAGCTAGCTGGAAGCATGAATGGAGTACATTTTTGTTTCCTCTGGGTATTTGTGTAGACCTGTGATTACACGGTTGTGCTGCTCTGGAGCCTAGACATAGATCATACCTAGGAGGGAAGGTGAGTAAAGATGAGACGTGTCTAATAATATATATATAAGGGTTGCAAATCTGAATTCTCCCACTGGGTTCACACTCTCCATCTCTGGAGAGTGGTAGTGCCTGTGAATGCTGGGGTATTATAGATTGGAAACACCACCAGGGCAGGGGCTGTGTTGTAGTTATCTTTATGGCTTCCTCTGCCCCTAGCATAATGCATGATATAATGTAGGCAATTATAAATAGTTAAATGAAAATTTATTCCCAGGATAGGTGATTTCAGAACAAAGGAAATAAGTAACTTATTTGCAAATGATACATATATACATATGTTTTTCTCCCCTTGTTTGTGAGGGTCCAAAATGTGCATTCTTATAAAGGTCTAATTCCTTTGGATGTGTTATTACAATTTCAGTATGAATTATCTTTGAAGAATTCCAAAATTTAGGACATTTAAGCTGAAAGTTAAAACCAGCAAAAAGGACTTAAATGGAAGAATTTCTACCTAATCATGTCTATTGTAGTTTAATTAACATTCTCTATCACTGTATATGGCTTTCCCCCTCCATTTTTTGCTTTTGAAAGATAATTTAATATATGTCTTTTCCTCAAGAATACATTTCTATGTAAAAACTTTTAACCTATCCTTTTCCCTCCTTCTATTTTCATATAATCTTCAAGTCTTTTCTTATGCTGCCTTACTGCCATATTGTCTTCTTCATAGTTCTGCGGCCTTTGGATCAAACAACAATTAAATCATCATGTATTTGCTGAAATCGTATTATATTCCAGAAACTGTGGTAGGTGGATGTTAAGGAGATACAAGTCAATTCATGAGAAGGACAAAATGAATGGTGCAGATATTAAGTGCTATAAATTGAAAGGAAAGAGAGATTGCTGTAGGCTTGGGTGGTCAGAGTAGTGGGACTTAAGCTTAGTATCAAAAAATATATAGGATTCAGGTAACTAAACAAGAATAGTTGAGGGCATTCTAGGAGGTAGAATTGCCATAAGCCAAGGTACTGAGGCAGGAATGCCCTGCATAGCGTGTTTTGGTAGAAAAGTGAAGGTTCCAACTTGGCTCTGTCAGAAGGTTCACATAGAGAAAAAGGACATAAGGTTAGAGAGGTAGGCTGGGGGCCAAAATGTGGAGCACCTTCCACTCTGTACCAACTTGATTTTCTTCTTGATGGGTTCTGAGTAAGCCAATGACATGATCACAGATTCAGAATTTTAGAGCTGATGGGAAACTGAGAAATAATCTAGTCAAAGTCTTTAGTTTTATAGGACAGAAGCCTGGGGGCCGGAGAGGGGAAATGATTTGTCCACTATCACACAGGCTATTCAGTGGCAGAACTGGACTAGAATCTAGGGTTAAAAATGGCATTTGAAGAAGACTAGTTTGGCAATGGTAGGCCAGATTTGTTAGAGGAAGAAGAGAGACAGGTAAGGAAGATAGTTGGGAGACTTCTAATAGTCTCCAAAATGCAATAATTTTAAATATTTTTAAACATTGTATTCTTTATTTCATTGACTAAAAGGTAAAAAAATCCTGCCAGATAAGGATACTAGAGAATCTTTTTCCCACCACGGGAACAGGACAAAATTTTTTTTTTAACTCTTAGGTCTTTCTTTAAAAAAAAAAAAAAAGATTCTCAAAAAAATCCCATAGCCCTCTTTTTTCTTAATTATTATGAGGTAAAGTATTCCTCTCTCTTATCCAGTATTTCCCCAAGCACCTTATATTTTCATTGCAGGCTGGAAATGTTTTTATATCAGCCATCATCATCATTGTCCTCCTCCTTGTCCCCTTCCCTCCTCCCAGCTCTGTAATGCTTAACCTTCAGATCCTGGTGGTGTTTGGTTTCTTCTTACATGGACAGTGTAGCTAAGAAGGCAGCTAGGTCTGATCTTTCCAGTTAGAATATAGGCCCTTTGAGAGCTAGGATTATCCCACATCTTTTAGGGTGCTAAGGGCTTCCTTCTTAGTACCAAGCATAGTGCCTTGTACACAGTAAGTATTCAATAAATGTGTTGTGTCAATTTTTTGAAGATGAGGAAAGAAAGAACAATTAATAATACCTATTTTCCCCCTTGCCGTGAGGAACATATCCCTAAACACTGTAGTTCAAAGAAAAAATAAAGTCAGGTGTTTGGCTCTTTCAGGGCTGAGAGTTAGCACAAAGGTTAAGATCCAAAAGAAATGTAAGTGGCAATAATAAAGGTGGTGTAATATTTATGAAATTATAGAATCTTTGACATAGAAGTACAGTAGAGGTCATTTGGTCTGACCTTCTATAAATTTAAGTCAACCTTTAAGAAACTGGAACTGGATCTCTTCTGGGGAATGCTAGAGAGCATATTAAGCTTTTTTGAGGACCTTATATGGAATATCAGAAATCACATTTATAAGGTTTACTTCATTTCCTGAAATGCATTATGTGCCAACAAAGTTGGCTCTGAAGTCAAGTCAACGAGAATTTATTAAGTGCTTACTGTGTGCCAGACATTATGCTAAGTGCTAGGGAGATTAAAGGCAAAACAAACAAAAAGCATCCCTTTCTCTCAAGATGGTCACAGTCTAATGGGGAAACAATATGCAAACTAGGTACAAACAAGATGTAGACTTGAAAAACTGGAGATAATCTCACAAAGAAAGTGCAGCGATTAAGGAGGACTAGGAAGGCTTTTGGTAGCAGGGGGTACTTTAGCTGAGACTGGAAGGAAGCCAGGAAAACCAGGTGAAGACAAGGAGTGAGAAGGTTCCAGGCATGGGGGACAGCCAATGAATATGCCCAGAGTCGAGAAATGTTAACTTGCTTGTATAAAATGGATCTCATTTTCCTCTGACTCTCATGAAATGGGACATATGTTCTCGTGAAAGTATCTCCAGATAAATTAATTTGAAAATCAATGGTGAGGAAGGGGTTTTTAAGTAATGACAGGACCTGTGACATGTTATATATTAAAATGCTTAAATTCTTGCATTTATGCATCATTTTCTGAATGTCATGATGATTATGGGTCTCTCTCTTTATCATCACTCTCACCTTTACTCTCTAGTAAAAAATCCCTCCTGATACTCTTCTCTTTATGCCGCACCAGAGCCAGAACTGGGAACCCAGGAATATAGGAGGAACTGGCAGATAGAGGAGGTCTAGGCAGACAAGTCAAGTTCAGGTAGGTCAGCTAAATCAGAGAGGAGCAAGAGAGTATTGTATGTCTGGAGCAAAGAGTCAGCAACAGGCCACCAACAAGCAGGGTTCAACTCAGACTCCTAGTTTTCAAAGAATTAGGATACGTTAAAAATCTATGTTACACTGAAATTTTAACAAACATAATTTAAGATTTTGGGGCAAGGAAATGTAGCACAATGGAAAGAATATTAGATTAAGAACCAGAGGATCTGGGTCCAAATCCCAGTTCTGCCATTTATACCTGTGTGGCCAAGAGGTCAAGTCCTTTACCTCCTAAGTACTCAGTTTCCTCAGCTATAAAGTGTGGGGCTTGGACTAAAAGACCAACCACCTCACCCTAAACTGTGTTCTTCTTCTAATGAGTCATAAGATGCTTCATGATCTTGACTTTTATCAGCTATTATTTAGTTACTGATGTAGAAAATATGGAAGATAGAGTTGAAACTACATTAGCTTTATGGCAGTTTAAAAAATTTCTCTTTATTAGCTTGTATACTTTTATGAAGGTAGTGTATAGAATGTACAACCTAGAATGTAGATTCTATAAGCATAATCTAGTGTAGACTGTAGTAATAAGAATATTACTTAGTGAAACTTTCTGATCAAGAGAATGTTAAATTAAACCAATCTAATGAGACAAATGTAAACATGTTATCTTTATATTCTTTGTTGTTGTTTAGTCGTTTTCAGTTATGTCAAAATATTTGTGACCCTGTTTGAGGTTTTCTTGGCAGAAGTAATGGAATAGCTTGCCATTTTCTTCTCCAGTTTATTTTACAGATGAGGAAACTGAGGCAAACAGAGTTAAATGACTTGCTCAGGGTCACATGGCTAATAAATATCTGAGTCCAGATTTGAATTCAGGAGGATAAATCTTCCTGACTCCAAGGCTGGCACTCTATCCACTTTACCAACTAGCTGTCCATATATAATGCTATACTAATATAAAACAAGTTTAGAGAAAAATCCAAAGATATGTGTGTATGTATATGTGTATATATATATGTGTGTGTATACATATGTATAAAAGAATATGGTAGCATGTAAACACTATATAGATAAATGGGAAGGAGTTGTGAACAAGACACATGTTTAGGCACTGCATTTTTCTTTTAGTTCTTTATTATTCTCCCCTCTATGATCAAGATAATCATGGAATCTCCTGAACTTCCAAAGGGTATCCATTTAACTTTACATCATCTTTCTTTAAGTACCTGTTTAGTATTAGTTAAGAGTTGTAGGGGCAGCTAGGTGGTGCAGTGAATAGAGCACCGGCCCAGTAGTCAGGAGGTCCTGAGTTCAAATCCGACCTCAAACACTTAACACTTACTAGCCATGTGACCTTGGACAAGTCACTTAACCCCAAATTTCCCTGTCTTCCCTCTCAAAAAAGAAAAAAAAAGTTGCACAGAGGGTTACAGTTGACTTGCACAGGTTTTTCATAGTTAAACAACCAAGAACATAATCAAATAAAGTGAATGTCAATATATAAGGAAATTTTTGAAAGCCCAAATATTAGGAATCAAATAGAAAAACCTTTTCACTTTAATTCCAGTTTTTACTCCTCTAATTGCCTCATCAAGCCTCTGGTAAGAGATGGATAGAGGGTGATCTCTAGTCCAACTTTTAGTTATCTTTCAGGGAAATGACATGCTACTATTCTTGCTGGCATTAAGCAGTCACTGATTTTACCTGCCATGTCCAGTAGGCATGGATGTGACCTCTCATTTATTTAATTATTGAAATGAAAGATTATAATGTGCTCATGTAGACTTATTTACAGTAACCATTGTGTAGATGCCCTATGGAGGATTCAAAGATGGCCAAGAGTCACAGGAGATGAGATAGAGTACAGGGGTTGTGATCTTTGGCTCTGGAAAGGATAGTCATGCTAAGGAAATCACAGATTTTCCAGAGTATCAGAGTCATGTTGTATTGTGGTAACTAGGGAAAAACACACATCTCTTATCCACATAATCCTTCTTTCCTTTATTTCTTCTGTTGTTTAAGTTCATATTCTGTCTTTCTACAGTCTCCATCTCTCTTGTCTTCTTTGGGGAAATTATGGTAAGTACTGCCAAGTATCAGAATTTACATATAACATCATGAGACATGGAAACAATTAAAATTGTCACATTTGTAACATAATTAAAAGAATTTTAATTAGCTGTCTTAAGTCTAAAAATGTTGTAGCAATGGGAGTTTCATTTTCATGATTATAGCCACTAAGATAATTGACTTGACAAGTTTTCTTAATCACCTCATTGGACTAAAAATCCAATTCAATAGATATTTGTGATCATGGACTTCCCCTTTTGTCTCTCTATAATGAGGGCTTGGAATTGGCCCATTCTAGGAACTTAATAAATGTTGGATTATATTATATAGTATCGTATTCAACAAATACTTATTGAACACTTGATATGTATGAAGTCTGAGACATAAATTGAATCAATCTAGTTCAACAAACTTTAATGAAAGGCCTACTATGCTAGGTACTAGAAATAGAAGCCATCTAGGAGCTTACAGTTGAACAGGAGTGTAAGACATGTATATAGTTGTAATTCTATCACAATAGACTCAATTGCATATCTCTCACTTTATCTTTCTGTAGGTAGACATGGAAGCGTTCCTCACACTTACTGATGGTGACTTGAAGGAGTTGGGTATTAAGACAGATGGTTCCAGGCAGCAAATTTTGGCAGCTATTTCTGAACTGAATGCAGGCAAGGTATTGTCCTCAAAAATTTTCCCCTCCAAAAATTGAAATATTTAATACAACCAGAGGATCTTACCATTTGGTGAGACCTTAAGACACCATTTAATCCAACTTCCTATTCATTGTAGGAATTCTTTCCAATCTATATGTCAGATGAACATCTAGTCTCTAACTGAATACAGTTTGATATAATATACAATTTTGAGGCAGCCTTATCCATAACTGAACAGTAAGAATTAGAAAGTTACATCTTATACTATGCAGAAATCTGTCTCATAGAACTATTTGATCTAGTTTGTAGAACATCTGCTTTATACTACTCATTCTTCTATTCTTTATACTACTCATTTTCTATTCTTCCATTCCAAAATATTTATAGCTTTTATCTATTTATTTCCAGGATATTCTTCAAATTTTATATATAATTTTAATACTTAGTCAATGGCCTTCCCCTCTACCCATCCTCTTCTCTTATGCTTAAAGATATCAATGTTCATGTTGTTCAGCCCATAGAACAACATGACTACACAGTTTCTCAGTCTTTTAATCCACTCCAGCCATACGTGCATATAAATTGAGATAATTTTAGACTTTCACATCTCAGACAATGAAACTCCATTGTTTAAACACAAGTTTCTCTCACTAAATCTTCTCTGCCTTTATTATGACTTTTAATCCCATATCCTATCCCTGCCCTCCCAATCTATCTCTCCCCCTATAGTTTCATATATTTTTTTACTTAGCCTTGACCTTTATGGTCATAGCTACTTTAATTTTTTAATATCCTTTTACTCCCCACTCCCTCACCCAAACCATGAATTCTAATTTTGGGGTAAACCCTATCATCTGATCTTGTTTAATGCTGATTCTGGGTTGCTGAGTGTCACTGAGAAAAATCACAAAATCATCCTTTATAGACGTATGTTACATAACCTTAGCTAGGCCCTCAAAGCTGTTCAAGAGCACTTCTATATTATCATCTCCATATTTCATCCCAGTAACAATTATTTCAGATTCTTCATCTCTCTTTTTTACTTCCAACTGTATGCCTATCTGTTCCTATCCCTCCACTTACAGCAGACAGGACCACAGATTATTATTATTAAACTAGGATTTAGGTAGCACTCTGAAGTTTTGCAAGTGTTTTACAAATATTAAAGTATTTTATCCTTACAACTACACTAGAAGCTAGATGCTATTCCTGTCATCATTTTACAGATAAAGGAGCTTAAGTGACTTGCTCAGGATCACACAGTTAGCAAATTTCTGAGGCTGAATTTGAACTCGGGTCTTCCTGACTCTAGCTCAGCACTGTACCATCTAGCTATTTTTTTTTCCTAGCTATCTATTTTTAAAAAGTAACCTAGATCTGGAAAGGACCTCAGAGACCTTTATTATTTTAGAGATGAAGAAACTGAGGCACAGGAAGATGATAAGTAATTTGCCCAAGGTCACACAGGCACATGTTAGAAGCAGGATAACTTAGCCTCTTACTATGGTGAAATTGAGGCAATCCAATATGAACTTCAAGCTCCCCTATTCTACTGACTCCTTCCCAACTGCCTCCAAACTTGCTCAGTTCTTCACACCTTGAAAAAGTCCTTCCCTTGACCCTTCTATCCTACCTTTCTCCTGACCTTCACTGCTAAACATCTTGAAAAAGTTGGTTCCACCCATTGACTCCAAGCTTACATCCCACCTCCCACACTCCTGGAATTATACTAAGATTACCAATTACCTATTTGTTTTAAAGTTTTCATTCTTGACTACACTACAGTGTTTGACAGTATTGACCTCCCTCTCTTACTACATCTTCCTTCCTCTCTTGTCTTTAGAGAGAAAATTCTTCTAGTTCCCTTCTAACTAGCCCTTCTCTGTCTCTATTACTGTACTGCTCTTCTTTCTGCTCCTTTACTTCAGGAGTTCCCAAAGGTTCTGTCTGACCATCTTCTCTTTGGTTCTCTCTCTAATGTTCCTCCAGTATCATTCTATCTCAAGTCTGCAAACCATTAGTGCTTTAATACTTTAAAAAATATATAGGGTCTTGATCAACAAAATTTCCAAGGGGAAGAACATGCAAAGAAAATCTCTGCAAATAATAACACTCATCCAATAGAGTTTATCTGTAGGGAAAAGTGTTTTCATTTTCCCAGTCACTTGGTGACCAGTTAAAACAATGAAGAATATGTTCTCCATATACAGAAATACCAAGAAACTGTGCTGTGGGAAGGTGGAAAAGAAAAGCTCCCTCATTAGGGAGGAGAGAATGATTTTTTAAGAATACTAAAGTGAGGGGGCAGCTAGGTGGTGCAGTGAGGAAAGCGCTGGCCCCGGATTCAGGAGGACCCAAATTCAGTTCCAGCCTCAGACACTTAACACCCACACAAAAAAACTAGGTGTGTAACCTTGGGCAAGTTACTTAACCCCAATTGCCCTCCAAAAGGCAAAAAAAAAAAAGAATACTAAAGTGGCTGAGTTTACTTGGTACAGTTAAGCATTATACCTGTCAATTTTAACAACATTAAATAAACTTAAGTGATGTTTTGTTCTAGTAAAAAAAAAGAGAGAGAGAGAAATAATTTGTAAATAGAAGGCATTTAATTATTTTTAAACATTTCTGTCTGTGGGAGCAACATCAAACAAGACTACTTTCTCATCTATAGGACAACTTTTTCGTGATCAGAACTTGGCAGCCATGACTTTGTTTGTTTTGTCTTCTCAAGCTTTCCACATTGTTCAGGCATTCATAATAGTCAGGGTTAGGTGCTCAGAAGCATATATTATTATCCCCTCCAAAATGGTCAAAGGATATGAACAAACAGTTCTCCAAAAGAGAATCATAAACTATTAACAAACATATGAAAAATGATCTAAAACATGAAGAATAAGAGAAATAAATTTTAAAAACAGTCCTGAGGTTTTATCACACTCCAAGAAAATTGGTAAAGATGAAAAAAGATGGGAATAGTTTTTGTTGGAGGGGTAATAGAAAACACAGGTATCCTAAAGCATTGTTGATGGAGCTATGAATTGGCACAACTGCTTCTGGAATAGTTTGGAATTATGCAAATAAAGTGACTAAGACATTCATACCTACTCATTTCACTGCTTAGTATATCCTCTAGGAAGGTCATTCGCAAAAAGAAACGTTCCATGTAGACCAAAATATTCATAGCAACACTTTTTGTGGTAAAAAAGAAAGTAGATGCACATAGACTAGGGACTCACTAAACAAATTGGGGTTCATGAATATCAGGGAATATTACTGTGCTGTAAGAAACAATGAACACAGAGTTGTGCTTCAAGGAATCAAGATGGCTGAGTAAGAAGTAAGTTGCTCTCATACTCCCTTACTGACCTCTAAAAGCCCAGAAAATATCACCCCAGGAAAATCCCTGGAACAGTAGAGCCAACAGAAAGATGGGGTGCAGCAGTCTTGTAGTCCAGGAAGCTTGGGGGATTAATGGGAAAGGACCCTCTCGCTCTGGGGGAGGGGCAGCAGCACAAGACAGGAGGTGTCCCAGCAAGTCAGCAGCAAGCCCCACCTCAGCAAACCAGGGGGAGGTCCTAAGACCAAGGGTGGCAGAACAGACAAGTGCCAACACCAGGACCCCTGAGTGCCTCAGCACAAGCAGGGGAAATGTAGACACCAGCTCAGAAAACCACCACGTACACCAGTGTTCTCCAGTAACCAGATCTCCTAGAGCTTTAGCACAACTCCAGGAAGCACAACTCCAGGAGGCACAGCTCCAGGCTGGAAGACATCCTCCAGCAGCCAGACATTCAAGTGCAAGGCCCAGGTGAGCAGGTGTCCCTTCCCCCCAGACCAGACTCCTGACCTCACCCCCAGAGCTCCAGGGTTGATGACCCCAGCTCAGCACCAGGTAAGCTGCCAGACCCCTACAGCCTCCAGCTGCCAGCACCTGAGGCCCCAGCACACAAAGCTAATGACCAGGTCCCAGGATCCCAGCACAAGAAGCCTGCATCAGTGCCCCATGTGCTCCAGCCGGAGAGCTCAACTCTAAAAGCCAGGAATTAGGCAAATACCATAAGCAAACAGCAGAAACAGACAATGATTATGGATTCTTATGGGGACAGGGAAGATCAAGCCACACTGACAGAAGAGAACAACATTGTCAATATACCCACATCTGAAACCTCAAAAGGTAATATGAATTGGTCTCAAGACCAAAAAGCCTTTTTGGAAGAGTTTGAGAAGAATTTTAAAATTCAGATAAGAGAGGTAGAAGAAAAATTGGGAAAAGAAATGAGAGGTATGCAAGAAAGAGTCAATAGCTTGGAAAAGGAAGGACAAAAATTGTAGAAAACAAGTCCTTAAAAAGTACAATTGGTCAAATGGAAAAAGAGGCACAAGAACTCACTGAAGAGAAAAAACTCCTTAAAAAGTGAAATGGATCTAATGGAAAAGGAGGTACAAAATCTAATAGAACAAAACAATTCCTTAAAAATTAGGATTGGGCAAGTGGAAGCTAATGACTCTATGAGATATCAACAATCAGTCAAACAGAAACAAAACAATGAAAAAAAATGTAGAAATGTAGAAAATGAAGAAAATGTAAACTACCTCATTGGTAAAACAACTGACCTGGAAAATAGATCCAGGAGAGACAATTTAAAAATCATTGGTCTACCTGAAAACCATGATGAGAAAAAGAGCCTGGAGAACATCTTTCAGGAAATCATCAAGGAAAACTGCCTTGAGGTCCTAGAACAAGAAGATAAAATAGTTATCGAAAAGAAGCTATCAATCGTTATCAAAAGTTATCAAAAAGAATCTTCCTAAAAGAGATCCCAAATTGAAAATGCCAAGGAATATTGTAGCCAAATTCCAAAATTACCAGGTCAAATATTAAATACTGCAAACAGTCGGAAAGAAACAATCTAAATATCATAGAACCACAGTTAGGATTATGCAGGACTACATTAAAAGATCAGGGAGTATGGAATACAATATTCCAAAAGGAAAAAGAGCTTGGATTTCAACCAAGGATCAACTACTCAACAAAACTGGGCATAATTTTTCAGGGGAGGAGATGGATATTCAGTGAAATAGGGGGACTTCCAAACCTTCCTGATGAAAAGACCAGAGCTCAACAGAAAATTTGATCTTCAAATACAAGATTCAAGAGAGGCATTAAAAGGTAAAGAGGAAAGAAAAAAATGTTATTAATAAGGGCAAAGTGTTTACATCCCTAATAGCACTTGCAACTTTTGAGAACTGTACTGTTATTATGCCATTCAAAAGGGGTATGCATAGACAGAGGGCATGGGTATAAGGTGACTTTGATGTGATGATAAAAAATCTAAGTAGTGGAAAGGGATTGTACTGGGAGAAGATGAAAGGAGGAGGCAGATAAGGGTAAATTACATCTCATGAAAAGGCACAAAAACCTATTACAGTAGAGGAAGAGAAGGGAGGGAGATGAGCATTATTTGAACCTTACTCTCATCAGATTTGGCTCAAAGAGGGGATTACACAATCAGTTAGGTATAGAAATCTAATTCACCCTATAGGAAGTAGGAAGGGAAAGGGGAAAGAAAAGAGAGGGGATGGATAGAAGGGAAGGAAGAAGTAGTAAGGATAAAGGGGAAGAAAAGGGAGGGATAATAGAAGGGAGGACAGACTAAAGGAGATGATGGTTGAAAGAAAAACTCTAGTGAGGAAGGAAAGGGAGAAAGGAGAGAGAAAAGCATAAATGGGGGGGAATAAGATGAAGAGAAACTAGTAATCATAACAGTAATAGTAATCATAACTATGAATGTGAATGGGATGAACTCTCCCATAAAACAACAAAAGAACTAAAACTGGATGTTTTGAAATTATAAAGAACAAGTTTATAATTATAATTATAAAGAATATTATAAAGAACAACCCAAAGACATCTTCCTTCCCCACCCTCCTTGTTCCCTGCCCTACCCCGTTGCAAAGGTCAGGATCTACTGGTGGAGAACATTATAAGTAATGTCTTTTTTTAATGTGTTTTTTTTATGCTGAATATGTTCTCTTATTCTTCTTTTTTAAAGAAAAGTCTGCATCATATGGGATGACTCTCTAAGAGAGAGGAGTGGGAAAAATTCAGCAAAAAATAATGATATAAGGGCAGGTGGGTGGGCAGTAAATAGAGCACCAGCCCTGGCATCAGGAGGACCTGAGTTCAAATCTGGCCTCAGACACTTAACACTTATTAGCTGTGTGACCTCGGGCAAGTCACTTAACCTCAATTGCTCTGCCTTCCCTCTTCAAAAAAAAATGATATAAAAAGAAAAGATAGCAATAAAAAGGTTTTTTTTTTGTTTTTTTTTTAAAAAGCATTAACTTCTCCAGTAATGACAAGGCCATAATGGACCACTATAGAGGTACTTGGAGCAGTGCCTGGGGAAAATCTCTACCTCACTGCTTTCACATCTTGAAGTGAAAGAAAGGGGAACTGTTTGGTGATTTAGAGGGAAAATTCAAATGTTTTCAGTAACAGAAAAAGCTGAAGAAAGAAAATATAAAGGAATGGGGTTGGGTGGGGGAAGTGGACAGGAGGGTATCTGGGTAGTAGTGAAAAGAACCTTCTTTTTCCTCCACTGAACCTGCAGAAGTAGACTTCTGCTCACTTATGTGTGCAGAGCTCCCAATGGAAAGGATAAGATTCTGTATACAGAAGCAAGAGACACAAAGAGGCTGTTTCATTGTGTTTTTTTACTAAATCAGATACCCTTTATCTTCATTAACCTATTCTCCCAAGACACCTATGCATTTTCCAGTATGAGTTTAATATTCTGAGTGTTTTTAATTTCCTTTTTCAGGGACGTGAGAGGCAAATATTACAGGAAACCATTCACAGCTTCCATTCTTCTTTTGAGAGCAGTGCCAGCAATACCAGATCTCCTGGGAATTGTCAGTGTAAGTATGCTTGTGTGAACTCCTAAAGTATCCAGGACTTTCTGGTGGCTAGCTAACACAGTGTGTATAGAACATAGGACTTGGGTCAGGAAGACCCAAGGTTGAATTTGACCTCCAACACTTACTAGCTTTGTGAATCTGGGAAAATGACTTAACTTATATGTGCCTCAGTTTTCTCATCTGTAAAATTATGATAATAACAGCACCTGCCTCTCAGGGTTATTATGAGGATTAAATGAGTTAGTATATATGAAGCTCTCTGAAAACCTTAAAATGATATGCCAATGCTAGTTATTATTATGAGCTGCTATCAGATATGATAGTAAGATAGAATAATAATCATAGTGGTGAAGAGCATTTGGTGGGCTTAACATTTCAAAGTAGTGAAATATCTTGACCTCAAAACTGAGATTGCACTTCGGTGTTCTACTATGTGTTATTAGGTGACTTAGTCTTTTCAAAACCAGCAACTGCCTTGATTTTAGACAGTGAACACAAATAATGTCTCCGTGAATAGAAGCAGCTAGGTGGCACCATGGATAGAGTGCTGGACCTAAAGCCAGGAAGATCCAGGTTCAAAGCAGGTCTCAGACACTTATTAGCTAAGTGACCTGGGAAAGCCATTTACCCTCTGTCTCCTCAGTTTCCTCATCTGTAAAATAGGGATGATAACAGCACCTACCTTTCATCCTTGTGAGAATCAAATGAGATAATATCTGTAAAGTACTGTGCAAACCTTAAAGCAGTATATAAATGTTAGAGATCATTATTGTCATTAACAATAATAACAAAACATAGGCAACATTTTGCTGTGACGTCTTCCTGGCATATACTATTCACTTGACTTCTGTAGTGACTTTCCATAGCAATTTTGACATAGGATATGGAGTATTAACTCCATTCCTTCCTAGCTGTGTGACATGAGAAAAGATGATTACCTTTTATGAGCCTCAGCTGCATCTGCAAAATGAGGCTGCTGATACTTGCATTACCCAGACAACAGAAGTTTGCCCCTTCATGTACTATGACCCTTAAAAAGAATTTTAAGTTCTAGTGCCAAGATGATGGCGTAAAGAAGGAACACTCTGGAGGCCACCTCAATTCCCCTCCAAACAACTAGAAAGCCACCTCAGAATTGATCTAGGAGCAGGGAAGCATCTTACCAGCACAGTAGAAAAGGTCTGTCTTACTGGGGTGGAAAGGGAGTGAGGTCCAAGCAGCAGCAGCAACAGCAGCAGCAGCAGCAGCAGCCATCCTCACAGCAGGGGACCTGTGACTCCAAGCCTGGGGCAATCCACCATTGAGGCTCCACCCTCCTGCAAACCAGCAGATGCCTAGGTGTGTAAGCAGTTTGTGCAGCACAGCAAGGCCCCACCCCAGGCCTTAATACCACTTCTGACCAGCAGTGAGACCCCACCCCTGGGCCCTACCAGTAGAGAGACTCTGTTTCCATAGCAATCCAGAAGCAGGGTCCAACCCCTGAGAGAGGCTAGCAGCTAAACCCCACACCCAGGGAAGGCCAATGGGGAGGTTCCACCTCACCCAGTACAAGCTTAGAAAGGAAGTATATACTCCAGAGAAAGCAAGTAGTTAAGCCGTGAAGCCCAGTGAATGCTAGCAATAAGACCTAACACCCCAGCACAAAAACCTTAGGATGGTGCAGGACCAGAGACCAACTCTCACATAAAAACACTATCACAAAAAAAATGAGTAAAAATTAAGAAAAAAATATCTTGACTGTAGAAAGTTACTAATGGTGATAGGAAGGATCAAAGCATAAACTTTGGAAAAGGTAATAGTGTCAAAATGGCTACATGTGAAACCTCAAAGAAAAATGTAATTTGGTCTCAGACCCAAAAAGAAGTCATTGAAGAACTTAAAAAGAATTTTAAAAAGCAAATTAGAGAAGTAGAAGAAAAATTGAGAAAAGAAATGAGAGTAATGAAAGAGAATCATGAAAAAAGAGTTAATACCAAAGGAAAAGATATACAAAAATTTACTGAGGAAAATAGTTCCCTAGAAAATAGAATTGGCCAAATGGAAAAGGAAGTACAAAAGTTCACTGAAGGAAATAATTCCTTAAAAATTAGAATTGAACAAGTGGAAACCAATAACTCTGTCAGACATCAAGATACAATAAAACAAAATCAAAAAAGTAAAAAAAAGATAGAAGAAAATGTGAAATTTCTCACTGGAAAAACAACTGATCTAGAAAATAGATCCAGGAGAGATAATATTGGAATTATTGTACTACCTGGAAGCCATGATTAAAAAAAAAAAAAGCTTGGACAACATCTTTCAAGAAATTAAAAAAGAAAACTGCCCTGATATACCAGATATTACCAGAGGGTGAAATAGAAATGGAAAGAACCCACAGATCACCACCTGAAAGAGATTCCAAAATGACAACTCTCAGGAATATGATAGCCAAAGTCCAGAGCTTATATCAAAGAGAAGGGACTGCAAGCAGTCAAAAAGAAACAATTTGAATATCATGGAGCTAAAAAATCAGGATTACACAGGATTTGGCAGCTTCCCCATTAAAGAACTAGAGAGTTTAGGATATGATATACCAGAATGCAAAGGAGCTAGATTTACAAAAAAGTATTACCTCCCAAGAAAATTGAATATAATCTTTCCAGGGAAAAAAATGGATATTTAACTAAAAAGAGGACTTTCATGTATTTTTAATTAAAAGACCAGAGCTAAATAAAAAATTTGACCTCCAAATACAAGACTCAAGGGAAATATAAAAAGTAAAAAAGAAATAAGAAAAAGGTAAATTTATATCTCTAATTCCTTATATCAATAAAATAAAGAAAAAGCAGATCAATGAACTGGGCATATAACTAAAAAAAAACCTAGAAAAAGAACAAATTAAAAATTCTCAATCAAACACCATATTGGAAATCCTGAAAATCAAAGGACAGATTAATAAAATTGAAAGTAAAACAACCATTGAAATAATAAATAAAACTAAAAGCTAATTTAAAAAAAAACAATAAAATAGATGTGATTCATTAATTTGATTTAAAAAAGAAAAGAAGAAAACCAAATTACTAGTATCAAAAATGAAAGAGGTAAATTCACTACCAGTGAAGAGGAAATTAAGACAATTGGTAGAACCTATTTTGCCCAATTATATCCCAATAAATTTGACAAACTAAATGAAATGGATGAATATCTACAAAAATATAAATTACCCAGATTAACAGAAAACAAAATAAAATACTTAAATAACCCAGTCTTCGAAAAAAGATATTGAACAAGCCATCAATGAACTTCCTCAGGACCAGATGGATTCACAAGTAAATTCTACTAAACATTTATACTATACTATACTACACTACACTACACTACACTACATTATATTATACTGCAATACACTACACTATACTATATAAACTATTTTGGAAAATAGGCAAAGAAGGAGTCCTACCAAATTACTTTTATGACTCAAATATGGTGCTGATACCCAAACCAGGAAGAGCCAAAACAGAGAAAGAAAACTATAGACTAGTTTCCCTAATGAATATCAATGCAAAAAATGTTAAATAAAATACTAGCAAATAGATTACAGCAATATATCACAAGGATCATACATTATGACCAGGTAAGATTTATATCAGGAGTGCAGGGCTGGTTCAATATTAGGAAAATTATCAGCATAATTGACCATATCAATAACAAAACCAACAGAAATCTTGTGATTATCTCAATAGATGCAGAAAAAGCCTTTGACAAAATACAGCACCCCTTCCTGTTAAAAACACTAGAGGGCATAGGAATAAATAGAGATTACCTTATAACAATAAGTATATTTATCTAAGACCAGCAGCAAACATAATCTGTAATGGGGATAAGCTAGAAGCCTTCCCAGTGCAATCAGAGGTGAAGCAAAGATGCCCATTATCACGTCTATTATTTAACATTGTACTAGAAATGTTAGCTATAGCAATAAGAGAAGACAAAGAAATTAAAGGAATTGAAATAGGCAATGAGGAAATAAAACTATCACTCTCTGCAGATGCTATGATGTTATACTTTGAATAACCAAGAGGCTCAACTAAAAAACTACTTGAAATTATCAACAACTTTAGCAAAGTTGCAAGCTATAAAATAAACTCACATAAATCATGAGAATTTCTACATATTACCAACAAAATACATCAGCAAAAGACAGAAAAAGAAATTCCATTTAAAATAACTGTAGACAATATAAAATAATTGGTAGTCTACCTGCCAAGACAAACCCAGGAACTATATGAACACAACTATAAAGCACTTTTCACACAAATAAAGTCAGATCTAAACAACTGGGAAAATATTAATTGCTCATGGGTAGGCCAAGCCAATATAATAAAATGACAATTCTGCCTAAATTATTTATTCAGTGCCATACAAATCACACTATCAAAAATTTATTTTATAGAGCTAGAAAAAATAGTAACAAAACTCACCTGGAAGCTCAAGGTCATGAAGGGAATAAATGACAAAAAAATGTGAAAGAAGGTAACCTAACCATGCCATATTTCAAACTGCATTGTAAAGCAGTAATTATTAAAACAATCTGGTACTGGCTAAGAAATAGAGTGGTGGATGGGCAGCTAGGTGGCACAGTAAATAGAGTACCAGGCCCCGGAATCAGGAGGACCTAAGTTCAAATCTGGCCTCAGACACTTAACACTAGCCATGTGACCTTGCGCAAATCACTTAACCCCAATTGCCCTGCCTTCCCCCCTCCAAAAAGAAGGGGGAAAAAAAGAAATAGAGTGGTGGATCAGTGGAATAGATTAGGTACAAATTACATTATAGTAAGTGATCATCATAATCTGATAAACCCAAAGATTCAAGCTTTTGGAACAAAAACTCATTATTTAACATAAACTGCTGGGAAAACTGGAAAACAATGTGGTAGAAACTAAGTATAGATCAACATCTCACACCACATACCAAGATAAAATCAAAATAGGTACATGATTTACACATAAAAGGTGAAACCATAAGCAAATTAAGAGACCATGCAATAGTTTATCTGTCAGATTTATGGATAAGGAAAGAATTTAGGACCAAAGAAGAGATAGAGACAAAATGTGAGATAGATAGTTTTGATTATATAGAAATAAAAAGTTTTGGTACAAACAAAACCAAAGCAACTGAAATTCTAAGGAAAACAGAAAACTGGGGGGACATTTTTGCAACAAGCATCTCTGATAAAGGCATCATTTCTCAAATATATGGAGAACTGAGTCAAATTTATAAATACAATTCATTCCCCAGTTGATAAATGTTCAAAGGATATGAACAGGCAGTTTTCAGGGAAAGAAATCAAAGCTATCTAGTCATGAAAAAAAATGCTCTCAATCACTATTGTTCAGAGAAATGCAAATTAAAACAACTCAGAGGTACCACTTCACAACTATGAGAGTGGCTAATATGACAAAAAATGGAAAATGTTGGATATTAGAGGGGATGTGGGAAAACTGAGACATGAATACACTGTTGGTAGAGTTGTGAACTGACCCAACTATTCTGTAGAGCACTTTAGAACTATGCCCAAAAGGCTATAAAACTGTGCATGCCCTTTATGGGATACATATCTGTATCCCAAAGACATCCAAAAAAAGGGAAAATAATATATTTGTACGAAAATATTTATAGCAGCTCTTTTTGAGGTGACTAAGAATTGGAAATCAAAGGGATGCCCATCAACTGGAGAATAGCTAAACAAGCTGTGGTATATAATTGTAATGGAATATTGTTGTGCTATAAGAAATGACAAGCAGGATGATTTCAGAAAAAAAAAAAACTTGGAAAGACATATCAACTGATGCATACTGAAATGAACAGAACCAGAAGGACATTGTACACACTAATAACATTATTAAATGAAAAATTGTGAATAACATCTATTCTCTGCAATACAACGATCCAAGACAATCCCAAAGAACTAATAATGAAGCATACTGTCTGCCTCCAGAGAAAGAACTGATATTGACTAAATACAGGCTGAAGCTGGTATTTTTTCATTTTCTTTTTTTTTCTTTTATAAGAGCCTTCTTGTATAAAATTACTGATGGGGAAAAGTTTTACATAATTGCACTGTATAACCTATATCTAATTGCTTACAATCTCGGGGAGAGGGGAAGAGAGGGAAGGAGGGAGGAAGAGAATTTGGAATTCAAAACTTTACATAAAAATGTTAAAAAATGTAAGAAAAATTAAAATATGTATCACTTAAAATAATTTTAATAGAAATCTTTCTGAAATGTATTGTTGACTCCCCTGCCTTCTTACACAGAGTATATTGAGCCAATTTAACCTTTTCCAGAATGTTCATGTAGGAAATATTAATGACTGTATAGTAATTGGCTCAGAAGTCTTTGGGGTATAACGTCTTTTTTTCTCCTTGGTCCCAATAATTGAGGTTTTTTTTTTCATGCAGCCTTTGGATGAATAAGGTGCCAGTGTATTTCTATTTATAACCTTTAGAAAGCTTTGTGACTTACTGATACTTCCCTTAAAAATGACCATTTCCTTACCTTTTTCAGAAGGAGTGTATGGTGAGACAAGGAGGGGTAACAAGGGGACGATGCACTTAAATAAAAGCCTCTCCCAAAACCTCAAAGTAGCTTATGTGACAGTTTTCAGAACTCATAAGGTTTTTGTAAGATTATACAAGTTTTGTAAGATTGAGGAATATGAAACTCTCGCCATGTGTACAAAACATAGATTTTTCCTTCTTGCTTGTAAACTGTTTACTTTGGTAACTAAGGAAAACTTGTATAACTTGGTGAAGTCCAGGCCCCAAAGTGTATTCTAGGACAGGATTTCTTTGAGTTCAGAGTGAAAAAATAGTAACAAGGAAAATGTCTCCTGTTGTGTTCAAGAGCAAAAAAAATCCTTAAATTGTGAACAAGCACTTATTTTCCTTTAAAATGGAGAGTTGACTTCAGAGTCAGAAAGACCTGGATTCAAGTTCTGCTTCTGACACATACAGGCTGTGTATGAAGCTGGGCAAAATACCTAATTTTTCAGTGGACCAGGCAATTTTCTAAGATTGTGTTGTGAAGCTGGGAATAACCTATCCGTCTTGATAAAGTTCCCCTTTAGGAACTCTCTATATTGATTAAGTCACAGGTCCTAAATAAGCTGTATAACAAATCATTGTTTTCAGTATGGTTTACTGAAAGCTAATATATTAGAGTTTTTTGTTGATGTGGACCTGAGATTTCATTGATGTTGGGAACTTCTTCCATTGATAAAAATGGGCAACTCATCTGTAACTTAATCTTAGTTCTCGGGAAGACTACCAGTTTAAGTGACTTCTCTGTGGTCATATAACTAGCATATGGCAAAGGCAGCACTTGAATCTGGTTAATATTAGATGCAATACACTTTTTTAAGGGAAAAATGCTTTATCACTGTCACAGTATAATCTATATGCTTGTATTTAGTAATAAAACACTAATTTCCCCAAATTTTAAAATATTTTCTTTCACTTATACAGCAAGTGTGTAACATTGGTTGGATCTGAAAATTGTGTGGGTGGGTAAGCTACCTTATGTTAGATGCTCTCTCTGAAATGCCATATTTTTAATGAATTTTAAAATGTCCTTTTTTATCTCTCCCATCTGTAGCCACCACATGTTGGGTAAGGCAAGAAGAACCAGTCTCTAATAAGAGGTAGCAGCAGCAACTGAAGTCCCTAAAGCTTGGGAGATTAGTTGTCATTATACAGAACACCATTTTCCAGATGTGGCCAAACTCTACTCCTAATGCTGCTAAAAATTCCATGCATTCAGCCAAGAGGAAATAGCAACAGCTAAACCAGCTGTTAAAAAAAAAAAGACTCTCCCTTTTCCTTGCTGCATAGATAGGAAAATGAGAAAACCAGCAAGAAGACCCACTTGTATGTTTCTTTCCTAAACCAAAAGAAAGAAGAACATTTCCCAAAGACAAAGCTGCACAAGTATAAATCAAGCGATGGGAGAAGGTGAATGCATGCATGTACAATGTGTTTACAAATTAAAATAACTTCTGAAGAATACTGCGTCATTCATAACAAAATTAAGCAGCCATTAGTAACTACCAAATAGGCTTAAAGACCTAGTTGAAATATCAATAGACATACAGTTCCCCTGAGCAAACCATGTGTAATTTGAAGTCAACATTTATTAAACACTTAGTATTTGCCAGACGCTGTGGAAAATGGTTCCTCTCCTCCATCTGCTTGGAGAGAGACAAGGCTAACACACAGAAAAGAGCGAAGAGAATGAAGAGAGTGTATGAGTAAAGGCTACGTAAAGTTAGGGTGTGGCTGGATCTATGATTACATTTGTATACACTCCAGGTTTGGAACCTCCTTCTATCAATCCCTGTCTGCAACTTCTCTGCAATTTAGAGACTTAGGAAGTTGTGCAGAGCAGAAGTGTCAAATACTCTCAAGTGCCACTGGAACCAGATCAAAATATAATTAAGAAATATTTAACAGAATAAATAAAAATACAATAGAATGTAACATTAATATGTGGTTTTTTCAATGCTGCTGGAACCAGATTAAAATATATTTGGGAAATAGTTAACAGAATGAATAAAAATACAATACAATATAATGTCAATAATATGGTTTTTTTCAGTCAGTACATGACCTGTAGGTATCCTTATGTAAAGCCATTTCTACTGGAGTTTGACTCCTCTGGCCTGGAGCACTAAGCAGTGAAGTGTCTTGCGTGGGGTCATACAGCAAGCATATGTTAATGGTTGGCCTGCAAATTGCCACCAGGATTTAGAGAATGGGGGAGTTAAGAAGAGGTCTTCATCAAAGATGATTCCACGACTGTAAGCCTGAATGCCTGGGGTATGGTAGTACCACAAAAACAGAAGTGGGGATGAATGAAAAAAGCTTTTATTAAATGCTTACTGTGTGCAAAGCACACAGCAAGTGTGTCCAGTTTTGGAAAATGAGTTCAGTTAGTAGTACTAAGTAATGTTCAGTCTTGGATATGGTAAGTTGTAGATGATAAGGTATCTGAGTGGAATTGACCTATGGGGGAGAAATTCAAGGCAGAAGTCCAAGTGAGCATTCAGGGCTGAAATTAGATTTAAGTTTCAGAATAGAGGTGATAAGAGAAGCCATGAAAATAGATGAGCTTTTTTTTTTTTGGTCTTTATTAATTTGTTTACTTATAGTTTACAAGATTCATTACCACAATTCCTTGAGTTTCAAATTTTCTCTACCTCCCCCCCCATGACGGCATACAATCAAGTATAGTGTCTGCAAATACTTTCACATTACACATTAGTCTTTATAAAGAAGGATTGTATCAGATGGAATGAAGAATAGGAAAGAGGAAACAAAACCAAACAAGAAAAAGACAGAGAGCAGGTAGTTTGTTTCAAACTGGGTTCAAACTCTGTTCTTTGATGTAAACATCTCTCTCCATCATGAGTCTTTTGGGGTTGACTTATGACTCTGCATTGCTGAGAAGAGTCCAATTTATCAAAGTTGGTCTTCACACATACGTTGTGGCTGTAATTGTTTACAAGTTCCTCCTGGCTCTACTCTTCTCACTCAGCATCAGATCATATAAGCCTCTCTAGGTAAATATGAAGTCCATCTGCTCCTCATTTCTTATTGCACAATAGTATTCTATAACATGCATATAGCACAACTTGTTCAGTCATTCCCCAATTGATGGGCACCCCCTTAATTTCCAATTCTTTGCTATCACAAAAAGAGCTGCTATAATTATTTTTGTGCATATGGGTCTATTCCCACTTCAATGATCTCTTTGGGGTACAACCCTAGAAGTGGTATTTCTGGGACTAAGGGTATGAAATTATTTATAGCCCTTTGGGCATAATTCCAGATTGCTTTCCAGAATGCTTGGATCAGTTCACAACTCCACCAGCAATGCATTAGTGTTCCAAATTGTCGACATCCTCTCCAGCATTTGTCATTTTCTTGTTTTGTCATTTAGCCAATCTGACCAGTGAGATGTGGTACCTCAGAGTTGTTTTTATTTGCTTTTCTCTAATCAATAGTGATTTAGAGCATTTTTTCATATGCTTATAAATATCTTTAATTTCTTCCTCTGAGAACTGCCTGTTCATATCCTTTAAGCATTTATCAATTGGGGAATGACTTGTATTCTTATAGATTTGACTAAATTCTCTTTATATTTTAGAAATGAGTCCTTTATCAGTGACATATGTTGTAAAAATTCTTTCCCAACTTTCCACATCCCTCCTAATCCTGGTTGCATTGGCTTTGTTTGTACAGAATCTTTTCAATCTAATGTAATCAAAATTATTCATATTGCATTTTATAATGCCCTCTTTCTTGTTTGGTCATAAAGTCTTCCCCTTTCCACAAATCTGACAGGTAAACTATTCCTTGCTTTCCCAGATTGCTTAAAGTATCAGCCTTTATACCTAGATCATGCACCCATTTAGACTTCATTTTGGTATATTCCAGTTTACCCAGCAGGTTTTGTCAAATAGTGAGTTCTTATCCCCAAAACTGAGGTCTTTGGGTTTATCAAACAGTAGATTACTATAGTCATTGACTGCTGAGTCTCGTGTACCCAATCTATTCCATTGATCCACTACTCTATTCCTCAGCCAGTACCAAGTAGTTTTGAGAACTGCTGCTTTATAGTAGAGATTAAAATCTGGTATAGCTAGTCCACCATCCCTAGCATTTCTTTTCATTAATTCCCTTGATATTCTGGACCTTTTGTTCTTCCAAATGAATTTTGTTACTATTTTTTCTAGCTCTACAAGGTAGTTTTTTGGTAAACTGATTGGTATGGCACTAAATATATAAATTAATTTAGGTAAAATTGTCATTTTTATTATATTAGCTCGACCCAGCCATGAGCAATTGATGTCTTTCCAATTAGTTAGATCTCACTTTATTTGTGTGAAAAGTGTTTTGTAGTTGTGTTCATATAGGTCTTCAGTTTGTTTTCGCAGGTAGATGCCCAAATATTTTATAATATCTACAGTAACTTTAAATGGGATTTCTCTTGCTGGTGAATTTCATTAGAAATATACAGGAATGCTGAGGATTTATGTGAGTTTATTTTATATCCTGCAACTTTGCCAAATTTATTTATTGTCTCAAGTAGTTTTTTACTTGATTCTCTAGGATTCTAAGTATACCGTCATATCATCTGCAAAGAGTGATAGCTTGGTCTCTGCTTTGCCTAATTTGGTTCCTTTGATTTCTTTTTTCTTGTCTAATTGCTACTGCTAACATTTCTAGTACCAGATTGAATAAGAGGGGTGATAGTGGACATCCTTGTTTCACACCTGATCTTATTGGAAATGCTTCTAGCTTTTCCCCATTACATATAATACTTGCCGATGGCTTTAAATAGATGCTACCAATTATTTTAAGGAAGGCTCCATTTATTCCTATTCTTTCTAGTGTTTTTAATAGGAATGGATGTTGTATTTTGTCAAAATCCTTTTCTGCATCTGTTGAGATAATCATGTGGTTTTTGCTAGTTATATTTTTGATATGATCGATTATACTGATAGTTTTCCTAATATTAAACCATCCTTGCATTCCTGGAATAAATCCTACCTGATCAAAGTATATTATTCTTGTGATAAGTTGCTGTAGACTTTTTGCTAATATTTTATTTAAAATTTTTGCGTCTATATTCATGAGGGAGATTGGTCTATAATTTTCTTTCTCTGTTTTATCTTTTCCTGATTTAGATATCAGTACCATATTTGTGTCATAAAAAGAATTTGGTAGGACTACTTCTTCACTAATTTTCCTGAATAGTTTGTAGAGTATTGTAATCAATTGTTCTTTAAATGTTAGATAGAATTCACTAATAAATCCATCTGGCCCTGGAGATTTTTTCCTAGGGAGTTCACTGATGACTTGTTCGATTTCTTTTTCTGAGATGGGGTTATTTAAGTAATTTACTTCCTCTTCAGTTAATTTGGGCAACCTATATTTTTGTAAATATTCATCCATTTCACTAAGATTGTCGAATTTATGTGCATACAACTGGGCAAAATAATTCATAACTATTGTTTTAATTTCCTCTTCATTGGTGGTAGGTTCACCCTTTTCATTTTTGATACTCATAATTTGATTTTCTTTCTTTTTTAATCATATTGACTAAGGGTCTATCAATTTTATTGTTTTTTTTCATAAAACCAGCTTTTAGTTTTATTTATTAATTCAATAATCTTCTTAATTTCAATTTTATTAATTTCTCCTTTGGTTTTCATTATTTCTAATTTAGTGTTTAATTGGGGATTTTCAATTTGTGTTTTTTTTCTAGCTTTTTCAATTGCATGCCCAATTCATTGACCTCTCTTTTCTCTAATTAATTCATGCACTCAGGGATATATAACTTTCCCTAAGAACTGCCTTTGCTGCATCCCACAAATTTTGGTATGTTGTCTCATTATTGTCATTCTCTTGAATGAAGTTACTGATTGTTTCTGTGACCCACTCATTATTTAGGATTAAATTGTTTAGTTTCCAATTAGTTTTTAGTCTGTCTTTCCATGGCCCTTTATTACATATGATTTTTATTGCATCATGACCTGATAATGATGCATTTATTATTTCTGCCTTCTGCACTGAATTGTGAGGTTTTTATGTCCTAGTACATGGTCAGTTTTTGTGTATGTGCCATGTACTGCTGAGAATAAGGTATATTTCTTTTTATCCCCATTCAGTTTTCTCCAGAAATCTATCATACCTACCCTCTCTAAAATTCTATTCATCTCCTTACCTTCTTTCTTGTTTACTTTGAGGTTGGATTTATCAAGTTCAGAGAGGGCGAGATTAAGGTCTCCCACTAATATAGTTTTGCTATCTGTTTCTTCCTCTAATTCCCTTACCTTATCCTCTAGGAATGTGGATGCTATACCACTTGGTGCATATATGTTAAGTTATATGATATTGCTTCATTCTCCATGGTGCCTTTTAGCAGGATATAGTTTCCTTCCTTATCTCTTTTAATTAGATCAATTTTTGCTTTTGCTTTATCTGAGATAAGGATTGCTACCCCTGCTTTTATTAACTTCAGCTGAGGCATGATATATTTTACTCCAGCCTTTTACCTTTACCCTGTACGTATCCCTCTGTTTCAGATGTGTTTCTTGTAAACAGCATACTGTAGGATTATGATTTTTAATCCATTCTGCTATCTGATTCTGTTTTATGGGAGAGTTAATTCCATTCACATTTACAGTTATGATTATTATCTGTTTCTTTCCCTCCATCCTATTCCTTCCCCTCTTAATGCTTATATTTTTTCTCCCCTTCTCCCTTCCCCTCCTTAATAGTTTTCCTTTTGACCACCACCTCCCTCAATATTCCCCTATCAGCCCCCCTCCCTTTTCCTCTCCTTACCCCTTACTTCTTCCCTCCCTACTAACCCCCCCCTTTTTGTAGCCCTTTCCCCCTCCTACTGCCTGTAGGATACTTTTATACTTAATGAAGTATGTTATTTCTTCTTTGCACCAAGAGTGACAGGAACAAATCTCATGCGAAGCTCCTCTCCTTCCCCTCTTTCCCTTTAATATGATACGTTTTGTGTCTCTTCTCTATAGAGTCCTATGCTAAACTGGCTGTTATTCCCTCCTTGCACCAGACCCAATGAGGGAAAAGCTCATATAATACTCATCTCCCTCCCTTCTTTTCCTCTGCTATATTGTTTTTATGCCTCTTTGTGTGGCATAATTTACCCTTTTCCACTTCATTCATTCCTCTTCTTCCATTGAAGTCCCTTTGTAGCCCTTAATAAGATTTTTTTTAATCGTCATTTTGTGTACCCTCTACTTGTCTATAAACAGTTTGCTCTTATTAAATAACAGGGTGTGTGTGTGTGTGTGTGTGTGTGTGTGTGTGTTTTCCTTGTTTACCTTTCTATATCACTCTTGCATCTAGTAATTGGAGGTTGAATTTTCCATTGAACTCTGGCTTTTTCATCAGGAAGGTCTGGAAATCTGTTATATCGTTGAATGACCATCTCTTTGCCTGGAAGAATATGCTCAGTATCGCTGGGGAGGTGATCCTTGGTTGTAACCCGAGCTCTTTTGCCTTGCAGAAAATTGTATTCCACTGCCTCCGATCTTTCAGTGTAGAGGCTGCCAAATTCTATGTGATCCTCACTGTGGTTCCTCGATATTTGAATTGTTTCTTTCTGGCCACTTGAAGTATTTTCTCCTTTACCTGGTAGTTTTGGAGTTTGGCCACAACATTTTAAGGACTTTTCAGTTAGGGATCTCTTTTAATAGGTATATGGTGGATTCTCTTGATTTCTATTTTACCCTCAGGTAAAAAGAGAGCTCTTGGAGAATGTTGTCCAGGCTCATTTTTTAATCATGATTTTCTGGTAGGCCTATGATTCTCAGATTATCTCTCCTGGATCTATTTTCCAGGTCAGTTATTTTTCCATTGAGATATTTTACCTCTTTTTCTAATTTTTCATTCTTGTTGTTTTGTTTGACTAATTCTTGGTTCCTCATAGAATTATTTGTTTCAATTTGGTTGATTCTAGTTTTTAGCAAATCATTTTCCTTGGTTAGTTTTTGGAGCTCCTTTTCCATATCATACACTTTTCTTTTTAAGGAGCTGTTTTTTTCATTATAATGTTTTTCTAATTCTGCAATTTTGATTTTGTTTTGTTTTGTTTTTGGAGGGCAATTGGGGTTAACTTGCCCAAGGTTACATGGCTAGTTTTTTTTTGTGTGGGTGTTAAGTGTCTGAGGCCGGAACCAAACTCGGGTCCTCCTGACTCCAGGGCCGGTGTTTTACTCACTGCGCCACCTAACCGCCCCTTGCAATTTTGATTTTGAAAAAAATTATTCATTTTGTCTTCTATCTCTCTCACTTGTTTTTCAAAGTTCCTTTTGAGCTCATCTAGAAAAGCTTTCTGTGCTTGGGACCCATTCCCTGTTGATGCTTCAGCTGTGGGTGTGGAGTCCACATTGTCTCCCTCTGAGTTTGGTTCCTCCCTCTGAGGATAGTAGGACTCCAGAGTCTTTGTAGTCGGCTTTCTACCCATTTTGAGGCAGGGCACAAGCCACTCCCTTCCTCTAGGGTTCCCAAGCCTTTACTGTTGAGGGTTTTGCCCTGGGGCAATAGTTACTATGTTTTGGGGGGGGGGTTGGAGCAGGTGGGGTTCACTTTGCCATCTGGTTCTTGGAGGTCCTGATAGGGGATTTTTTTTTTTAATTTCTGGGCTATGGAGTGGTAGTCCCAGGAGTATTTGCTGTCCTGGACAGGGGCCCTATATTTGGTTCTTACCTTGCTCTTTCCAGTCCTAGCCCTTTGGTGATAGGCCTGGTAGTGGCCCTTGTGGTTGGTGGGACGACTTGCCCCCCTCATTGATCAGGCCTCCTCCCGGCCTGCCTCTGCGAATAGATGAGCTTTCTAAAAATGATAATGGAAAAAGAGAAAATCAGAGGTTCACTGATTGAGCTTTCTCATGGATCAGAAACATAAAAAAATAAAGATCATCCATTCTCTTCCTTTTCTCCCTCTACCTTCACTCCAAAGGTATTCTTACTCTGAGAACAAAACAATACCCTTGAGTATCCCTTGACCAGGTTACTCAAATTATGGAAAGTTTCTATGTTTTCCTCAGCATCTTTTAATATACATACATACATATACATACATATAGATTCTTTCCTCAAATATTAGATATTTGACTTGCATCTACATAAAATTGGGGGAAAGGGACACACAATGGTGTAGTGAACACTGGATTTTGAGTCAGAAGCTATGGGCTAGCCTCTCTCCTCTGCCTCTTACTAAGATACTGAACAAGTTACTTAATTTATTGGAGCCTCTACTTCATACAAAATGGAGAAAGTACTACTTGCCCTACCGATTGCAAGGCTGGGAGGAAAATGTTTTGTAAATTGAGGAGGGGAATTCAGTTGTAGGAGAACCACCAGAACAATACAGTGTTACACAATGACCCAAAAAAGAAGATGGATCTATGTAAGTAAGAAGGCTTTACAACAAAGCCAAAAGCAGCACAGACATCAAGGAGAATAAAGATGTAGAAAAATCCATTTGGCTTGGTCTTCTGTTCATCTCAATAAAACAATTTTAATAGAGTACCAGAGATGGAAGCTAGATTGCAGGAAGTTACAGAGGTGGAAACGGAGGCATAACAAGCCTTGATTAGTTATTTGGAACATTCAGCAGTTGAGGAGAGCAACTATTATAGCACAATAGGTGCTTAATAAATACCTGCTGATTAATCCAGAAAATGGCTACCAGAATAATGAGAAGACCTGAAACCATGCCATAAGAGGATCAGCTGAAAGTACTGGGTATATTTAGTAGAAAGAAGACTTAGTAGGGACATGATAGCAGTTGACCATGGACCATAGTTTAACTGTCTGGGCCTAAATTTCCTCAATTGTAAACTGTACTGTCGATATGATCACTAGTGGCCCTTCTAGCTCCAAATCTGTGACTATAGATAGATATTTGAAATGGTATCATGTGGGAAAGGGAAATTTGAACACTCACAAGATAAAACTAGAAGTTGCCAAAAGGAAGAATTCTCAATCCATGAAAGAACATACTAATATGAGCTGCTTTGGGAAGCAGCCAATTCCCCAAATCTTTGGAGGGTTTCGGATAGAAGATAGCTGTGATCACTTCTTAGGTACATGGGAAAGGAAATGCCTCATGAACTACATCACTCCTGAGATGCCTTCAAGCTTTGAGAGTTAAGAGAAAGAACAGGCTTCACACTTGTTTCCTTCCTGATGAAATCCAGAATGAATGCTAAATTCTGCCATTTAGGCAGCATCCTGTCCCAGCCTATCCTGAATTATTGATATGAAAGGCAATTTGGCCTGTGTAACATGCCCATATCCCACTCTCCCTTTTTTTCTGTTTATCTCTACAAAAGATATGTCACATTTCTACATGTCATATTTCATACCTCCATATATAAGCTTAAGAGCAAGGACTGTCATTTTTTCATCTATGTGTCCCCAGCTCCCAGCACTGTGAATTGAACATAACAAACATTTAATAAATCTTTGCTGAATTGGCCTGGTTCAAAGGAAGCATATCAACTACAAATAATGATATTTAATGGCACCTGAGCTTCCATCTCCAGACTCTTAACATAGCCATAGTCACAATGAGGAAAATCAAATTCTGGAACTATGCCCTGCTGTCCCAAGACTATCTAGAAGGATTTTGATCTACAACTTCTCTAGATCATAGGTGAAGAACAATTCTTTTGGCAGCATGGAGACTAGAACTGTTCCATTTGCTGGCTTCACATATTGTCTAAATTGTGAGCACTTAACCTAGAAATCACAAAAATGAGGAAGTGAGACTGGACTGAACAAGAACAAACTATAAGGGCTCATTGTTAAATTCATGATGTCAATATAACCAAAAGGGCAGGTAGTAGGTCTTTTGGGTAGGGGTGCCTTTGCAAGTCAGATCAAAGGGAATCACATGCAGAGCCATAGTTGCTGAACTGAAGGGGCAAGATGACTTTAGCTCTACAACATTCTACAACCTGAGTAACTGGAAAATCATATAATACTGCCTCCTCCCCAAATCTGTTCTTCTCATCTGACCTCTTCCATCTGCAAGCCAGTGTACCTCAGTCTCAACATCCATAAAAGGTAGTACAGGGTAGGTCAGATGTGGGAAACCTGTGGCCTTGAGGCCACATATGACCCTCTAGGTCCTCAAGTGTGACCCTTAATGTATTCAAAGGGCCACACTTCAAGACCTAGAGGGCCAGGTGTGGCCTCAAGGCAGAAAGTTCTCCCTGCACCAGGTAATTATATGATACATTACCTTTTCCAGGCTAACATTTTATGAAATAGCCCTGAAATTTCTGGTTGGGGAAGGGAAGATCTCTCTCTCTCTCTCCATTGGATTAACCCTTAAGAAAAAGGAGGCCTCTAGGTGAGCCTTAAACTGAAAAATCTAGTAGCACATTTATGGAATTCAGGGGTCCTTCACAATATCTCTCTTTACTCTCTAGGATTCAAGCAGGAAAGACAATGCACTTAAGGGCTTATCATATGGGAAGTACTAAGCACTGGGGATACACATACAAGCAAATCTATATCCTCTAGTTTATATTCTAAGGGGGGAAGGCACATAAAGGGGTCCAAAAGAGGAAGAAGATTGGTAGGAGAACTGGAAAGACAACAAGGAAGTGGGGAGAACTGGTCCTTGACAAGATAAGGGAGAGTCTCCCTGCCAGCCTCCTATACTGGAAGAAGTCAGACTCTGCCAAGGGCGATGCACAGGGGTTCACATAGAGCCCACTCCATATAGGGGTGAGTGCGGCCCCACCTGCGGGCCCACACAGAAGCAACAAATGGGGTGGGGCAGAGAACTGCAGCCTGGCCCTCACCACACACTAGCTGTACACAAGTGACTTAATATGCCTAAGTTTTCAACTTCCCCACTTGTCAAACAGGGGGTTGGGGCACACGGGCGTTAAGGCCCACGTCCCCATAATGTAAAACACGTGCTTTGCTGCCCGGCTGGGCCAGTGCCTCCCCGCCGGTCCGGCGGGCCGGGGATACTACCTGGAAGCCACAGGGACTGCGAGCCTCCGCCCGAGCCAAAAGAAATGTGGAAGGAGGCTGAGGGGGAGGGGAGGACGACGGTGGGGCCCTAGCACCAGCAGAAAGTGTAAAATGTAAGCGGGGAGCACGCAGTAACCAGTCTTCACTTAGGCAAGAAAAATAAAGATATTACAAGCTTCTTCCTATTTGGGTTTATGACGTCACCGCCAGCACTTTGAGGCGACCCTCTAGGTCTTATGTCCAACCCCGCAAATGTCCAATAAACTAACGTGGACGTCTCCCACGCATGCGCCTTCGCAGCACCTGTGCGTCAGCAGTTGCCAGGCAGAAAGGACTTAGGGGCAGTCGTTGCCCAGATCCTCCTCTACGCTTCCAGAGTCTTCCTTAGGTGGAGATCCGATGTGGAATGTAGTTTCAGATTCACAGTTTAGCACAAAGATCGGAATTCGTCTCTGGGGCAGCCGTTCTCAAGTTCATTGCCTCTTTTATTCCCGAGCATGATTGACAGATTGGGGACCACCCCCACCTCCCTGCCTGGTACACGGACTCCCAGGGGCTGGAAGAAGCCATAGCCCAACCTGACCAAGCTCGGATTAGAACGCGCGGCTCATGCCTTAGGGTCCAGGGTTGTGATAGTAATGGACAGCTACCACAGGTTCTTGGATCTGCTTTGTTAAAGGAAAGCAACTCAAAATGGGTTAACAGGCTTACTTTAATCAGTCAGACATATATCGTTTACCTTGTTCAGGAGAAAAGGTCAGCACCCTGAACCTCAAAGTATACAGGCAGAATTATCAAGACAGAAACATCAAGTAGACAGATTTCCAAACTGTCCAACCATTACATCCATACCCAGTCAACATCTGGGTTTCCACATTCTGGGTTTTTCAAAGCCGGGGGACTCTCAACAACGGCTTCCCAGAATTCAGATCAAATCACAGAACACTTCTCAAAGTGAGTCCCAAAACAAAGCTACACATCAGGTCTTATATAAGCCTTCTCCTGGCTCAGAGAATGTAACAACCTTATTGACCCACTGGCCAATCAAAAAGTATCTACTGAAAAACAAGCCTCCCACCCCAGTCTCCAGGTGCACTTTAGCCTAGGGGCAGGGAAGATCTTTAAAATTTACATTCTTATTACAACTTCCTCCCTCTTACTGTAGTACTTTGGGACTCCACATTGGCAGGTTGGGGACTCAATAATGTAGAGATATTAGGTTGGTTCTGCCCCATCCAGGGTTCTGCACTAATGAGGATGAGGATGATGAGAAAACAACAAGAATACTAATTTTAAAAGGTTCTCCAGCACTACTGAAAAGGAACCCCAGTGTCTCAAGATTAACATGCTTCATCATAGAGATAGTTTTTAATAGCTGAAGGAGAAATTTAGAGATTACTGAACCTAATTTACCCTCTAGGCATAGAGGGAATTAGTAGACTTGTTACACAATACTGCCAAAGTTGAGTACATAACAAGAGAGGGAATGTTAGAACACATTTCTAACCTCTTTCCTAACCACAGCTTCAGGCTTTGAGCATCATTTAATGTTACACATGATATTCTTATAGTAACCAACACACACACACACACACACACACACACACCCACACACACCATGTAGTTCTTAAGTGTTTTGCAAAGGCAGCACAGTGCAAAGAACTGGTAATGCACCTTTAATTTAATTAACTAATTTACTTTTTAAAATGATGAGGGTATCCACCAGGCTATATATCAAGGGATTTTAGTTAAGATAATATATTATTAGGGGTAGAGATACAGGGAACAGCCCTGAATCCTAAATGTTGCAGTTTCATGGCATGTTGCAGCAGCACTGTCTCAAAGAATTCAGAGTCTGACCACCTTTAATCCAAGTATAGACATTTATTACAATTGATGCCTCTCATAAAGTTCCAAGAGGAACCAACAATTTACTAAGACAACACAGGCAAATTTATAGTGTAATGATGCTGATTATACATAGGAATTATGAATATTAAAAAGGCAGGAGGGGTTTGTTAAGGGATTAAGTAATAGGGGAGGGGTTCCTTCTATGATTTGGTGGTCAACCACCTGGGTCACACTGCTTTCTGATTGGCTAGCTATTGTGGTCCTGTCTGGTCAAGATAGATAGTTAGGTATTGTGGTCCTATCTTGGGCTAAATGAATGATGTAATTATGGTCAAGTACAAGAACATACCTATTCAAATATGTGATTTGGATTTGGGGGCAGTGGCTAGCTAGGGGGCAGATTGAGTCAGGGGGCCTGCATTGTGGTTAAAGTCAAATTGTGTGGTTAAATCAGGACATGCCTGCTGTAGTGGGGCCCATAAGAAAGTTAGACTATTGGGGCTGGGGGCAACTTTATTAGGAATCCATCACTAAACAAGAAAAATACCATCAGCAATAACAACAACAAAAAAAGGAGAATGTCAAGGAGATTAGCATATCCTTTGAAAGACTATAAGAGAATCTTGGATAGCCTGATACCAAAATGGCATCAAATGTCAGATCAAATTAATAAAGGCTCCCAGTGCAAATGTAGTTTACAAAAATCCACAGTGTTTTCTCAGGAAATCCAGAAGGTAGAACAAAATGTGCTCCATAATTTTCTCTCCCTTTAAACCTCTCATGAAGCCCAAAGAGCACTGAATTTTACCTAAAATGAGTTAAATACAAAGTCCTGAATATAAGTCAAAGAAATATTAAGAAAAAGGAGTAGAGAAAAACTGCTTTTGTCATTCCTCTTTTTGTGTAGCCTCATTTCCCTGCCTCTTTTCTGTCTTCTGATTTTCATCATCTCGTGGTTATGTTATTTCTCCACTATTTTCTTCACTGTTCTCATTACCTCTAGTCTCTCTACGCACTTTAATCTTCCTACAAAAATATACTTTAATTTTTTTTGTTTCTAGAAGAGAGAATTGTGATCAAGGGTTGTAATAGTAATGGAATTTGAAGATCCCCTTGTATTGGCAAGCTAACAGGTACTTAGCACTTGGTTTCAGGTTAAGTGTTAAGACTCAGAGCTTGTGAATCCCACAGTGGGATGCACTTGTTGATGTGATGGGAGGGGACTGAACAAGAAGGAGCTGGTGCCATGTATAGGGAAAAGCCCAAGCTGAAAGAGGACAGAACTTCTGGGAGCAGTATTGTGGAGGCAGAGCAGCTACTGCTGGAGAGAGAGAGCTGCCAGAATGAGAATGCTGAGAGAGAGAGAGAACTGCCGGGAGCCAAAATTGCTGAGAGAGAGAACTGCTAGAAAGAGCTGCCCAGGACTTCTGAGGGCCAGCTGGAGCTGCCAAGAACTGAGGAGGCATGACTGTGGTGCTGGTACTTTGTCTGTCTGTTTTCATGTTACTTTGTCAGATTCATTTGTTGATAGAGGCCTCAGACCTTGTTGCTGGGTCTATGTTGATTTCACAAGCAGAAAGTGAACTGATGAGGATGCCGGAAATGTGAATGAATGTTATCGTGGCTTTGTTAAGCTTTGTCTTCCCAGGAACAGAAACTGTGGGAAGGGGAACCATGGAAGCTGAGAACCTTCCTTGAGTCAAGATGAAAAGACCTTTCCTTGGGTACTTAATACTGACTGATAATATTGTAACCTAGTTGTGACCTAGGGGTGGATGGCCTTTGTGATTTCCACTACCCCTTGAGAGGGTGCTTGGTGGTGACTGATGTTATTGTGATTTAGTTATGACCTAGGGGTGGAAAACTTTTGACCTTTGTACTTTGTGATTGACTAAATGAATGTACTTTGTTTAAAAGAGAACTTTAACCTTTGCACTTTGTGACTGAATTGAGGACTTACTAAATGACTGAGTTACTAAATTAATGTACTTTGTTTAAAACTACGTGACCACTTTGGTGAAAACTATGTGGCCATTTTAGTGTTAAGTTGTTGAGTTGTGACATGGTGAATGCTGTATTTTGATTTTCTGTGAATGTTTTGCCTTAATTTGTTACTGAATAAATGGAGAGTTCACTATGCTATGTAATCAGAACCTTGAAAGCTGTTCACAGCAGCAGTCCTCTGGAAAGCTGCTTGTGCTTGGCTTTACAAGGGTATGGATAACATGGTTGACCATGACCACTCTTCTTCAGTGATAAAAATAAAGGAGGAAATGATGATTGAAGATATAGAGGAACGGGGCGGCCAGGTGGCACAGTTAGTAAGAGCGCCGGCCCCCGAGTCGGGAGACCTGGGATTGAATCCAGGCTCTGATACTTAGCACCCACCCAGAAACACCTGGCTGTGTAACCTTGAGCAAGTTACTTAACCCCAATTGCTTTAAAAAAAAGAAGAAGAAGAAGATATAGAGGAACTTTTGAGTTGTGGAGTAATAGGATATCAGGGAACTCAGAATGAATGGCTTCAATTTCTTATTAAAGGAGAAAACAGCTAAGTGGATAGTCAGCAAAAGCTAAGCTCAAATTCAACCTCAGACACTTATTAGCTAAGTGACTATAGGCAAGTCACTTAACCTGAGTCTGCCTCAATTTTCTCATCTGTAAAATGGGGAATAATAACAGTATTTATTTCACAGGGTTGTTGTGAAAACCAAATGAGAAGTTTGAAAGTACTTTGCATACCTTAAAGAATAATTTAAATGTTAACTACAATTATTAGTAGGATCAGAGGAAATGGAAGTGTGGGGTCTGAAGAAAGAAATGAAGGTCTGGTTTAGTCATGGAGGGGAGTGGCTTAAAAAGTTAACCAAGGAAGAGTAAACAATTGGCCATGCAGTAAAAGAGGGTTCAAATGAGATTAGAGAAAAAGACATTTGTAGTGGTCCTACATAGTGGACCTAAATGACATAATAGTGTGACTACTTAAATCATGTTTGAGTAGCATGGTTCTCATCCTGAAGATAATATGGGTCTCTAAAGTTTTGGAGCAGGGGTATGACATAAGGAAAGTATTTCTGTAGGAAGTTTAATCTTTGAGCAAAATTGTTTAGTGTGTAAGAAGACCAGAGATAATGGGACCAAATAGGAAGGTGATATAGAAGGATGATAAATGCCTGGACTGATATGGCAGCAATAAGAACGAAAAGAAGAAATTAGTCTGATAGATATTTTGTGGAAAAATTACAGAGTTTGATAAAAACTTGGGTGGAGGGTAAAGGATAAATAGGGAAAGAGTTAAAAATAGTCTCAATAAAAGGTGAATAGGGAAATTGGGAGGAATAGCTGAACAGCATAGAAACAGCTATAGGAAGACAGTTTTCAGTGAGTGAAAAGTTGGTGACAGACTGTAAGAAACTAAAAGACAAACTAAAAACTACAAACCTTTCTAGACATGTGTTTAGAGGTCCTAAAACACGCAAGTTTGCACATATCAATGAAGAAGTGTTTGTGTATGTCAACGAAATGTATAACAATAGCTGCAGCATATCACATGAGATGCTGCAAATGAAGGTTCTGGAGGTAGTGAGCAAACACAACATTCTTACAACTCAGTTTTAAGGTGAGCCATGGCTCGGTTATGAGGTTTATTCAACAACACAATCTGTCTGTGCAAAGGAGAACCACTGGATGCTCAAAGTTGCCACCTGATTACACTGACAAGGTTGAAAACTTTCATCAGTTGTTTTTTGCATGCACCAGGAAACTTTATACTCACTTTCTCAAATCAGTAATGCTAATCAGACTCCAGTGTTTTTCCATATGCCTTGGAAGTTGAACTACTGTGCTAAAAGGATCATCAAATGTACCTATGAAAACCAGGGGTAATGAGAAATTATGGTGCATGGCAATGCTTGTTGCTATAGCTGATGGAAGGTAGTTACCAGCTTAAATAATTTTCAAGAGGAAAACGGTGGCTAAGAGAATATAATTTCCCTGTGAAATTCATGTATGAGTGCAAACAAAAGGTTGAATTCATGGTGGACTGGCTTAAAACTGTGTGGAGCAGAAGACCAGACACATGACTGAAGTAGCCTGCTCTGCTAGTTTTAGAAGTTACACTGTAAATGAAGTGAGGAAACCTCTCCATGAAAATGAGATGGAACAGGTATCATTCCTGGTGGCCTAACATCTATGTTGCAGCCACTGGATGTATATGTAAACAAACCAGTTTAAGAACACTTGTGCTGTTTCTACGATGAGTGCCTGATAGGCAATGGTTACCAATGACGCCCACTGGAAATAGTAAGCACCCTTCCTTAGAATTGATATGCATATGCAAATTAAGAGTTGGGACCTTATGCCACATGAAACTGTCATCAAAAGCTTCAAAAAGATGGGAATTCCAAACACACTAGATGGATCTGAAGATGATGCATTGTGGCAGAGAGATGATGAGGGAAACACATCTGATATTAGTGGCACTGGGGCCAGTGAGTCAGATAAGGAAACTACTGAAAGCGCAGAATCTTCTGATACAGATTACATTTTGTAAGTCTGTACTTAGCAATACTGTAGTCAATTTTCTCAAGTATAATATTTTGACTACAAGGCACAAATTGATAACAATAATGTGGTAACTTTATTTTTCAGATCAGAAAAATGTTACTAAACTGTTACAAAGAAAGGATATGCATTGATTTGGACTATTCAATTTTAATGTACATTCATAAGTATTCCATGCATCAAATCTTGCACCAAAGGTAGTTTAATAATAAATGATTTTGGGTGTGGCTAGGTGGTGCAGTGAATAGAGCACTGGCCCTGGCATCAGGAGGACCTGGGTTTGGATCCGGCCTCAGACACTTAACACAAAAAATAGTCGTGTGACCTTTGGCAAGTCAACCCCAATTGCCCTCCAAAAAGCAAATAATAATAATAATAATAAATGATGTTTAAGTAATACCAGTACAATTTTAAGAGCTTCACATAATGGTCGCACCACACTTTTTGACAAAAAATCTGGCATAAAATCTGTAATGATTATGCAGTGAAATATGGGAGTCCATGTTTTTCACAATACAAGTAATCCATTCCTCTAGTATCCACCAGGTGGAGCATTATCACTTTACATTTCTGATTTTCCTTTCTTTGGAAATAACAAATGCAAAATGAAAACAAAACTCCAGAATCCACTTCGCGTTATTAATAAGGAATAAAATTTGGTCCTGAGAAATGTTCATTGTTTGTAATTATGGAAAGATAAGGTTACAGAGCATTTATTAGGCACTTATATGTGCCAGGCGCCATGCTAAAGATATGAACCAAGCAAAAAGACAGTCCTTGCCTTAAAGAAGCTTACATTCTAATGGGGGAAGACAACATACAACAGGGGGAAGGATTTTAGTGTCATCAACAATTATGTTAATGAATCTGAAATCACTAAAAAAAAAGATACTGAGTGAGCAAAATAAAGAGTGGGTATTAACATTAAAATAAGCATTTTTAGACACAAAATATTGTATTGCTTATTTTCTTTTTTGAATCATACCCCCTGACTAAAGTTCCCTAGAATTGCAATGGATGCTTTCTGTTTTCTCTTTATAAAACTGTCTAAGAAACCACAGGCAACCATTTTGTTCATTTCCCATCTCTCCCACCCCCCTCATTTGATGGTTGTGTGACCCCAAGGAAATAACTTAGCCTCTTAGTTGTGGTTGTTTGGTCATTTCCGTCTTGTCCCACTTTTCATGACCCCATTTGGGATTTTCTTGGCAAAGACACTGGAGTAGTTTGCCATTTCCTTCTTCAGCTCATTTTACAGATGAGGAAACTGAGGCAAGCAGAGTTGCCACAGGATCATAGAGCTAGTGTTTGAGTCCAGATTTGAAATCAGGAAGATGAGTCTTCCTGATTCCAGGTCCCAGCACTCTATCCACTTTGCCACCTGGCTGCTCCTGACCTCTCAGTATCCCCCAACAAAAGTCTGAGCCTATATGCTTATATATATGCTCTTATAGAGATGAAATCACCTGTCTGAGCAAATACAAGACATAGCTCACATTTATATGGTGCTTTACACACATTTTCTCATTTGATCCTCAAGCCAGGCCTGTGAATTACCGTGTTTCCCCGATAATAAGACCTATCCAGAAAATAAGCCCTCCCCTTACTGTGTAAGATTCCTCTAAAATAAGCCCTCCACCGAAAATAAGCCCTATTGAGATTGCTACTGTAGTGAAGGTAATCCCCTGCGCTACACGCTACATTACGGTACCCTCTGTATGCACCGTCCCTCCTCCCCCCCCCCGGTGAAACGCATGCCGCGCTCCGAGCTGCATCCAATCAGAGCTGCAGCAGTGAGCGCGTCATCCTGTTCTTCCCCAGTGATTTGCTTGCTGGAGCCATTGAGAGCAGTGCCGCGGAGGAGAGCTGAGGCAGGACAACATAAGCCCTCCCCTGAAAATAAGCCCTCTGGTGTTTTTCTTTCCAAAAAAATAATAAGACAGTGTCTTATTATCGGGGAAACATGGTAAGTATGACAGGAACTTTTGTTCCATTTTACATACGAGTACAGCAAGGCACAGAGACAGCAAGGGATTTTCCCATTATCACACAGCTCATACCTGTCAGAGGTAAGGTTCAAACTTCAGTCTGTCCTGAGAACAAGTCCAGTACCTTTTCCCACCTCACTTTGACTCTTGAAGACGTGTTACAGATCAGTACATGGATAATTGCTTCTAAGATCAGAATGGTGTACATTGCCTAATTAAATAGAAGGAAATACTAAATCTGGGATCAGAAGCCTTAGGTTTGAATGCCATTTCTGCTGTGTCCCACCTGTATGTCTTTGGGCAAGTCCCTTCCTATAGTCTTTGGTTCCTAAAATGAGGGGATTGAACAGAATGATTTCTAAGGCTCCGTTCAGCCAAAAATACTTTTGTGTATTGTACTAGAGAAAGTATTTGGTATTAAAACTGTGTCTCTGGGGAGGCTAGGTGGCACAGTGAATAGAGCACCAGCCCTGGAGTCAGGAGGACCTGAGTTCAAATGCGGCCTCAGACACTTAACACAAAAACTAGCCGTGTGACCTTGGGCAAGTCACTTATTCCCAACTGCCCTCCAAAAAAAAAAGTAAGGTCTTAATTAAATTAAATTTTAAAAATTAAAAAAAAAAAATAAAACTGTCTCTCTGGTATAAAGTATCATATCCATTTGTTTCTATTATGTGTGTATGTATACATACACATACATACATATATATATATATATATATATATATACCATACCTATAAACATATATATGTATGTCTATGTGTGTGAGATTTGACTATTTAAGAAGAATAGATATTCACTCTTAGATGACTACATTGTATATATTTAGGTCATTATTTAGTAGCAAATAAGGGTATCTCTTAACTTGCCCAATAGGTACCCCAGACAAGGCTACTCCATGTTCAAAATGCTCTATGAATCTGTATCTACTCCAAAACAAAAAAGCATCCCTTGTGAGCCATCACTGATGTGCTTACTTTCAGTAATCAGCCAGTGGCATAATTAATTAAAAATTAAGGCATTTAATTAAACAACATAGTAGAAAAGTAGCAATAAAACATCTCCCCCATAAACCTGGTCACACTCTCCAACATATATACATACCATCAATAGGAAGAATAGATACATGTAAAGAATATGTGTGGAAAGAAACTTATGTATGGAATGGAGATAAAGAGGCAGTCATTCCTTTGATGCCACAGTACCATTATTGTATCCTGATGATAAAGTGCTGCTTCTGCTGGACAGGTTCCCCCTTGTCTTATGTGGCATTTATATTTTGTTAGGAGTTTGGGGTGGTGTGTAGCCACTTCTGGGTATTGTTCTTGACAATATTGCATGGTTGCTACTTTCTGTGGTTTCACTGGTTTCATGGTTTCTGCTGATTGTTAACAAAATGTGGTTCTGAAACTGGCATGCAATTGTGGAGTTTCTTTTTTTCTGCTTCCAGCTTCTGGCCTCAGCTGGTGTCTTCACATAAAATGCTTTCTACAGGATGATGAATTTCCTCTTCCATTGCCCTTTTTGCTAAAGCCCAGAATCTTTTTGCTACAGCTGCTTTATTTTTATTTTTTACAGTTCTTTTAGAAAGCCACAAATCTCAAATATCTAATCATTGGACTAAGAAAAAAACCCAAAAGACTGCTATAAAGCAGTGGTCATGCAAGAGCTGTGACATTACTGTTTTAAAAATATTTGTTTTTGTTTTTTTGCTTTTTGGAGGGCAATTGGGGTTAAGTGACTTGCCCAAGGTCACAGGCTAGTTTTTGTTTTAAGTGTCTGAGGCCAGATTTGAACTCAGGTCCTCCTGACTCTAGGGCTGGTACTACAAATATTTGTTATAGCAAAATAATTATATAAAGTAAGTATTTTACTTTATAATATGATAAAAAAATTAAGCTCTAATTGAATCGATCATTATCTCATTAGTTTAGATTTAAGATAGATGAATCAAAGTCACCCTGTTACCTATGTCAATGTGTATAAAATATAGGTGATAATTCTTTTAAAATGACCTTATGTCACATAGGATATATTTTTTCTTCCCTTATCTTTCTGAACTAAAAAGGAAACAGAAATTTTCTTGATCACTGTCAGAATAAAGAGAGAGCTCAGAGGTTTTTCTGAGCTCTCTGTTTATTCTGACAGTAATCATATTCCTTTGACAGTAATCATATTATTTTACCCTTTCTAGATTGCAGTAGAAGCAAGTTCTAGTATTGTCCATGGCAAAATCAATCAATAAACATTTATTAAGCACCTAGTATGTGCTAGGCAGTGTGCTAAGTACTGGGGATACAAAACTGCAAAAGATAGTCCCTGCCCTCAAGGAGCTTACATTCTAATGGGGGAGACAACAAGCAAACATTATATATATATATATATATATATATATATATATATATATATATATGTATATATATGTATATGTGTATATATATATACACATATACACACACACACGTACACATATACGCACACACACACAAAACAAGCCATGTAAAAGATAAGCTGTCAATCATTGATGGAGGGAAGGCAATGAAATTAAAAGGTTGGGGGAGGCTTCCTATAGAAGATGGGATTTTAGTTCAGATTCAAAGGAAGCTGGGAGGTAAGTAGTCCGAGCTGAGGAGGGAGAGGTTCCAAGCAAGGGGGAGACAATGAGAGAATTACTGGAGCCAAGAAAGGGATGGTCTTGTTTGTGGATCAGCCAGGAGGACAATAGCACTGGATAGAAGAGTATGTGTCAGGGAGTAAGGTAGACGAGGACTGGAAAGGTAGGAGGGAGCTAGGTTATGAAGGGCTTTGAGTGACAGTTGGAAGGTTTCATATTTGACACTGGAGGCAAGAGGGGCCACTGGGATTAATTGAGTTGGGGGGAGAGGTGTGAATGGAGAATGTATTGGAATAGGGAGAGACTGGAGGTAGGCAGACACAGCAGCAGGATAGGGCAGGATTCCCAATATGAGGTGATGAGGACCTGCACCAGAGTGATGGCAGTGTCAGAGGAAAGGAGGGGCCATATTGGAGAAAAATGTTGCAAAAGTGAAATTGATAGGCCTTGGCCACATAGTAGATATGGGAGATATAATGAGGAATGCAGGATGACTCCTGGATTGAGAGCCTGAGGGACTGGAAGGATGGTGTTTGTCCTCTGATATGACAGGGAAGTAGGTGGGAGAGGAAGGGGGTGAGATGAGTTCTGTTTGGTCATGCTGAGTTTACGAGGTCTACTGGACATCCAGTTTGAGATATCTGAAAGTCCTTTGGAGATAGGAGATTAGAGGTCAACAGAGAGATTGGGGCAGGAAAGGTAGATTTGAATCATCAACATAGGAATGGTCACTAAATCCATGGGAGCTGATGAGATCACCACCTGAAGCACTATAGAGGGAGAAGAGAAGAGGGCCCAGGACAGAACCCCAAGGGAAACCTGAAGTCAGATAGGTACCGTGTTTCCCCGATAATAAGACACTGTCTTATTATTTTTTGGGGACAGAAAAACACCAGAGGGCTTATTTTCAGGGGAGGGCTTATTTTAATGAACACTGACAGCAATTTTAATAAACAGGTAAATGTGAACAAAAAAATGTACCTTTATTCAATAATGAATTCAATAAAGAACAGGATGACGCGCTCACTGCTGCAGCTCTGATTGGATGCAGCTCAGAGCACAGCGTGCGTTTCACCCGGGGGGGAGGGGACGGTGCATACAGAGGGGTACCGTAATGTAGCATGTAGCACAGCGGATCACCTTCACTACAGTAGCAATCTCAATAGGGCTTATTTTCGGGGGAGGGCTTATTTTAGAGGAATCTTACACAGTAAGGGGAGGGCTTATTTTCAGGATAGGTCTTATTATTGGGGAAACACGGTAGGAGGAAAACTAGGAGAGAGTAGCGTCCCAAAAACTGACAGAGAAGAGAGTATCAAGGAGGGGAGAGTGATCGACATGTTAGAGGCTGCAGACAGTTCAAAGAAAATGAGGAATGAGAAAAGGCCATTGGATTTGGCAAGTAAGAGGTCATTAATGACTTTGGAGAGAGGAGTTTCAGTGGAATGATTGGATTGCAAGGGGTTAAGAAAAGAATGAGAGGAAAGAAAGCAGAGGCACTGATTGCAGATGGCCTTTTTGAGGAGTTCAGCTACAATGGACAGAAAAGATATAGGATGAGAGTGGGGATGGAAGAATCAGGTGAGGGTTTTTTGAAGATGAGGTTGACATGGGCATATTTTTATAGTAATAGAGGATGAGCCAGTGTAATGGGAATGTAAATTTAAAGATCTTCCCTGCCCCTAGGCTAAAGTGCACCTGGAGCCTGGGGTGGGAGGCTTGTTTTTCAGTAGATACTTTTTGATTGGCCAGTGGGTCAATAAGGTTGTTACATTCTCTGAGCCAGGAGAAGGCTATATAAGCCCTGATGTGCAGCTTTGTTTTGGGGGCTCACTTTGAGAAGTGTTCTGTGATTTGATGAAACTCTGGGAAGCCGTTGTTCAGAGTCCCTGGCTTTGAAAAACCCAGATGTTGAAACCCAGATGTTGATTTGGTATGGATGTAATGGTTGGACGGTTTGGAAACTGTCTACTTGATCTGTTTCTGTCTTGATAATTCTGTCTGTATAATGTGAAGTTCAGGGTGCTGACCTTTTCCCCCTGAACTAGGTAAACGATACATATTTGACTGATTAAAGTAAGCCTGTTAACCCATTTTGAGTTGCTTTCCTTTATCAAAGCAGATCCAAGAACCTGTATGGGCAGCCACCCTGGGGACGCTGGGGTGCTTCCTGCTACAGCCAGTAGAGAGGAAGAGACTGAAAATAAATGATAGTGTAGGGATGGTAGAGGGGGGAATCTGTTGAAGATGGGATAGAATGGGATCACTTTAACAAGTACAGGGGTTGGCCTTAAAAAGAAGTAAAGGTCACTTATTCATGTGAGACAGTGGTAAAAGAGAAGAGGGTGGCAGAAGGCATCTGAGTACTAAGAGATGAGGAAGAGAGAAAAAGAGGGAGTTCATGGTAGGTGGCTTCATTTTTTTTTTTCTGTAAAATATGAGGCAAGGTTCTCAGCTGAGAGAAGCAAAGGGGGAAGGAGAAGAGTTGCAGTGGAAAGTGGGATAATGAGTTGATAAGAAAGGTATAGTAGGATTGCCTAACAGCAGTGAGGGTTGATATGAGAGAGAGAGACAGACAGAGAGAGAGAGACAGACAGACAGACAGACAGACAGACAGACAGAAGAGACAGAGAGAGAGACAGAGAGACAGAGACAGAGACAGAGAGAGACAGAGACAGAGAGACAGGGAGAGACAGAGAGACAGAGAGAGACAGAGACAGAGAGAGACAGAGACAGAGAGACAGAGACAGAGAGACAGAGAGAGAGACAGAGAGAGAGAGAGACAGAGAGAGAGAGAGAGAGAGAGAGAGAGAGAGAGAGAGAGAGAGAGTGGGAGTGAGGACGACCTGACTTCATATTCCTCTTCTGACACATAGGCTCTGAAGCAAGTTGTTTAATATCTCAGTGGCCCTAGGCAACTTGAGTCTAAGGCTATATATTGCAGAACTGATGGCAATCTGCATTGTTAGAGGGAGTTTCCTCACCCGGAGTTCCCTATACCAAACAAGTCACAGATCTGTTAAAACAAACAAAAAGGCTTTATTTATGCCTATTGTTTTATATCAGTCGTTTCTGCATATATCCCCCTCACCCTCATCTTTTCTCCATGGCCAGTATCAATCATTATAATTCTTCAAAGCTAGGCATCATTTTAATATTTTTTGTAACACAGTAAGTATGACGTCACTATGAGGCTGCAGACAGTGAGCTATAAATACCCACTCATGTCATTATAGATCTCTCACCCTTCTTTGTGGAGTGGAACCCACAATGTTACAGAACATCTATTTCCATATCCATATCTATATATCATCTCACCTCTTGCACAGGGTGTGTCTATACCCCATTCATTCCCTCCAACCTTGTCTCACACTAGCAGATCTAAGTCCCCAGAAACAGACCTTCAACAGGGTTACCCTCAAACTCTCTTAGGGTCCTAGAGGTGACCCAGTTAAGAGGAAAATATATTTTAAGTGTCAAATAAAGAAGTTCATATTTGATCTTGGAGGTAGTACGGAGCCAAATAAAGCAGAGATGATACAGTTAGACTTGGGCTTTAGGAAAGTGACCTTGGCAGCTATATGGAAAGTATACCAAAGAGAGGAGGAGACTTGGACCAGGGAGACTGATTAGGAGGCTGCTGGAAAAATCCAGGTGAGGAGTGATAAAGGACTGAACTAGGGTGGTGACCATATGAGTTGAGAAAAGAAGGTGGATGAAAAAGTTGGGGAGATAGAAGTGGTAGAACTTGAAAACTGATCAGGAGAGACAGGTATTGGAGAGGAAAGAGTAAAGGAAAACTCTAGGTTTGCAAATTTGGGTGATCAGAAGGATAGCACCGCCTTCAATATAATTTGGAAAGTTCAGGAAAGGAGTGGTATGGGAGTGGTGATGGTAAAAGTGATACATTCAGTTTTAGACATGTTGAGTTTGAGATGCCTACAAGACATCCCATTCAAAATATCACTTGGTAATGTGGGACTGACTGGATTCTAGAGAGAGTCTGGCGCTAGATATACATATATCTGGGAGCCTTCTGCATAAATACAATAATCAAGCCCATGGAACTGATGAGGTCACAGAAACGGTGTGTGTGTGTGTGTGTGTGTGTGTGTGTGTGAACAGAGAGGGAAAAGAAAAGGGCTCAGGATAGAACCTTCACAGGCACTGACTGATTGCTATTTAGGGGTCATAATATGGATGACGATCCAACAAAGAGGACTGAGGTTAAGGAGTGGTCAGCAGGTAGGAGAACTGACTGGAGTGTCACAAAAACCCAGAGAGGAGACAATATCCAGGAGGGGAGAGTGGTCAGTAATGTCAGATGCTGTACAGAGGCCAAGAAAGGAAAGGCTGCGGGAAATACATCCTTTGTGGTCACAAAGAGAGAACTTTGGAGGGAGCCGTTTCAGTTTGGAGACAAGGTTGGAGGTTAGGCTGCAAAGAAATCAAAGTGAATGAGAAAGGGGAGGATTATTCTATGACTTTGGCTATGAAAAGGGAAAAAAGATATAGAGAAAAAAAAGATATAGAAAGATAGCTTGAAAAGATGGTAGGGTCAAGTGGGAATATAATTTTAAGAATGGAGGAGACCTGAGTGTATTTGTAGAAGGGAATGATAGAGAAGATTGGAAGAGGCAGAAAATTAGGAGAAGGGGAGGTAATTGCAGGGCAAGCTGCTGGAGGAGACGGGGGGGGGGGGGGATAGGCTCAAGGGCATGAGTAGAGGGGATGGTTTGATGAGAAGAAAGGCAGTCCTTTCATCAAAGACTAATGGAGAAGAGAATGGCAAACATGTCAGGGGATTTTGAGATACAGATTTGGGGATAAGAGGGAACACCCCAAATAGCCTCTGTTTTCTCAGTAAAGTATGAGGTAAGGTCTGCCAAGACGTTTGGAGAAGTAGTTTCCAAGAACCAAGAAGTCAAGAAGGTTTGGAACAGTCTCTGTGCAGAGTGAAACAGAAAATTAACAGGGGAAGATCTGAAGGATTTCCTTGCTGCAGTGATATTAGGTAACATAAATCTGAAGTAGACCCAGTTAGTAAAACACTGAATGACTTCCTCCAGAACCATTCAACAGTATCCATAAACATATCAGGAGAAACAAAGATGTTATTGGCAACTAGTTGGTGCAATGAATAGGGCCTCAAGTCAGGAAGATCTGAATTCAAATTCAGTCTCTGACACTTACTAGCTGTGTGACACTGGGCATGCCACTTAAACTCTGCCTCAGTTTCTTTATCTATAAAATAGGGATAATAATATCACCTGCCTCCCAAGATTGTTGTGAAGCTCAAATGAGATAATATTTGTGGAGCCTTGAGCACAGTGCCTGGAACACAGTAGAAATTGTTTGTTTGTTTGTTTGTTTTAGAGGATGGCAATCAGCTTTCCTAGCTATGGTAGGAGTAAAGGCAGAGCTGGAGTTTGGAGAATTATGAGCCGTGTAATGTATAACTGAAAAGGCTAACTTTAATGTCAGGACTGGGAAAGTAAGTAAGTGAAGACAGAGCCAGGGTAATGGCCTGGGAGAATACTGAGAGGTAGAGGGCCTAGAGGTCAAACTGAGGAAAAATGGTAGAGTTGGTGGAGGTGACCACAGCGGCCAACTAGTACGACTTATATGTGGGAGGAGTGGTCATCCATCCTCTGCCTGAAGACCTCCAAGGAGAGGTGACCCCCCCCACCTCTTAAGGCAGCCCATTCTACTTTTGGACAGCCTAAATTTGTTGTTGTTGTTTTATAATTTCTACCCATCATTGCTGATTCTGCCAGCTAGGACCAAACTGAGCATATCTAATCTATCTTCCAGCTAACAGTCCTTCGAGTGCTTGCAGACAGATCTTGTTTCCTCTAGAGCCCTCTTCTTCAACTTAAACATGCCCAATTACTTCACCCAATCCTCATATGACATGGACTTGATGCCCTTTACCATTCTGGTTGCCTTCCTCTGGTTATTCTACAGTTTCTCAATGTCCTGTATAAACTCTGGACCCCAGAATGGAACCCAATACTCCCATGAGCTCAGAGTACACTGACTTTATTATTTCCACATTCCTAGTGTGCAAGCAGAGAGAGCATTCACTTTTTTGGCTGTCAAATCATACTGCTAACTCATGTTGAACTTGCAGTTCACTCAAATCCCCAAATTTGTGTCAGAACTGATGGCAGAATGAATTTTGAAGGAGTAAAACTTAAGGAGAGGTAGAATAACAGGAAATCACAGTCAAACAAAGGCATTTCAGAATTCTTGCTCTTGAGGCCTTATCGGTGATGACAAGATTCAAGGTGTGACCCTATCTGTGGCTGAGGTGTTGCAAAGGTCATGGAATTTAAGGACAGTGAGTAACTGGGAGGCAATGGTGATTGAGGGAATATTAACATATGGTGTAAAAACAAGTGTTGGGATGGAGGGGCAAAATGGAAGGAAAGCTAATCTGACATGACTTCTTGTTCATGAAGTCGTATTAGCTCTTAGTGATTACCACTTCCTTTTTTTAATGCTCACTAACCATTTCTGTTATAATGCCTTTTAGGATTTTACTGGGAAATCCAAGTAAAGCTCACCTGCTCACAGTTTGAACAATGAACCTTTTATTTTTTTTAAATAAGGTTCCTACACTCATCAAGTCTGAATTTTTCTGCTTAGCTTTCAAGGTGCTCCATAATCTAACATTACTCCATATTTTCAATCTTATTTCATAGGATTTTCTAACACAAACCCTCCTTTCCATTTAGGTGTGCTCCACACTCTCCCCCTACAATTCCTTGCTAATTTATACTTCTTACTTTTGATCACTGCCCCACTTTGAAAGCTCACCTCTCCTTCTTCTCCATGAAAATCCTACCCATTTTTCAAGACTCATTTCAAGTCCTATATATCACGTAGCAGAGGCAGTTGGTGGTGCAGTGGATAGAATACACAGCTTTGAATCAGGAAAACTGAGTTCAAATTTGACCCAGCCATGTGACTCTGGGCAAATCACTTAATCTCTGTTTGGTTCAATATCCTCAAATGTAAAATGGGAGAAAAAAAAATGAAAAAAGGCCAAAGTCTTACACTGTATCCCCTAGTTATCCTGATCTATATCTTGCCACTGGCGAAAGTGAGGCTGGTTACTTTGCACAGCCCTCCCTCACTTAACTCCAATTCACTTGCAAGTCATGGCATCACCTGATGTCATGGTCCTCTTTGAGAACAAAGTACAAAAACAACAACAAAACAATGAAAATAACAGCACGCACCTCTCGGGCTCGTTGTGAGGATCAAATAAAATAATATTTGTTAAAAAAAAAAAACCTGGCACAGTGTTTGGCACATAGCAGATACTATAGAAATCCTTAGTCCATTCCCCTTCCCTGGCTACTCTGATCCCAGTCTCTGAATTATCATCCTTATAATCTACTCCACATAATTTACCCTTAACTATACTGTTATTTACTGTTGCTAGTGTTTCATATGTATTTTATAGCATTCTTCTATGCAATGATTTTAAGATGGCATTCCAATTCTGATTATAATGTTAATAAAAATGAAATTTAAAGTACCTGAAGGTAGGATCAGAGATTTAGAAATGGAAAGGGATTGTAAGGACCATTGAGTATAACTACCTCATTTGATAGATGAGAAGATCAAGGCTCAGAGAGGTCAAATAACTTGGACCACTGTCACACAGTTCTAAGGATTGAATTTAGGTCTTCCTGGCTCTAAGTTTAGTAATCTACCCACCATGGCATGTTAAAGTTCAAATACTTTATTTTCATTTTATACATTTTACATTTGAATCTCTTTCTAAAAGACACAGCTGTAGTCATTTAAGATAGTTTTCTATTTTGTTCATGGTCTTTCTGATTTTTTTTTCTGTTGTTCTCCTGTGTCCTTAATAGCTAATGGATACTATTCCATATGACATAATGAACTTTTCTTTGATGTTATGTTAACGTTCTGTTTTCTTACCGGTTCCTTTGTTTGGCTAATTATTTGCAAAACTTTCCCCAGCAATACAAATGTTGAATATTGCTATTTTTGTCATTTGTTCCTGAAGTTTTATTTCCCATCTTGTGCTTATCTAGATACTTTTTTAGAAATGGTCTTAACCCTCTAGTTATGCACCATTTCAATGTAAATTTTGTCAAACATTTTTAGAACGATTTTTAAAATTCTATGTTCTATATTCATTTTTAAGGCATCATCCATCACTATTGCTACTTCACTGATGTTCCATGACAAAGAGGTAACCGTGGGATCTCAAAAGTTATGCCAGTAGAATACAAACTCTAGTGGCTCTTATCAGCCTGGAAAGTTTGCAGGTGTAGCCCTGGCACCAGCCCTTACATCTTTTACATCATAACTAAAATCAAATAGACTTATAACCAGACTGGCCACAGTGTGATGAATATTCCAGTCACAGAAACTCTTACAGATCATTTACCAAATCATGGCGGTATTGTGATCTATATAAGCAGAAAAAATACATATGCACATCAACATAATTGTAGATCCTCGTAGTATTGACATATATGATCATTAAAACTATTGCTAATTTGATGCTTTGAAAGATCTATAATTCTGATGCAGATTTTAATCCCTCCATGCCTTGGTAGTTCATTAGTGGCTTTAGCCCCAAATATAACAAATAAACATTTGTTAGTATAATGAATGAACTTCTCAGTATGAACTTCTCAAAGCTTATCTAAGCTTTTCCTCAATTGACATATACACAGTTTAGCACTATGTTGTAACTAAAACCATTAGCAATTCTTAGGAACCACCTGAATTTATGTTCTACTGGTATAGTCTTTGAGAAATCATAATAACTTTATGCTAAAATGGGGTAACCAACCAAATATGACTGTAGTGAATGTTTTAAGATGATAAGAAACAGTGTGGTTTAGTGGATAGAGTTGGCTTTAGAGCAGGAAGACCTGGGTTAAGTTCCACCTTTGATACATACTGGCTCTATGTGGCATTGGGAAACTTGTTTAAGCTGAGTGTTTTAAGACACTCATTAAGTTAACTATAAGTTACAGAGAAGGTATCAACCTGCATTGGTAAAAGAAGTTTCCTTATTTCTGTAGTCCCTTATGGTGATGAAATCACAAACCCAAGTTCTATCTCTATTAAGAAGATATGATTCTCTTTTTATTGTCACATGATAACTGGTGTTCATAATAATAATCTTGAGTCAATGAAAGATCCATAAGTGCTTTAAGAATCAATCAGAAAAGTCAAATCTAAAAATTAGCATAATTTACAATGGAGACACATTAGAAGTTTTCCCATTAAGACCAGGAGTAAAGGAAGGACACCTACTGGTTACAGTTTTATTTGATATGGTACTAGAAATGCTAGCTATAGCAACAAGGCAGGAAAAGGAAATAGTGGTAATAAACATAGGGAAGAAGACAGCAAAATATCTGTATTTGTCAGTGATAATGTGATTCACATAGAAAATCTCAAAGAATCAGTGAAAAAATTAATCAAGATCTTCTATAGCTTCAGCAAACTAGTGTAATAGAAAATACACTAGTTTTGGAATTAGAGAGCCTGGGTTCAAATCTCACTATTGATACATACTCTATGGGTAAATTCTGACAATTATATCTGGGCCTCAGATTTCTCATCTGTAAAAATAAGAGTGTTTGGCTAGATGGTTTCTGAGGTGTCTCCAAATTCCATATCTGAACTTGTGATTTATTGCTCTAAAACAAACCCACAAAAACCACTTGCCTTTCTATATCTTGCTAGCAAAACTTAGAAGAAAAAGAATAGGAAAATCCATTTAAAATAAAAGTCATTAAATGTCTGGGAATTAATCTATCAAGACACAAGACATATAAACACAATTACAAAGTAATTTTTATGGGGATATAAAAAAACCCTAGGAAACAGGAGATACATTCAGTGTTCATCAAATAATCAGCCAATCAACAAGCACTATTAGGTGCCTACTATGTTCCAGGTACTATTCTGAGCACTGAGGAAACAAAGAAAGGCATAAGACAGTCCTTGTTCTCAAAAAACTCACAGTCTAATGGCGAAGGCAACATGGAAACAAATAATTATGTACGAAAAAGCTACATTCATGATAATTTTGAAATACTAGGATGAAGGAATTAGCATTAAAGAGGACCAGGAAAGGCTTCTTGTAGAAGATGAGATTTTTTTGTTTGTTTAGTATTTTAGGTTTCCCCCATTACACGTAAAAACAATTTTTAACATTGGTTGTTTTTTTTTGTTTGTTTTTTAAGCAATTGGGGTTAAGTAACTTGCCCAAGGTTACATGGCCAGCTTTTTTTGTGTGGGTGTTAAGTATCTGAGGCCAGAACTGATCCCAGGTCCTCCCCACTCCAGGGCCAGTGCTCTTACTCACTGCACCACCTAGCCACCCCTTAACATTGGTTTTTAAAACTTTTAGTTTCAAATTTTCTCCCTTCTTCCCTCTTGACCCCTCTCATTGAGAAGGCAAACAATTCAATATAGTTATCCTTTAGGGTGGATAGATGGCGCAGTGAATAGAGCAACGGCACTGGAGTCAGGAGGACCTAAATTCAAATCTGGCCTCAGACACTTAACACAAAAACTAGCCGTGTGACCTTGGGCAAGTTGCTTAACCCCAATTACCCTTCAAAAAGCAAAAAAAAAAAAAAAACCCAAAACAAAACAAAAAAAGAAAAATTAGGCCTTTATGAGAGAAACTTGCTTCAAAATTTTTTCCAGTTACAATTGCTAAATGTATTCTACCCCCACCCATTTTTTTCTGTTCTCTCTCTTTCACCCTGTCCCTCCTCAAAAGTGTTTTGCATCTTACTACCACCTCCCCCAATATGTCCTCCCTTCTATCATCATTCCACTCCAGAAGATGAGATCTTAGCTGGGATTTGAAGGAAGCCAGAAGGGCCAGGAGGTAGAGATGAGGAGGGAGAATATTCTAGACATGGGAGATAGTCTGAAAATACCTAGAATCTGGATACAGTGTTTTTGATTGAGGAATGGCAAGGAGATCAACATCACTGGATTGCAGAGTATGTGGAGAGAGTAAAAAGACTGCAAAGGTAGAGGAGTCATGTTGTCAAGGACTCAATGCCAAACAGAGGCTTTTATATTTGATCCTATAGGTGATGGGAAGTAACTGGGATTTATTGACTAGGGAGGGGTGTCAGATCTATGCTTTAGGAAGATTAATTTGGCAGTTGAGTTGAGTATGCACTGGAGTGGGAAGTGACTTGAGGAAAGGAAACAAACAAGAATCAGCAGCTATGTGACATAATGAATAGAGCATTGAGTCTGGAGTCATGAAGACCTGAGTTCGAATCCTTCCTCAGATATTTATTAGCTATGCAACTCTGGCATGTCAGTTAACCTCTGTTTGCTTCAAATTTTTTTCCAACTATAAAATGGGAATAATAATTATACCTCCCTAGCAGGATTATTGTGAAGATCAAATATGACAATATTTGTAAAGTCCTGAAGATGGTACCTAGAACTTAGTAGGTAATTAAAAAATGCTTGTTTCCTTCCATCTTATTTCAATAGTCCAGGTGCAAGATGATGAAACCCCAGACTGGTAGCAATGTTAAAGGAGGGAAGGGGCCTTAAGCAAGAGATGTTACAAAGGTAAAATTGACAGGACTTGGCAACAGCTTGGATATTGAGAATGAGAGAAAGTAATAAGCTGAGAATGACATCTAGTTTGGAAACCTTGGTGACTATTGCAGCTTACTTTGAATTGCAAATTTGATAAATGTGTCACATGTGTTTCTAGTCAAATCACTGATAAAGATGTTTATAATAACAGGATCAAGGTCAGAACTCTGTGGCATTTTACTCAACACTTCCCAGGTCGACATATCTGTTAATTAATAACCTTTGAGAACAATTTTGAATCCTACCTAATTGCATCCTATTATTCAATCCCCATTTCTCCATTTTGTCCACAAGTATATTTTGAGGGACTTCTTCAAATGCTGGCTGAAATTCTGGTATACTATGACTAGAGGATTCTCTTTATCCGATTTTAGTCCCTCATAATATTCTCATCAAATATCTTGCCTCGGTAGCATGCACCGGCTTTCAATCTCCATTGTGCCATAGGTGACTTTCATTGGATCCCCTGATTTGTAAAATCTGCCCTAGTCATATGTGATTGTGTTAAGGGATGAATGGCCTTGTTTTCTAGAGGGTTGGATCTACATCCTCAATCACTGATCTGGGATACCAACCTTTTTGCTCTCACATTTTCAAAGAAGGAGGAAAAGTGAATTGGGTTAAGGCAATAGGAAAGATGTGTAGTCAGTACCCTCCTTGCTCCTTGGTAGTTAGAGGCTTGGGGCCTAGCCAAGGGAGCCTGGCAGGTATACTTCAAATGTGTGTATAGGATGTCATGATATGGGGCTAGCATAATAGTTCTTTTTAAAGGGATCCCTTTACACTCTTAAAAATTATTGAGGATCCCAAAGAACTTTTATTTATTTGGGTTCTGCCCATTAATATTTGCTGTAGTAGAAATTAAAATGTCAGTATCATTATGAAAATAGTTTTGACCTTACTGATCACCTGAAAGGGTCTCTGACAATTTGGGGAAGAAATAACCTCCCTCTAAAATTCAATACCCTAGGTCAAAGTCCCAGTCCCTTTGCTATAATTTTGACTCTGGTTTGAACTCCCAGAGAACATAGAGAGTTTGTCTCTCTCATCAAGAGCATGAATAATGCTCTATATCCAATACATTTTAATTAGCAGAATCATACATCTCCAGTATGTTTCTTTCCCTATAGAAATAAGAAAAAAAATCAATTCTCATTTATATAACTAACACTTTACCAAGTATTCTTGCCCCCATCTTGTCATTGCTGTAGCTGGTGATGGTCCTTCATTCTTGAAGAGGACCAATGATGTAACTTCTTACCCCCATTTTACAAAGGGGGAAATGGAAGTTCAGAACCTTGTCCATGACCATACAGCTAATAAGTGGCAGAGCTGGGATTTAAGCCAATTTCTAAAGAGAACTTTCTAAGATACCTTTCCAAATAGACTGATATTTTATCATAGTTTACCCTCTCAATTATATTATGTAATAAATTAAAATCATTTGATCTGTTGATTTGGCTAAGTCTATTCAGCTTAAAGCTATAATGGGTAGTAGAGGAAGGTGGTAGAAATAAAAATTGTCCATGAACTAAGAATAACTCAAAGAGAATAATTTGCGTAACCATTTAATTTTGTCTGAATAGCATATCCTGTGTTTATTTTTAGGGTGTGTTGGGGTATATGGTTTCTGTTTTAATGACGAGGCAAATCCAAAGATAAAAAGCAACACTACATTTGTATCTCTTGCTCTTTAAAAGAAATCCACTTCAGTTCTTAACACTATGAGGCTTTTCTGATTTAATAAGCTATCATTTACATAGATAGCTCTTTAAGGTTTTCAAAACACTTTACATATTCGAAGGAGTGAGGAACCTGTTGCAACAAGGCCACATGTGGCCCTCTATCCCCAGTTACTGCCCTTTGACTGAAACAAAAGGGCTGTACTTGAGGACCTAGAGGGCCATATGTAGCCTCCAGGCTGCAGGTTCCCCACCTGAATCTTAGTAACAGTCCTGGTGAGAGAGATGCTATTATTATCCTCATTTTACAGAAAAGGAAACTGAGGCTGTGATGTGTAATGAGAATGTAAATTTTAAAGATCTTCCCTGCCCCTAGGCTAAAGTGCACCTGGAGCCTGGGGTGGGAGGCTTGTTTTTCAGTAGATACTTTTTGATTGGCCAGTGGGTCCAAAAGGTTGTTACATTCTCTGAGCCAGGAGAAGGCTATATAAGCCCTGATGTGTAGCTTTGTTTTGGGACTCACTTTGAGAAGTGTTCTGTGATTTGATCTGAATTCTGGGAAGCCATTGTTGAGAGTCCCCTGGCTTTGAAAAACCCAGATGCTGATTTGTATGGATGTAATGGTTGGACAGTTTGGAAATCTGTCTACTTGATCTGTTTCTGTCTTGATAATTCTGCCTGTATACTTTGAGGTTCGGGGTGCTGACCTTTTTCCCCTGAACGAGGTAAACGATATATGTCTGACTGATTAAAGTAAGCTTGTTAACACATTTTGAGTTGCTTTCCTTTAACAAAGCAGATCCAAGAACCTGTGTGAGCAGCCACCCTGGGGACACCGGGGTGCTTGCTGTTACATGATGCTAAGTGACTTGTCCAGGCTCACAAAGCTAGTAAATCTCTTGGGTAGTACTCAACTCAGATCTTCATGACTCCAAGTCCTACAATCTATCTGTTGGATCATTTAATTTCTAATATTTTAATGGGATTGTTGCCCATGAATATAGTTACAGTATTCAAACTCCAGTGAAAACTTATAATTTTATTTCCTGACTGGATAAGAAGTTGTTTTTAAATGCCCAAATATGATGAAGGAGATCTTCATGTCTAAAGGGAAAAAAGTATATAGTCACCTAAAAGAAAGCTGTAAAATATATCTTTGGTTTATGATCACAAGAATGAAGACTGCACTTTTTGCTTTGAAATCTGGGAGATGTCATTGAATGTTTGACTTCAGCCTATTTAATAAAGGGTATTTAGAACACCTGCTGCCTGGGCTTCATAGAAATGCTTCCTTTTTGTTATTCGTGTTGATTATTCTGTTCTTTGATCTGTTGCCACTAACCATCACTGTCCTAAGAAGAGGAGAGAATGAAAATTGGCCTGAATTTTGGTTTCTCCCTCTTTTGCACTTGGAGTTGGTTGGGGAAACATGAAAACAATTGTAAAAAAAAAAAAAAAAAGTAAAATATTCCAATTTCTCTCATGCATTGAGGTCGTCCTTATGGGAGGATAAAAGCTAAATAAAGGGAACTGAGAAAAGAAGAAAGAGGAGGAAGAAGAACTGAGGCAATGACTAAGGGAGACAGCGGATGTATTTAGGCGGTTGAGAAATTTCCCATCTGGTTTGAGAGGAGAGTTTAGGGAAGAACACGCGAGTTTTCTTTGCTCTAGTGATACCCAGAGGGCGCCCTCATCCCAGATCTTGCCTCTGGCTCTTGGCCCCTCCTCATTGGCCTCGGAGGTGGGAGAAGCGAGGAGGAGGAGAAAGAAAAGAAGGAGAGGAGGTGGAGTGCTGGGGGAGGTTGCCCATTGTGCTTTAGTGGGTCTCGAGGAAGGTTGGGTTCCCTGTTTGAGGCACAGCGGGCGGGGGAAAGGATAGCTTTGGAAACAGAGGCAGCAGCAGCGGCAGCAGCACCAGCAAGCGCCCTTTCCACGGGGTGTGCACGGTAGTGGGTTCTCTGGCGCTGCGCTGTTGGAAAGAGGTTCAGAGGCATCCTTGCGCCCATGAAGCCAACGTGTTTGCCCCAGGTAATGGACTTCCTTCCTTTAGCTGCCTGGGGCGGGGGAAATGGGAGGAAGGAGTAGATTTTTGCTTTCTTTGAAAAAAGTGGAAGTCGGAGTTTGTAAACCACCGCGGGTAGAGGTGGGGGTACTGAGCTCGGTTTAACCTAACCCCGGCCTTTTGTCTGATGCACAGTACAACCTGAGACTCACTTTCAGGCTGCTTTTCCAAGTGCGCTTTCTAGTGTCTTCTGCTTAAAACCTATTTTACGGCTGAGATGGTGAAGGACTTTGAAAGGGTTTAGCTGATGGAACTTGTCTAGGAGATGGGTGTGTTCTCTCTAATCTTTCTTTCTTTCCCCGTCCTTCCCATCAGTTAATTAAGCGCTTGTTTAGGGGCCAGATGTTGCTAGGCGCTGGAGTGTGAAATTTGATAAAGATGTGTCCCCTCCACCCAACCATGGAAGTGTGTGTTTCCTAGTTACTTATAGAGACATGGATTTACCCTTAGAAAAGCTTGTCCAACTCAGTTTCTCACTGGATGGTTTCAAAATCTGCCTCTCTGAATAGTTTAATTTCTTGTCGCTTTGGCTGAGACTTTTTAAACTTGCAACCAACTCAGAAGCAAAAGAGGAAGGAAAAGCAAGAAAAATTAAATTTATATTCTCTTACTTGGAACTAGGTGTTGGTTTTGGGTTAGTTCCTTCCGCCTCGCTTTTGGAGATCTGTAGAAGTAGACAGATGTCTTCCACTAATGCCTTCTCTGATGCTTCATTTGTGGGGTTCAGGTAACCTGGGTACTAAGGTGGTACCAGTGAATCACAGAGACATCCAGGTCCTACCAACCAAGCAAAGCTTGGAGTCAAACTTTATGTGGCCCTGGCCAGCCACATTCAGTCTCATCACTAGATGGGCTGGCTGCAGCATCATAATTTTGTTTTTAGCTTCCCTTGAAGACATTAAAAGGCATAGAAGACTTGAAATCTGTTTCAGTAGAGGGAGCATCTACACCAAGGAAATCCCAGGTTGTTGGAAGTGTTCAGGTGGAAATTATCTGATTCTGCCTTGTCTTACAGTTTCCACGGTAGGTGCATTATCTCTGCTTGTGCAGCTGCTCCCTGGCTCTCTCTGGCACATTCTCCCTTGCAGTGAAGTTTCATGGTTTTCTTGTTTGTTTCTCTACTTACCTTCCAACTGTTGCTCTTGTGAAACGCTGATACACTCAATTACCGTTTGGCATCGTGTGTCAAAAGGAGGAAATGCCAAGTAGTAACCTTAAATCTACATACATACAAACCCTGCTAGTTTGGATAAAGCTCAACACAGCTGCTATTTTTTTACTTTTAAACCTTGAGTGATCTTATCAGTTTGTTAGGAAATAAACTTAAGTGACTGGAAATAACTTTTGATTTAAAAAAGCCCGTGATATATTAAAATAAATTCACAAAGCGCTTTTTCTTAAGAGCAAATCTTGTGAGAGGCTGCAATTTCTGACCAGCTTCTTGATATCCCTACTTCTCCCTTTCTTTGCCTTTTTTGAGCTATGCATAAAATCAGGTTTGTTTAAAGATATAGAGATTAATGGTTTTTAAAGAGTAGTGTTAATTGCCCAAGCTAGCTCCCTAAATAAGGATTTAAGCCACATGTTTCATTTCAGTCAAATGGCAAAATCAAGCTAAATGTGGCCATTTCAGTTATTCTTAATAGATTTTAAAAGAAATATTCCAAATGGGACATCCTTGGAAGTTTTAGTTCGTTTTAAATATTAAAGTAGTATGGGGTTTTTTTTTCTTATTTCAAGGTTAAAAGTATTTCTGTGTTAAATGGTAAATGAACATTTTTCAAATTCTGTTCACTTTTTTAATTAGAAAGGTGATTTTTTTCTTTTTTGGTAAGTTTTAAAATTTATTTTAAACTTAAATACAAAATAAGAAAAAAAATAGCATTGTCATGTACACAGCAGAATGAGAGGATTCAAAATAAAACAATAGATTTACCTCTCAAGAAAACCTATATAATAAATACTACACATTATTTTCAAAGCTGGCCATCATTTCTTTGTTTCCTTATAGGTTTTCTTTTGTTCTTTGCTGTTCACTTTTTACTTTATTTACCCCCTCACTCCCACCTTACTGCCCCCAAAGAAGGCTACAGTTAAGTGAGGATATCTATATTTATATCCACATATATATATATATACATATACATATATATACACACATTCATAGATATTTATAGACATTCATATATACACATATACACTCATACACATATATGTAGGACTGTACTATGGTTATTTCCACTTTTTTCTATTTCTCTGAAGGTGAATAGTATATTTCTTGATAAATCCAAGTCTTTCTATGTTTTCCAAATCAGCCAGCTCATCATTTCCTACACCACAGCAATATTCTAACCCAATCATTTTCTATCTGAGAGATTGTCTATGAAAATTGTTTTCCCAATTTTCTGCATTCCTTCTGTTCTTGCCTACATAGGTTTTATTTATACAGACAATTTAAAATAATAAAATTATCCATTTTACACTTCAACAATGCTCTTACCTTATAATATAGTTTAAAGTCTGATAACTCCCTGAATCTGCTTTCTTTACATCTTTTTCCCCCCCTGGTTTCTTTGAAATTCCTTTTTGTTCTTCCAAATGATCTTTGTTGTCATTTTTTTTTCTAATTCAGTAAGATAATTTAATTGGAATGACATTACCCAGATAGATTAGTTAGGTAAAATTGTCGTTTTAAAAATTATATTGGCTTTACCTACCCATGAACAATAAATATTACTTCAACTATTTAGGTCTGATTTTATTTGTCTAGTTCTTTTAAATGATCTAAAACGATATTGAATAATATGGCTCACACATGGCATAGTTTCCCTATTTTTCTCTTTTGATTAAATCTATTTTAGCTTTAACTTTTATGAGATCATGACTTTTTTACATAATAAATTCTACTCCTGACCTTTATTTTATGTTTGTGTGTAGCTCTTATTTTTATAGCATTTCTTGAAATATTGTTAAATTCAAATTTCTAATCTGTTATCAATTTCTAGTTTATGGGTTGATTCATCCCATTCACATTCTAAGCTATAATAATTTGTTGTATATTTTCCTCCTTCCTATTTTTCCTCACTATCCTTCTCACCCTATTCCTATCCCTCCTCTGCTTTACTTCTACCAGATACCTTGCCCTCCTATTCCTTAACCTACCCACTCCTCCAACAGATCCTCCCTTATCCTCTCCCAGCCCCATCCCCTTGTCCTCTTACTTCTTTCTGAATGTAGAAGACTTTTATGTCCTTCTATATACACATGTTGTTCCCTTTTTAACCCATTCCTTATGAAAGTAAGGTTTCAACCCTACCTGCCCTTCCCCCACTAGCTTCTTCTGTATCATTTTTTCCTTTTATGCCTCATTTGTATGAGAAAATTACTCCTGTTTATCTCTCCTTACACAGTTTTATTTTCTTTTAGAATAACCCCCACCATACTCAGCTCAACCTAGGCCTTTCTTTCAAACTATCCAAATAAAAATCACAGTCATAAAAGTACTGATAATATTTTCATATATAAAAAGTAAATGATTTGACCTATTGAGTTCCTTATAATTGATCCTTAAGGTTTACCTCATATGTCTCCTGGATGTTATATGCTGGATTTTCCCTTAAGTTTTGCTATTTTTGCCACAAACACCTGAAAGTTTTTCAGTTCATTAAATGTTTTTTTTTTCATTCCAGATTATACTTAACTTTTCTGGGTTAGTTACCGTTGGTCATAACCTCAGTGATTTTGCTCTGCGACATATAGTTTTCTGAGACTTACAGTCCTTCATTATAGTAGATGCTAGGTCTTGTGTAATCTTTAATGTAGCTCCACAATATTAAAATTTTTTTCTTGTTGCTTCCAGTATTTTTTCCTTAACCTGGGAGCTTTGAAACTTGAATATGATACTCCTATAAAGTTTCCCTCCTGGGATCTCTTTCAGATGATGATTAGAGGATTTTTTTTCTTCTATTTCTGCTTTGCCTTCTTGTTCTGGAACTTCAAGGCAATTTTCCTTGATAATTTCTTGTAATATTGTATCTAGATTCTTTTTTAATTGTAACTTTCAGGTGGTTTGATTTTTGTTATATTATTTCTTCTCAATTTATTCTCTAGATCAGTTGTTTTTCTGATGAGGCATTTCACAATCTCTTCTACTTTTTCATTCTTTTGATTTTGTTTTATTATTTCTTGGTGTCTTAGAACATCATTAGCTTCCCTTTGCCAATTCCAGTTTTTGAGGAATTATTTTTTTCCAAAAGTTTTTGATTCTCTATTTTAAATTGGTTGACTTTCTTTTCATAATTTTATTGATTTCCTTAGATTGCTCTTATTTTTTCCCCTGATTTTTACATGACCTCTCTTATTTGATTTTTAAAGGCCTTTTAAATCTTCTAAGAACTTATTTTGTGCTTGGGACCATTTGACATTTCTCATTGAAAAAAGAGTGACTTTTTTTTGGCTCCATTATCTTCCTCTTAAATATGAATACCATTCCCATAGTAGCTATCTATGGGTAGGTTCTTTCTCCTTTGCTTGTTCATTTTAATTTATTTATTTGTTTTATTTTGTTTTTAGTAGCTATTAGTATAATCAAATTCAAGTCCTGAGGCATGGGGAATAATGCCCCAAACCTCAGGTCCTTCTTACTGTTATTTTCTGAAATCTGTCCTAGGGCTCAACATTGAGCTCTCTTCTCCACTCCTGAGCCACTGCTAGACCCCACCTCCCCAAGTCAGCAAGCCAAGTCAATAAGCATTTAATAAGTACCTTCTATGGTGCTAGGCAGCAAGGTGGATTAAGCTTGGGACATAGAGTTAGGAAGACCTGAGTTCAAACCCTGCTTCAAACATTTACTAGTTGGGTGGCTCAGGGCATGTCATTTTAACATCTCTCTGCCTCCATTTCCTCATCTGTAAAATGGGATAATAATAGCACTGACCTCACATGGTTGTTGTGAGGATCTGAGTTAACAGTTAAAGCTCTTTGGAATCCTTAAAGCACTACATACATATTAGATATTTTTATTATTATGTGTCATGTATTGTGCTAAACACTGGAGGTACAAGGGCAAAAATGGTCTCTGTTCTCTAGGAGCTCACAGGGAAACAATATGTGTACAAACAAGATACAGGATAAAGTAATGATTATCTCGAAGAGAAGGCAGTAGCATTCAGGGGGATTAGGAGAGGCTTCTTGCAGAAGGTGGGATTATAACAAAGAAGGAAACCAGTGAAAGGAGGCAGAAGTGAGAGGAGAGAGAATTACAGGCATGGTGGACTGTCAGTAAGAGTGCATAAAGTAAGAAGATGGACAGTTTTGTTTAAAGAAGAACCAAGAGGCTGGAGGGCTAGAGTAACTGGTGGAGAGCTAAGAAGTGGGCAGATTATAAACAGCTTCATTAGTCACATAGAGAATTTTATATTTAAACCTAGAGGTAATAGGGAGCCACTAGCATAGGTTCCTAGAGTGGGCAATACCTCCTCCTTGGGAGTGCTGGAATGATCCAAAGGGCAGTAGTAGCCTTGGGTACACTTGGGGGGCATTGAAAAAAATATGGAGGTGGTGGAAGCATAAAGAAAGAAGGGAAGAAAATTTTGAAAATCCATTCATATATGTTTCATTTGTTGTGTAATAGAGTTAAAGTCATAGTGATTACATTATTTTCCAAATAAACACACAAAATACAAGTTTAATCAATCAGTCATTAAGTCTGCTGACAGGTTTTAACAAGCAAGTGTTGGCAGGCAAGTATGTCCTGCATGGTTGGGAAGTCCAGCATGCACTGGCAGGAATATATGCACAGTACTATATGGTTACATGATACAGTATTTGCATCATCAAAATTTGAATGCAGGAAAATCCACAAATTTACAATAAATTATTAAGCTGAAAATGTCATTTTAAAAAATTTATATTTTATTGAAATAATGCAAATTAAAAAAACAACAACAACACTAGAGGATTAAAAAAAAGCAGATTTCCAGAGGGGTGCTGAGTAATTTTTTTTAAAGGCAGCAATAGGCCAACTAAATTTGGGGAACCTCTGCTTAGAGTTCACTGAATAGAAAGGTGACATGGTCAGACCTTGTAACACCAATCAACCCAGCACATTTGAGGGCTGCTGCTGTGAAAATATATGTGTGTGTGTATCTATATATACCACATATATACATATATATAGCTTTAGGGTCAAATAATACAGTATAATAAGCACTCTACTCAAAACTAAACCTTATTCAAGAAAATAAAGCATTCACAATTCCTAACAATATTACCACATGGTAATATTGGTGTCCACATGGCCTCAAACAAACACAAAAGTATATAACATAACATAGCATATCCCCACCTTATACATTCTTTGGGGGTCCAAAATCTTTGGGGATCCAAAATCTTTGGGGAGTGAGCAATCAGCTCCTCTTCCCTCAGGTACTGTGCAAAATACTTGTTTATATAATCAGGGGATCCCAGGCCAGGGTCTTCCCATAATGCAGCACATCCCCAGGGGTAGCAGAGAACACAGCACCCTCCATCCCAGGTCACAGTAGGTTACAATCCCCTCAATCCAAACAGTGTCCAAGTAAAGTCCTCTTAGGGGTGTGTCCTTCTCCCCATGCTGCTGTTGCAGGCTCTCACCTGGCACTCTCAGGTGCACACATGCTTTAATGAACCAAATAGTTAAAAACCAAGTCTTAAAACTGCTCCAGCCCCAGCTTCCAGGTCCTGAGGGGTGGCTGGGAAACAGAGCCAACAGGGTTGACCCCTGGGGCCACAGCACTTTCCCCCCCTTCCACCATAGATAACTACACCCTCTCTCCCAACCCATCCCAGGGAAACAGAGCTGGAAAGCATGCTCACTGCTTCTGTCCTGCTTCAAAGCCTCCATCTTGACTGGGAGCTGAGTCCCAAGCTCTGGGGTTCCTCCTTCTGTGGATCTCCTCCTTCTCCAGGGGCCAACCACTCCTAGCTCCTGCCTGGGTTCCCATGCAGGTAACTCTCTGTTTCTGCTCCATGTCTCACCTAACAGGGGAAGGGACCGCTCCATCCAAGCTCTCTCTGCTCCTGCACAGCAGGCTCCAGGGGCTCCCGCTCCCAGCTTTTGTCTCTGACTTGCACCACCTCAACTCTGGGGCAGCTCATCCTCCCCTGGCCTTACATGGGGAGGGCCTGCTCTGGTCTGGGCTCTGCGAAAAGCAAAATATTACAATAACTGGGAAATAACAGACAACTATCCTAGTTCCACTAAATCCCATACTTTCTTCAAAGGGGTTAACAATCCTACTTCTATCAGTCAAGTGTTCCAGTGTTTTCGCAAGGGTTGGTATCAGAGGTTTCCTCTCTGCTATCAGAGTTCTCGATCTATTAACAACATCCACCTTTTCAGGGGTCAGCATCCTGAAAGTGGAGAAAATATATCACCAGACTGGGTTCACATTCATAGCTGGGGAGGAGGGGAGCTTGATAACAGCTGAACGTCTTTCCATGAGCGAACCCCAGGGCAGTATCTCACCTCAAAATATGTATATACATATACTTTTAACTAATAGGCTGAGAGCCAGGAGGCACCAAAGCCTGTGACTCAGTACACGTGGGGAAAACCTTCATGACTCAACACCTAATGTGTTACAGCTGTGAATTGCCAGGGTTCAAAGGAGATTGATTGGTCTTTCAATTGATCCTACAATTTAGCATGAGCCTAGGAATCTGAACTCTAAAAAAAAACCCCAAAAACAAAAATCCCACCTTTCTTGCACTCACAGACCTATACTTTAGAAAGACCAATTTGATAGTGGAGGGGCTGGAATAGAGTAGGGAGAGACTTGAGGTATGGAGACCAACCAGCAGTCCAAGTGTGGGGTGATGAGGGTCTACATCAGGATGCTGACAGTATTAGAGGAGAGAAGGTGTGTGTGTGTGTATATATATATATGTATATATATATATATATATGTATATATGTATATATGTGTATGTATATATATGTATGTATATATATATATCAGAGATGTTATGAAATTATAAACAACTGGACTTGGCAGCTGATTAGATAAGGGATGCATGTGAGAGTGAGAAATCTAGGATGACAGCCCGGTTGCAAACCTGGGTGACTGAATGATGGTGCCTCCACCATGATAGAAGAATTAGAAGGGAGGGCTGGGGACCATACTGAGTTCAGTTTTGGACATGCTGAGTTTAAGATGTCTATAGGACATCCATTTTGAGATATCAAATAGGCAGTTGGAGATGTGAGACTGGAGGTCTGGAGATACATCAGAGCAGAGCAAATGGATCTGGGAGTCATCTGCATAGAGAAAATAATCAAAACCATGGGAACTGATGAGATCACTTTGCGAAATAACCAGTGCAATGGCCAAAAAAAAAAAAAAAGGCAAGAAATCAAATGTTGCCATTGAGTTACAGAAAAAAGGCCACTTCTTCTGGGTGGTATATGGGAAGGGGAATAATGTGTGAGGTAAATGAGTCAGGCAATGGCCTCAATAGAAATAGTGAGGTTCAGAAGAGGGTTTAGTTTGAGGGGAAAGATAACAAGTTCTGTCTTGGATGTGCATTTGAGATGTCCTCTGGGATATCTAATTTGAAATGCTTGGAGTCGTTGTTTTTACAGGTATTGGAGGTGATTGGGAGATGAGCTCAAGCAAGTTCCTGCTCTCACTCTGCCATCTTGGCTCTGCCTCTAATTTGAAATGCTGAATAGGCAAGTGGTGATATGGGACAGGACTTAGGAGAGAGACCAGGGATGGATATATAGATGTGGGAGTCATCAGCATGAGATGATAAACCCACTGATACTGATAAGGAACCTAGAGGGCAAAAATAAATTGTTATCTGGAGCGCATTTTTCCATTTAATCTGGGATTTGAGGGGTGGCTAGGTGGCGCAGTGAATAGAGCCCTGGAGTCAGGAGGACCTGAGTTCAAATCCAACCTCAGACACTTAATACAAAAACTAGCTGTGTGACCTTGGGCAAGTCACTTAACCCCAATTGCCCTCCAAAAAAGCAAAAAAAATAATAATGTAGGATGAGTCCTGGGTTGGTTTGTGGGTTAGCTCACAGATGACCATTTATCCCATAATTTGGCTGAAATAATATAGATTCATAATTAAGAGGGTAGCAAAAATAGTGAATAATATTATTGAAAACGAGGATGCTTAGGATTTTTTAAAAAAATATGTTATTTGAAATGTCATAGAGAGACAGCCTGGCCTAGTGAATAGAAAGCAGGACTTTGTGATAGGAAGGCCTGGGTTCAGTTCCTGCCTTAGACTTATTAGCAGTGTGACCCTGGACAAATCAGTTCACCTCTCAATGCCTTCAGGCAAATCTCTAGCATTACCGTATTTTCACTGCATAATCATCATAGATTTTATGCCAGATTTTTCATGCAAAAAAGTGGGGTATGACAATTATATGATGTTTTTAAAAAATAATCATGCCAGTATTTAAAATTGTGCTTAAAAATCATTTATTAATAAAACTGTCTTTGGTGCAAGATTAGGATGCACAGAATTCTCCTGAACATACATTAGAATTGGGAAGATGCTAGTCTTACTATCACGTGACTTACAGCAGTTTTGCCTGCCCACCTCTAAAATCTGCTCTAAACAAACTGCACAAGTGACTTTTCAAGAATATGCTGAGGATTCGAGACTTCTAAGCTCCAGGCTCCCAGTCCTGGAGAGATAAATGCGTATCCATGTACCACTGGTGAGTGCATTGCTGCTCTGTTGACCTTTTAAGGGCATGAGGAACAGAATTATACCATGAGGCGATTATTTGACAAAAGGTTACACACCAATTTTTGGACTGAAAAAAAAACCAAAAAAACAAGGAATTCAGTGCTTTTTTGTAAGGGCGGGGTAGAGGGGCAAAATACCCTTCTTCCAGACTGCACCTTCTTGGAGAGTTCTGAACTCTTCACCCCAACTGCTGTGTAGTCAGATGTAGGATCCAGAGACTTTCAGTAACCAGGGGTGAGCTCTTCCTTCATGGGCCCCACCCTAATCCCTCCCTTGCATCAATCAATCAAGAAATATTTACTAAGCACTTATGTTCCAGGCACTTTGCTAAGCCTTGGAGATAAAGGAAAAGTAGAAACAGCTTCAGGCCTTTGTTTCCTTCCCACTTACTCTGTGCAATGGTATTCTAGGGTTTCTCTCAAAACAGGGAAACAAGGTCAAGCAGATTTCTTCCCCAGGTCTTCTTCCCATGGAAATGATGTTTTTGTGAATGCAGGTAGTTTCATAGAAATGCTTATTCAACATAGTTTCATTACCTTCTCTTTCCCTTCCCTTACAACTGCTATTTAAATCTGGGTTTTGACCAGATCTTTTATGTGATCATGTAACTTATTTTCATGATCATATATTTTCTAGATATTATTTTTATACTACTTATAGGTTATTACTGTTAATGGGTGATAGCTTACATATGCCCATAACTCTCTCTGCTTCTCTTTGTGATCATACTTTTGATTCCTTGGAGAGAGAGGTGATCTAACAAGCCACATGCCATCACCCAAAGAATGTTACTATTAAAAATACAGATTTTTGTGACAGGAAAAGTGGCTTAGGATGGTTGGAACTGTTCAGATATGTTCCAGCCCCCTTTCTTCCCCTTATTCAATTCTGAGCCTAGCTCATTGTCCATGTGCTGTAATTTTCCAGGTTGTGTGTATTGGTGGAATACCATCAGCCAGTATGTTGCTTTAAGTAAGGAGGATTTTGTTGTCCTCTTTAGAGTTTAGTTTCTCAGGATCCATGACCATGGCAATGTCTAGCTTCCAGGTGTTAGATAATAACTCCCAGAATATCCCCAAGGATCCTAGATAGTAATTCCTAGAATCATAGTGAGAGGCAGTCCTTCTGACACTGCACCATGAGATATAGGGGTAACAATGTGATATTGACTATGCCTGCACAGAATGACAATATTGCTAATATCGTGAGCTTAACATTGACAAGATGCCTTCTTTTTCTGTTGCCCTATAAAGCAAGTGGTCACTGGTCAGTGAATGGGGAACTCGTCTGGGATTTGGTAATGCACAGAAGAATGCATGTACTTTCCTCAGTTGGCCTCCACTGAGGCTTGAGGGGATTTAGGAGAGTGGACAAGTTGGAATGCTGTATCTGTCTTGATTGACCCCATCAAGAAGTAGGGGTAGTTGCCTCCCCTATTCACCCACTTCTGTAAGAAGGAGATGGTTGGGGTGAAATAACTTGCTCAAGGTTACACGGCCAGTTATTTCTGCGTGGGGTGCTAAATATCTGAGCCCGGATTTGATCCCAGGTCATCCCGACTCTGGGGCCGGTGCTCTTACTCACTGCGCCACCTGGCCGCCCCTATCAGCAACCCTTTTGAGAAGACTAGACTAGAATAAAGTAAGATTATTAACCTCTACAAAGCTGTCTTCCTGTCCTTCCTGTCTGACCAGATCAAGAGTGAACCTGTTAGAGGCTGGAGTCCAAAAACTCCAGTGCCTTCTGTGTGTTACATGTGAAACAGTTGCCCATCCAACTTCATGTCATAATGTGGACATTAGATAGTCTTCATCCATTTGGGTTTCCCTTTATGAATGATAAGATAAATCTCTTGAGTAGTCTTAAATCTAGTTGAAGACACCTTGCAGTACTCTGAGGCTTGATGCAGTCAGCACAACATCAACCAGAATCAGACATATGTGTGTATTTATATAAATAGATATACTTATAGATCTATATATTTATATTACTATATGTATGTATATGTGTGTCCACATATATGTATTTATGGGTATATGTATACACACAAACACACACACATATATCCACATACCATATTATGTGCACTTCTGTTTATCAGTTATTTGTTTGGAGATGGATAGCATCTTCCTTCACAGGTCCTTTGTAGTTGATTTGATTATTTGTAATATTTAGAATAACTGTCATTTACAGTTATTGTTCAAACAACAATGTTGTTACTGTATACAATGTTCTCTTGGTTCTGCACATTTCATTCATCTTTATTTCATGCAAGTCTTTCCATGTCTTTCTAAAATCAACCATTACAGTAGTAATATTCCATCACAATCACATACCACAACTTGTTTAGCCATTCACCACTAGATGAGCATCCTCTCAATTTCTGTTCTTTGACACCACAAAGAGAGATGCTGTAAATATTAGAATATAGAGGTTCTTTTCCTTTTTCCCTGATCACCTTCAGAAACAGACCTGACGGTGGTACTGCTGGGTCAAAGGGAATAATACAGAGTTCTATATCTCTTTGGGCATAATTCCAGACAGTTCTCCAAAATGATTGGATCAGTTCACAGTTCCACCAATAGTTTATTAGTGTCCCAATTTTTCAATATCCTCTCCAACATTTGCCACTTTTCACTTCTCTCATTTTAGCCAGTCTGATGGGTGTGAGATGATATTTCAAAGTTGTTTTAATTTGCATTTCTCTAATCAATAATGATTTAGGGCATTTTTTCATATGAATATAGATAGCTTTGATTTCTTTTTTTTTTTAAAGCAATTGGGGTTAAGTAACTTGCTCAAGGTTACACGGCCAGGTGTTTCTGGGTGGGTGCTAAGTGTTTGAGCCCAGATTTGATCCCAGGTCATCCCGACTCTGGGGCCAGTGCTCTTACTCGCTGAGCCACCTGGCCACCCTGATAGCTTTGATTTCTTCATCCAAAAACTGCCTGTTCGTGTTCTTTGACCATTTTATCAGTTGGGGAATGACTCATATCCTTATAAATTTGACAGAGTTCTCTATATATTTGAAACATCCAAATATCCAAGAAACTATCTGTAAATTTCCCCCCAAAATTTTCTGTTTTCCTTCTAATCTTGACTACATTGATTTTATTTGTACAAAACATTTTTAATTTAGTGTAATTAAATTATACATTTTATATAAATGTATACATTTTATATTATAATTATACATTTTACATCTCATAATGCTCTCTATCTCTTGCTTATTCATAAATTCTTCTCCTATCCAAAAGTATGATAAGTAGAAAATTCACTTTTAAAAACATGTTGTGGTAAAATATATCAGGTGCTTCAGTTCTGGATGCTTTGAGTAAAAGATCAAAATGATAATGATAGGAGCCCACAGATTGGATAAAAACACTTTTCTACATAGACTTCAGTTATTTGTGTAACTAAAGATGTAGTCTGAAGCAGAATATAATTTCTAAAATCCTGCCTTCCCCCTTATATTTTCATCAAGGATACCTTCACTGTGTACATAGATAATTCTCATAAACATTTTATAGACATGAGAAAGTCAGCACATAAATTGTCATTATGATGCGTGTCTTGACTGCTTTTTTGTGGCAATAATACCATCCATGTGGGGGCTCTCAAACTTATGACTTCAGTGTCAGCAACTCCTGACCCAATGTTAAACACTTTGCTAAATGAGATGTGCCTGTCAATATGACATTAAATCTGCTGACTGGATTATAAGACTTTCAATACACACTCACATTGTTAATCATAAAAATATAATAACAATTACTTAATGTTTAAGGTTTATGAAGCACTCTCCTCGCACATCTGTCAAGTAGGTAGTATAAGTGTTATTTCTGTGTTCACATAATAGCCTGAGAAGGTAACTTAACTCAGGGTAACATGGCTATTTGGGGTCAGAGACAGAACTTAGAGTCAGGTCTTTGGGCTCCAAGTTCAGTTGCTTCTCATTAGCATACTGCCTACACCCCTCCATCTTTAACACTTTTCCATCCCTGATATGAAGCTTTGGTTGAGAAACAGAGGGATTCCACAGCACAGAGAAGTTGGGGAAAACTGACCTAATCTAGTTCCTTTATGTTTATAGATGAGGTAATGAGTGAGGCCCAGGGAGTTTGAGTAACTTGGTTGAGGTGACAGAGTGAGTTAATCATAGAGCTAAGATTCTGACCTCAAGGCCCAATTTATAGACATTTCCTGTTATATCATACAGTGTAAAGCTAGCAGTTTCCTGGTTTGTTTGTTTTTTCAGCTATAAATTTGGTACTCAAAAATACCTTAAGCCTGTGTTTTGTTTCCTAACTGTAATTTTGAATAACTTAGTGTACTTCAATTTCCTTATCTGTTTAAGAGGCTATTTAACAAAATGCATCTACAGATAAAGATCTGTAGATCTGCAGATAAAGACATGCAATATTCCCTTCTTCCAACAAGTATTTGAGAGGATATTTTATTCATAGTGCTGGAAGTTCTATGAAGAACTAGAATAAGAAAAAAAGTGGACTACTTCCTGTTTTGAAAGTTCCTTTCTGCTCCCTGTGTATGTCTGACATTATCTGATGAAACTGAATATTCAAAGGTTTAAAATAAGCTAGTTGCATGACCTTTGGGCAAGTTTTTTTATCCTCTCTGGTCCTCATTTTTTTTTTTTAAGCAATCGGGGTAAAGTAACTTGCTCAAGGTTACACGGCCAGTTATTTCTGGGTGTGGTGCTAAGTATCTGAGCCCAGATTTGATCCAGGTCATCCCAACACTGGAGCCAGTGCTCTTACTCACTGAGCCACCTGGCCGCCCCTCTGGTCCTCATTTTCTTCATCTGTAATATGAAGCAGTGGGATTAGAATCTTAGAATCTGCATTCAAAGAAAGAACTGATAAATAGAAAGTATGTATAGAATAATTTTACATACATACATATATATGTATATATATGTGTGTGTGTGTGTGTATACATACACACACATACACATGTATTTGTGTCTAATGGTAACCATCTCTAGGGAATGGGGAGAGAAGAAAAAGGAAAAAAATTTACATGATAACTTTATTATATATTTAAAAGGAATAGCAAGTTATACATAATAAATTTGCATTTCGTGTGTTATCATCTTTTTTATTATGCTGTGTTATGAAATTGTTTGTTTGAATTCCATAAATTAAAAATAAGATGAATTTTTTTTGAGGAAGGAAAGCATGGCAATTAAGATTAAGTGACTTGCCCAAGGTCACACAGCTAGTAAGTTTCAAGTGTCTGAGGTTGGATTTGAACTCAGGTTCTTCTGACTCCAGGGCTGGTACTCTATTCACTGCGCAACCTAGCTGCCAAATAAAAATTTTTTTGGAGGGGGGAAGGCAAGGCAATTGGGGTTGAGTGACTTGCCCAAGGTCACATAACTAGTTAAGTGTCAAATGTCTGAGGTTGCATTTGAACTCAAGTCTTCCTGATTCCAGGGACAGTGCTCTATTCACTGTGCCACCTAGCCACCCCCAATAATAAAGTTATGGGAAACTCAAATGTTATCTACTTAAATTATGAGTCCCTTTTTGCTACTTCTGTCATCTAAGTAACCATCATAGGTGGAAAAATTTGTAATATGGCTTCTGGTAGAAAAGGGCCATATTACGGGAAGAACAGTTTAAGGGGGGAAAGAGACCCTTCTGTTTTTCCAAATAAAATATATTCTATGGTGACTCACTTCTTGGGGTTCCTTTTAATAGATTTTACATGGTTTTTGCACAAACTTTTTTTTCTCTCAAAAGTACTATTTTCATGTACACATTTACTTTAAAAACAGGGATAATTACCATAAAACTTGATGAAAAAATACCATGGTACCAACAACTATGTTTTTTAGCAACTGTGAGTTGCCATTTCAGTTGTTTACTTTAATGGATCAACACTAAACTTCAGCTAATATCACCTTTGAAGAAGAATAATCAAAATTCATCAACTGAACTTTAGTCATCAGGTTAATTCCCTGTCTCTCTAAGGGACTGATGCCTTTATTCAGAACCCTAGGCAAGCATGCTGGGGTAGGGGTGGCAGGACACTCCAGTCTGTCTCAATACTTGCAAGATGAGGCTGGAGGGACCAAGGGGGAGGGAGGGAAAAAGTGGGACATTTTATAGCAATTATGACCATCACAGAACCAAAGTTTTGAAGAAGCAACAGTCCAAGAAACACGCATTAAACTGCCACAGAATGAAGCCTGCCTTGTTTAATGTGTTGTGAGAAATCAAAGGAAAAACAGTGTTAAGTATCTGAGGAGCTCAGTAAGAAGAGCCAACAGCCCCCCAGCTGATGTGATCGGATAACGTGCTGTTGGCAGAGCTGGCTCAGATAACTCAGTTGAGCTTTCCGACTACAGAGGCAATCTCTCACAAATCCAACAGATCTGTCACACAAAACTGAAGAAATGTGAACGGGCATGCTAACGAGTTCACCTCCCATGTGATGAACCAGCTTTATGAATAAAGCCAGAGCAGGCCCATCTCACCAAAGGAGACTGAAAAAGCATCGTCCACTGCAAATGCAGCCCATGCAGAGCACATATGAAGCGGTCATGATCCTGCACTCCCGGTTTTTGGATGCTAGCATTCCAGATGGAATTTCAACAAGCAAGCCACAGAAATCCTGAATGAGTGTTTCTATTCCCATCTCAGCAACCCTTACCCCAGTGAGGAAGCCAAAGAGGAGCTAGCTGACCAAGAAAGGTGGCATTACAATGTTTCACAGGTGTCAAACTGGTTTGGAAATGTGAATCTGGTACAAGAAGGACATAGGTAACTTTCAAGAGACAGCCAGTATTTATGCTACCAGTGTGTCAGCCCATAGAGACCAAGCTAACTCAGTCTCGACTCCCAATTCAACTGGTTCTTCCAGTTCTTTTAACATGTCAAACTCTGGAGATCATTCATGAACATGCAGTCACTCAATGGGGATTCTTCCAAGGGGTCCAAATTGGAGCCAACATGCATTCACAGGTGGCTACCCTTCATTCATTGTGTTATCAGCCAGAGAGAGGGATACAGTGATGAACTTGCAAACAGTCAGATGTACAGTCCACAGGGTACCAGTCTTGGGAGGCAGCATGGCACAGTGGATAGATGACTGACCTTGGAAAAAGGAAGAACTGTGTTCAGGTCCTGCCCCTGACACAGCTGGCTATGTAAACATGAGCTAATGGAGGTTGGCAGGATGCTACTACCCTTTCTTCAGTGACCTCCCTGGCTGTGTTCACTCTGATACCTCCAACTGATCTCCCAGCAATTACATCACTGACTGATATCATGCCCCAAACTGGGGGGCTAGGACAGGAGGGAGTGTCTCTCGTCAGTGCTGAAAGCAGTCAGACTGGAGGTCAAAGCAATCAGCAGGCACCATAAGGGTCTCCTCTTCTCATCTTCCAGATGCTATTTTACCTTCTACCAGCCCTGTTTGCTTCATCCTCCCTGCACCTTTCTCTTGCCCATGACTTCTGCAACATCACTGAAGGATATTTTCAACCGTTAAAGGCATTTTTAAAAAGAGGAAAAGGATGAATTACCAAAAAAAGTTAATAAATGTACTTAATACGTTTAAAGAAAATTGCTATGAATTGTCATTTGAGTTGTTCATATTAGTGGATAAACACTAAACTTCGGCTAATATCAACTTTGAAGAAGAATAATCAAATTCATTAACTGGGCTTTAGACTCCAGGTTAATTCTGTCTCTCTACAGATTGATGCCTTTATTTAGGATCCTGGGCAAGCACGTGAAAATTCTGGCTCAATCATATTCTCTACATGTAAAATGCAAGATTTTTGAAACTGTGGAAAATTTAGACACTCGATTCCCCATCCCCCTCCGACCAAGTATGCCATAATTAAGGTAGCTCTCTCATACACATGAATCCTTTAGGAGTAGAAGTTACTAAACAGAGGCACAGTTTTAAAGTATTATAACTTTTCTTTACCTCATTTAGAACATGTTTACTTAGAGTTGACTATAGATGAATACTTTCTACCTTTCTTCTGTCCTTAATATGTTATCATTATGGTAATCTGGATCCTTGTGTTGTCTGTGAACATGGATTATGTTTTATCTAGTCTTTTTTTTTTATCACCTTAAGTACCGCTACAATGCTTTGCCCATCAGAGGTAGATACTCAGATGTTTGAGTAAGTGTAAAATTCACTAAACATGAGTTTCTTCATTTTTGAAATGGGGATGGGATTTCTTGAAATACCTCATGAGGTTACTGGGGAAATTGTTTTGCAGTAGAGCATTTTTTTTTTAAGAATAACTACGAGTCTGGGGGTGGCTAGGTGGCACAGTGAATAGAGCACCGGCCCTGGAGTCAGGAGGACCTGAGTTCAAATCCAGCCCCAGACACTTAACAAAAATAAAAACTAGCCATGTGACCTTGGGCAAGTCACTTAACCCCAATTGCCCTCCAAAAAGCAAAAAAAAAAAAAAAAAGAATAACTTGAGTCTTCATAAAAGCAGGGAAAGGGGAAGAAGGGAATAAACATTTATTAAGGGCCTACTATGTGTTAGGTACTGTGTGAAGCATTTTACAAATATTATCTCATAACATGATAAGTACTGTTATTACTCCCCATTTTACAATTGAGGAAACTGAGACAGACAAAGATTAAGTGATTTTTCTCAAGGTTACACATCATGAAAGCCCCTACCCTCAGGATTCCACCTTCTATGCTAAAATTCTGTTAATGAGCATTCACTAAAACATAGTTCTTTGATTTCATCTGGAGGGATGTCATTCTTGTTGACTTTTGTGGCTTAAAAGTATGATTTTTTCTTGAATAATCATTTCTTTTTTTGCCCTCCCAATATCATATATCTCATTGATATAATAATGATAAAAGCAACTTACATCCTCTCTTTGAATCATCTTGACTTCCAACTCATCAATTTCCCAGCTCTCATGAATTTCCATCTTAGGAAGACCTGAGTTCAAATTTGGTCTCAGACACTTACCAGTTGTGTGACCCTAGGCAAGTCATTTAATCTCCACTTCAATTTCCTCAACTGCACGGGGATAATAATAGCCCCTACTTCACAGGGTTTTTGCGAGGATCAAATGAGATAATATTTGTAAAACCATTAGCACAGTGCCTGGCACGTAGCAGGCACTGAATAAATACTAATAAATCCCTTCTCCTTCTCTTCCACACTTAGATCTTCTCTGAATACATTTTTAGCTCACAGAATTCTGGGGGTATGGTGACATCTGTAGGAATACAACGTGGGTAGTTGTTCCTATAGATGAGAATAAGGTAAAATGCTTATGTGTATGTGCACTCATACATTCTGTGTGTGTTTATATATTGTCAACCATTCCTAAGTTCATTTGTAGAAAGACAAATTTAGGCTGAATATGAGTGTTTATTTCTCTCAAAGCCTGCAGAGCATCCATATAGAGATACAGATGGGAGCTCATTGTGAGATAATGAACTCAAGAATGGACAAAGATTTTTATATCTTCCCTTTCACCTCTCCTTCCCTTCCTGGCTCAGGATGCCTATGTCAGCCAGAATTATAGCTTCTATGTGGTTAACCCTGATATGAGAAGGGAATTTAAGTGAATAGAGTGTAAATACAATAAGACAAAGCAATTGACAAAGTGTCAATTAAAATTACAATCCCAGGATATGTGTGTTTCCTTTACCATTAACATGACATAGCATAGTATATGTCCATAAACCTTTAGGATGAGAAAAGTCCCATTATTCAAAGTAGTGTCTGGTCAAGGTGCCTTGTCCTTAGTAGTCATTAACAAAAGATTGAATGTTGACACAGGAAGGGGCATTTTGAGTTCCCTCAGAGAACAGAGCATGTCTGTTGTGCCAAAGTATGCAGAGCGTTATGGTAGATTAAGCTCAGAGTGGGCCACAATGTCTCTCCTGATTGGCCAGCCCAGGTTTTAGACCTTTCTCAGATCTTGGGGGTTCAAAATGGTTTGGGGAGGGGTCTACTATATGTGTGTGTGTATACACAAACATGTGTATTATATATACATATACATACATATATAGATATACACATATGCATGCATATATATTTTATATATATACACATATATATCTTTAATCATCAGGTTGTATAGAGTAAGGGTGAGACTGTCATCAAGAGGATTTGGTGATTGACTTTGTGCAAATGGGAACTAGGAATTGGTCCTCCTTATCAAAATGACAGGAAGATACACTACATGCTAAGATCCATAGTTTTCTTATCATTTTACTTTGTCCTTCATCTTTTACATTTTCTGTGAAAGATGAACTATCTGACATGATCTGAGCCTCAGTAAAACTGAATTTGTGATAGAGGGGCATTTTATTTATGATAGGAAGAGACGCTATCAAGGAAGGGAATCTGTGCTAGGGGTTTGATACCATATTAAAAATAATTTGGTGTTGATTCTGAAATGTTAATTTCAAAAACCCTGAGTTGCTTGAAATACAAGTTGAAATCCATGGCTGGGAGAGCCATCTGGCTACCACATCTGTCTTACTGCTGATTGCCACAACTAAGTTCACTTATCACCACCTGATTTTAGCAGGTAATTCTTGTTGTTCATCCCTCACTGCTTTATATACATCCCTCCCAAAGCTGGTCTTCCCAAAGGATGCTTTTCCTGGATAGAGGCTAAAATTACTTGCTGACAGCTTTTGAATGAGATTAGAATTATGTCTAGTTCAGAATTTGGCAACCTTTCATAAGTCATGTGCCAAAACCTGACTGTACCATTGTATAACTGTGTGATCTTGAACTCAGTCACTTAACCTGTAAGCCTCAATTCCTTCATCAATAAAATAGGAAGATTGGACTAGATCGGGGATCAGCAAACTATGGTGGAGGTACAGATTTGACCCTTGGGCAATAGTTTTCCAATCTCTGGACTAAGATGATCTCCAGGTTCTTAAATTCTTTGAGTCTAGATCTTCATTTGTTGTTGTTGCTGAAAATTTATTTCATTTGTGTAGAGAATGTTTCTGTCAGCGCAGATTTTCTGCAACTTAACAGTCTTACAGACTTGCCTAGGCTTGTAGTAGGCTAAGTGACTTGCTTACCTCAGACAGATGTATTCAGCATGTGTATCAAAAATGGAACTTGAAGCTGACACCAAGGCTGGCTCTCTAATTCTCCAGGCTATATTAGTACTGTATTTTAACATTTGGACAATCTCCCACTGTATAGAACTAAACTAATGCATTATTATATTACATATTTAAAGTAAATATGGTTTTAAAATATTTAAGAAACCTAATTTAAAGTTAAAATGAGTATGCTCTTAGTAACTATGTTCTGTACTGTGTTCCTTGGGTTCTTCCTGGACACATCCTGGACACATTTAATCTTCTTCCTTTGCTTCAATAGACTCACTGTGTGGCTGACCTTCTAGTCCCTACCCAGAACATATTCCTTACCTCCAGTTATATAGGATATCCCTCCCCTTTGGAGGTATCGGTCCAGACCAGCCCTTAAGTGGATGAAATTCAGTAGTGATAAATGTAAATAAAACCCAGCAACGCAAGATGGAAGAGGCAACTCTAAATGAATCTGGTGTCGTAGGGTTTTTTTGGATCATAGGCTCTGTGTATGGTAGTATGTAGTATGGTAGCCATAAATGCTAATGTGACCTTGGATTCCATGAAGACGGGGCGTGGCTTCCGGGAATGGAGAGGTTACAGTCCCGCTCTATCCTGCCCTTATCAGACTTCATTTGGAATATTGTGTTTGGTTCTGGGCTCACTGCATTGATACAGCCACTAGTCTGCTATAGGCCCTTATCACCTCATGCCTGAATTTTTACATCCTTCTGGTTGTCTCCCTGCCCCAAGAGGCTCCTCACTGTACTTCCTCTTCTCCTTAGTTGTCAGAGTGATTTTCCGAACTATGTCACCTTCCCACTCAAAAACTCCAAATTGCTCAAACATATATACTCTGTTATTTAAAGCTTTCCTATTCCTCTTAGACTTTATTCCCCCTCATATATTTTACAATCCAGTTACATTGGCCTATTCACTGTCCTTTGCATTTTGCTTCATTTCCCAATTCTGCCTGGAATGCTGTGCCTCCTCACATCTGCCTTTTGGTTTTTCTGACGTCCTTTAAGATTCACCTCAGATTCCGCCTACTACAAAAAGCCTTTCCTGTCCTCCATCTTCTAGTGATTTTCATCTGAGATTACTTTCCACTTACAGGGTATATGCGCACGCGTGTGCGTGCATGCGTGTGTGTGTGTGTGACCAGAGTATCTCAAAAGTCTTAGTGAGGTTTTGATCTATATCTCATATAGTGTCTATCTACTTTGTATATACATAGCTGTTTGCACTTTTCTCTCCCTTTAGAATGTTAACTTCTTGAGGTCAGGGATGGTATTTTTGCCTTTCTTTTGTGCTTAGCCAGGTGCCTCAAATACAATAAATGCTTATTGACTTACACAGGAGGATTGGTTGAAATAACTGGGCTTGTTTAGCCTGGAGAAAAGAAGACTGGAGTAGGGATAGGGGCATGATAGTTATCTTCTGGTATTTTAAGGGCTGTCACATGGACAAGAAATTTAGACTCCTTTCCCTTTGGCCCCAGAGGGCCAAGTTGAGCAATGAATGGGAATTGCAAAAGTGTTAAATTTAGGTTAGATTTCAGGAAAAAAATGAACAACTTCCTAACAGCTTAAGAAGGTCAAAAGTGGGATGGGCTGCTTTGAGAGGTTGTGGGTTCCTCGTTTGGAGGTCATTAGGTAGAGGTCGAATGAACACTTGGCAAGAGTGTGATAGTGGGTATTCTTTTTATGTTTGAGTTGGACTACATGGCTGCTAGTGTCCTTTCCAACTCAAATTCTGCCTCTGTGACCTTTGGTAAGCTAATAATGGTCTTTGTTTAAGACCCTGTTTTTCTGGATGTTTGAGAATTTTCCAACACTTCTCATTGTTCAATTATGCACTCCATTAACCAAACCCATCCTTTCTTTTTTCCTCCTTCCCCCTTTTTCTTCATACATTTTCCTTCTTTGGTGAAACTGAGGTTGAGCAAACAAAGGTTCCGGTTACACTGACCTTGGGTTGTTTACATTTTTCCTATAGTCCACATGAAATCTTTTTTTATTTAATGTTACTTTTTTGGGCATGAAGTCCTGGATATTGTTGTTTGTGGAATGGACACTGAATTGGAACACAGGAAACTACCGAGATTTGAATCTTCACTGATTATAGCCCTGTAACTGTTGACAAGTCATTTCAGTTTCATTATCTGGAAAGTGATGATACTGTCTCACAGAGAGAACATGAGGATCAGATGAAATAATGTTGTGTGTAGCTATCATGTTATCACTCTTGTTTGACCCCTACCCCAGCTACTGACTCCCTGCATAGGTGGGTTTTCTGGCTTAAATGTTCCTTTCTTCTATCGCCTCATTCATTTTCTATTCTTCAAGCCCCCCCAGCAAGAGTTAGTACTCTGGCAGATCACTTCAGTGTTCTATTTCACTTTTCTGAAATGGTCTCTTCTCAATTGTCTCCTCAAAACTTTATTTCTAATAGTTATACCCAGACTAACAAGGGCTTGTGATTAACACTATCTATAAAGACAAAGTAATATTTAAGCAAAGAAAGATGTCCCAGAGGAAAAGGTCTCAGACTTTTATGAATGAGCCCAAGTGAGAAGAGACAAAATTATGACTTTGAGGTTTGTATGCCTGATTGGCTCCCCCAAAACTTTGCCCTTCCTTTCTTCTAGTCTGTGGGTTATATAACATCTTGTTAAATGCTAAGCTCCTCTTTGAGTCCTGGACTTACACTGACTTCACTGGGCAACTGTGCACTCTACTACCTCTGGCTTCAGGTTTGACCATCATTCTCAATGTGGGCACTGCTATGCTTTTGAGAAAAACCCTTGCCATAGGACTGTAGTCCTTCAGGCCTCCTCTCCCAGGCAACAAGGAAGTCAATAGGATTGCCATTATGCAAGCTGGTGCCCTTTAGGCATCAGATTCTCCTTCCGGCAGTTCTTCTTGGAACAAGCCTGAGTCCATTTGGTGAGACACCTCATCCTAGTTTATAGTGACTTTTCCAGTGTAATTCCCGCATCTTCACCTCTGCAGGATAGACCATAAGTAGGCAACAACTACCCACCCAATTTGCAGTTCTCGGGTTCTGGGCTCTCCAGGTTCTTTAGATGCTCTCCCATTGGTCCCTTCAAATAAATGGGTGGGGAAAAGCTGCAGAGAGAGTCTGTGCTCTGGGGACAAGTCTGTCGTCTCTATGGCTTGCTGAACTGTTTTCCTGGACAGGCAAGTGAGCTACTGCCAGTTTTTCATCCTTTATCAGAATAAAATGATCTGCTCGTCTGGAGCAACCTCTCCCTTCTGTTGTAAATGCACTCTCAGCGGAGTACATCCTTACATACTAAATCACTCTGCAAACCTTAAATCATTGTATAAATGTCAGTGACCAGGAATAGTGGTAAAATAGCATGGCATATTCACATTTTCCCACTGCCTTAATCTGTTCTTCTATAAGAGGCAGTATGGTATAGTGGATAAAGGGCTGGCCTTGGATTAACCTCTTTTCTTGTTGCCCCCAGAAAACTGTCTAACATTATAAATTAAAGATGAAGTGTAAATCAGAGGGCTATTCCTTCTGCTGATGAAATCACAGGTCTTGACAAAACAAAACACTATTTTTTAATACATTTGCTCCTTATGTGTATTGCTAACATTGGTTAGAATTCCTTTTCTCTGTATAATAGTCTACTTTTTCTTTCTATTTTTTTTTCAACTGGTAGGAAAATTTTGCTTGTAAGAATGCTTTCATATATTTAGGAGTCACGATACTTGAGAAAACATTGCCTGTTCAATGTTTTTCATTTCTGGTCCCAGTTGCATGAATGAAACATAACTTTTCACTTGGCTTACTTTCATTTCAAACATAGAAGTTTGTTTAAATAGTTTCCCAGTAGGTTTTGGTTTTGAATTACTACTTGCCTTTAACACATATGCATGTGTACAAGTACCACACACACAGACACACAGACACATCCCCTACCCCCTAAATATTTCAGCAGTTTTTTTCTTGGGGATTTTTAAGAAGGACTAGACTGAGAAGAAGGATGAGAAATGAAAGTTTTATTGAATCATAAGATCTAAAATTGAAAAGGAACTTAAGCAATCACCAGTTCAAATTCCCTTAATTTAAGGATGAGGAAAGAGGATCTGAGATGCACAGTGACACTTCCCAGCAGTAAGTAGCAGGCCCCTTATTTGAACCAGGGTCTGCTACTTACTGGGCCTCTGATGCTAAATCCAATGTTCTTGTATCCTCTCACCATCATATCACAATGAGCCCCTGGGTACCACCACACAACCTTGTGTTTGAATGTAAAAAAAAAAATACTCATGTTTCTTTGAAGTATAACAATGACACATTCAAATCTCATGTTACAAACTTTGCATGACCCTAGTCAAATCACTTAACTAGGGGCTCAGTGCTCTCAGCAACCTTCTAACAAGTGAATCGCCTAGAAAATGCTCGCTTGCATTTGTAGAGGGAATATCCTTACCCTAGTACGCCAATGAAAGAATATTTCAGCCCCTAACCTTATCACTACCCCTGTCCCTAATATATAGTGCATATTTGAGAATCCTATTCCATCTAATATTTTTTCAAAGGTAACAATTTAGGATAGTAAGCATCTTCCTTTCATCTGTTTTTATTACAGAAGATTCCTGATGTAGATTTAAAAATTATGTTTGGATCCATTTTCCTCCTTTTTATGTATATGACATTGCTTGCCAAATTCTCAAAACAAAATTAATTTTTATTCATTTTAATTTAATTCACTTAATATTAAAAAAAATCTATCTTTTGGGTCAGTTTTTTTTTTTGGTGGGAATAAATAATCACAAAATCAAATGACAATAATATTGCATCTGTACCCAAAACTTCCTCTTCTTTTCATACCAAAAACTGAGTGTAACATTGGCACTTTTCAAACACATTCTAAATACCTGCTGAAAGTAAATCCAGCATTTTATTGAAATAGCTGTTTCAGGGGCTGAGCCAAGATAGTGGAGTAAAAGCAGGAATTTGCTTCAGCTCCTGCTCCAACCACCTCCAGTACTGGTAAAAAAATGAATCTAAACACATTTTAGAGCTACAGAACACACAAAGTGACAGAAACAAATCTCCCACTGAAGGCAGCCTGACAGGCTGACGGGAAGGGTCTCTCACACCTTGTTGGGAGCCAAGCACAGTCCCGCGTGAGCCACACCAGACTTAGGGAGGCACAACCAGCATCTCAGACTGGCCAGAGCAGACTCCAGGAGAGTGAATCACCAACAGCTGTGGTGGTTTCCAGACTTCTCAACCCATAAATGCCAAAGAGAAAGTAAAAGATTAGTGGGAATTCTGTTGTGTGGCTGCCTCCAGAGCTCCTGGGGGACCAAGCGACCATTCAGAGGGTAATCGCTTTTGCTTTGACCTGCTTGGATCTGGGTTACAGTCTGGGGTAGTGGTCCTGGGGTGTGTGGCCAGTGTTCCGGAGCTTGTGGTGGCTGCAGAGAGCCCTCCTCAGATCCTTTGACAACTGTGAAAACCCCAGCAATTTGGGACACAGCTCTCTCCACTCTGGAAGCAGAGTTCTACTCTGGCAAAGAGCTCAAAAGTCAAGTAATTGGCAGGCAAGATGAGTAAGCAGAGGAAACAGAATCAGACCACATAATCGTTTTGGGGGGACAAAAAGGATCAAAACATGGAACCAGAAGAAGAAAACAAAGTCAAAACTCTTGCATCAAAAGCTTCCAAGAAAAATATGAATTGGTTGCAGACCATGGAGGAGCTCAAGAAGGATTTTGAAAATCAAGAAAGAGAAGTGGAGGAAAAATTGGGAAGAGAAATGAGAATGATGCAAGAAAATCATGAAAAGAGAGTCAACAACCTGCTAAAGGGGACCCCAAAGAATACTGAAGAAAATAACACCTTAAAAAATAGACTAACTCAAATGGCAGAAGAGGCCCAAAAAGCCAGTGAGGAGAAGAATGTCTTAAAAACTGAATTGGCCAGATGGAAAAGGAATTTCAAAAGCTCACTGAAGAGAATAATTCCTTCAAAATTAGATTGGAGCAAATGGAAGCTAATGACTTTATGAGAAATCAAGTTACTATAAAACATATCCAAACAAATGAAAAAATAGAAGGCAATGTGAAATATCTCATTGGAAAAACCACTGACCTTGAAAATAGATCCAGGAGAGATAATTTAAAAATTATTCGACTACCTGAAAGCCATGATCAAAAACTTCAAGAAATTCTCAAAGAAAATTGCCCTGATGTTCTAGAACCAGAGGGCAAAATAGAAATTGAAAGAATTCACCAATCACCTTTTGAAAAAGATCCCAAAAAGAAAACTCTTTGGAATATCATAGCAATTCCAGAGTTCCCAAGTCAAGGAGAAAATATTACAAGCAGTCAGAATGAAACAGTTTGAGTACCGTGGAAACACAAATCAGGATAACACAAGATCTAGCAGCTTCTACATTAAGGGATCAAAGGACTTGGAATATGATATTCCATAGGTCAAAGGAGCTAGGATTAAAACCAAGAATCACCTACCCAGCAAAACCAAATATAATGCTGCAGGGGAATTTTGGTCATTTAGTGAAACAGAGAACTCTCAAGCATTCTTGATGAAGAGCTGAAAAGAAAATTTGACTTTCAAATACAAGAAGCAAGAGAATCATGAGAAGGTAAACAGGAAAAAGAAATCATAAGGAACTTAATTAAAGTTGAACTATTTACATTTGTGTATGGGAAAATGGGAATTGTAAATCATGAAACTTTTTCTCAGTATGAGGTTAGTTGAAGGGAATATAGATAGATAGATAGATAGATAGATAGATAGATAGATAGATAGATATAGGAGGGTGTATGTGTATATAAATATGTATATGAGTGTGTATATGTGTGTACATGTATACATAGACAGAGGGCACAGGATGAGTTAAATAAGAAGGGATGATATCTAAAAAATAAAATGAAGAGGTGAGAGAGGAATTTATTGGGAGAAGGAGAAAGGGAGAGATAGAATAGGATAAATTATCTCATATAAAATAGGCAAGAGAAAACTATCACAGTGGAGGGGAAAAGCAGGAAGGTAAAAGGAATGGGTCAACCTTATTCACATTGGATTTAGCTTAAGGAGAGAATAATATCCACACTCAATTGGGTATCTTACCCTACAGGAAAGCAGGGGGGAAGGGGATAAGAGGGGGGGATGATAGAAGGGAGGGTAGATTGGGGGAGAGGGTAGTCAGAAGCAAACACTTTTGAAAAGGGACAGGGTCAAAGTAGAAAATAGAATAAGTGGAGGGTGGAATAGGATGGAGGGCAATATACTTAGTCTTTCACAATATAACTACTATGGAAACGTTTTGTGTAACTACATATGTTACAACCATATTGAATTGCATGTCTTCCCAGTGGGAGTGGGTGAGGAAGGAAGAAGAGAAAGAATCTGGAAATCAAAGTTTTAAAAACAAATGTTTAAAAAAACTTGTTTTTTTTTTACATGCAACTGGGAAATAAGATATACAGGCACTGGGGTATAGAAATCCATCTTGCCTTACTAGAAAGTTAGGGGGTGTGATGGGGAGGACATAAAAGAGAACAGATTGGGGGAAGGGGTATTCATTAGGCTCGCTGTATTGGGGTAGGGGAAAGATTGGGAGAAAATTTGTAACTCAAAATCTTGTGGAAATGAATGTTAAAAACTAAAAATAAATAAATAACATTTAAAAAAAAGAAATAGCTGTCTCAGAGGTCATCAGCGGCCACTTAATTATTAATTTGGCAAGGAAGCATGCTATTGTAGTGGAAAAGGCACAGAACTTGGAGTCTACAGACAAGCACACAAATGTTACCTCTCACACTAATTAGCTCTGTCCCCAAAGACAAGCCATTTGACAACTCTGAGCAAGTTTCTTTAGCTACCTGTGTGCTCAAGGGCAAGTCACTTGGTCACCCTGGGACTCAGTTTTCTTATGTGTAAAAATAAAGGCCTTGGACTACATGACCTCTAGGGTTCCCTCTAACTGCAAATCTTTGGGGCTATGGTTTGTAAAACGGGGATATGACTTTAACCTTTCTGGGGAGTTGTAAGATAAGGGTTAAAGCATAGTGTGAAATATTATCTGTTATTACAGGTAATCAGTGGCCTCTCTATCTCTCTTCTCCCTTGACCTTTCATCCCCTCACTTTGAATACTCCTTTCTCTTACATAATTTTCTCCTTACATGATTTATGTGAGTCTTCTCTCCTGATCCTCCTGCCTGTCTGATTACGTCTTTTCAGTCCCTTTTGCTGAATTGCTTCTGTCTCCTGCCCCCTAAAAATGGATGCTATTGGCGGCAGCTAGGCAGCAATGAATAGAGCACCAACCTTGGAGTCAGGAGGACCTGAGTTCAAATTTGGCTTCAGATACTTGCTACTTACTAGCTGTGTGACCTTGGGCAAGTCACTTAACCCCCAATTGCCTCGCTTTCCTCCCTTCCCCCCAAAAAACAAAGCATAATGTATTTAATGACTTTAATACTGAATAATAAATAGAATAATTAAAAAAAGAATGGATGCTGCTCGTAGTTCTCACCTAGGCCTGCATTATTCTTCCTCCCTAGGTGGTCTCGTGTGCTCCTAAACAGTTAGTTCAGTGACCAACTCCATGTATATGGCTCCCACCAGTTATCATCTCCTTACTGATCTCCAGTCTCACATCTCCAGTCGCCCTCATGGGATATGTCCATCTGAATGTCTACCTGATGCTGAGGTTGTTTAAAGCTGGACTCCCCTCCCCCCACCCCCAACTCTGTGCATTCACACACGAGAGCTTCTGTGCTTGCAATACACTTCATTTGATCACCTTTCAGAATCTTTATCTTCCTTTAGCACCAGGTGTTAAACTCTATGTAGGATTTCTTGTACCTCTCCCCAGGCTGACAGTGAACTTTCCCTCATTAAATATTATTAGAACATTTTATTTTGGATGTGTCCTTTGTCCCTAATCAGGTGGCTCAGTGGATAGAGCTCTGGTGTGGAATCAGTAAGACTTGAGTTCAAATCTAGCCTCAGACAGTTAGTAGCAGTGTGGTCCTGAACAAGTTATTTAACCTCTGCATGCCTCAGTTTCCTTAACTATAAAATGGGGGGGGGTGTAGTAATAACAACTACCTCACAGGGCTGTTTTGATATTTGAAAATATTTGTAAAGCACTTAGTACAGTACCTGGTATATAGGTGCTTAATGAACGCTCTCTTCCCTATCTTCCCCGTCCCCTCTCTTCTTCCCTTCCTCTTTTCCATCATTTTCTACTTTTTTTTTTTTAACAAAGCAACTGGGGTTAAGTAACTTGCTCAAGGTTACACAGCCAGTTATTTTTGTGTGGGTGTTAAGTATCTAAGGCTGGAACCGATCCCAGGTCTCCTGACTCTGGGGCTGGCGCTCACTGTGCCACCTGGCCACCTCTAAGCAATTGGGGTTAAGTAACTTGCCCAAGGTAACATGGCCAGGTTTTTTGTGTGGGTGTTAAGTATCTGAAGCCAGAACCAATCCCAGGTCTCCCAATGCTGGGGCTGGTGCTCTTACTCACTGCACCACCTGGTCGCCCCCATGTTCTACTTTTTAATAGATTAATCTTTATTCATATTGAATTATTTCACTGAACATAAGGTCTTTGAGGGTAGGGACTTTTTTTTCACTCTTGCCTTTGTATCCCCAAACTTACTACTTAATAGGTGTGATTATTTAATAAATGAGTTAAATCTTATCAACAACATAATTTCTGAAGTGGTTTTTCTGGGTAGCTATTAGGACTTTTAAATTTCCTTAGTTGTTACATTGCTGAAGTGTTTTCTCCCCTATAGAGTGTTAGTACTGGAGAGGACAAATTAATCTAATGCCTTCATCTTTAAGATAAGGAAACAGGCTCACCAAGTTGGAAGCAAATGGGTCAGATAACCTGCCTTCTGGTCCAGGCTTTTTTTTTTTTTTTTTGGTGGGGGGAAGGTAGGGCAGTTGGGGTTAAGTGACTTGCCCAAGGTCACACGGCTAATTTTGGTGTTGTGTCTGAGGCCAGATTTGAACTGAGGTCCTCCTGACTCCAGGGCCGGTGCTCTATTCACTGCACTAGCCACCGCTCCAGAGCTTTTTATTACAAGAAAGTAAAATAACTTAAAATTTAGCCATTTTTTTTTTGGTTTACTTTACTTAAAGTATGTATATACATTTGTTGTTGTTGATCAGTCATTTTTCAGTCATGTCCAGCTCTTTGTGACTCCATTTTGGTTTGGCGTTGGGTTTTTGTTTTTTTTTTGGCAAAGATACTGGAATGGTTTTTTATTTTCTTCTCTTGCTCATTTTACAGATGAAGAAACTGAGGCAAGCAGGGTTAAATGACTTACCTAAAGTCACATAGCTGAGGCCTGATTTGAATTCAGGAAAATGAGACTTTCTGATTCTAGGCCTGGCTTTATGCATTGCAACACCTAACTGCCCTGTGTATAAACAATACACAATAAGAATTAGGAACAGCTGGAAAATTAGCAAAGGCAAGAAAGAACAATTTTATAATATATTAAATGGCCAGAATTTAAATAGCCCTTAAAAATTTACAAAACACTTTACACATATTACCTCAATTGATCACCAGAAAATCCCATGACATAAGGCACTATTATTATCCCCATTTCATAGGTGAGAAAATGAAGCTGAGAGAGGGCTGACTCAGATGATTTGTTCATTGTCAAGTCTTCTAAGAGTGAGAGGTAGCATTCAAATTCTTACTTTCTGCCTCCACATCCAGAGCTGAATGTGCTCTGCCACTTGGCTGCCATAGATTTAGAGTTGGAAGGGATGTTGGAGATCTTACAATTGAGCCCCCTCAACTTATACGTGACTAAAAGGAGGTCCAAAGCAGGTAAGATCATACAGCGGCCCCCCACCCTCGGTTCTGTGTCTTCAGACCCAGAATTCTTTCTGAGGCACCTTGTAGTTCCCCCCAGAAAGAAGGTACCTTGCACTCTTTACCAAGACGATAGAGGTTAAAAAGCCCTTCCATATGCCTACGTGCCCCTATATATTGTTTTGTCTTACAAACTTACAGGTCTTTGTTTCAGAAAACCTGATGGTGACATTGCCGTTGCTTGCTGCCCAGCATGCTTAAGAAACCTGATTGCAAGAAAGAATCTTTGGATCTTCATGTCAACTGCAGTTGGCATCACAGAGTTCGATGGACCTGGCTTCCACTGGAATGGAAGGTTATGATGAAAACTCCCTCACAGAAGAATGTGAAATACAGGTACCTTTTCAGAGTCCACTTAATTTCTCAAAGACCTCACTACTTTACTGCTCAAATAGCCAATTAACTTTTGTTTTGCAAGAGAAATTAAGCTGATTTCCTTTATACAACCATGTTGTTTTGTACTTAAAAATAACATTCAGAACCCAAAATTGACAACCAGCTGCCCCATCATACAGCAGCCACTTAGAATTCTATTGTTGAACCTGATGTTATACTATAGTTAATTAAGGATCTCAGATATCTGGGGTTCATATGATCAGTGACAACAATGCTTAAAAAAAAAAAAAGAACTCCAAAAAGCAAAAAAAAACCCAATCTACAAAGTATTTTATGTGTATTTATTTCATTTGATCCTCACAATAACCCCATGAGTTTAGTGGGGGTAAGTGTTCTTTCAAATTTTAGGGGCGGCTAGATGGCGCAGTGAATAGAGCACTGGTCCTGGAGTCAGGAGGACCTGAGTTCCAATCCTGCCTTAGACACTTAACACAAAAACTAGCCATGTGACCTTGGGCAAGTCACTTAACCCCAATTACCCTCCAAAAAGCAAAAAAATGAATTAAAAAAAACGAACATTTGGATACTCACTTAGATATGTATCTGGTAGTTATTGTAGAAAACTCAATTCTGAAATTAAAAAAAAATTCTTTTAAAACACAAAGTGTGTTGGGCTTCCAAAATTTAGGGGTACTGAAAAGGGTTCTGTGTAAATGATAAAATAGGTATAAAGTTATTAACTTTCTATAGGATTCTAATGGTCTCTGAGGGCCCATCATAGGAATAAAGTTAATTCCTTGCCTTGCAATTTCTGTATGTTATTTTTCCCTATGGTCATCAGTAGTGGAGTTGAATGCAGTAGCATGACCAAACTCGTTTCATTTTGGTCTAGTTTTTTTTTTTTTCAGACTCTTAACTAATGTAGGACCTTTCTGGGAGCCCTATTCTTAAAGACCACTGGAAATAAGTAATTCCTGGGCTCCCCTAGCAGTGTAGGCTTCTTTTCACTGGAACTAAATCTCAAACTCTGTTAGTTTGATAAACAGAGACTCAGATTCCTAGAGCAGGAACACAGAAGCATGCTGCTGCCTCTGAGACCCATTCTGAATCCTCCTCCAGAGCTACTGCTGCAGACACTTGTTGACTATCACTGAGAAAGCCCCACCCTGCCCTGGACTTATGATAGCTTTCTGGTGGTGTGTTGTTAGGGCCTGTTGACTTGAAGCCTTTCAGATGACTATTGCTAATGTGCAGTTTTAGTACATGCAGGAGAACGGGATCAGAGAACAGATTTACACAATAATAAACAATAAAACAAAAATTAAATCAAATGCAAAATTAAAAAGTAAATAAAAAACAATTAGTAACAATAAAATTAATGTATCTTTTTTTTTTTAGAGTTTTTCTACAGCTATTTCAAGATGACCATTTATCACCTCTGACAAATGTATACTGACAACTCCACAGGCCATGAAAGAAATAAATTAATAGTGACAAAAGCACAAGAAAACTACATTCAAAGGAAGCAAGGGCCTCAATTTTTGGTTTGAAATGGTGAGGAGGCTGCTGAGGAGGAAACTCGGTCCTTGTCAGATCAAACCCTTCTTTCTGTTACTCGTTTTTACCCTAATCATATGCTTCTCTGTCTTAAGGATTCATGAAAAGTCACACTTTTTAAATCACAGACATTTAGAGTTGACTAGAGAGAATCCATATAGTAATATTAATTGTACCAAAGTTGTCCTAGGTGACAAAGAAGAAATCCAGAATGTGAAGCTTACTATGCTAACAGTGAAATTTAGACATCTCCCTCGGTGGACAAATGATGATTACATTAATATGACCAAAGACTGTACCACTTTCATTAAGACCCGCAAATATATCATGGAACCCCTTAGCAAAGAGGAGGCAGAATTTCCCATTGCCTATTCAATAGTGGTTTATCACAAAATTGAAATGCTTGATAGGCTCCTAAGAATCATCTACACACCTCAGAATTATTATTGCATTCATGTTGACAAAAAGTCTCCTGAATCCTTTTTAGCAGCAGTGAAGGGCATCACATCTTGTTTCAATAATGTCTTCATTGCTAGTCAACTGGAGGAGGTCGTGTATGCATCATGGAGTAGGGTCCAAGCAGACCTCAACTGCATGAGAGATCTCTACAGACAGAGTTCAAAATGGAAGTATTTGATAAATCTTTGTGGTATGGATTTCCCGATTAAAACCAATCTGGAAATGATAAGGAAGCTAAAGTCTTTAATGAATGGAAACAGCTTAGAAACTGAGAAAATGCCATCCCATAAAGAAGTGAGGTGGAAAAAGCATTATGAAGTCATCGATGGCAAGCTAAAAAACACAGGAAAAGATAAGTCACTTCCTCCGATTGAAACACCCATTTTTTCAGGCAGTGCCTATTTTGTTGTTAGTAGGAGCTATGTAGAATATGTCCTAACCAATGGGAAGATCCTGAAATTAATTGAGTGGGCTAAAGATACATACAGCCCAGATGAATATTTGTGGGCCACAATTCAAAGAATCCCTGAAGTTCCAGGTGCACTTTCTTCCAGTAATAAGTATGATATTTCTGACATGCACGCAGTTGCTAGGTTTGTGAAGTGGCAATATTTGGAAGGAGACATTTTCAAGGGAGCTCCATATCCACCATGTAGTGGGATTCATGTCCGTTCTGTATGTGTATTTGGGGTAGGAGACTTAAATTGGATGCTACAACAGCCCCATTTCTTCGCCAACAAATTTGATATTGATGTTGACTCTTTTGCAGTCCAGTGTTTAGAGGAGCATTTAAGACATAAAGCTTTATATCCGATGGAATACTGAATATGTTTGCTGTAAGAAAAAAGCGAAAATAGCAAAAATGTTTAGAATGTCCTTTATATTTCAGAAACAAACAAACATGGAGAAGCCACATTATGAATTGTCTTTCCTTCACTGGCTACTAGTTTTCTATGGAATGCATTGTTAGAAATACTTTGGAATCAAACTATGAGGTTGGAGTTAAATAAAATGTATATTTGGAGAAGGAAAGGAGGTAGTAATCTTTCCTACTCATGAGTATAATCTAAAAATGATCTCATCCTCTTTCAAAAAGATTTGAATAATGAAGTAAATATATATTTGTATGTATGTATGTTTGCATATCTTTCCATGATGTCAAATTATTTTTTATATGTGTTTGGGTTGAAGATAGATTGTTGGATGTGGAGTCAGGCTTTGTGGTAGATGCAGATGGAAGGAGCAAATTCAAAGAGCTCAGGGACCAAAAATAAGAATTTTTTTTCTCTATGGATTTCAGTGGTGTCAAAGATATTGGAAGAACTTTGGAGTATGAATGTTTTCTTGAACTGAATTAAACTTAAAAGCAACAGCCAATCATAAGGATATAATTTATTTTTAAAAAATATTTTGTGTATATATTGTGCGCTAATTTTGGTGTTCCAAATGAACTATGTGAATCAAAGTTTGATTTTGGTTGGGAAAATTCTGTATTGCACAATGTCCATATGTATATCTTCTCAGGAGACATAAAAGCCAAGTGCCTGAATTTCTAATGTGTAATATTTCAAGTTAATTTCAATATTCGTTTTAATTTTTTTCCAGAACAAAAATTGACAGTTCCTTCTTCATTTGATACCAATGATCTTGTTTCTAAGATTTTTTATGTGTGTTACTCTGTCTCAAACAGTGAAAGTGTAATGAAAAAAAAAATGCCATATATACATGGTGTAGTTCAGGGGTTCTTAACCTGATATCAAAATACTATTTGTTGTTCAAAGATAACTGTATTTAAATATAATTGGTTTCTTTCAAAATCCTGTGTATTTTATTTTGTGCATTTAAAAGCATGATTCTGAGGAGAGGTCAGGAGGTTTCACCAGAATGCCCAAGGGGTCCAGGACACAAAAAAATGGTGAAGTATCTCTTGATCTAGTGTCTTTGCATGAGGAAAACCCAATGTTCATAGAAAGTCAAAATTCATTTGTTAGCCAGTGATCAGGGTTACTAAAAAATGCCAATACAGAAAAGGCCCAATAAGGGTTAGAAAGAAAAAAAACAAATGTAGCAAAGGCACACAGTTTCTAAAGGTAAGTAAACATGCTGCAATGAAGAGCTTAAAAAGAAAGTAAAAAAAAAAAAAAAGGGAAACAGTTTTCCTTGGTAGCTAAATGATAGCTGACATTGTAAATAGTAAAAACTTGTCTGTTTTGAACTAGCAAAGCACAGCATTACGAATAATATATGACATTTATATAACATTTATATATTTTTGAAAAGTACATTATGTAAGTTGTTTCATTTTATCTTCATACTCACTAAGAAGATAGATATATTAGCCTTTTTTTTTCTTTGCAAATGAGGAAACAGGCCCACAGACATTACGTGATTTGTCCAGCGTCACATAATTATTGAATTTAAGTGACTAAAGCATAATTACAAACTAGATATTCCTGACTTCAAGTCCTGAACTCAATCCATTATACATTATATTTTGCTGCCCTCTCCCACATCCACCCCAATTCTCAAGACTATTTGCAAATTTATATCCCAAAGATTTCTTCCTCCTTTGCTATTGTAGTAGTTTCCCTCCCTTGGGAACACACCCCATGCATTGTTCCCTGTCTAGCATAGAGGTATATATGGTGGGGTAAGCCTCAAGCTGTTTGGGAATCTTAGGAATTCTGATGAAAAGTTTAGATTTAGGATAAACAGATTTAATATTGTTGTAAATATACAGTTCTTACTCAAGGCGGGTGCATATACGGCTAAAGTAGGGCCAATTTTCACTTCAACAACTTAATCAAAAGGTAATGTTTTATCCTATATTTGATAACTTAGTGTATGGGGTGTTCAGGGAGGACAAGCACCTCTGGTGGGAGCACTTGCCATGCCAGCCTGCTCATCCACTTCTGGTGCCCATCTTCCCCCAACTCTCACCCGAGGCTCCAAGAAGCTGTATCATGCAGTGACCACACCCTGGTAAAACCATGTGGCAGACAGGCTAAACCAGGCTGAGGGTAACTGATAAACCCATCAGTGACTTAGAGGGATATCTACTCCAAGCATATGAAGACTTTCCCAGTAGTTAATGGGCAGATGAGAACAATTTGTTCCAACAGGCAGCTGATGCAGGTGCTGTGGAGAGCTTAGAGCTTGGTCAGGCATCAAAAATACCAAGGTCACCACTGCATCCTGAGCATCACCAATTGTTCTGAGTTTGGTCTTGCGACTGAACTTCAATGACTGTAAAAGAGAGTGAAGCTGATGACTTGGGGCAACTCTTCCTTAAATCCAGTTCATACATTAGTGAAGACATCATCATGCTGTCATTGGTCCTCTTTGAAAATGAGGGATGAGCAACATTTGATAGTTTCTAAGCCCAGAGATCTTTTAATATCTGAAGTCATGGTGGGATATAGTCTCATGACCTTTAACAAGTGTCAAATGCATGTTGTCTTTGAAATAAAGCATATAGCATATGATAAAATGAATAGGATTAATATAACCCTGAATACTTCTGGCATGCAAATGAAGAGAGCACATTTTTAATAGTTTTGCTATTAAAGTTAAAATAGAGATTTGCAGATTATTCCAACAAAAAATTAAAAATATTTTCTTTAAAAGTCTTTTAGAGGATTTTTTTTTTTTTTTGCTTTTTGGAGGGCAATTGGGGTTAAGCGACTTGCCCAAGGTCACGTGGCTAGTTTTTGTGTTAGGTGTCTGAGGTCAGATTTGAATTCGGGTCCTCCTGACTCTGGGGCCAATGCTCTATGCACTGCACCACCTAGCCACTCCATATTTAGAGGAATTTAAGCATTTTAAGTGAAGGACAGTCATTTTTATTTACATATAAATACGTGTTGTTGCTGAACTATATGTGGGATGAAAGAACACATTTCCTGTTGTAGAATTGAATAGCATGAAGTACCAAGGGAAAAAAAAAAACTTCTGGGGCCAACATGAATTCTTGGTTTCTAACAATTGCAGAAAATATAAGTCACTTCCTATTGAAGTAACTTTCTAGTTATTAATATTGCTTGTTATTGCTAGTTATTATTAGTCTTACTATTGTCATTATCCTAGAAGGAATGTGTGTAGGTTGAAAGCCTGCTTCAGAGGTGTTAGAAACTATTATTAACCGATATCTTGGGGAGATTCAGAGGCTGTCCCTTTTTTATAAATTACTCATTTTAAAAGGCCTGTTTTTCTTGAATTTTCTTGATAATGGCATTGCATACATTCTCCTAGATCTTGGTCAGACTCCACCCACTTTGCAAGGATTTAGTCTAGGGTGGGGAAGCCCATTGTGTTCTACTCAAGGTTGGTTGGAGATAGATCCTTTTGTCTGGAATCTACTTAGCCCAAGGCTGGGAGTTCTTTGGTATAGAGATACTTGCTCTATCCAAGAAATACTCAGCCCTTTATTTTCATATAGCCCACCTTTAATCATAATAAGCAATTAGATTTGATTGTTGTTTGATAGATCACCTACTGTTTTGAAAGTTTTATAAACTCTGAGTCCTGCCTGCTACCTTTGGTCTACGAGAGAGGGCCAAATGACCATCTTTTTAGTAATAACTTGCTGGCCTTATTAATAAAATGATTAAACTGCCCAGAAATTATGTCTCTTGAACCTGATTTAAAAACTACAGAGGCTTACAGTTGTGCCAGGCAGTAAAATTCCTTGGAAGCTTTTAAGGCAGGAATTTTGACTTCGTTGACTTCTTCTGGTTCCATATTTTGATCCTTTTTTTTCCCCAAAAAAGATTCTATGGTCTGATTCTGCTTCTTCTGCTTGCTCATCTTGCCAGCCAATTACTTGACTTTTGAGCTCTTTGCCACAGTAGAGCTCTGCTTCCAGAGTGGAGAGAGCTGTGTCCCAAATCGCTAGGATTTTCGCAAATGTTGTCAGAGGTCTGAGGAGGGAGCGCTCTCTACAGCCACCACAAGATCTGGTACACTGATCTCACCCCAGGACCACCACCCAAGATAGGGATCCAGATCCAAGCAGGTTACAGCAAGAGTGATTATCCTATGGTCCCCCTATGATCTGCAGGCCAGGAGCTCCGGAGGCAGCCATGTGGCAGCAAGTGTAGCCACTGCACCTCCTCAAACTCTCACCCCAGGGTCAGGGGCTGGACCACGTTCCTCCATCACCTGAGTTCCAACAGAGTTTCCCACTGACCTTTTACTTTCTCTTTGGTGTTTTTGGGTTGAGAAGTCTGGAAACCACCACAGCTGCTGTTGATTCACTTTCCTGAAGTCTGCTTTGGCCAGTCTGTGCCATTGGTCAGGGCCACTGGGTTTGGGACTGTACAGCTGACACGGGACTGTGCTTGGCTCCCAGCTTGGTGCAACAGACCCTTTCTGTCAGCCTGCCAGGCTGCCTTCAGCAGGAGATTTGGTTCTGCCTGTCACTTTGTGGGTTCTGTAGCTCTAAAATTTGTTTAGAGTCATATTTTACAGGTAATGGAGGTGGTTGGAGAGGGAGCTCAGATAATTTCCTGCTTTTACTCTGCCATCTTGGCTCTGCCCCCTTCATGTGTTAAAATTCCAATGGAACTAAAAGTTTCATTTTAAATTTCTGAACATTCTTTCTTCCAAAGAGCTCTAAGTACATACAACACAACCAGTTATTACAGATGGTTTTATATGAGTCTAAGGGATTGCTTAAAGAGGAAATTGTCTCTAAAGCTGCCATGTTACTGAGGATTATACAAAAAAGAAAATAGGTTGTATTTACAGGATATGCTTAATTTTTGAATTTGCAGATGACCCCCACATGTTTTATACAAAAGAATTTCACTTAAAAATAATTCAGATATACTCAGCAATTGTTTAAATGTGCATGTTAAACAGGTAAAGAAGTGATAATGTTAAAAAATTGATCAGTCATTACTTTTAAAGAAAGAGTAATAACCTGGCAATTTTGGCCAGGTAGGTTTTTGTGGGTAGGTTATTTCATCATAAGTTCTCAGAAATTGTGGTAGTCTTTGTGACAAGAGTTCCTAAGTTGTTCAAAGCTCATCATCTTTATGACAGTTTTGTTTTGTATCAATTGTTCTCATGGTTCTCACTTTACTTTGTATTAGTTTATACAAGTCTTCTCAGACTTCTCTGAAACCATCCACTTCATCACATCCTACAGCAAAATAGGAAGAGAGCATTGATTACAGGGACAACAGGAAACGCATCATGCAGAAGAGGGCATTTGAGCTGTGTCTTAAAGGAAACTAGGAATTTTTAGTGGTAAGAAAGGAGAGCATTAAAGATGTGTGCAAAAGTATAGAGTGTATAGGAGACAGCTAGCAAGTTAGTTTCACTGCAAAAGAGTAGCTGAATAGTAATATGTAATAAAAATGGAAAGAAAGGTGGGAGCCAAGATTATGAATGGCTTTAAATGTAAGATTGAGGATTTTGTGTTTTATTTTTAAGGGGAGCCGATAAAGAATGTTTTGATGGTGGGGTATAGTTAGGAGAGAGTATGATCTGTATTTTAGGAATATCTAAATGGTAGCTTTGTGGAGGAGTGATTAGAGAGTGGAAAATAGGAATATTAATTGGAAGGCTATTGAAGTTGTCCTGGTAAGTGATGATAAGGGCCTGAATTAGAGGATCTGCAGAGTGGAGAGAAGGGGAAGGATGCAAGAGATGTGGCCAAACCTAATATCCTCTAATTTTCTCAATCCTCACACTTCCTGACTTCTTGGCAACCTTTGACACTTGATTACCTTATTCTCCTTGATACTCTCCTCTCTCTAGGTTTTCATGACACTTCTTTCTCCTATCTGACTTGTCCTTAGTCTTTTTTTTTTGTTTTTTTGCTGGATCTTCATCCAGCGTAGCCACTAGACATGGGTGTCCCACAAGGCTTTGTCATGGTTCCTTTTCTCCCTCTGCTATTTCATTTCCTGATCAGCTCCCATGGATTCAATTATAATTTCTAAGTTAATGATTCTTTTTTTTTGCCTTTTTTTAGGGCAATTGGGGTTAAATGACTTGCCCAAGGTCACATGGCTAGTGTGTCTCTGAGGCCACACTTGAACTCACGTTCTCCTGACTCCAAGGCCGGGGCTCTATTTGCTGTACCACCTAGCCTCCCCTAAGTTAATGATTCTTAAGTAGACATTTCCTCAGTGGTTAGAATCACTTTTTTTTAAAAGCCTCCCTACATCACATAAACTGACAAAAATATTCTGATTGTCAACATGCACCTTTGCAGCCCCAATTTCATGTACAGTTTGGTTTATTTAGGCAAAATAATGCCCAGGTTGTCTCCCTTGGTTTGCTGGCGGATATTGGAGACTTCTTGGTACCTACTACTCTCATCTTCAATGTCCTTTGGTGCCAAGTAGGGCGATTGAAGAGGTTGGAGGTGAATGTGATACCAACATAATATGTGACAAGGGGAACCCCTTAGTGGCTAACCTTCACAGAAAACTAAAGCCCCCCCTTACTTAGTGTAAAGAAAGATGTTACTTAGATCACCCTTCAGGTTCAGTCTGGCCTTCCAGGAAACTTGGGGTGCCAAGGAGGCAACTTGTAACAAACGTCTTAAGTTTTCTTAAAATTAAATTTTGTTCACTAAAACCCATCCACTTTCATGATGTTAAAAATAAAAGATGACTGTAGGAAGTCCCAGGATAATGGAGTTTTTTCTTTTTTCTGTTAGGTACATGCCAAAGGAAAGCAGATGCTGCCTCTTGGAGCAGGATCCATATTCTTCAATTACATCAAAACATGGGAGTCACTTGGCTTGAGGAGATTAAAGACTACAGGAAGGGGCTCAGAGCTATTTATCCAGTCATATGGTTTATGGCAATTTGATGCTAGCCAGGAAATAGAAGCTCAGAGTTGGAAAGCTATGTGCTGTGGCAGAGAGAGGACTTGATTTGGAGCCAGAGGACCTAGATTCAAATCCCATCTTTGCTACTGAGTACCTCTCTCATCTTTGGCAAGTCACTTCCTCATGCTGGATCTCAAGTTTTCTTCCTTGAAAAATGAGAATATCAAAAAAAAATGAGAGTATCATAGGAGATGATCTCTGAGGTGTCTCCTACATTTAAATCCTGTGATCCAGGGTTTCTTAACCAGAGGGACCATGAACTATATTTTATTTTATTTGAGACTGAGTCTTCCTATCTCCCCCAGGCTAGAAGAATAGTAAAGTAGAACTATTATATCTCTAGGACATTCTACACAATTACCCCTTTTCACTATAACTTTATTAAGTTTGTCCCCATTGTTATATTTTTAGATCCTGACTTTCTCAAGTTATAGAGTTAACTATGTTTTATAATTTTGTATCATCTGAATATTTGATAATCCTACCATCTATGCCTTTAAGTCACTGATAAAAATATTAAATAGCACAGACCAACCACAGATGTATGTCTCCACAGAGACTTCCATTTGTGTTGATATTGAATGATTAATAACTTTCCTTTGGGTCTGGCTGTTAAACTATTTCTAATGGGGCAGCTAGGTGGCATAGTGAATAGAGCACCAGCCCTGGAACCAAGAGGACCTGAGTTTAAATCCAACCTCAGACACTTGACACTTACTAGCTGTGTGACCTTGGGCAAGTCATTTAACCCCAATTGTCCTGCTTTCCCCCCTCAAAAAAAAAACCAACCCAAAACTATTTCTAACTCTAACTTTGTTATATACCTGTGAAACCTGAAGAGTATATCAGCACCATGTTAGGAAACTGAATCACTTCCATTTAAACAGTCTTAGGAAGATTCTGAAGATCACCTGGCAGGATAAGATACCAGACACTGAGGTCTTTTCTTAAACTAAACTGTCAAGCATTCAAATTCTACTGCAGAGAGTGCAATCCAATGGGCTGACCACACTGTTTGAATGCAAAATGAACACTTGCCAAAAAAGACCATTTTATGGAGAATTCTCACAGAGAAACGTTCAGATGGTGGTCTGAAGAGCAATACAAGGACACTCTCAGGGTAGTCTGATGGAGTCTAATGATACACACTTTTTTTTTTTCCCATTTGGTCAATTGTATTTTTGAGGACTTGTTTTCTACAACTGATTTTTGTCTTTATTTTTCCGAGGTACTGTAAATGCCTCTCTTGCATACCTCTCATATCTTTTCCCAATTTTTCTTCTACCTCTCTTATTTGACTTTTAAACTCCTCCTTGAGCTCTTCCAAGAAGGCTTTTTGGGCTTGGGACCAGTTCACATTCCCTTTTGAGGTTTCAGATGTAGGTATGTTGTCTTCTGAATTTGTGCCTTGATCTTCCCTGTCTCCATAATAAGAATCTATAGTAATTGTCTGTTTCTGCTCACAGTGTTTGCCTAATTCTTGGCTTTTAGAGTTGAGCTCTCATGCTGGAGCACATGGGGCATTGATACAGGCTTCTTGTGCTGGAAGCCTGGGTCCTGGTCACTGGCTTTGTGTGCTGGGGCCTCAGGTGCTGACCGCTGGAGGCTGTAGGGGTCTGACAGCTTACCTGGTGCTGATCTGGGGTCAGCCACACTGGAGCTCTGGGGGTGGGGGTGGGGAGTCTGACTCCTAGTGGAAGCCTGCTTACATGGGCCTTGCACTTGAATGTCTGGCTGCTGCAGGATGTCTTTCAGCCTGGAACTGTGCCCCGTGGAGTTATGCTTCCTGGAGTTGTGCTGAAGCACTGGGAGCTTTGGTTACTGGAGCACCCTGGTGCACATAGTAGTTTGCTGGGCTGGTGTCTACTGGTTCCCCTGCCTTTGCTGAGGCACTTGGGGGTCCTGGCGTTGGTACTTGCCCGTTCCACTGCCCTTCGGCTCAGGATCTTCCCCTGGTTTGCTGAGGTGGGGCTTGCTGCTGGCTTGCTGGGACACCTCCTGTCATGTACTGCTCCCCCTCCCTCAGAGCAAGAGGGGCCTTTCCTGTTAATCCCCCAAGCTTCCAGGGCTACAAGACTGCTGCACCCCATCTTTCTGCTAGTTCAGCTGTTCCAGGATTTTTCCTGAGGTGATATTTTCTGGGCTTTCAGAGGTCAAAAAAGGGAGGGTGAGAATGACTTACTTCTTATTCCACCATCTTGGCTCCTGGAAGTGGAACCCCAGATCATTTTTTAAAGCAATTGGGGTTAAGTAACTTGCCCAAGGTTACACGGCCAGGTTTTTTTGTGTGGGTGTTAAGTATCTGAGGCTGGAACTGATCCCAGGTCCTCCCGACTCTGGGGCCGGTGCTCTTACTCACTGTACCACCTAGCTGCACCCCCCCCCCCAGATAATTTTTTAAAAGACAAATTGCTAGATACCCATGCTTCTTCACCTTGAGCTTGTGAGTTGAATTTTCTAAACAAAGTGTAAGATGTTTATCCCAGTTACGTTTCACTTTAGTAGATTTGGTCCAATGTTATACCCTTGAAGTCTTTTTGCATCTTGTTGTCCTTTCTAATTCTGTGCCATTCATACATTTGATAAGCATATTTTCTGTGCTTTTATCCAAGTTATTGATAAAAAAAATCAATAGCACAAAGTTAACAGCAATGTTTGTGGCATTGCACTAGAAAGATTCCAAGTCAACCTCCAGCTACTAATGTCTACTCCTTTGGTCTGGCTGTGCAATTAATTCCAAATCTATTGAATCTAATCCAAAACCATCTAATCCACCTAATTTTATGATTAATTTAGCCCACATCTCTCCATCTTGTGCAAAAGAATAGCATGAAAAGCTTTGTCAAATGCTGTGTTAAAATGTAGGTAAACGTTATTTGTAGCATTCTCTTGAGTCTCTGGTGTTTTACCAGCCTACTTAACCTTTTAGAAAAGGAAATAAAGTTAGCTTCTCTTCTTGTGACTTTCCTAATTTTCTTTTTGAGGGTACCGCCTTACTTCCAGTGACCCAGGTGAGTAATCTAGGAGTGACCTATTACTTTTCAGACTCAGCTGTTTTTCATGTCCACGTACTTCCAATTTTGTCTGTTCTATCCCTATTGTATATTCATGCCCATTCCATTTATAGCTCAGTCACCATAGTTCAGGATCTCATTAACTGTCACTTGTATCATTGCCACTGTCTCTTAATCGACTTTCCTGCATCCAGCTTCATCCTCCTTCAGTGCACCCTATTGCCAAATTGGTAGTCTGAAAGTACAAATCTGATCATGTTCCATCCCTTTCAAGAAGCTTCCGAAGTGTTTGGCCCTTTACGAGCTGACTCTGGCCAGACTTTCCAGTCTGGTTACATATTACTCCCCTGCATGTAAACTTTAGTCAACTTAGTCTACTTGCTGTTCTGAGCACATGACACTGTGTCATCTGTCATTCACCTTTGGACTTTCGCTCCTTGACCAGAATGCTCTTCTCCCTCACCTTCACTTCTTGGAAGCCCTGACTCCAGAAAGTAACTTGAAGCTGAGGCTTTGTCACCCAGTCTCCATGCTGGGAAGTACAATACTTGGGTTATGGGTTCTACCCCCAAGGGATCACCATGATTCAATTAATCCTTATCCAGAACTAGTCAGGCAAGACTTGCCTGGCCAAGTAGTGCATGTGGCATGATGATGAGAAGTAGAAGATGATCGTCACAATCTAGGACTCCAAGCACAGCAAATTTATGGAGCTCCAGAGCTTCAGGAGCATTTGTCAACATGGACATTATGCCAGCCTCTATTTCTGCATCTGTGTGAATGTCAGTGACAACAACTTGACCTACCTAGAGGTCATTAATAATTTTGTGAATGTCTTAAATGAATATTTCCACAATGTCTGTAATTTATTCAGCTTCTACCAGGTTTACATGGTGGTAGACGAAATGTTCCTGGCTGAGGAAATAACAAATGAAGATGCTGAAATATTTTCCCCCTCTTTTTTATTTTACATTATTCATTTCCACAAAATTTTGAGTTACAATTTTTCTCCCCATTTTTTCCCCTACCCACCACCCCAAAATAGCAATCCCACTGAATATCCCTTCCCCCAATCTGCTCTCTCCCATATCTTCCCCATCCCCCCTCTGACTTTCCAGTAGGGCATGGTGGATCTCTATGCCCCAATGCCTGTATATCTTATTTCCCAGTTGCATGTAAAGTAATAGTAATAATAGTATATACATATATACACACACATTTTTTTAAACATTTGATTTTAAAACTTTGAATTCCAGATTCTTTCCCTTCCTCCCATACTGGGAAGACAAGCAATTCAATATAGGTTGTACATGTGTAGCTAAGCAAAACATTTCCATAGTGGATATATTGTTTAAGACTGACTATATTTCCCTCCTTCCTATCCCACGCCCGACTTGTTCTATTCTCTACTTTGATCCTGTCCTTTTTCAAAAGTGCGTGCTTCCAACTTCTCTCCCCCCCAGGCTCCCCTCCCTTCCATCATCCCCCCTCTTAACCCCTTCCCCCCTTCTCTCCTGTATGGTGAGATACTCTAATAGTGTGTATATCATTCCCTCCCTAAGCCAAATTCAATTAGAGTAAGGCTGACTCATTCCCTTTTGCCTTCCTGTTCTTCCCCTCCATTGTAACAGTTTTCCCTTGCCTCTTCTATATGAGATAATTTACCCCATTCTGTCTCTCCCCATCTTCTCTCATTATATTCCTCTCTCACCTCTTAATTTCACCTTTTAATATCATCCCTTCCTATTCAATTGGTCCTGTACCCTCTATATATACCTGTACACATATATATACACACTCACATATGTATTCATAAGCCCATATACCCTCCTATATAGACATGTATATGTATAGATATACATATGCATTTCTATTCCCTTCAACTGTTCTCATACTGAGAAAAGTTTCATAAGTTATAATTATCGTTTTATATATATATATATATATATATATATATATATATATATATAGTTCAACTGTTCAACTTTGATAAGTTCCTTATGATTTCTTTTCCCTGTTTACCTTCTCATGCTTCTCTTGCTTCTTGTATCTGACTGTCAGATTTTCTATTCAACTCTGGTTTTTTCATCAAGAATGCTTGAAAGTCCTCTATTTCATTGAATGACCATATTTTCCACTGAAACATGATACTCATTTTTTCTGGGTAGGTGATTCTTGGTTTTAATCCCAGCTCCTTTGAACTCTGGAATATCATATTCCAAGCCCTTCGATCCCTCAGTGTAGAGCTGCCAGATCCTGTGTTATCCTGATTGTGTTTCCACAATATTGAAATTGTTTCTTCCTGGCTGCTTGTAATATTCTCTCTTTAATCTGGGTATTCCAGAACCTGGCTATAATATTCCTAGGAGTTTTCTTTTTAGGATCTTTTTCAGGAGGTGATTGGTGGATTATTTCAACCTCTGTTTTTCCCTCTGGTTCTAAAACATCAGGGCAATTTTTCTTGAGAATTTCTTGAAGGATGATTTCCAGGTTCTTTTTTTGATCATGACTTTCAGGTAGTCCAATAATTTTAAAATTATCTCTCCTGGATCTATTTTCCAGGTCAGTGGTTTTTCCAATGAGGTATTTCACATTGCCTTCTATTTTTTCATTTGTTTGGATCTGTTGAATAGTATCTTGATTTCTCATAATGTCACTAGCTTCCAGTTGCTCCAATCTAATTCTGAAGGAATGATTCTCTTCAGTGAGCTTTTGAGATTCTTTTTCCATCTGGTAAATTTGGCTTTTTAAGGAATTCTTCTGCTTATTGCCTTTTTGAGCCTCTTTTGCCATCTGAGTTAGTCTATTTTTTAAGGTGTTGTTTTCTTCGGTCAGGTTGTTGATTCTCATTTCATAATTTTCTTGCATTGTTCCCATTTCTCTTCCCAATTTTTCCTCCACTTCTCTTATTTGGTTTTCAAAATCCTTTTTAAGCTTCTCTATGGCCTGTAACCAGCTCATATTTTTCTTGGAAGCTTCTGGTGCAGGAGTTCTGACTTTGCTGTCTTCCTCCTGTTCCATACTTTGATCTTTTTTGTCCCCAAAATAGGAGTCTAATGTAGGATTGCTCTGTTTCCTTTGCTTCCTTTGTTTACTCATGTTTCCACTCAATTACCTGACTTTTGAGCCTTTTGCCACAGTAGAACTCTGCTACCAGAAAGGGGAGCTTTATCTCAATCGCTGGGTTTTCTCAGTTGCTGGAGCTATTAGTTGGGTGCCCTCTCTGAAGCCCTCACATGCTCTGGCAAGCTGGTCACACACCCCAGGACCTCCACTCTAGACAAAATCCAGATCCAGGCAGCTTAGAGCAAGAGCGATTACCCCTCAGCCTGGTCTCTTGGTCCTCCTACAATCTGCAGGCCAGGAGCTCTGAAGCAGCATGGCCATGGAGCCTCAGCTGCTTCTTGCCCCAGGGGCAAAGGCCAAAAAACTCCCAAACTCCCTGTTCCTGCAAAGTCTACACTGACCTCTCAATTTGTCTTTGGCATCTATGAGTTGATAATTCTGGAAACTGCCACAGCTGCTGGTCATCTGAAGTCCTTCTAGCTGTTGGCTGTTCAGGTCACCCTGAGGCTAAAACCTCCTGCTCTTGGGGCTGGGCTCAGCTCCCAGAGCCCTGCACTGGCCCTTTCCTGCCGGCTGGGCTGTCTTCAGTAGGAGGTTAGCTTCTCTCTGTCATTTTGTGGGTTCTGTAACTTCAAAGTTTGTCTAGAATCATTTTTTACATGAATTGGAGGAGGTGGAAGCCAGAACCGCGCAGAAGTCCTGTTTCTACTCCCCTGAAATAGCTTTTGAGATTACAGTCTCTTGAATAAGGAAGCAGGGGTGGGGCCCAGCCCTATTCTCCAGCATGTCTTCCCAACCAGTACATCAACCCTCATTTTATGCTTCTCTTTCTTCCTCTCGCCTGACTCCATCCCCTTCCTGCTGCCTCCCAGAAGATGCTCTGAGTTTATTCTGTGACAGTGCATCCATACCTGGTTAGGATCAGGAGGAAGGGAGTCCAATGTATATGGTGCCATATACCCTGTAACCTTTCTCTGGTGGTGGTGATGCTGTGAGCATGTGAGCGAGCCTACATGTCTGTGCATGTGTGTGCATGCGTACTTACTTGGAGCTCCCAATAAAGTTTTGGACCAACTCTGCCAGGAAAACAAACAACCTGGTTCCCTTCAAGGCTCAGCACAACTATCTTTTCCTACAAGAGAACTTTCTTGACTTCTCCAGCTTTTATTCCTTCCCCCAAATAATTTTATATTTATTTGTTTATCTTGTATTTTTTCTTGTATGTCTTAGTAGACACTAAGAATCCTTGGGGATAGGGATTGTCTTGTTTTTGTCTTTGTATCTCCAGCACTTAGCACAAAGATTGGTTCATAGGATATATTGAATATATATTACATATATATCTATGTAGTGTAGCGGCAAGCACCCCAAGCGTCCTCAGGGTCGCTGCCAACACAGGTTCTTAGATCTGCTTTGATAAAGGAAAGCAACTCAAAATGGGTTAACAAGCTTACTTTAATCAGTCAAACATATATCGTTTACCTCGTTCAGGGGAAAAAAGGTTAGCACCCCGAACTTCAAAGTATACAGGTAGAATTATCAAGACAGAAACAGATCAAGTAGATGGATTTCCAAACTGTCCAACCATTACATCCATACCAAATCAACATCTGGGTTTCAAACGGGGGGGGGGGGGAGGCCTCTGGACAATGGCTAGCCCAGAGTTTCATCAAATCACAGAACACTTCTCAAAGTGAGCCCCAAATCAAAGCCACACATCAGGGCTTATATAGCGTTCTCCTGGCTCAGAGAATGTAACAACCTTATTGACTCACTGGCCAATCAAGAAGTATCTACTGAAAAACAAGCCTCCCACCCCAGGCTCCAGGTG
>NW_027185694.1:10733474-10882831 GCF_028583685.1 Petaurus breviceps papuanus | reverse complement strand
AAGAAGTATCTACTGAAAAACAAGCCTCCCACCCCAGGCTCCAGGTGCACTTTAGTCTAGGGGCAGGGAAGATCTTTAAATTTACATTCCCATTACATGTAGTAAGTCCCTATTGAATTGACTTGACTTGATTTGTAAATACCTGTGGCTCAGGGGTTGAGCATGTACTCTTCTACTGAGATTCCCTAACTCAGGGCTCAAGTAGATTGAGTTCAGTCCTTGGGGGAGTCTGGCCCCTAGATGGGAGTAAGGGATGTTCATGCTCTCTGGCTCATTGAGTTTGTACCCTTGAGCCCCCGGAAAAACTTCTTATAGCTTAAATTTATGTCCTATCCAGGTCCTCCTCATCAAAGGGATTAACAAGGTTCCTTCTAGAAAGGTATTCCACGTACAAAGTGGGTTGCATATTGAACAGTTTTTTATTTCCTTCATAATATGAGAATTGCATAAGGAAGAACAACAAAAACTTATAAGCACATTATGACAAATATTTAAAATGTGATACAGTAACCCACTACACTTTATACTATTCTGGGAGTTTGTACTTAAAACATAAAACTTTGTGGAGCTTCTGAACAGGGATTAGATCTTCACCTCAGCTCTACACTGTACAAAAAACTCACTCAAGGCCTATATCCCTGGCAAACTGGGATTCATCCTCCCATTGGCAGTTGTCTCCTCTGAAAAGTTGTTTCAGAGGTTACCATAATGGGGGGGATGGGAAAAAGAAGAAATATGGTAGTCTGATGGAGGGGCTTGAAAAGGCCTAACAGATTCAGTTAAGTGAGAAGAAAGAACAATAGAAATTATTTCTCATTTTAAGGTCTACTAAACAGGCAGAGCTCCGTGTTCAATGGCTGGTCCTCTTTCACACAGAACCTCCTTTCCCCCTTCCCTCTCCCACCTCTAGCAACATCATTGATGTCAACTGGACTAAATGACCAGTAAGAAGATTACTGTCCTTATTCCAAAGCACAAGTTCACAGGGACCACTAAGGAATGGACACAAATCCATCAGTGATGGGTGAGAGCACATGTGTCACTGGAAGTGGTCTGGGGAACTCAAGTTAGCTTTCTGACTGCCCCATTGTACAGCTCCTGCTAGCTCATCCCCATTCACACTCCATGCAGTGTGCTCCCCCCAATTCCTGCTGTAGATATATTAATATAGAGCAATATCCAAAGGCTTAAGTTCTGAAAGTGCTCCCAATTTATCCTTTTCACTTACCTCCCCTAATTTTTCCTCCTGTCACATTCCCACTCCATTCACTCTATCTCACTCCCATTAAATCATAGCCACTTTTTCACTTTTTGTGAATGAAGAAATTGAGGAAAATGGCTAAGGTCAGTAGCTCAAGACAAAATGGTGTGGTTTCCTCTATGTTCTCTCCCTCCCCCCTCCTCATCCTTCCTTCTCTCTTCCATTTTCTCCCTCCACCCTTTCCCTCTCCCTTCCAATCTTTATTCTTCCCCACATAGCTCTGTATCCATCCTGTTTTCAGCCCCGACTTTCTCAATAATTTTCTGGTTATGAAATATAAGCTTGTAGGTGGTAATTCATATCTTGATTGAAGTTCTGGTCTATAAGACATAAAGTATTTTGAGCACACTGTCTTCTGTCAACTATGAATAAGGAATCTGCTCATTAGGGAGCTTATATATTGATAAAATGAGGTGGCTACTATATGTTAAGTTTATTTTTATGGGAATAATCTCTTTTTATGTGTTGTATATAGAGATTATTTTTTCAAGACATGCATTTGATTTGGAAGCCAGTATCAGGCATCAATCCAAGTAATCAGTCTTCTATTTTTCAGGTTGATAAAATATATATATTTATTAATAGCACAAAGGTAATACCAATGCCTAGAGCACTACACCAGAAACCTCCTTCTAAGTCAACCTCCAGGCATTGTCTACTAGCAATCCCACTATTTCCATTAAGCTTTCTTGGATTAATTTCACAATTATGGCCTACTAAGCAAGATGTTCCCACCAAGATCTCCAATTTATGATTACCTGATCATTTTTTTTTCACTTTCTCTTTTCAGTGTAATGAATTGACTAGATAGCTGCTATGGCCCCTTCTACCTCTAAATGCTTTGCTAGAATACAAAGAATTAATGTAATTAACCCTGACCAATAAACCCTTTTGGGAAGAAAATAATATAATTTTATATGTACTAAGTATCCAGAAATAAATGAGAAGAAATGCTTTTTGCTTCATTCAGATTCTTGAAATTGGCAGAAGAAATAGTATCTTATTAAAAAAAAAATAGAAGCTCTGTCTGAATTAAAACTTCCTGCTCATTTTTTCCTGAGCTACACAAAATAAATCTGTTCAGGAAATTGAAGATTTACAAACTCAGTCCTCTTCCTCAACACTTAGCCACATGACTGATGTAACAAGAGAGCGTGGCAGCTCAGTTACAGTGTATGAGTTGGGAGTTAAAGAAGAGATAATACCGTATCTGTCCTGGCCAACTCACTAGTTGTGTACTTTTCTTTGTTCATGATGTGAAGGGTGAGCATAATGAAGGGGAAAGAAGTTGAGAGTTTCCAAGTCCTTGGATACATTCTTTACTAAGACAATTATAGAAAACACAATTTATGGGGGTCAGAGTCCACCTGTTTCCTTTCAGAGATGTTGGAGCAAATGGTTACATAGTGCATGAGAAGCAAATAAGGAAATGAGGAAGGATAAAAGGAAATACAAAAGAAAATGAGAATGAAAACTGAGGGGGAAAGAACAAAACCAAAACACTGTCATATTTAGTGCTGTCTTAGAGCCAATAGCAACAAACTCATGGGCAAGAGAGAGGAAAATCAACCCCAGGAATTTATCGCCATAATTGCGTCAGAGTTGCTGCTTTGCTGGGGATGGGCTAGAAAAGGTCTCCTGTTTAAACCAGAATGGGAAATGGAAGCTGGACCCACCAGTTGGGACTTGGGAAACTGAAAGTTCCTGGGGGTAAGGAAGACATTTGTTGTGGTCATTATATCCAATAACAGGAGGAATTTGGTTGGATCCTGAGCATCCTAGCTATCTGAATGCAACTTGAGGCAGAGTTCAAGAAGTATATAGACACCCTGCAAGTACTTTTTTACTTGTTTGTCCTTTGTTTTCAAAGAGGCCAATGACATCGCATGGTGATGTCTTGACTCGTGTGTGAATTGGATTTACACGAGGCAGAGCTGTACAAAGTTGTCAGCCTCACTCTCTTCCAGAGTCATCAGAGCCCAATGACAAGATGACAGTTCAAAAGACCGGTGATGGCTCAGGATGCAGTGCATGACCTTGGTATCTTCCATTCCTGAACAAAGCGTTCCATGGCACCTCCTTTAGACTCCCTCATGGCCATTGGAACAGACTGCTCTCATATGCCCATTCCACTAGAAGCTTTTCACATGCTTGCAGTAGCCACCCCCCTAATTCACCACTGGGTTTCAGGTCCATTGGTTACCCTCAACCTAGTTTAGCCTGTCTGCTGAGAGGGATGCCAGGGTGTGTTCACCTTTGCTTTTTATTACAAATGATGAGTAAGAGTTGCATTGTTTATATTACTATGCTATAAGAAATGATGAGCTTAATGATTTTAGAAAAACATGGAAAGACTTGAACAAAATAATGGATAATGAATGAGCAGAACCAAGAAAATATTGTATATGGTAACAGCAATATTGTCTTAAGAACAATTTTGAGTGACTAAGTCATTTTGACTCTTATAAATAACCAAATTAACTACAAAGTACATATAGGAAGATATCTGCATCCAGAGAAAGAACTGATAAATAGAAGTATGTATAGAATGATTTCACATATATATATATATAACATATATGTGTATATAGGTTATATGTGTATGTGTGTATATGTGTGTGTATATATGTATGTGTCTAACAGTAGCCATCTCTAGAGTAGGGAGGTGGCTGGGTAGGAAAGAAAAAAAAGATAGAATTTTACATGATAACTTTATTAAATATTTAAAAGGAATAGCAAGTTATACATAATAGATTTGCAGTTTCATGCGCAATCATTTTAAAAATTATACTGTGTTGTGGAAATGCTCGTTTTATCTCATAAATTGAAAATAAAATAAATAAAAATAAAAAAAATTATAGGGATAAACATTTCTATATTTTGAACCATTGCACCCACTGAATATTTGGGGGAAATTTAGGAAAGGCTGTTTTACTAACAAAGGAAGTGATGCCCTTAAGATACAGACTGCCACATGCAGCAGACTAGGATTCACTGTACATGTATAGCCTATATCAAATTATATGCCATCTTGGTGAGGGGGGAGGGGAGGAAGGGGGGAAATGTTAGAACTAAAATCTTATAAAAGTGAATGTTGAAAACTAAAAACAAATTTTAAAAAATTAAATTAATAAAAGATCCACAAGCTGCTTCGGAGGAAAGGTGATAGAATTCTTTGCCAATATTAAAGGTTTAAAAGGAGAATTTTGTTGTCACGGAAAGAGGATTGAGAGTCAGAGGACTTAAGTTCTATTAGAAATTTCTTGGCTTGAGTTCCTCAAGAGCTCAGGGAGAATCTCAGTTACCAGTTGGATTGTAAGACTGGATGGAATCAAATAAAATGAGTAACCCAACTGAAGAGAAGAGAATGGACTGATGTACAAAGAAAACAACTTGTTGGTAGCAGCTTTGACTTTTCAGGCTATAGATCAGGCCTGTTTAAGCCACACAGCCAACCAGCAGCATTCTCCACCATTGGAACGGACCAGTAGGATGCAGTCAGTCTCAGTAAAGAAGCTGGTCTGGAAAGTCCCTACTTGCAGGTTTTGGGGTTGATTACAGTTAGACCATGGTGTATACAGATTCATCCTAAGCAGGAGAAAAACATGCAATGGGATGAACTGAGACAATTCAGTCATGCTGGGAATCTCTAAAGTCCCCTCCAGCTCTCTATCTGTGATCTAATAAAGTTGTTATTCCCTGATTTCACTAATATTTCCCCAATTTCCTATACTTATTGACATGTTGGTGAACTCTAAACATTTCTGATTGTTCACCATTAGTAAAAATAGATAAATAAAATTGAACATATATCTGCAGTATGTGTATATTGTTTGTAAATTATATGCAGGTACTATTATACAAATAAATATGTACGTTATAAAACTTATACAAAAGTAGAACCTAAAAAAGGATGATAAAGATGAAATAATATTTGATCCAGCGGCTACGTGGAGAACGGATTGGAGAAGGGAAAGACCAGGAGACCAGTGAGAAGACTATTGCAGTAGTCAAAGCCTAAGGAGGACCTGAATTAGGATGATGGCTATTTGAATAGAGAGAAGGCGACCCATCAATCAAGCAACAAGCATTTCTTAGACCTTAACTAGATACCAGGTGCCATGCTAGGTGCTGGTGATACAAATATAAAGAATGAAAAATTCCTACAATCAAATGGAGAAAATAAGTACCTATATAAGTATATGTAGAACAAATTTAAAGAATAAATAAAAGAGGCGACTGCTTGAGATAAAGGAGAATGAGGAATCAAGAATGGCACTGAAGTAATGAATCTGTGAAAGAGTAGTGGTATCTTCAACAGAAATAGGGAAGTTTGGAAAAGGGGTGGGTTTCATTGTTGCTCAGTCATTTTAGTTGTGTCTGACTCTTTATGACTTCATTTGGAGTTTTCTTGGCAAAGATACTAGAGGGGGTTGCCATTTCCTACTCCAGCTCAATTTTATAGATGAGGAAACTGAGGCAAAAAGAATTAAGTGACTTGCCCAGGGTCACACAGCTAGTAAGTGTGGGAGGTTGGATCTGAACTCAGGAAGATGAGTTTTCCTGACTTTAGGCATGGCACTCTATCCACTGTGCTAACTAGATGTCCACCTAGCTGGGTTTAGGGAGAAAGATAAATTCAAGTCAGGAATATATAAGTTCAAATCTAGCCTTAGGTCACAAGCTATATGATCTTGGGCAAGTCACTTAACCTCTGCTTCAGTTTCCTTAACTATAAAATTAAGATAGTAACAGCACCTACCTCCCAAGATTGTTCTGAAGATCAAATGAGGTATTTCTAAAGTGCTTAGCACCATGCCTGGCATAGGAGGTATATAAATTACTCCTACTCCTCTTATTTTGGACATGTTGAATTTGAGATGTCTCTAGGATGTCCAGTTTGAAATGGGAAGTATGCAGTTGCGATATGGGACTGAAACTAGCCTGGATCCAGTCCACAATCCATCCATAGCCGCTCGTCCTGTTTGACTCACTCTAAACCATCCAAAATGAAAGTTGGGGACTTAGGTCTGTTATTTACTGCCTCCAACACAAAACCCATCCTCTGGGGGGTGCCAACCATAACTATAAGGTAATCTGGGGTAAATGATGGGGGTATAATTTTTATAACTGAATGCCCTGAGGCCATGCTTGGGTATCACAGGGAGGGTAATTATGTCCATTAACCAATCACATCCCCTTGTTGGGATCAGGTCTCCCTAGAATAATGCTGTAATTCCCACTTTGGAGACCATCAATCTACATCAGGGATCTGTGAACTTCTTTATTATATTTTGATAACTATATTTAAATACAATTAGTTTTCTTTATAATCTTATGCATTTTATTTTATGCTTTTAAAAATATTAGCCTGAGAAAGAATCTAGAGACTTCAACAGACTGCCAGAGGGCTCTATGACCTGAAAGGAGTTAAGTGGGTTATCTGGTTGGGGCTTATCAAAAATAAGATGCATGCATATGCTTACCATTCAGCCCCTTTGGGTAACTCATTATAGTCTAGTTTCATCCCCTGATGATTTCAGCCTTTTTTGGTAAGTTGGGCTTGCTTTAGGCCCACCTCCAAAACTCCTTGTGCAATAGTACCTGCAAGCTTCTGGCCATCCTGTTTTGCAGTCCTGAACTGGATGGATGAGTTTAATGGTGTTTCCCTTTGGTTTTATTAATCATTTCTTCCTCTCGCACCCTTTAAAATCTCTGCTGGAGTGTTTTTTTCAGGGGAGCTGGGCTCAGTTAGGATATTTTATGTAGCCATATTAACCAGAAACCTCCCAACCTTTCTTTTTGTCTTCTTTTCCATTAGTCCCCTGCACACATGCTTCATTCCGATGCTACTGGCCCACTTGCTATTCACCATAGGTGATACTATTCTACCTCTCACCCTCTGGCGCTTTGCACAGTGACTGATCCCATGCCAGAATGGTGTTCTTTAACTCTGCTGCTGATAATCCCCAACTTTATTGCAATGCAATGTTGCAATGCAAGTGCCCTGTAGTGTACAAGACCTTTCCTAAATCCTCATTTGTTAGCAGTTTCACATCACCAAGATTACTTTTTATTGTGTATATTTTAAAATATGTACAATATGTAATCAGTACCCATGGTACCAGGGATCTTAGGGATCTACACTACCCCATCCAACCCTGTCCCCATATTTCTAGATCAGTCTTGGGACAGAGTAAAACCTATAAAAGTTCTTTTTGACAAGTTCTTAATAAAAAAAAAAGAATGTTTTCTATGGTCTGTCTGCATCTTCATAGAATCACAAACTTTCATAGGTGGAGATGAACTCAAAGGCTCTTAACTTCTACCTAATCATTAAGCCTCCACAGTACTTCCAACAAGTAGTCATCTAATGCCCCCTAGAAGAGCTTCTCCAAAGGTAAATCCCTATCCTCCCTGGGTGAGCCAATCTATATTCATTTAGGGCTCATTACAGTACTAGAAGGGTTTTCTTTTTCTTTTCCTTTTTTAAAATTTATTTTTAGTTTTCAACATTTACTTTTGCAAGATTTTGAGTTCTAAATTTTTCTCCTTCCCTCTTCTCCTTCCTCCCTAAGACAGTAAGCAATCTGATATAGGCTATATATGTACAATCATATTAAACATATTTCCACATTAGTCATATTGTGAAAGAAGAATCAGAACAAAAGGAAAAAACACAAGAAAAAACAAAAAAAGAGAGATAAAATAGTATGCTCTGATCTGCATTCACATACCATAATTCTTTCTCTTGATGTAGATAGCATTTTTCATCATGAGTCTTTTGGAATTGTCTTAGATCATTGCATTGCTGAGAAGAGCTGAGTCTATCAAAGTTGATCATTGAACAATGTTGCTGTTACTGTGTACAATGTTCTCCTGGTTCTGCTCACTTCACTCAAAATCAGTTCATGTAAGTCTTTCCAAGTTTTTCTAAAGTCATTTTTTATGGAACAATATTATTCCATTACATTCCTATGCCACAACTTGTTCAGCCATTCCCCACTTGATCGGCATCCTCTCAATATCCAATTCTTTGTCACCATGAAAACAGCTGCTACAAATATTGTTGTACATGTGGATCCTGTTCCCTTTTCATGGTCTCTCTGGGGTACAGACCTAGTAATAATATTGCTATAGAAGGTTTTTCTGACATGAATCTTCACTCTGCTTTTCTGTATCTTCTACCCCATTATTCTTCATTTTGGGCTCTGAGGTAAAGCAAATCAAGTACAATCCATATGACAGTGATTCAAATATTTAGACAATTATATCTCATCTAAGTCTTCTCTATTTTGGGCTAAAGAACCTCCAGGCTTCACCTGATCCAAAGTTTCCAGTCCTCTCTCCACCCTGGACCATCCTCTACTGAATGCTCTCCAATATGAATGCTCACCAATGTCCTTCCTAAAATGTAGCACCTAGAAGTGGACAAAATATGTCAGGTGTGGTCTTACCTAGGCAAAGTATAGCAGGATTAAATAATAACAATGAAATTAATAATAATAATAACACAACTGTTGACTAATGCCTCCCTCATTCTGGGCACCATACTTCCCTTAATTATAGCCTAAAATTGTATAAACTATTTTTGTCTACCAGACCACACTTTAACTCCTATTAAGCTTATATTCAATTAATTTTTTTCTCAGCTTTTTTCACATAATCTATATGAAATGTATACTTTCAAGTATGTTTCTTCTCAGTTATATTATTTAAATCTCCACTCCATGCTCCTAGAGTAAGGGAAAGCAACTTTAAAAATTTTTTTATTGATGTTCTTTGTCTTTACATTAGTCATTTTAACTTTCTCCTCTCCAGAATGAATCTTGTCCTTGAGACACAAAAAAATCAATTATACTAAAAGCTTTTATAGAGTGACTGCATATGACAATATATACAATTTGGGGAAGTGAAAAAATTTGACCAAATTTGGATCTGAACCTTGGACAGTGCCATATACGCACTAAGTATTCTATAGAAGTTGAACTGTTTCATCAGCTAGAAGGAGAAACATCTGCTTCATGGAGGATAGACTAGCTTTACCCTAAAATGCAAGGAAATTGTCCTTAAAGGCATAAGACTAAGCTTGAACTGTTGGTCTCCCTCATCTCCTGAGTATAAAAGCTGTCCCTTTGAGGAATTAAGTTTCCTCAGGATTAACACCTCCTTTGAACTGGGCACACCCTGTGACAAATACTGAGGTCCCCACCCGAACCAATGCTATATCTTTTCCATTCTATTGCTAAGCAAACTTTTTTTTTTCTAAAATGTTGGATGGTCCATGAAAGTCTTATTTCATTCCAATCCAAAGCCTGAACTACAATACTAGCTTATGTCAGGCAAATCCCAGAACATCAGATCACACAGGGAGAAAGAAACAGAATCAGGATTCAGATCTAGCTCCTCTAACTTCGAACCCAGGGCTTTTTTTTCTTTTACTGACTAGACCTTTTCCCCAGGGAAGTAATGATAAGGCAGTGTAAAGGGAACTTTTAAAGATGATCCTGGGAGCAGAGACATAACTATGGTATAGCTCTACCCAAAAGCATCAGAATTCAGAGGGCACTCTGAAAAGCACTTGCAGGTCTTCAGCATCTACTTAGTAAGAATAATTACATAAAATAAGAACCTGCCAGATGGCACACAGCAGCTGTACCTCAGATGGATTCTTTGCTGGCCCACCATTAACCCCTAAAAGTTTGAAGGTGCATTTCATGGTGCCTCAGGTACAAAAATGGCTGGTTACAACTCTGCCTGGGCATGATCATTTCTCTTTCATTCACTGACTCCTAGTATTTAACTACCAAGAAATAGCTGTTCCCCTCTCCTCGGGGTGCCATCAAAAGCAATTTGCTCAAAGAAAGGATTTCCCTACTCTTGGTTCATCTCAACAAAAAATATTCAGAGACAACCACAAGGATAACAGGGCATGATCCTCACCCCTATTATTTCTGTCACTGTAAGGAATAAGGAATGAAAATAGTCTGAGTTAAATAAGAGGAAATAGACCTTGCCCCTTGAATACTGAATGTTTCCTGGATACCTATGGTGTGCCAGGTGATCGCAATTAGGCTGCCATATTTTTCTCCTATTATTTTGCTGCCCAGAGAGAACAAGTGGAGCATAAAGTCAACTGTGATCAGTACTCTTATCTCAGAGGAATTCAAGCTTCCCTCCCACTGAGAGCAGGAATCTATGAGCTGACCTGTATTATCCAGTACTACATATGGATCTGTCATCATTAATAACCAGAGATTTCAGAGGAACCCTTTAAACAGATGCACAAAAGCACAGGTCTGCTCTATCAAGAATAACTACAGGTTTCACAAGCTCCAGAGAGACAGGTTTCTACTATGTGCTATTCTTTTGTTGCTTTGCTTAAAAAGATAAAAAAAAGCAAACAAATGCCGCTTCAGGCTGGCTAAGGTGACTTCATCCGAACATAAATGGCTTAATTTTTATTTCAGGAAGTAATGAAAACAAACATAGTATCAATAACCGAGAGGGCCAGATTCCATTTCAGGCCAGGTGGCCTAACTCCAACTCCTTGTTCAGTATCTGCTGCTAGAGATGTGTCCTGGATTTCTCTACCAACCCCCGGAACATGGACATGAACCATTGAGCATCATGTCACACCTTGAAAGTTGAAAAGAAATCTCTTGTTCAATGGTATGATGAAATATTGATTTAACCTGCAGGAGTGTGGACCGAGATGTGTCTCTTTATCCTCCGGTAAATTATTTTAGGATTAAAGCCGGAAAGGATCTGACAGGTTTACCAAGCGGTAAAGCATCAGATCTGTAATCAGACAACAGAGGTTCAAAATCCCAGATCTCTTTCACTTATCTGTCAGCTCTTGGAAAAGTCACTGAATCTTTCTGGGCCTCAGCTTCCTCGTCTATAAAATGAGGAGGCAGTTGAATTAAACTCCCTTTCAGCTTTCTTCTGTGATCAAATTAAAAACCCTCATTTCACAGATGGAGAAACAGGGACTGAAAGTAGTTGAATGATAGACCCAAAGTATAGTTCTACTGCATCACACCTTTCTTGCTCTCTCTGTCTCTGTCTCTCTCTGTCTCTCTTTCTGCCTCTGGCTCTCTCTCTCTCTCTGCCTCTGTCTCTCTCTTTCTCTGTCTCTCTCTCTCCCTGTCTCTCTCTCTGTCTCTGTCTCTCTCTCTGTCTCCCTCTCTGTCTCCCTCTCTCTCTCTCTCTGTCTCTCTCTCTCTCTGTCTCTCTGTCTCTCTCTGTCTCTCTGTCTCTCTCTCTCTGTCTCTCTCTCTCTCTCTGTCTCTCTCTCTGTCTCTCTCTCTGTCTCTGTCTCCCTCTCTGTCTCCCTCTCTCTCTCTCTGTCTCTCTCTGTCTCTCTCTCTCTCTGTCTCTCTCTCTCTCCATCTCTGTCTCTCTGTCTCTCCCTTCCTCCTTCCCTCCCTCTTCCTTTCTTTCCCAGACAGGTGATTTCATTAGCATTAAAAAACTCGCCTCAATGATGCAGACCTGAAACTTCTCAACAAACTAAATTCTTACAGATTTGTTTTCTTCAGGCACTGAAGATTGCCTATGATCATGCAGCCAGTCTGTGCCAGAGCCACACTGCACTTTCAAGAGACAAAACAAAATCAATACCCCCACATAGAGGGCAAAGGTCAGAAGAGCTTATGAAGGAAGCTGTTGTCTCAGAAACCTGCAGTGTTTTCTAAGCAATTGGTAACACACTGATTTCATTCCTAAAGCTAAATCTTTCCAAATCTGGTCATCTTCTCCTTGGGGATTTCTAGCTGATTTCTTTTCACTGTCCTTGCAATCTAGAGAAAACAGGGCTTTGGTTGGAAAGATCATAGATCTGGAGCTGGAAGGAGACTCAGAGGCCAGTGAGACCAACACATGAGGAAACTGAGGCCCAGAGAGGCTTAATAACTTGTTCAGTCATACAGGCAGTAAGGTGCGGAGGTTGAAATACAGAGTTGGGTCTTGTAGATAAGGATGGGGTAGGGATAGTGACTAGATCCATGATTTCATTGGTGTAAGGAACTCTCAGGTGAGGAAACTCCCTCTACCAATGCAAGTTAGTACCTTCCCTGCAATGTATATTTTTAGAGGGTTGCCTAGAGCACTGAGAGTTTAAGGGTCTTGTCTAGGGTCATCTAGCCAGTATGTGTTAGTGTATGACTTGAACCCTCTCGGAGGTGAGCATTTCCTAGAGATGGGACATCCCCTGGCTCTGGCCCCTGCTTGACCAGATAGTTCCCTTACTGATCTAGTCAAGAGCAGAGAGGCATCTACGCACAGAATATTTATTTCTGAGCTTCTCTTCTTCAGAGCTTCCTCTGAAAATGAAATTAAGGGAAATGTCAAGCAAAGCTGTGAGCATGAAATAGTAGGAAGGAAGCTGGGCTTGGGGTCTGAAGAGACTAACTCTATGACCCTGGGGAAAACATTTAAAATCTCTGCTTTTTCTCATTTATAAAAAAGGGAGAACTGATAAAAGTATGCATAGAATAATTTCCCATATATATACACACATTATATACATACATATGCATGTGTATATATAATATATAAACATTATATATATATATATATATATACACACACACACCTATTTGTATGGTAGAGGTAGAAAAAAGGAAAAAAGAAATTTACATGACAACTTTGTTGTATATTTGCAGGAAATAGCAAGTTGTCCACGGCAGATCTGCAGTTTCATGTGTAATCATCTTTTTATTGTACTGTATTATGGAGATGCTTGTTTTGTTCTATGAATTAAACATAAAATAAAATTTTCAAAGGGGGGCTATGATACTTGCATGGGTCGATGTGAGGAAAGGGCTTTATAAATGGCAAAGCACTACATGCATGTGAATCAGAATAATTATAATTATTTAAAATACCTTGGAGGCTTCCTGGCATAATAGCATGGGATGTTGAGATTGGAGTCAGGAAGACCTGGGCTCAAATATCCCTCAGATACTTACTAGCTGCCCTGTGACCCTGGGCAAGTTGCCTAACCTCTGTTTGCCACATTCAGCTCCCTAGGATTTATCTGCTAAATTGTAGATGGGTTGCTACCCGAATTCTGAGAATTCTCTACTCTTCTTGTCATGAGACCCCAGTGGGTACAAAGGTGACCTTGGAACCAGGAAGAAGAGAAGTCAAGTCTCTCCTCTGACATATAGTGGCTATGTGGACATTTGTGAGTCAACCTCTATGATTTTCTAAGATTCTCCAAGACAGAGGAGATGACCACCTGTATTTTTAGAGGGAGTTTCCTCACCTAGGAATCCCTAAATCAATGAAACAATAGATCTAGCCCCTAGGGATAGAAAGGTACTTAAAAGAATTTGGACTTGATGTTCAACCCTCTTCCCCCATTTTGTAGATGAGGAAACTGAAGTATGGAGAGGTTTAAACAAAACAATTTGCCCAAGGTCACCAAGTTAGAAGAATCTGTGGTAAGATTTGAACCAACGTCTTCCTGTCTCCAAATACTGTACCTTTGAGGCAGTTTGGTGTTGCAATGGATAGAGCACTGAGAATTCAAATCCAATTTCAGATACGAGTTGTATGATCCTGGGGAAGTCTCCTAACATCTATTTGCCTCAGTTTCCTCAACTGTAAAATGGAGAGAAGAGTAGTAACTACTTCCCAGGGTTGTTTTGAGGATCGTATGAGACAATATTTATAAAGCACTTAGTATAGTGTCTGCTTTATAGTAGATACTTAATAAAGCCTTCCTTCTCCCTTTTTTTCTTTCCTTCTCTTCCTCTACTACTCCATACTGTGATATGTGTACCTACTCTATCAAGGCTTATCACAGCCCCTTCACCAAAATTTGTAGGCAGAACAATCCATCATCATGAGCTGCTTTGGCCAAAATAATTAATCACCTAGCAGCCAGTTTTCTGGGAACGAGCCACTCCAAACAGGGACTAAATAAGTCCTTGGATGAAAAATACAGTCTGCTCCAGACTGTCCAGAAAGCCTTGGCAATTCATTAGAACCTGCCAGCCCTTGAGCTCCTCTGTCATAACCTCTGGGAAGATGGAATCATTTGCGTGCCAGGATGAGATGTCTAAGGAAGACTTTAGTGGAGGAAAGTTTTGTATAGAATACAATTGCTTTTCTTTGTCTTCTTCTTAGTGAATTGGTTCTATGTTGACTGTCATACCTCTTAATTATTTCTGATTCTGCAGTATAATGTATATTTGTGAATTTGTTTCTTAAATATGTGAAAAGACTAATGACAGAAGCCAGGCTTACCTTGTGTCCTTTTGCGATTATTATAATTTTCATATCATTTGATGTTCTGGTTATAATGATAGCACTCCACTATGGAGTCCTTAAGGTTAAGTGATCCTAATGCCCATTAAGCATATAGGCAAAGAAAATGTTGTATTTTTCCATTGTTCTGACCTATATTAACTCTGTGTCAAGCAGTTAATATTCATAGTCACAGCTTCTTACTGCATAAAACTCCTGGCTGACTACAGTGGCCTGAATCACTTCTCTCTTCTGTTGCCCCAGATAGTCAACTCAAACCCTTTCCCAATTTCTGGTCCCAACAAAGAAACTCCCCCTACCCAAGGTTTACCTGAGCCTCAGTGATAAGTGACCCCAAGAACTTTTCTACCACATCTGGGTCTGATTAAAAATACACCCTCTAACATCTGGCACTAATTACCTGTTTTCCACCAAGCCTATTTTTAGGTTACATAGCCTAAAAATTCTGTACTTGAACCCAAATTTTGAGCATATTCTCTTCCTGACACACTGTCTTTCCCCTTATATCAGATTAGTTGTTTCTTGAAGCCATGAGGATGAACCTCTTCCCTGTTTATATTGCTATATAGAATCTATATATGCTTTTTATTTTGGCCTGTTTGCTATGCTGCATAATAATAAATTTCTTGTTGGTACTAGTTTCCCAGTTATCAATTTACTATAAGCTCCCAAACCCAGGTCTTTATTTTAACCCAAACCATGAGGCCAAATAAATCACCTTCACATGGATGAAAAACTATAGACAAATTCATAGATTATCTTTATGATTATATTTCCTTTCTGAGAACTATGAGTTATCATGAATCAAACTTATCTCTCCATTGGTTTCCACATACAAGGACGGACTAACCTTGGATCCAGGGTCTAAAAATAAAAAGGCTTATAAATTAAAACCACTCTGATGATCCATCTCTTAACTGTCAGACTGGCAAAGCTGACCAAAAAAGGGAAAATTCCAAATGCTGGAGGGGCTGTGGGAAAGTAGGCATATTAATATACTGTGGGAGAGTAGTTTGGAAATATGCCCCCAAGTTAATTAAACTATGCATACCTTTTGACCCCACAATACAAGTTCTATACCACAAAGAGACCAAAGAAAAGAGGGAAAGGACCCATATGTACAAAAATATTTAGAACAGCTCTTTTTGTAGTGGTGAAGAACTGAATACTGATGGGGTGACCATCAATTGGGAAATTGTTTAACAAGTTGTGGTATATGATAGTGATGGAATACTACTGTGCTGCAAGAAATTATGAGTTCAACGATCTTAGAAAAACACAGAAAGACTTGAATGAAATAATGATGAGTGAAATGAGCAGAAACAAGAGAACACTATATATAGTAACAGCAATATTGTTCAAAGAATAGCTGTGAATGACTAAGTTATTCTGAGTATTATAAATACTCAAATCAACTACAATGAACTTATGAAGGAAGATACTACCTACCTGCAAAGAAAGAACTGATAAATAAAAGTATGCATAGCACGGTTTTACATACACATACATACATAATATCTATCTATACCTCTCTCTCTCTGTCAAATGGCGGTTTTCTCTAGTGAGGGCAGAAATGAAAGGAGGGAGACAGTTCAGAATTTAAAATGTAAAAAGAGATGAATTTAATTTTGATAGGATGAAATGAAACTTGTCACACACCTCTTGATAGATAGGTGATGAATTCATAGTGCTGAGACTTGGGGAGGTGCTAGGAGGGGGAACATGGAAATTTATTTTGCTTGACAATTTGTTTGGAGGATATTTTTCCTCTTGATTCCCAGTGAAAGGGGATGGAAAGGAGGAAGAAAAGATGGGTTTTCATTTGCAAAAAAAAAAATTATATGTAATGGGTATAATCTAGAAGGATTTCCAGTAAGACTGGGGGTGAAACAAGGATGTCCATTATCACCACTGTTATTCAATATTGTACTAGAAATGTTAGCTTTAGCAATAAGAGAAGAAAAAGAAGTTGGAGGAATTAGAATAGGCAAAGAAGAAACAAAGCTTGCACTCTTTGCAGATGATATGATGGTATAATTAAAGAATCCTAGAGAATCAAATAAAAAATTGCTTGAAATAATAAACAACTTTAGCAAAGTTATAGGATATAAAATAAACCCACACAAATAGTTGGCATTTCTATATATTACTAACAAAGCCCAAAAGCAAGAGATAGAAAGAGAAATTCCATTTGAAGTTATTGTAGATGTTATAAAATATTTGGGAGTCCACCTACCAAGACAAACCCAGGAATGATATGAACACAATTACAAAACCCTTTTCACACAAACGAAGTCAGATCTAAATAACTGGAAAAACATCGGTTACTCATGGGTAGGCTCAACTAATATAATAAAATGACAATTTTACCCAAATTAATTTACTTATTCAGTGTCATACTAATCAAAATACCAAAAATATTTTATAGGACTAGAAAAAATAATAACAAAATTCATCTGGAAGAATGAAAGATCTAGAACATCAAGGGAATTAATGGAAAGAAATGCAATGGAAGGTGGTCTAGCCATACCGGATCTTAAGTTGTATTATAAAGCAGCAATCATCACAACTACTTGGTACTGGCTAAGAAATAGAGTGGTGGATCAGTGGAATAGGTTAGGTATACAAGACACAGTAGTTAATGTCTATAGTAATCTGTTGCTTGACAATCCCAAAGATCCCAGCTTCTGGGATAAGAACTTACTATTTGACAAAAGCAGCTGGGAAAACTGGGAGATAGTATGGTTGAAACTAGGCATAGACCAACATCTTACACCCTATACCAAGATAAAATCAAAATGGGTACATGATTTAAAGGCTGATATTATAAACAAACTGGAAAAGCAAAGAATAGTTTAACTGTCAAATTTATGGAGAAGGGAAAAATTTATGACCAAACAAGAGATAGAGAACAGCATGAAATACAAAGTGGATAATTTTGATGACATGAAATTGAAGAGTTTTTACACAAACAAAACCAATGCAACTAAGATTAGAAGAAAAGCAAAAAGCTGGGAAAGAATTTTACAACCAGTGTCTCTAATAAAGGCCTCATTTCTAAAATATATAGAGAACTGAGTCAAATTTATAAGAATACAAGTCATTCCCCAATTGATAAAAAGTCAAAGGATATGAAAAAGTAGTTTTCAGATCTATAGTCAATCACTATTGATTAGAGAAATGAAATTGAAACATACCTATCAGATTGGCTAACATGACAAAATAAGAAAATGATAAATGTTGGAGAAGATGTGGGAAAATTGGAACACTGACGCATTGCTGGTGGAGTTCTGAACTGATCCAACCATTCTACAGAGCAATTTGGAACTATGGACAAAGGGTTACATAAAACTGTGCATACATTTTGACCCAGCAATACCACTTCTAGGTCTATCACAAAGAGATCATTAAAATGGGAAAAGGACCTATTTGTACAAAATATTTATAGCAGTTCTTTTTATGGTGGTCAAGAATTGAAAATTGAGGGGACGCCCATCAACTGGGGAATGGCTGAATAAGTTGTGGTATGTGAATGTAATGGAATACTATTTTGCTATAAGAAATAATGAGCAGGTGGACTTCAGAAAAATCTGGAAAGGCTTATATGAACTGATGCTGAGTGAAGTGAGCAGAACCAGAAGAACAATTTAGACAGCAACAGCCCCATTGTGTGATGACTAACTTTGATAAATTTATCGCTGCTTAGCAATTCAAGGATCTAAGACAACTCCAAAAGGCTCATAATGGAAAATGCTATCCACATCCAGAAAAAGAACTATGGGGTCTAAAAGCAGAAAGAAGCACACTATTTGCTCGCTCTCTCTCTTTTTTTGGTTTCTTTTTTCTCTTGTTGTTTCTTCTTTACAATACTACTAATGCAAAATTATAGTTAATATGAATGTATATGTTGAACCTGTATCTGATTGCATGCCATCGTGGGGTGGGGGGAGGGGAAGGATGGGGACAAAATTTGGAACTCAAAATCTTATGGAAGTGAATGGTGAAAAGCAAAAATAAATAAATAAATAATTTTTAAGAAGAAAAATTAAACATAAAGCTTGTTAAATCTATTCTTAGGACAAGCAAACAGTTTCATTTATTAGCAGCTCCTAATAGCCTAGGAATAAGATACACCAAATAAACATATGACCTTTTTTTTTTTTGGCTTGAGGATAAGTATAATTCAGGAACTATTCTGTTAGAATCTTTAACCAGAATTTATTTTTCACTCTGACAAAAACTTAAGGATGCCATCAAAGGCAAATCAAGAACTCATTTCACTTCAACAAATATTATTAAGTACCTGTTATGCTCAATAGTACTACACTACATAGTAGGTACTTGAAAAATGCTTATTGACTGACTTTAGGGCACTATGCAAGGTTCTAAGAAATCCAAAGAAATGAGAGTCCTTGTCATCAAAGAACTTAAGACCTACTGGGATGATATATACACAGATAAGAAATTCATCCTTTAGTATTTTATTTGTCGAATTTTGGAAATTATATTTTTGGTAATGCTCCCTCCTTTCAAGTTCCTTAGAAGTTTGGGAAATAGTGGGCACAAAACTGTTGATGTCCATATGACAAGCCTTGCCATCTTTGGAAGCATTATAGACATAGAATATATAAAATACTATTTCAATTAGCTGCCAACTTACTTTGTTTTAGCAGGATTTGTGCCCATTTGTTATGTCACTTTTCCATTTAAAAAAAATCTACACTTCATATTGTAGGGCAGCCTTCGGTAAATAACTCTTTTCTGGCTCTGTGCTATGTCTAAGAGAAGGGGAAGTGACTCGGCACAGCCCATGCTGAGTACACACTGGGCCAGTGATAAACGTTACAGTTAAGTCCTTGACGCACAAACAACCTTCCCCAAACCTCAGCCTCCCAAATGTGATGGAGGAACCCAGATAAAAGTGACCAGGACAGGGGATGGTGTTTGCAAATGAAGGAAGGCAATAACCCTCTGGAGACTGGCAGGCTGCATGATTTGGCTTCTGTTAACATATGGGCTGTACAGCTGCCAATCCCTGCCGTAAAATAAATTTATAGTGCAACCTTAGCTGGGCCCTTGCTGCTCGATAATCCTTCTACACATTCCTGACAGGAACGATGCCAAACCTTTTCCATTCTCAGTGAGGCTTCCCACTTCATGTGCTCCACTCCTAACCCTACACACTTACAGGAAGATTTGACCTTCGTCTTCACTGAGAAGACTGAAATCCTATGACAAATCCCTTCCTTGGTTGGCTTGCCATTATTTCTTGGTATTGCTGTCCAATCTCTCCTCTGCCTCTGAGGCCACAGGAGTATCCACTATTCCTCACAAAGGATAATCCTTCTCTCTGTCCTTTAGGACCCATTTCTTGTCACCATTTTCAGTTCCACCAACCATCATGATCCTCTGGCTCCATGTCATCTGCCTACAACTATGATCAGGTCTCCCCAGTCTGACAAAACTAAAACCTTTCCTTGACTCTTCTAATCCATCCAGTTACTGCCCTCTCTCTACTCTGATGATAAACTTCCTGAAAATAATACCTATATTCTATGGGTTCACTTTCTTACAACTCACTATTTCCTTAAAACTATTCAACTTGGTTTCCTTCCATCACTCACAAAGGTGAAATGTGATTATCTTGTTTTCATTCTCCTTTGCTTCTTTATAGTATTTGATGCAATAGATGTATATCTTGTACATTTTTTGTTTATATTAAAATGAGAAAGTGCTATGAAGAATGATAGCGTAATGAACATTGCATTGGAAGACAGAGGCTTTAAACTCAGATTCTGGCTCTCTTACTACCTATTTGACATTGGGCAAATCACTTAACCTCTCTGGGCTTCAATTTCTTTATCTGTAAATAAAGGAGCCAATAAAAGGTAGCAGGGAAAAGCTCTTGACCACTGATTTATAGTAGTCACAGGAGGAACTAAAAAATCATAGATAAAAATATAATAAATGAAGATAATTAGAAGCAAATGGCTCAGGTTTCAGTCTCTGGGAAGGGTCTTTCTCACTCTCTCACTCTAAACTTTACCAGAAACAAAGGCCAGATACCAGACCTATTATAGTCTTCCTGCTGATCTACTTTTGGAAAACAAATAAAATTGTGGCAACTTCTTCATCTAATGATAGCAATGCTTGCTCTCTCTTCTTTTTGCTCCACACCTTGAAAGAGAGTGACAAACTAGAACAGTACGCGTTTTAAAGAATTGTTGCAATGAAAATGGCTGATATTTATAGAGAGCTTTAAGGTTTGCAAAACACTTTGCATCCATTATCTCATATAGGTTGATGTGGGCATTTCATGAGGTAGGAATAATCCCTTATTTTAGAAAGGAATAAACTGAGGCTAAGAGAGATTAAGTAATTTGCTTATAACCATAGTTAGTTAATTATCTGCAGTAGGTTTTGAACTGTCTTTCCTGGCTCAAGGTCCAGCACAATTTTTACTGTCAATTTATAATTTATAGTGTCATTTCTAAATCTCTAAAAAACCCCCCACCATTTTCCAATTACAGATAGAAATCAAGATAGATTATATATATATATATATATACATATACATATATATGTATATACATATATATATATAATCTTTTTGGAGGGGCAATTGGGGTTAAGTGACTTTCCCAAGGTCACATGGCTAGTTTTTTGTGTGTTGTCTGAGGTCGGATTTGACTCAGGTCCTCCTGACTCCAGGGCCAGTGCTCTGTTCACTGTGCCACCTAGTCACCCCAAGATTTCTGTTTTTTAAAAAGATTCTGGAAAATTGATTATAAAATTTATAATTTATAGAATATCACACATGTGAGTATATTCCAATATATTTTCACTCTAGCAAACATATCCCTTTTAATCTTTCAGTCCCTCTGTCAGACAAGAGTAATCCTGGTCTTGATTGTACAAAATCTTAAATACATGTCACATTTATTTTGGCTTTTTCCTTTTTTTTCTCCCAGTGCTTTCTGGAAACAGAAAGCCTCTTTCCCCACCTTGTTTTCGTTACTGGGCAGTTCCTGGGACCCACACAACCCTCCGTTTGACATGCACACATGTGGAAGAGTTACCCTTCAAATACGTTCTTTGCATCTAACCTGGTTCCTGGGAGCCAGTCACATTCTTTGGCCTGAGATCAGGTTACTCATTTGATAGGTATAAAAGCATGTTTGTTCCTGAGCGAGTCTAAAGGACAGATCAAGTTTTTAAAGGGGGAAAAAACAAAACATAACAAAATGTTCAACCCTGGGACATGTTATTTAACTTCCAATAAAAATCCCTTAGCCTTCCTCCCACTTAGTTTTTTGTACCAGATAGGTTACTGAAACTCAAATGTCAACACTTAGTTAAACCTAAAGCTATTCAGTAAACCAACAAAACCCAGGAAATTCCCCAATCTCTCTCTCCCCGCCACCCCACCACCCTGAAGGGTACTTTGCTTCTAAATCAGCATTTTGCTTTCTGATGCCCTGGAAACAACCATTCATTTTGACTACCACTCTTTCAAAACAAAAACCATTAAACAAGGAAACCTTATAGATCTATCATTTTACTTTTAAGTAGTAGAGACATTTAAATAATCCTTGGGGTATTCAGGTTAGGTTGGCAGAAATTCTTCTAAACTCCACCTCCTCAGGGGTTTTGCTCCGTGGTGTTAATGATACTTATATTTTTATGGTGCTTTCAGCTCTGCAAATTGATCCCTCATAACAACCTTGTGAGGTAGTATTATAAGCAATGCCATCTCTGTTTTGGAGAAGAGAATACTGAGACTCAGACTGGCAAAGTCAGGTGCAGGAGTTAAAGGAACATGCATACTGTGAGAGCTGTGAATGATGGAGGGTGACATTCTCATTAAGCACCGAGTTGGGGAACTTTCTGCAACAGTGACTTGCTCTACATCATACTCATATCACACACACCCCCACACACCCCTCTAATGGCAGAGTTAGGTTTAGAGAGTCAGAAATTGGGTTTACTGGATTATCTCATCTGATTTGATCCACACAACAATCTTGCCAGGTCCTCTCTACTATTATCCCCATTTTAAAAGTGAAGAAATTGAGGCTGAGAGGGTAAGTGATTTGCATAGGGTCACACAGTAAATTTATGAAGCAGGATTTAAACTCAGATCTTCATAATTCTAAGTCCCATGATGCCATATTGCTTCTCATTGTGCTCTTTGATCTCTCACTTGGTGATCTCATTAGTTCCCATTAGATCAATGATCATCTCCATGCAGGTGCTTCCCAGATCTACATATCCAGCCCTAATTTCTCTACCAAGCTTCATTCTCACATCATCAACTTCCTTTTGCATATATTAAACTAGACCTAGGTGGCAAATTTCATTGTTGTCTTATTTTTTAAAAGTGCCACAATTATCCCAAACTTCAGCAACCACTACCTTGATTAATCAGCAGCCATCAACATTGAGGAAAGATCCTCTACCAGCAAAAAAGATTATGACTTTCTGAAGGCTCAGTTGATGGTTAGAACTTTTTTTTTTCACTTCCATATACTACAGCTTGTTCAGCCATTCCCCAAATGATGGGCATCCCCTCAATTTCCAATTCTTTCCCACCACAAAAACATATAAATATTTTTGTACATGTGGGTCGTTTTCTGTTTTTTATGATTGTTTTGGGATACAGACTTAGTATCGGGTTAGCTTTTTTTTAAAGCAATAAAGTATTTTTAATTAAGCTATGTACATTTTTTAAGACAGAATACTAATGTTTTAACATAATACCAACACTTAATTGACCACAGTATAGTATAAACATAACTTTTATATGCATTGGGAAACTAAAAAATCAATGTGACTTGCTTTATTGTAATGTTTTATTGTGGTAGTTTGGAACCAAACCTACACTATCTCTGAGGTATGACATTATTCAAATCTCATTCTATATTCTCTCTACCAGTAGGGAGATAGAATGTTTCATCATCAGTTCTCTGAACTTGGAGTTTATCTCTGCATTTATCAAAGTTCTAAAGTCCTTCTAAATTGTCTTTCTTTATAATGTCATTGCGTAAATTATTCTTAGTTTTGCTTGCTTCACTCTTCATCAGTTCATAAGTTTTCCCAGTGTGTTTTGAAACTTTCCATTTAATTTCTTATGTCACAACAACATTCCATTACATCCCTATACTACAATTCATTTAGCAACAATATTCAATTACATTCATATACCACAATTTATTCAGTCATTCCTCAGTAGCTAGGCATTCCTTTAGCTTTCAGTTTGGGGCTACTATGAAAAGAGCTCATATTAACATTTTATACCTCCTTTTTCTTTTATCCCTTTTGAGTAGAGGCTCAGTATTGGTATGACTGGGTCAAAAAGTATGTAAAGTTTGGTAACTTTTGGGCATTGCTTTTGAGAATGGCTGTACCAATTGACAGATTCATCAATAATCTATAGATTGACCCAATTTTTCTACAGCCCTTCTAACATTTCTTATTTTCCTTTTTCCCATCTTTGCTAATTTTATGGATATGAGGAGGAACTTCAGAGTAACTTCAATTTTAATTTCTCTAATTATTAATGATTTGGAGCATTTTTATGTGGCTATTTATAGCTGCAACATTTTTTCCTGTGAAAATTGCCTATTCATATATTTGATCATTTATATATTCGGAAATGGCTTTTATTCTTATAATTTTGAATCAGATTCTTGTATAGATTGCCTATGAAACATGTGCTGCAAAGATTTTTCCCCTAGTTTATGTCTCCTTTCTAATTTTTTTTAAATGCTTTAACTTCTGATTTACATCATTCATTTCCGCCAGATTTTGAGTAACAAATTTTCTCCCCGTTTTCCCCTACCCACCGCCCCAAAATAGCAGTCCCATGGGATATCCCCTCCTCCAATCTGCTCTCTCCCATATTTTCTCCCATAACCCTTTCGACTTTTCCAGTGGATCTCTATGCCCCAGTGCCTGTATATCTTATTTCCCAATTACATGTAAAATAGTATTAATAATATATATATTTGAATTTTTGATTTTAAAACTTTGAATTCCAGATTCATTCCCTTCCTCCCTTGTCACCCACCCTTGCTGGGAAGATAAGCAGTTCAGTATAGGTTGTACATGTGTGGCTAATGCAAAACATTAACATAGTAGATATATTGTAAAAGACTGACTGTATTTCCCCTCCTCTTATCCCACCTCCCACTTATTCTATTCTCTACTTTGATCCCGTCCCTTTTCAAAAGTGGGTGCTTCCAACTTCCCTCCCCCCCAGCTTGCCCTCCCTTCCATCATCCCCCCCTCTCATTCCCTTCCCCCCCTACTCTCCTGGAGGGTGAGATACCCTATTTAGTGTGTATGTCATTCCCTCCTCGAGCCAAATTCAATGGGAATAAGGTTGACCCATTCCCTTTTGCCTTCCTATTCTTCCCCTCCATTGTAACCATTTTCCCTTGCCTCTTCTATACAAGATAGTTTACCCCATTCTGTCTCTCTCCATCTCCTCTCATTATATTCCTTTCTCACCTCTTAATTTCACCTTTTAAGTATCATCCCTTCCTGTTAAATTGGTCCTGTGCCCTCTATCTATGTATACCTGTAAACAAATATACACACATTCACATATGTATTCATATGCCCATATACCCTCATATATAGACACACACACATATTTCTATTCCCTTCAATTACTGAGAAAAGTTTCATAAGTTACAATTATTGTTTTTCCATGTGGGAATGTTAATAGTTCAACTTGATAAGTTCCTTATGATTTCTTTTCCCTGTTTACCTTCTCATGCTTCTCTTGCTTCTTGTATCTGAATGTCAAATTTTCTATTCAACTCTGGTTTTTTCAGCAAGAATGCTTGAAAGTCTTCTATTCCACTGAATGACCATATTTTCCCCTGAAACATAATACTCAGTTTTGCTAGTTAGGTGACTCTTGGTTTTAATCCCAGCTCCTTTGACCTCTGGAATATCATATTCCAAGCACTTCTATCCCTCAGTGTAGAAGCTACCAGATCCTGGGTTATCCTGATTGTGTTTCCACAATATTCAAATTGTTGCTTCCTGGCTGCTTGTAATATTCTCTCCTTAATCTGGGAATTCCAGAACCTGGCTAAAATATTCCTAGGAGTTTTCTTTTGGGGATCTTTTTCAGGAGGTGATTGGTGGATTCTTTCAACCTCTTTTTTGCCCTCTGGCACTAAAACATCAGGGCAGTTTTTTTGAGAACTTCCTGGAGGATGATTTCTAGGTTCTTACTTTGATCATGGCTTTCAGGTAGTCCAATAATTTTTAAATTATCTCTCCTGGATCTATTTTCCAGGTCAGTGGTTGTTCCCATGAGATATTTCACATTGCCTTCTGTTCTTTCATTTGTTTGGATGTGTTTAACAGCATCTTCATTTCTCATAAAGTCATTAGATTCCATTTGCTCCAATCTAATTCTGAAGCAATGATTCTCCTCATTGAGCTTTTGAGATTCTTTTTCCATCTGGCAAATTTGACTTTTTAAGGCATTCTTCTCCTCATCGCCTTTTTGAGCCTCTTTTGCCATTTGAGCTAGTCTATTTTTTTAAGGTGTGCTTTTCCTCAGTCAGGCTGTTGACTCTCATTTCATAATTTTCTTGCATTGTTCTCATTTCTCTTCCCAATTTTTCCTCCACTTTTCTTATCTGCTTCTTAAGGTCCTCTATGGCCTGTAACCAGCTTGTATTTTCCTTTCAAGCTTTTGGTACAGGAGTTCTGACTTCACTGTCTTCCTCTTGTTCCATGCTTTGCTCCTTATTGTCTCCAAAATAGGAGTCTAATGTTGGAAGCTTCTGTCTGCTTTGTTTCCTTTGCCTGGTCATGTCACCCCTCAGTCACTTGACCCCTGGGTTTTTTGCCAAAGTAGGACTCTCCCACCAGACAGGAGAGCTTTTGTCCCAAACACTGGGGTTTTCTTAGCTGCTGGAGGTATTAGATGGGTGCCCTCTCTGAGGCCTCCATACACTCTGTCAAGCTGGACACACACCCCAGGTCCTCCACCCTAGACTGCAATCCAGATCCAAGCAGGTTAAAACAAGAGCAATTACCCCTCAGACTGGTGCTTGGTCCCCCTACACTCTGCAGGCCAGGAGCTGAAGCTGCCATGTGGCACTGGCTGGCTGTGCCAGGGACTCAGCAGGTTCTAGCCCTGGGGGTAAAAGCCACGCACTCCCACTTAATGGGTCCCAAAGTCCAGACTGCACTGACCTCTCACTTTGTCCTTCGCATCTATGTGTTGATAAATCTGGAAACGGCCACAGCTGCTGCTGATCTGGAGTCCCTCTGGCCAGTGGCTGGTCAGGCTTGCCCTGGGGCTAAAGACTCAGCGTGGGGCTGGGCTCGGCTCCCAGAGCACTGCGCTGGCCGATTCCTGCCAGTCTGCTGGGCTGTCCTCAGTGGGAGGTTAGCTTCTCTGTGTCATTTTGTGCGTTCTGCAGTTCCAAAGTTTCTTTAGAGTTCCTTTTTACATGGATTGGGGAAGGTGGAAGAGGTGGGGAGGTCCTGCTTCTACTCTGCTATCTTGGCTCCGCCCCCTCTTTCTAATTTTAGCTACATTAGATTTGTTTATGCAAAAACATTGTGATTTTTATATAATTTAAATTGTCCATTTTATCTTCTGTGATCTTTTCTATCACTTTTTCCATCCTGTACTCTTCTGCTATCCTTAGTTCTGAAAAGTAATTTTTTATCCCTCTAATTTGCTTATCATGTCACCTTTAGTTTCTAAATCATGTATCCAGGGGTATGTAAATAAAAGTTTAACAACCAGATCTTTGGGGGGAGCAGGAGAATATGTCCATGACATAGTTTTAAATTTGACATAGTTTTAAATTTAGTCTGCATTACATTTTCTCCATCATTTTCTTAAGTCTAAACAATCAACAAAACAGTCAAGCTGTCATTTGCAACACTGGCCAATTTCCAAAGTACAAATGTTCATATTGAAAATTTAACAGTTGGCTCTCATGAGCTGTTATGAACTGACTCCAGCACACACCTGCATGTATCCATTAACAGTTTATCCTGTTATATGGTGTGAGACAATCTAATTTCTATCAAACTGTTTTCTAATTTTCCCAGCAATTTTTGTTAAATAGAGAGATTTTACTTTGGTAAATGGGGTCTCTAGATTTAGTGAAAACTTTACTAATATCTTCATTTCCTTTCATTGGCTGTGCATTGAACCTGTTCCACTGATCAATCTATCCATATTTTAACCAGTACCAAATCATTTTAATGATTATTGCATTGTAGTATAGTTTGATGTCTGGTATTGAGAGACTCCCTTTCCTTCCTTAAAAATGATTACTCTTGAGATTCTTGATATTTTCTTCCTCCATATAATTTTAATTATTGCTTTTTCTAGCTCTATAAAATAATCCTTTAACAGTTTAACAGGTATATCACTGAATACGTTAATTTAAGCAGTATTATAATTTTTAAAAATTTGACTTGAACTACTCATGAGAAATTAATGTTTCTCAAATTATGTGTTGTCTTTATTGGAAAATGTATTTTATAATTGGATACATTTAAATTCTAGATGTGTCATGATAGATTATTCCCATTTTACAATTGTGAATGGAATTTCTTTTTCTAGCTATTCCTACTGAGGTTTTTTTTTTGGGGGGGTGGTAATATATAGGAATGCTGATTTATTTGAATTTATTTTATATTCTGAAACTTTGCTGAATTTATTAATATTTTTGTTGATTTAGGGTTTTCTAAATAAGTTGTCTTAACTGCAAAAGCACTAATTTTGCTTATTCTTTGCCTCTGTTTATTCCCTTGATTTCTCTTCCATGTCCTATTACTATAACTAAGCTTTCTAGGACTATTTTAAATAGTGGTGGTGGTAATGAACATGCTGACTTTACCCCTGATTTTATCGGAAATGCCTCTAACTTTTCTCTTACCTTTAGGGTTTGTTCTTGGTTTTAGATTTATATTACTTCTATAGTTATAAGAGGCTAATTTATTCTTATGATTTCCAACGTTTTCAAGAGAAACAGGTGCTATATTTTTGTCAAAAGACTTTTTAGCATCTATTGATGATTATGCTTTTTAAAAATTATTTTATATTAACATGAATTCAAGGGAGCCAGATGGAAATCAGAGTGGGACTATGTCTTTGAACATTTTTTTTAGTTCTAAAGTTACTCCCCAAATACGAATTCAGCACCTTTGGAAATCATTAACATATTCAGAGCATGACACATGCAGCATTGTTGTTCATCCCTTTATGATCTGAAAAGTGTGAGCTTTTGTCTGGAACTGGGGTTAAAGGATGTGTTTCTCATTACATGATGGACTTCTTTTTAGTCAGTCAACAAGCATTTCTTAATTAAGTACTTATGTGACGATTAAAAAGGTTTGAGAGACATAGTTTCTGAGTAATTTAATCATTTTATTAATAAGCCTAGGAGGTTATTAATAAAAGGATGGTCATTTGACCTTCTTAGACTAAAGACAAACATGACAACAGGCTCACAGTTTATAAACCCTTGGAGGAACAGGTGTTCAATGAGGATCTGAGTGACATCATTACCCTTGGACAGAGAAACTTATCTCTACTCAGACCACTCCCAGTCTTGGGGTATCTAGACAAAAGTATCTTTCTCCACCCAAGTTTGAGTAGAACACCATGGGCTTCCTACCTTAGATTAAATTCTCCTAAAGTTGGATGGAGTCTGACCAAGATTAAGGAGAGTTAATTCAATATTATTGTCAGCGATGTCCTTCAAGAGACTGAACTGAAAGGACTTTGGAAGAAGGGGAAAGCTTTGAATCTCCCCCAAGATATTGGTTATTAATAATCATTTCTCGCACTTAAAATGGGTCAAGTACTATTCTCAGGGCTAGAAATAGAAGGAAAAGCAAAAATAGCTCCTATCTTCAAGGAACTTACATTTTAATGGTGGAGATGCTGTGGAATAAATAATGAGGTATATACAAGATGGATACAAAGTATATGAAAAGGCAATCTCAGAGTAAAGCATTAGCAACTATGAAGGGACTTAGAAAGGTGGGATTTGAACCTTGTCTTGAAGGAAACCATGGAAGCTAAATGTTAGACATGGAGAATTACCAGTGCAAAGGCAAGAAGATGAGAGATGGAGTGGCCCTGTGTAAGGGACAGCAAGGAGGCCAGTGTGGCTGGATCAAAGAGTTTGTTGATGGGGCTTTAACAAGACTTAGAAACATAGGAAGGGACCAGATTAGGAGAGATTTCTTTGCTGAACAGAGGAAATTATATTTGATGCTGGTGGTAATAGGGAATTACTAGAAGTCATTGAGTAGAGGTATGGAATTGTCAGACCCACATTGTAGAAACATGTTGGAATCTGAGTAGATGATTTGGAGGAGAAAAGAGGAAGAGACAAGTCAGGGAAACAAGTTAGAAGACTACTGCAATAGCCCAGGTGAAAGGTAATAAAGACTATGTGAGTGAAGAGGATAGGAGAAATGTAAAGATAAAAAGATTTGGCAAGTCCCTGGTATGTGTCACCCTGGTTCACTGGGTGAATGGTGGTACCCTTGAGAACATAAGGGAAATTGGGGATTATGGGAAAGTAGTGGCATTTTAAGACCTCAAAGAATACAGAGCTTCTTGAAACATGCATCAGTTAAAAAAGAAATAGGGGAATTACCTGTGTACTCCTCCATCCAGCCCAGTGGTATATAAAGGGATGTCTAAAATCCAGGAAGGGCCCTTGGGCCTCCACTGAGTCCAGTAAGGCCACAAGCCCAACAGTGCCCAATATGGGAAGGGCAACCCCTACACAGTGACAGGAGAAGGGCTCTCCACTTCAACAAGAGTGATATTCTAAGTGCTCTCTTGGAGAGCTTGGAACTATTTCAAGTGGAATGTATACCTTGATCTATGGGCATGTCCCACCTTCCTCAAATGCAAGGTGAATTTAATTCCATTCAACAAACATGGATTGGACACTTATTGTTTCAAAGATGAAAATAAAATAGTTTATGCCCTCAAGGAGCTTGTATTCTACTGGGGGGTGGAGCAGAGAGACATAACATGTGCAGAAATATAGTCAGAGGTTAACTAAAGAGTAAGATAATAAGGCATTGGAAAAGGCTTGGTGGAATAGATGTCACCTGAATTGAGCCTTGGAGGAAAACAATGATTTTGAAAGGCAGTATTGAGAAGGCAGGACATTCAAAGAATGTGAACTGGATGATTCTTGCTCATGTTCTCTAATACATTATCCACAGGGCATCTATCTAAAATTTTGGATTACTTGCTCTGAGGTTGAAAATATTTATAATAATATCAATGTATATTTAGGGCAGTCTGCCTGCTAACCCTTACTCTCACATGTCCTGTTACTCTTTCAGAGAATATGTGTTTTTGATGACATTTTCTATGTCATTTTTATCAGGCAAAGAATTATTGGTAATATTTTGTAGCCTGCTTATACACATCACAGACTTTTCCTTCCTTTCCATTAGCTAGCATTTATAAAGTGTTTTATGGTTTGTAAAACACTTTACAAGTTATCTCTTTTGAGCCTCACAACAATCCTATGAGGTAGATGCTTTTATACCATTTCATATACAAGGAAAGAGAATCTGAGATAGGCTAAGTGACTTGTCCATTTTCACACCATTAACAACTGTCTGAGGCAGGATTTGAACTTAGGATTTCCTTTGTGACTCCAAGTCTAATATTTTAAGCTGTGTATGTATGTGTGTATATGTATGCATGTATACATACATATATACATGCACACAGAAATATGTCTGTCTATATATGTGTATATACACACAGACAGTTCTAACTTACCACTAAGTGGACCATGCCACAGACCTTCTCCACTCACAGTGCTCCCCTCATCCAGGCCTCCTGGGCTTTACACCTCAAGTCCAAGCTACTTCAGTGTCTGGGACCCTGCAGCCAGAGAGGTTTCAGTATTTGTCCATTCCCGCTCCCTCCCTCCACACTCCCCACCCCCACCCCAGTTAGAACAGCTTCAGTGCCTGGATGAGAGGACCCCTGCTCAGGCTGTACCCATGTTGTTGCTATAGGAGCTGTCCCCCATAGGAGACAGGTTGTAGGGAGTCCTGCTGCCTACCTCTCTCTCCAGGGGAGTAATATTGAATAAAGACAATTTATGGAAAGCAAGAACTAGATGTCTGTGTGTGTGTCTATGTATATAGAAATACATACATGTATGCATATATGTACATATACACACATACTTCCATGTATACCTATATATGCATTCACTCATCTAGCAAATATTTACTAAGTAAGCACTTACTATGTGCCAGGGACTAGGGATGCAGAAACAAAACCAAAACATTCCCTGCCCTTTCTTTTGGGTCACTTGCAATTGTTACTGTTCTGAGATTGTGGCATTTTGTGATTTGTGGAGAGGGCCTCTTATGATGATTTCTTCCTCAGTCAATCCTACTAGGCATTTGAAAGTCTGCAAAGTTGTCTGACATGGAGGGCTCAGTGCTTCTGTGACACTCTGCACTGGCACTCCCTCATACCTTCCTCGAAAATGATATGCAGAATGCCTAGATTGGCAGATGTTCAGAGACTGGGCCTCCACATCTGGAATGCATTTCTTTCTCACGTCTCCTTAAGATCTCTATCTTCCTTCATATCACAAACCAGGGGTTCTCCTCCTTGCTTGAGACCACCCTGCAATGGGTGTGTCTAAACTGAAGCCAAATAGCTTGGTCTGTTTAGTTGCACTCTGTTGGTTGCTATTCTAGAATCATCCAACTCTGACCTCTTCTTCCAAACCTTTTTGCTCCTCCAGGAGTGGTTTTATTCACTGCTCTCCTTGGCTTGAGCCTCTTTAGTCCAGTCTGGTTGATCTGAGTCAGCCTCTTTTCTGGTCTTTGTGCCTCAGACCTGAGGAAATTCCTTGGGACCACACAAGGTCAACTTGTATTTTGTCTGAATAGTCTCTCTCTCTCTCTCTCTCAGCTTTGTCTTCACCTTGGCCATAGGAACTAGAAGACTATTACCATTGTGAATGCAGCCTTAAGCATAGCCTCCTATACCATGCCCTGGACAGATGTGGGCAAGGTCAGAACAGTTCAGTCACTCTGAAGTCACTGCTCTTTTGATTATTATTCTCTGAAGCAGATTTTCCAAACTTAAAACAATGGCTGAGCCCTTTTCCCTCTTCTAGGAACCTCATCCTCCTGTAATTACTTTGGCTCTATCTTCCTATCTCTTACTGTAATTTATTTAAAATTTTTTTTTGTTTTAGTTTTACTTTATTTTAGTTATCAACATTCATTTCCATTCAGTCTTTGATTTTCTATCTTTCTATCTCTCTTTCTACCTGTCTCTTTCTATCTACCTATCTCTATCTTTCTGTTTTTCTGTCTCTTTCTATTTACCTATCTCTCTCACTTTCTTTATTCTTTTCCACCTACAGAATAGAAACATTTTGATTAGTCTCTGTAATCTTTAGTGTCTAGCACAATGCCTGTCCCATAGAGTTCTTAATTCTTATGAACTTGAATAGCTATCCTCTGGGCTCTCACTACCACCACAGACACATGGTACTGTGATTACAGCCCCATATTTTGAGGGTACATACATTAAAGACAGGCCCCCTGAGTTTCTCTAAGGGACTCAGTTCTGTGCATCCATTTCCTGCAATGCCTATATCACCTCTGAAGCATGCCTTAGCCAGGACTCAGGGTTTTTCAAAAGGGAGAAAAGCAATGCTACTCTGAAACCAAACAGCCCGTTTTGGATGTGCTGTCTGACTGACGGTCTAGTCCACAGCTGTAGCCTTGCTGTTGGTGGCCCTGGGCCAAAGGCTGGGCAAGAGGGCATTTCTCTGCCCTTTCCGTTAACACCCATCCCCAACACCCCAGCAGGGTTTTTACTTTATCAGCAGCCCATCCTCATCTCATGATAAAGGATTCAAACGCTTACGGATCTTGGATAGCAATAGAAGATGTAGGGACTGGTTCTGAAGGATTGTTTGCTGAGTACCTCTCTGGAGAGCTGGGAAGGCCCCATTATCCTTCCATGGTACACACAGAGCTGTTGCCGTGTTATCTTCCTGCCTGTATGATTTCTTGATAACTTACATTTCCCCAAGAAGTCCGTGACATTTCACAAAGTCCTTCCGATGTTTGCTCTTCACAATTAGTAGGTACTCTCCGACCCTGCTCCCCAGTCATTAGCACTTGATGAGGGGTTCTCATTACCAGGTACAGATTCTTTAGTAACAGTAATCTTGGGGATACTCACCCCAACACATAATTGTACAATGTTTCCTTCAATCAAATTTGCCTGTTTTGTAAGCAAGGGTTTGACGCTCTCACCCTAAAACGCCAGAGGCACAATCCCGCTCCCTCCCGCACCCCCCCCCCCCCGGGCTCTGGGGACTAGAAGGGGTTCAGGTTTACAATTTATAAATTTACATATGTAAACATTATATATAGCTTTATATTATATATTATATTCTATATTTAATATATATTATAAATATACATTTATAATTTGGCTCATCTCCCAGAGAGCCCAGTTCCAGTGTAAAGCCCCCATGAGGCTGAAGCCCCAAGCACCCTGGCTGCGGGCTCCAAGGTCACCAGGGTCACCTCCCCCACTCCCGTGCGGGTCACCCCCAGCCCCTAAAACTGAGGGCAAATAACACAAAGCAGAAACAAAAACTTCCAGACCTATTTCCGGGGAAAAAGGGAAAGCAAAAGAAAGGGTTCCTTCCCCTCTCAGCAGTTAAGTTCATGGCATCCAAGGTTGGCAAAACAGGTAAGAGAGCGCAGATTCAAGCAGGAGTGCAACAGCTTTAAAGAGGCAGGCAGCCAATCAAAGAGGCTACTCCCACCCACGTGGTGGGCATGGGCATGCTCAAAGGCATGGTAGCTGGGGAAGGGGGCGGCTGGAAGGTGGGGGTCGGGTTGGGAGGCTTTTCCACTAGTCCTTATGAAAGGTGATGAGAATCTGAGCTAATCTAGTGACTGCGGGAATGAAGCAAAGGGGGCACATAGGAGATATGTCATAAAAGTAGAACTGACAAGAGATTGGATATGGAAGAGAGGGAAGGGTCGAGGGTAGCCCTGAACGTGTGAACCTTAGTGACCGGGAAGGGTAGTCATTCCCAGCAGAACTAGGGGATGTTTAAAGAATGGGCAGTTTCAGAAGGAAAACCAAGTTCTGTTTTGAGCATATTGTGTTTGAAATGCCTGTGGGAGATTTCTGGTAGAAGCAGGTGATGATGGTGGGTTTGGAGTTGAGAAAAGGGATTAGATACGGGAGATAAAATGCATAGACATCGAAGTCACTTGCTGATAGAACTTGGGGGGACTCATGAAATCAACCATAGTGGGAGTTGGGAGAGAAGAGCAGAAGGAATTCTGTAAAGGAGACTGAGAAAGAATCAGACAGATGGGAGGAGAATTGGAGAGAACAATGTTATTGAAACTTTGGATTTCAGCTCTGGAAGTGAGCACCCAGGAGGACAGTGGTCAGCAGTAAGGGAGCTCAAAGAAGGATGAGGGCTGAGAAGATGCCATTGATTTAGCTACTGTGAGATCTATCCCTGGTATACTTGAAGAGATCGGATTCAGCAGGGAAGTGGAACTGGAAGAAAGATTGCAAGAGCACTGAGGACCAAGTGAGTAGGAAGTGAGGCTATGTAAGTAACTAGTGGTTTTTGGTTTATTTTATTAGTGTTATATTTTTGTTTGTTTTGCCTGTGGTTCTATGAGACTCTCCAGAAATGTGCTAATTGTCCCATTCAAAATAATCACCCTAGAACTACTGGGTGAGGATTTCTCCCTCAGAAAAAAAAAAAAAAGAGTTTTAAAGCAAAAATGTATCTCCTCCACAGAAAGAACCATAGAAAGTACAGGTCCAGAATCATAGAATCTCAGTAATTAGGAAGGGACTAAAAGTGTCAGGGGCTGCTCAGTGTCCAGCACTAAGCATGATCAGTGATGTGAATAAGAAATGACCAGACCATGTGGGTAGTTCAGGGAAGAACCATGAACTCCATTTAATGATTCTTTGAACAAGGTTTTTAAAGATCAAGCAGAGAAAGATTCAAGTACTCTTATCAATAGCTTAGTCTGTCATATCCTGGAGTATTCTTATCATTATCTTAATGTCATATCCAGGAAGTAGCTCAGAATTGAATGTTATCTATGCTCCAAAAAGTCTTAGAAAGGTCAATTAACTCCTATCTTATGCATTCACATAACAAAGGATGTTCTCCAGAGCAGACTTCAAAGCTGGAAGCCAAAGCCTCATCATCAAGGACATCTACATAGGAACTGACCCCAGGAATAAAATATTTTGGTTTACTACGCTTAAGTCTTGATCTTTTCTCTAAAATTTTTGCCTTTGCTCAGATCTGAGCAGAAATCTTTTCTGCAACATTCCTGACAAATGGGCTTCCAGACTCTGCTTAAACATCTCCATTGACAGGAAACTCATTACTTTCCCAAGCACCCCATTCCACTTGGGAACAGTTCTCTTAGGAAAATTTTCATTACCTTGAATTGCAATGTGCTTCCCTGATACTTTTACCTATCAGTCTGCTCCACAGCCCCAGAGGCCAAATTAAACACGTTTAATTCCACTTCCACATGAAAAACTTTCAAATAATTGGAGACAGTTGTGACATTCCCCCCTGAGTCTTTTCTTCTCCAAGGACAACATCCCTAGTTCTTTTAACTAATCATTTTTTGACTTGGTTTTGAGTCCCCTCTCCAACCTGGTTGTCCTCCTCTGAATGCCCCAGTTTGTCAATGTGCCTTCTCAAATGTGGTACCCAGAAATTAAGGGAATGCCCCAAATGTCATCAGAGTACAGCAGGACTAGAAGCTCCCTTACTCTGTACACTGTATTTCTCTGACTGCCATCTATGGTTTGTTTAGTGTTTTTTGACTGCACATCACACTGTTGACTCACAATCCACTAAAACAGATACTTCAATCTACATTCAGACTCCAAAGTTCTTTCTCTGGATGTAGACAACATTTTCCCATCATTCTTTTGGACTTGTCTTAGATCCGTGCATTGCTGAGAAGAGCCAAGTCTATGAAACTTAGTCATCACACAATGTGGCTGTTACTGTGTACAGTTTTCTCCTGGCTCTGCTCATTTCACTCAGCATCATTTCATATAAGTCTTTCTAGGTTTTCGTGAAGTCTGTCTGTTCATCATTTATTTTTTTTAATTTACTTATTTTTAGTCTTAACATTCACTTCCATAAGTTTTACATTTTCTCTGCCTCCCTCCCCTCTCCCCTCCCCAAAATAGCATGCAGTCTGATATAGGTTGTATATATACCTTGTTATCAAACATATTTTCACATTAGTCATGTTGTATAGAAGAATTAGAATGAATGGGAGGAACCATGAGAAAGAAAAAAACAAAACAGAATAAAACAAAACAAAGAGAGCAAATAGTATGCTTTGATCTGGATTCAGATTTTTTTTCCGCCTCTGGAATGTGGATGGCATTTTCCTTTATGAGTCTTTTGGAATTGTTTTAGGTCCTTGCATGGCTGAGAAGAGCCAAGTCTATCAAAGTTAGTCATCATACAATGTGGCAGTTACTGTGTCTCCTGACTCTACTCATTTCACTCAACATCAGTTCATATAAGTCTTTACAGGTTTTTCTGAAGTCTGTCTGCTCATTTCTTATACATCATAATGTATGTATGTAATATCCATTATGTATGGATTCATACCTATGTAATGTATGAATGTAATATTCATACACCACAACCTTTTGAGTCATTCCCCAATTGATGGACATCCCCTCAATTTCTAATTCCTGGCTACCACAAGAAGAGCTACTATAAGTAGTTTTGTATGTGTGACTCCTTTTCCTGTTTTTATGATCTCTTTGGGATACAGACCTAGAAGTGGGTCAGAGGGTATGCACAGTATTATAGCCCTTCAGGCATAGTTCCAAATTGCTCTCCAGAACGGTTGGATCAGTTCACAACTCCAGCAACAATGTATTAGCGTTTCAATTTTCCAACATCTTGCCCAATATTTATCATTTTCCTGTTTTGTCAAGTTAGCCAATCTGATAGGTGTTATGTGGTACCTCATAGTTGTTTTGATTTGCATTTCCCTAATCAATAATGATTTAGAGCATTTAAAAATATTTTTAAAGCTATTAACTATACAGCAAAACGTTTGTATTATCACATCTTGGCATAGAAAAGGACTGGAAACAAAGTAGATATCCTGTGATTAGAGAATGGATAAACAAGGTATAGAATGTGTATGTAATGGAATAATATTGAACAGGCTGAGTAATTTGTGGTATGTGGCTGTTATGGAATATTATTGTGCTGTAAGAAATGATGAGCTCAATAATTTTAGAATAACATGGAAAGACTTGCATGAAATAATGAAGAGTGAAATGAGCAGAACCAAGAGAATATTATATTTAGTAACAGCAATATTGTTTTAAGAATGACTGCGAGAATAAGTCATTTTGGACTATTGTAAATACCCAAATTAACTATATGAAGAAAGATACTATCTGCACCCTGAGAAAGAACTGATAAATTGAAGCATATATAGAATAATTTTACATATATATGTGTGTGTATATGTGTGTATCTATGTCTATATCTATATCTATTATCTATCTATCATCTATCTATCTATCTATCTATCTATCTATCTATCTATCTATCTATCTATCTATCTATCTACCTATCTATCTATCTATATTTGTGTCCAGTGGTAGTGAGCTCTAGAGCATGGTGGGGGGGAGGGAAGAAAAAAAGCACAATAATCATATATTTAAAAGGAATAACAAGTTGTGCATAATAGACTTGCAATTTCATGTGCAATAATCTTTTTTATTATACTATGCTGTGGAAATGCTTGTTTTATTCCATAAATAAAAAAATTTAAAAAGAAATAATGGATTTGATGAGTATATAGAGAAGCACTGGAAGACTTATGTGAACTGTGAAGTAGGCAGAATCAGAAAAAATATATATATATATAATTACTACAGAAATATAATTGGGAAGATCAATAAAATAACTAAAAATGCTATTAAATTATAATAAACTCACCTCCAGAGAAAAGATATGAAAGGGTACTTTTTCCTTTACGTTAATGGTAGGGGACTATGGGAGTAGAACACTGTATATAATGTCAAACTTTTTCAGTGTGTTAATTGGTTTTGCTGAACTGCCTCCACTACTCTTTAATTCTTTATTATAAAGGAGAGCTTCTTTGGGAGGGGGAAAGATAAGGCAAAGTAAGTGAATAAGTGAAGTCAGGAAGCCAGTAATCATTTATGACATGCCTACTATGTGCCATCCTGCACTAAACCCTGGAGATATAAAGGCAAAGAGTAGTCTGTACTTTCAAATAATGGTCTTATGTACAAACTAGTACAAACAAGATACAAAGAAGGTTAAACTGGAGATAATCAACAGAGGGAAAACTGCCTTTTAATGGGGGTTGGGAAAGGCTTCTTGTAGTAGGTGATACATAGGGAAATGGGACTGATGTAAAAAGAAATTAATAAAATTTTATTTCTTTAAAAACATACAAACTATCCCTTTCAGCTTTGAGAAATTTGCAAATTTGGTGGATGTATTATACATGCTTTCATAGAGAGCTCCTCTTAAACTACAATAGAGATTTTTTCCTCCATACTATCGCTGATGCATTAATTTTGGAGCAGTTGCTTATTTAAGTCTGAATTATCTAAATGCACAATCATTTAGCCTACATTTACACATTGTCCACATGAATGGGGTAAGAAATTTTGTCAAATGTCTTTTGTCATTTTGTTGTTCAGTTGTTTCAAGTCTTGTCTGACTCTTCATGACCCTATTTCGGGGTTCCTTGACAAAAATACTGGAAAGTTTTGCCATTCTGTTTTTGACTCATTTTACAGATGAGGGAACTGAGGCAAACGGAGGGGGAGGGGGTGGTAAGTGACTTGCCCAGAATCACACATCTAATAAGTGTCTGAGGCCAGATTTGGACTCAGAAAAATGAGTCTTTCTGACCCTAGGCCTGGTGCTCTATCCACTGTACCAATTACCTACTCTTACTGTCAAATGCCTTACTGAAATCTAACTATTTTATTTCCATGAAATTTACCTGTAGTAATAGACTAGTTACCTTATTAAAAAAAAAGTAGTTTTAGTCTGGCAAGTTTGGCATGACTTGTACTTGGCTAATGGTGATTACTGTTTCCTTGCAAGTATTCCTAGAATTTTGACTAGCACTAATTGTTAAGGTTACAACCTATAGTATAAAGAATCCATCTTTTTCTATTTTTGAACATGAAGGTAGTATTTGCTTTTTTTCAGTCCTGTGGCATTTCCCACTCTCCATAATTCCTCAAAGATCACCATTTATTGTTAAGTAATTAAATCTCTAAATTCTTTTATGACTCTGGGTTGTAATTTATTTGGATCTGGTAACTTGAAATCCATTAGGAGAAATAGGTGCAGCCTCTTATCTTATTTATCTGTGGATGCTAAAGACTGAAAGAACAATAACCTTTCCCTACTTGAGACAAGAGCACATATTATAGATAGAGTGCTGAACTTGGAGTCAAAAAGATACACTTTGGGGCCACCATCATCTTTCTAGTGTGGTGGTTCCCAAATTTTCTCTATTCATTGCATCCATAATGTCTCATTAATTTTTTAACAATGCTGCTAAGCCAAAAGTAATACATAACAGTTAAATTTATTAAGTAGTGAGTATCAAACAACTTATAGTACCAGCAAACAATACCTATTAAGTATTTATGTCCAAACAATTTAGTAGACAATTGAAAAGATAATACATATAAATTGAAAGAAAAAATTATATTTTTATTTTATCCTAAAGTAATCACAATTACTCACTAATGGGGTATGTACCTGTTATGCATTACATAATTTCTCACACTTTAGAATCAAGTTGGACACCTAAAATCCACTCCCTTCTCATTTCTATGTCTTTAAATTCCTAATTTCCTCTAAAACTCTACTCAGGTAAATCTTCTACATAAAGCTTTTTACTGTGACCCCAGCTTAGCATCTCCCCTCTGTCAAAATTATCTTTCATCGGTTTTGTATGTAGTTATATGTTTTGTATGTACTTATATGTGTACATCTCTTCTGTACACAGAATATAAATTTTTCAAGGGCAAAGACTTTTCCTCTTTGCCTTTATAGCATTAACACCTGGCACAAGTAGGTGCTTAATAAGCGTTGGTTGATTTAAAGACCTGAGTTTAAGTCCAAACTCATACTCAATCAGCTATGTGACCCTAGGCAAGTAATTTAATATTTTGGAGCCTTAGTTTCCTCATCTGAAAAATGGGGCTAATAGCACATGAGGTTATTTTGAGGATGAAGGGAGATGATGTATGTAAATTATTACATGAATCTTAAAGTACTCCATAAATGCTAGTTATTAGTTTTATGGTGATCCCCTTTGTCCCTGCTTGGCATCAAAATCACTACTTTTTACATTACAGGTTATATTGTCCCTAAAATTGTCTTTATATACAACCACACCACTTTTAAAATTTTTTATTCAAACTTAGATTTTGTTTTTTCCAATTACATGTAAAGATAGTTTTCAACATTTACTTTTATAAGATTTTGAATTCCAATTTTTTCCCTCTTTCTTTTGCATTCCTTCTCCCTAAGACAGCAAGCAGTCTGATATAGGTTGCACATGTGCAATCATGTAAACATATTTCCACATTTGTCATGTTGTGAAAGAAAAAAAAGAATAAAAACAACAAAAATGTGACAATAGTATGCTTTGATCAGATACCATTGTTCTTTGGATATGGATAGCATCTATCATCATGAGTCATTTGGACTTCTCTTGAATCGTTATGTTGCTGAGAAGACCTAAGTTAAACATAATTGATCATCACACCATATTGCTGTTACTATATACAATGTTCTCCTGGTTCTTTTTTTTTAAATAGTATTTTTTTTCTAATTACATGTAAAGAAAGTTTTCAATATTCAGTTTTATAAGATTTTGAGTTCCAAACTTTTTTCTCCCTCCCCAAGACAGCAAGCAATCTGATATGGCTATATGTGTACAATTATATTAAACACATTTTTTCATTAGTCAGAATCAGAACAAAAGGGGAAAACCAAGAGAAAGAAAAAAACAAAACATACTGAAAATGTGAAAATAGTCTGCTTCAACCTGCATTCAGACTCCATGGTTCTTTCTCTGGATGTGGATAGCATTTTCCATCCATCTCACTTCCTCCCTCCCCATCCCCTCTCATTGAGAAGGCAAGCAATTCGATATATGACTACATGTGTAGTCATACAAAACATATCCACAATAGTCATGTTGTGAAAGAAAACATAGGCAAAAACCTCAGGGAAAATAAAGAAAGTAAAAAAATGTATGCCTCAATTTGTATTTAGACACCATCAATCCTTTGTCTGGGGATGGATAGCATTTTTCATTATAAGCCTTTCAGAGTCATCTTGAATTGTTGTATTGTTGAGAGTAGCTAAGTTATTCACAACTGATTATATCTTACAATATTGCTGTAACTTTGTACACAGTGCATTTGACTTTGCATTAGCCCATGCAAGTCTTTAAAGACCCATGTTTTTCTGAGAGCATCCCGCTCATCATTTCTTACAATAGAATAGCATTCCATCATAATCACATACTACAACTTGTTCAGTCATTCCCCAATTGATGGATATTCCATCAATTTCTAATTCTTTGCCCCCAAGGCAAGAGCTGTTATAAATATTTTTGCACATAGAGGTCCTTTTCCTTTTTTTTTTTTCTCTTTTGGGATATAGACCTATTAGTGATATTGCTAGGTCAGAGGGGTTTATAGCACTTTGGGCATAACTCCCAATTGCTCTACCTTTTCTGTCCTATTTGTCAATCTAATAGATATGAGGTAGCATCTTAGAATTGTTTTAATTTGCATTTCTCCAATCAGTAGTGAGAGTATTTTTTCATATGGTTATAGACAGTTTTGATTACTTCATGTGAAAACTGTTCATATCTTTTGATCATTTATCCATTGTGGAATGGCTATTATTTTTTATAAATTTGATGCAGTTCTCCATGTGTTTGAGAAATGAGACCTTTATCAGAGAAACTTCAAAATTTTTTTCGCAGTTACTATTGCTAATAATTTCCCTGTATTTCCCTCCACCCCAATCTGTCCATTTATTCTATTCTCTTTCTCTCTCCTTTCACCCTGTTCCTCCTCAAAAATGTTTTGCTTCTGACAGCCTCTTCACCCAATCTGCCCTGCTTTCTATAACTCACCCTCTTCTTTTATCTCCTTCCCCTACCATTTTCCTGTAGTGTAAGGTAGATTTCTATACCCAATTGATTGTGTGTATTATTTACTCTTTGAGCCAATTCTAATGAATGTAAGGTTCACTCACTTCCCCTGATCTCCCCCATCTTCCCCTCCACTATAAAAACTTTTTCTTGCCTCTTTTATGTGAGATAATTTACCCCATTCTGTCTCTCCCTTTTATTTTTCCCAGTGCATTTCTTTCTCACTCCTTAATTTATTTTTTTAGATATCATCCCTTTATATTCAACTCACCTGTGTCCTCTGTCTATATGAACTCCTTGTAACTACCCTAATAATCAGAAAAGTCTTATGAGTTATAAATATCATCTTCTCATGTAGGGATATAAACAGTTTAAACTTATAAAGTCCCTTATTATTTCCCTTTCCTGTTTACCTTTTTATGCTTCTCTTGAGTCTTGTATTTGAAGGTCAAATTTTCTAATCAGCTATGTTTTTTTATCAAGAATGCTTGGAAGTCCTCTTTCTCATTGAATATCCACATTTTCCTCTGAAGGATTATACTCAACTTTGCTGGGTAGATGATTTTTGGTTATAATCGTAGCTCCTTTACCCTACAGAATATCATATTTGAAGCTCTCTGATCTTTTAATATAGAAGATGCTAATATTCTCCTGGTTCTTCCCACTTCACTCAGCATCAGTCCATGTAAATCTTTTCAAGTTTTTCTGAATTCCATTTGCTCATCATTTTTTATAGCACAATAATATTCCACCACCATCTACCACAACTTGTTTAGCCATTCCTCAATTTACGGGCATCCCCTCAATTTCCAATTCTTTGTCAATACAAAAAGAGCTGCTATGAATTTTGTTTTATATTTGGAAGTCCTTTTTTCTTTTTCTTTGATGTCATTGGGATATAGACCCAATAATGGTAGTGCTGGGTCAAAGGGTAAGCACAACTTCATATCCCTTTGGGCATAGTTCTAAATTGCTTTCCAGAATGGTTGGATCAGTTGACAACGCAAGCAATAGTGCATTACTTTCCCAATTTTTCCACATCTTTCCAACATTTTTCATGTTCCTTTTCTTTCATATTAGCCAATCTGATGGGTTTGAAATGGTACCTCAGAGTTGTTTTAATTTACATTTCTCTAATCAGTAGTGATTTAGAGCATTTTTTCATATAACTATAGTTTTTATTTCTTCTGCTAAAAACTATCTGTTTATATAATTTGACCATTTGTCAGTTAGAAATGATTCCTATTCTTATTATTTTGATTCAGTTCTCTATATATTTGAGAAATGAGGTCTTTATCAGAGAAACTTGCTGTAAAAATTTCCCCCAATTTCCTGCTTCCTTTCTAGTTTTGACCACATTGGCTTTGTTTGTACAAAAACTTTTTAATTTAATGTAATCAAAATTATCCATTTTAGTTCCCATGATCCTCTTCTCTTCATTTGTTTGCTTATATTATCCTTTATGTCTAACACGTGCCCATTTTGACATTATTTTTAATATGGTGTGAGATGTTGATATATGCATACTTTCTGCCAAACTGCTTTCCAGTTTTCCCAACAATTTTTTTCAGATGTTGAGTTCTTACCCCCAAAGCTTGGGTCTTTGGGCTTATTAAACACTAGATTACAATAGTCATTTACTAATGTGTATTGTATACTTAAATCTATTCCATGGATCCACCATTCTATTTCTTTTCTTTTCTTTCTTTCTTTTTTTTTTGCTTTTTGGATGGGTCAGGGCAGGGCAGTTGGGGTTAAGTGACTTGTCCAAGGTCACATGGCTAGTAAGTGTTAAGTGCCTGAGTCCACATTTGAACTCAGGTCCTCCTGACTCCAGGGCTGGTGCTCTATTCACTGTACCACCTAGCCACCCCAAACTCCCTGACTTCTTATGCCACAATGCTCTGAATTCTGAGGGAAATATTTTAAATAATCAAACAGCCAACAAGCATTTATTCACTAAGCACTTATTAAATTCTAGTTACTATGCTATATGCTGAGGGTGCAAATGTAATAAGCAACACTAATCCTATTTGCAAGAGATTTGAGTTCTTAAGGCTAGAGAGAACAAGTACGTGTAGTAATATATAAAAAATAAATTCAAATCATCACAATACAGTTAAATACAAGGTAGTTTGAGAGGAAGGACCACAGTCTTTAAGGGGATCAATAAAGGCTTTTAAATAAATAGAAGGTGGGTGATGATGTCTTTTCACAGCTTGAGTTGTGTCTTGAAGAAATAAAGATACATGAGGCAGAGGTGAGGAATGAGTACATTGCAGTCATGAGGGACAGCCAATGCAAAGCTATAGAGATGAGATAGCATGCTGTGTGTGAAGAGCTTTAGCTGCTACATGTGAAGAACAGAGATAAGGCCCATCAGACTTCACAATCACTCTAAAAAATGTAATAGGAACTTGAGAGACCTAATACAAAACCTCAAACTAAATTCAGATTTGAAGTGTGGGCCCAGAAATGTTTAAAAAACTGAAACACAAAACCATGCCAATGTAAAATACAAGAACAGGAAAAAATTGTTTAAAGATGTTCAAGTTTAGAATTTAAGGATAGAAAACTTTAAAAAATCAGCTACTTAAAATACTAGGGTTGTTGTTGTTATTCATACTACGTTCTCAAAGGGGACAAATGACATCATGAGGGGGATGTCCTGACTCTCAGGAGAAACTCCTCAGCCTCACTCTCTCCTCCAGAGTCATCACAATCCCATGAAAAGATAGAAGTCAAGATGACTGCTGATAGCTTGGGATGTACTGGGTGACTTTGGCCTGTCTAAATTAAGGTCTTTCTTAGGCCTCAGTTTGTCTGAAGCAATGTCCTTTCAATGACTAAGGACTAGGCAGGAATTGAGACAAAAGATGACCTAATTTATGATCACAAAAATATAAAGCCTGAGGTCTCAGACCATTTAAAAATGAAGACTGTACCCAAGGTTATTCACATTGAAATTATTACTGAAGTACTTATTCCAGAAACAAAAAGACAGTGGGGTAATGCTTGAAGTGGGTGCAGGGAGGTGGCACAGTGGATAGAGTGCTGAACCTGGAGTCAGGAGGACCTGAGTTCAAATGTCGCCTCAGTCACTTACTTGCTGTGGGATCCTGAGCAAGCCACTTCACCCCCGTTTGCCTCATTGCCTCATCTGTACAATGAACTGGAGAAGGAAATGGCAAACCACTCCCATATCTTTGCCAAGAAAACTCCAAATGGGCTCAATGGAGAGTGGGACACAACTGAAATGATTCAGCAACAATAATACCTGAAATAAAATACAGCACAGAATTAGAACCATGGGCTAAAATTCCAAAAATTAAAGAGGAAAAGAAATCTTTTCATTAAAAAGTACCAGGAATTATTACTATAAAGATATTCCTGTGAATAAGTCTTTTTGTTTTTTTTTGTAAAATGTCTTGTTTTATTATTTTTGTGTCATCTGTACATTTGAATAACCAAATATAAAATTTAAGAATAAAGATGATTATTAGTATTTTCTTAAGAATTATGTACTTTTGGGCGGCCAGGTGGCTCAGCGAGTAAGAGCACCGGCTCCAGTGTCGGGATGACCTGGATCAAATCTGGGCTCAGATACTCAGCACCACACCCAGAAACACCTGGCCGTGTAACCTTGAGCAAGTTACTTAACCCCAATCGCTTTAAAAAAAAAAAGAATTATGTACTTTTATATAAGTAAATACTACTGAAGTTGTGTCTGCTACCTCTTGCACATTGTGTACATAATTTCTAAATAAAACTGTTTCTGAATGAGCAGTTAAATATAACTTGCACTGCAAGGAAAATGGCTTACACTGGAAAAGGCAATTTTGAGTAACTATAGAATTCATCTAAAAACTTAGTGTCTCAAATTTGGGTGTTACAATTAAATTTATTTAAATATTAAATGTGGGACAATATGCATACCACTGAAAACTATGAATCATGGTATGTGTTTGGTACCTGTCAAGCAATGTATGTCATGTAAGGTATGTCACATTGATTTGTCCTTCTATTTGCTTGAGTGCATAACTGCTGCCTCAGGAACTGTTTGGTACCTGTCAAGCAGTATTGTCACATTGATTTGTCCTTTGATTTTCTTGAAGAACTGAGTATATGCCAGGACAATTAAAAAAAAATCTCCTTAAAAAACAACTCATTTCGCAAGAACATAGAGAATTGAGTCAAATTTATAAAAAAAAAAAAAATAAGAGCCATTTCCTAATTGATAAATGGTCAGATGGTACAAACAGGCAGCTTTCAGATAAAGTTATCAAAACTATACACGTATAAAATACTCCAAATCACTATTTTTTAGAGAAATGAAAATTAAAACAACCCTGAGGCACCACCTCACACCTATGAGATTTACTAATAATATGACAGAAAAGAAAAATGACAAATGTTGGAGGGGATGTGGGAAAATTGGGATATTAATGTATTGTGGTGGAGTTGTGAACTGATTCAATCATTCTAGAGAACAATTTGGAACTGTGTCCAAAGGGCTATAAAGAGAGTTTTAAATTTTTTTTCCCTTTTTATTAATTAATTAATTTTTAGTTTTCAATATTCACTTCCACAACATTTTGAGTGCCAAATGTTTTATTCATCTATTGCCTCCCCCAAACCCAAAATAGCATGTATTCTGATTACCCCTTACCCCAATCTGCCCTCCCTTCTATCAATCCCTCCCCTTCTTTTATTGCCTTCCACTTCTGTTTTCCAGTAAAGACAGATTTCTATACCACATTGCCTATATATCTTATCTCCCAGTTGCTTGTAAAAACAGTTTTTAAAATTCATTTTTAAAGCTTTGTGTTCCAAGTTCTCTCCCTTCCTCCCTCCCTACCCACCCTTATTGAGGAGGCAAGCAATTTGATATTTGTTACATATGTGTACTCATGCAAAACACTTCCATAATAGTCTTGTTGTGAAAGAAAGCTATATTTCCCTCCATCCTATTCCACTACCATTTATTCTATTCTTTCCTTTGACCCTTTCCCTCCTCAAAAGTGTTTGCTTCTTATTACTCCCTCCCCTAATCTTCCCTCCCTTCTATCATCCTCCCTTTCTTATTCTCTTCCCCCTACTTTCCTATAGGTTAGTATAGATTTCCATAGGTAATTGAGTGTATATATTATTCTCTCCTTAAGTCAAATCTGATGGGAGTAAGGTTCACTCATTCCCTCTTACCTCCCCCTTCTTCCACTGTAAAAGGTTTTTCTTGCCTCTTTTATGTGAGATAATTTACCCCATTCTATCTCTCCCTTTCTCCTTCTCCCAGTACATTCCTCTCTCTCCTTAATTTTATTTTTTAGATATCATCCCTTCATATTCAATTCACCCTGTGCCTTCTGTCTGTCCATCTACACACACACACATACACATTTTCCCTCCAACTACCCTAATACTGAGAAAATTGTCTCATGAGTTACAAATATTATCTTTCCGTGTAGGATTGTATATAGTTCAACTTTAATAAGTCCCTATAATTTCTCTTTCCTGTTTACTTTTTCATGCTTCTCTTGTCTTATATTTGAAAGTCATTTAAATGTTCTGTTTAGCTCTGGTCTTTTCATCAAAAATACTTGAAAGTCCTCTTTTTCATTGAATGTCCATTTTTTCCCCTGAAGGACTATACTGTTTTTTTGGGTAGGTGATTTCTTGATTTTAATCCTAGCTCCTTTGACCTCCAGAATATAATATTCCAAGCCCTCCAATCCCTTAATGTAGAAGCTGCTAGATCTTGTGCTATCCCAATTGTGTTTCCACAGTACTTGAATTGTTTCTTTCTGGCTGCTTGTGTTATTTTTTCCATGACCTGGGAAATCTGGAATTTGACTATAATATTCTTAGTAGTTTTCCTTTTTAGGATCTCTTTCAGGAGGTGATTGGCAGATTCTTTTAATTTCTATTTTACCTTCTGGTTCTAGACTATCAGGGCAGTTTTCCCTGATTATTTCTTGAAAGATGATATCTAGGTTCTTTTTTTTTTGATCACGGCTTTCAGAGAGACCAGTAATTTTTAAATTCTCTCTCCTGGATGTGTTTTCTAGGTCAGTGGTTTTTCCAGTGAGATATTTCACATTGTGTTCTATTTTTTTCATTCTTTTGGTTCTGTTGTATAATTTCTTGATTTCTCAGAGTCCTTAGCTTACATTTGCTCCATTCTAATTTTTAAGGAATTATTTTCTTCTTTTTAAAAATTTTCTTTCTTATTTTCTTCTTTTTAAAAATTTCCAACCTCCTTTTCCATTTGGTCAATTCTGTTTTTAAAGGCATTTTTCTCCTTATTGGCTTTTTGGACCTCTTTTGCCATTTGGGTTAGTCTTTTTTTTTTTAAGGTGTTATTTTCTTCAGTATTTTTGGGAGTCTCCTTTAGCAAGCTGTTGGCTCATTTTTCACAATTTTCTTGCATCATTCTCATTTCTCTTCCCAGTTTTTCCTCTACTTCTCTTATTTGATTTTCAAAATCCTGTTTGAGCTCTTCTATGGCCTGCGAGCAGTTAATATTTTTTCTTGGAGGCTTTTGATGTAGGAGTTTTGACTTTGTTGTCTTCTGTTTTGATCTTCTTTGTCACTAAAGTGAGATTCTATAGTCTGAGCTTTGTTTTCCCCTGTTGACTCATTTTTCCCAGCCATTACTTGACTTTTTATTTCTTTGTAAAGGTAGGACTCTGCTTCCAGTGTAGAGAGTGTACTGTCCCAAGCTTCAGGGGTTTTGTGAAGCTGTTTTCGGAGATACTTCTAGGGGCCTGTAAATTTTCACTTTTTCCAAGGTGGTATGTTCTAAGGAGAGGTGTTTTCTCCTTTCCTGGCCTGTGCTGTGGTCTGTGAATGACCACAGGTACTCTTTTCTGCCTTGAAACTGTGAGAAGAATTCCCTCTCCAGGGTCACCAGAATCTCCACCATCCCAGTGATCCTCCTCACCCCAGGACCACCACATAGGACTGCAACCCAGATTCAATCACAGGGAAAGCAAGAGAATCCTGTCTCAGCACCAGCAAAGAGACCCCTGCAGTCCCCTTCTCTTCCATTTCTTGATCCCCCACCGTCTGTGGTCTAAGAGCTCTGGGAGCAACTGCTGCAGCAGCTGCAGCTGCCACCCCGGGCCAGGGCGGGACTGAGCTCCTCTCTCCCCCAGGTCAGACAGACTTTTCCTACTGACCTTCTAAGTTGTCTTTGGCCTTTGTGGGTTGTCTGGAAATTGCCACAGCTGCCAGCAATTCAATCTCCTGAGGCCCCATCTGTGCTGACACATTTTACACTGGACCGTGCTTCTCTCCAAGCTCAGTGCAACAGACCTTTCCTGTAGACCTTCCAGGTTGTCTTGGGCTAGAAATTTGTTTCACCCTGTCACTGTGTGGGTTCTGCTGCTCTAGAATTGGTTTAGAATTGGAAGAGAGCTCAAGCAAGTCCCTGCTTTTACTACACCATCTTGGCTCTTAGCCCCCTCCCCCACAACAAGTTCTTACATGTAAGGTTATATGTGTACTTCATACCTGTGTGATATAAATGGACAACTCAAGTTTGGCTTGGATAGACATCTGTTCTGGGCTCTGCCTGGTCCTATCTCCAAGGGAAACTTGTATAAAGTGGAGGAGGACCTTATGTAGACTACTTATAGACTGAGGCAAAAATGGGGAAGAGGCAAGCCGGATCCAAATGCTGCTGGGCACTTGTGCTTTCCCTCCACTATCTCCAAGATGGGGTATTGGGCATCTTTCTACCATATTTCAAATATCTGTGGCCTAAGGGCATTATGCTTTAGGGACCTGGATAAACACTACTTTCCCTAATCATAGCAATTCAGTTCTATCCCACCAAAGGCTAGTTACACAAAGAACATCTGGAAAGCTAGTATATATCTTTATCAGAGTAAAATGTAAACAGGAGTGTCTAAGCTTTCCATATAAGATTAGACCAGAGAAAACTTCAGAGAAAAAGAGCTTGTTAATTAGGATTAAGATAAGATCTCTGCTCAACCAGCCAGTCTAGTTTTAACCAGTTTTGGCCTAGGGTCTTAAGCACTGGAAATCAAGAAACATGTTGGAGTCTGCTTCAGAGATGTCTAAAAATTGCCTCTCCAAATTAAAAAAAAAAATTAAGCGCTTTTAAATTTAATCGGCATTTTCTCCATCACTTTCCTAAATCTAGAAATGAACAAAACATTAAATCAAGCCTTATTTTGTAGTGTTTGCCAGTTTTATGGTGTAAATGCTCACTCTGAAAATTTAAGAATCAGTTTGAGCTGCTACAAGCTAGCTCCAAAATACCACTAGCTTGCTCCTGTATGTCTGTGACTCCAGAGAAATCTTCTGTCTACCATTCAAAACGTACTTTCCCCTCTGGATGAACTCTCTTAAAATTGTCCGATAAACTCAAAAAATCTCTTCTGTACTCTCTATACAAGGTTTATGGAAACTCATGGTTCTCTCAACCCATCAGTAATCATATTTTTCTGTCCTTTAGGGAAAGTACCCCAGGCTTGAGAGGAAGTGGTGTTATAAGATAAACAGCAGAGTTTATACAGGGTATTCCAAATATTTTGGTACAGATTTAAGCTATTTAAGTTATCAAATTAGTTAATAGTTTTTAAGCTTTTGAAGTTTAATGTAAGGTACTTAAGATTACAGATGTACTAAGACTTTAGGGATACTGCCATATGTGATAATGATGGGGTGCTTGGGATCTGTGTTTGTAAAGTCTATTTGTAAACTCAATTTGTAATACCAATTTGTAACATCAGAAATGATGGGGTGCTTGGGATCTATATTTGTAACATCAGTCTGTAAAACTTTGTAACATCAGTTTGTAAAATCACACTCCATTCCACCCCCACCCCCTACCCCTAAAGTGCTAACTCTAATCCTTCCCCCCTTCCCCCCCCCCCCCCCCCCCCTTAGCTTCAAAGCATTAATTGTGCCCAGCAACAACTCATGGATTGTTTATCTCAGCCTTGAAACACTAACAAGCTATACCTATCAATCCTTCACCAAAGTATCTATAAACATTCCAGCTTAGGCAACTACTATCTCCCCCTTGCATAGTGTCTTGTTGCCCCGATGAATTCTTCAGTACCTTATCTCTAGGTTGGCTCCTTGGAAAACCCCTTATTGGGTAAGAGAGCACCATAGTGAGATTTGTGCTGTAAGAAACTCCCTTTGGAAATGACGTGGAGTATAGAATGTTGTGGAGTATAGATTGAAGTGGGAGAGACTTGAGAGAGGGAGACCAGTTTAGAGGCAATTGCAGTAATCTAGGCAAGAGATAAAGGAAGGTGCTAACTTTTCGAGAAAAGACAGATTGGACAGGAGAGATGTTGTAAAGGTAGAAAAGAGTAGATTTGGTAACTAGATTTAGGGCGCTGGATAAACACTACTCTCCCTAATCATAGCAATTCAGCTCCATCCCACCAAAGGCTGGTTACACAAAGAACATCTGGAAAGCTAGTACATATCTTTATCAGAGTAAAATGTAAACAGGAGTGTCGAAGCTTTCCATATAAGATTAGACCATACAGTGAATATACAGTGAAGGAGGATGAGATTATGGCTATGAAGTTAGGAGACCAGAAAAATGGTGCCATAGTTGATTTAAAAAAAGAAGAAATCTGGAGGAGAGTTCATTTTGCAGGGAAAGATAATGATCTCATATTATATGCCTTCTCAGTAGGTGGTGAGGGACTGGAAAGGGAGAGACTAAAAAAATGAATGTTAAACCTATCTATACTGATCAGAAAAACAAAAGATAATGGGTAGGAGGGGAAGAGGAGAGGCACTAAAACCCAGAGAAGAGTGAGTATGAAAGCTTAGATATGTCTAGGATTTCTCTTAAAAGAGAGTAACATAATCCCTTCTAGAAAAAATAAACAATGAACAATGTCAGGTATAGGACAGATATTTATTTCCATTTCTTTCACCAGCACATAAATTCTTAGAACACTTAACAAATGCCTAGAACATTAGGAAAAGGCCAAGGTCTCCCTATGCATCCTGGGCCATTGCCAGTCATCTTGACTTATGTCTTGCCACTGGACTCTGATGACTCTGGAGAGAGAGTGGCTGATGACTTTGCATTGTTCTGCCTCACTTAAATCCAATTTACTTGCAAGTGAAGACATCACCCTCCTGATGTCATTGGTCCATTTTGAGAATGAAGGATGAACAACAATAACAAAATTGAACAACAATTCATCATCTAATATATTCTCCTGGGAAGAGGTGAGGTGATTCACTCAGGGTCACACAGCTGAGTTACAGATCTTCCTGATTCCAGCCCCTGCATACTGTCCACTACCTACCTACCTGTAAGGTTAATAGAATAGGAAGATCTTCCCTGTCCATTTATAGGCCTATTTGACCACATATGTCCCCTTTTCCCTTGGAGCAGGAGCCATGTTCCCAGGTCTGAAGGTACACAGGTATTTCAGTCATGAATGTCTTGCTGCTTTCACAGCTGTGATACATTTTTTTTTTTAAAGCAATCGGGGTTAAGTAACTTGCTCAAGGTTACACGGCCAGTTATTTCTGGGTGTGGTGCTGAGTATCTGAGCCCGGATTGCTGTGATACATCTTGAGTCACATAGAGCCCATTGGGGGAGGAGCTTGCCTAAGGAGAAGCTTGCTTTTGGGGAGGCTTGCTTGTAGGAAGGCTTCCACACCTTTTGGTACTAAGCTAATTAGGCACTGAGTCATGAGGTTGTGGTCCCTTCTGGCTCTGAGCCTATTAGTTGAAAACTATATATATGGAGAGGTTTGTATTTTACTTTGGGGGTTCACTTATGTAAAGGACCTTTTGATTCCCTGGATAGGACTTTGAGTAGCCATTTGTTGAAAGCCCCCTAACTACTCATAGGTTTGTACACTCCTGGGCCAGTGGTGTATATAGATGTTTGTATTACTTTGTTCAGACAGTAGCAGCCCAGTCTATTGAATCTCTGTGCTAATTTCTCTGCTTGTACTTTCTACTTATCTATAATTAAAGTAAGATTATTGACCCCTTTAAAAGTTGTATTTCCTTAGAAAAGCAGATCAAAGAACCTCTCCTGGCAGGTCATCCTGGGTGTGCTAAGGTGCTTGCTAATACCCTGCCCCTAACAAAACAAAAGAAGCAGCCAGGGGCATAAGGTTATATCAGTCTCACTTAGGCAAGACATATTCTTGCTGCTTTGTCTCATAGTGCTATTGCAGGTTTGTGGATGGAGGAAGGAGGTAGAGGGACAACAGTTCCTCTTCCCTCTAGCTGGAAGTCCAAGGGAAAGTTATGTTCCAAATCAGGCAAGACCCCCCACCCCCAAGGGAGGTATAACTTACCTTCTTTCTTATAGACTTCTGAGGGGGTTGATTCAATCACCAATCATCTTTGACACATCTTCTAGTCATGAGGACATATGAAGACATCTTAAGAGTTGTTGACCTTTTATATCAAAAAGCCACAGCATGTTTTACTGGAAGGGTTCAGATAATATGCCCCACTCCATGGGAAATGTTCAAGTCCAACCCCCATTACACACGGCAAAAAAAAAAGAAATTGATAATCTCTTCCATCTGTAGTGCATTTTTATCTTTTTGGATTTGACCTTTGATTTTATTAGTATGGGACATGCCTAGTGAAAAAATTCCCTCTATAATTCAAATGTACCTGCACCTACTCTGCAGCTGACAGAGAGCTGCCTGGGACACTGAGAGATTAACTAATTTGCCCAGGACCACAGTCAGAAGCAGGATGTGAATCCAGGTAGACCAGTTCTCTATTCACTCTGCTGGAGCTGGAATAAATATAGTGCACACCTGTCATTTAAGTTTTTAAAAATTATTTCACTGGGTGCATATGGGGAAAATATTACTAATATTCCTAGTTAAAATGCTGACTGATTCTTCTAATACTTCTTGTTTTTCTTTTTCTCTTTTCTGATTCTGTGTTCAATGTATAGAGAGTTTAAAGAAGAGGGGGAATACTTAATTTATTTCAGCACCCTTAAGCAAAATAATTTCTGGAGGACTTCAAGGTAAGGTTGAAATGTTAAGCTTTTATTTCTAATTCCTGGGGGAGTGGAGAAAGTATATATAGTCTCCATTTGGAGTAACTCTCATTTATTTGAGCAAAGAGCTCTTGAGAGGTGATAGGTGTCCAGCTATTCTTTCACACACCTACTGGGACCACATATTAAATACTTCTCCCTTCCACCCCATTACCATTCTATACTGCATTTCTCCAAAGGGAGTGTTCAAGAGAACCCAAAATCTTGAGCATCAAACAGAAAGCCCACCAGTAATTACCAGGCTGTCTTATGACATGCCTTCTCAATCCTTGGCCATGTTTTCCCATAAATCCTCTATAGCTTTATCTACTCAGTAGGCAAGAGGATTTTCTTTTCTTCCTTTTCTATCTTGTGGTCACCAGTGGAGCACTTGGGTTGTCCATCTATTGAATCTTTTTTTTTTTTTTTTGCTTTTTGGAGGGCAGTTGGGGTTAAGTAACTTGCCCAAGGTTGCACGACTAGTTTTTGTGTGTGTGTGGGTGTTAAATGTCTGAGGCCGGAACCGAACTCTGGTCCTCCTGACTCCAGGGCCAGCGCTTTACTCACCTAGCCGCCCCTCGTCTATTGAATCTTGATACATGACTGACCAACCTGCTTTTCTGGTTATAAATATGCTGAATTCTTTGTCTTTTATGCCATTTCAGAGGCCTATTTTTTAAAGATGGACAGGGCCATAGAGGTCCTCTAGTCCAAAATCTGTCCCCCAATTCACTTCCACATTTTGTAGATGAGGAAACTGAGACCAAGTGACTTGCTCAAGGTCACATGGATGGTAAATGGAAGTGATTCAAACCCATTCCTCTGGCTCCAAATTCATTGCTTTTTTCATAATAGTATGTTGTTTCTTGCCTCTCCTTCCTATAAATTATTGCAAATGTAACTCATGGATCAAAACCATAATACTTTTCTCATTGGTGAAGATCAATCACTTAGTGCTGCAAGCTTGAGTGAGGGGTAGATATGGAGTAACCTTCAAAGACAAGAGAGATCTAACTCTTCTGGATTCCAATGTCAAGAGAAAAGATATACAGTTTCAATTTTTCTTCAGGTACCTAAAACAGAGAAATACTCTAGGAGGAAGCCAACATGTGAAGGAACTGACACCTTAATCATGTGCCTGTATATAGTTGAGTTTGCTATAGTTGAGACACTAGGAAATTTCCATTTGGATGAGAGAGCTATCCTAATGGGAGAATCAGTGCACTCTGAATATTGTCTGTTATATTCCCATCTGGTCTATTCTCATCTATATACCTCCTCAGATTTCTGTTTTTTATCTGCTTGGGTAAATAGATTTATTTTCTATTTACTACATGTGTTCTTTATATAAATGGCATTTTGTAGACCAGGAGTTGGTGCTTTCTAACATTCCAGGAATTTTTTTACTTAGTTCAGTATTATCTTTAAATAGAAGTATTTGGAGATTCTTTTTTTTTTTTTTTTTGCTTTTCATGGGGGCAGTTGGGGTTAAGTGACTTGACCGAGGTCACACAGTTAGTAAGTGTTAAGTGTCTGAGGCCAGATTTGAACTCAGGTCCTCCAGACTCCAGGGCCAGTGCTGTATTCACTGTGCCACCTAGCTGCCCCAGCATTTGGAAATTCTTATGACTAACAAGTAATTCCTTTGTTTGTTTGTTTGGTTGGTTGGTTATTTGAACTCTATCCATGACTGATTGCACGTCACTGGCAAAAGCCTTAGTCGATCAATGAATAAGTTTTATGAGATATTCCCTATATATCAGACACTATGCTAATAAGCACTGAGGATGGAAAAGAAAAGCAAAAATAATTCCTTCCCTCAAGAAACTTACATTCTAATAGGCCTGCACGTAAGCTGGCAATTGCCATACAAGAAACACGTAGGGTAGAGAGATGGCGGCTTTAGAGGGGAAGGCGCTAGCATTTAGAAATGGGGAAATAAATACTTTCTGCCAGAGGTAGAACTAGAACTAAGGCTTAAAGGAAGGCAGATATTCTAAGAGGTGAAGTTTGAAAGGGAGGGTATACATCCTAAATGAATATATATCTCTCTAACACATTTATTTGTTGTTGTCAATACTCAGTACAACACTGAATAAAGTCATCTCCAAAATTTTTAAAACCAAGCATAGCCCCAGGCACTTAGTTAAGCACCTAATACTTATTGATTTATTAAACACTTACCATGTGCCAGTCACCATGCTAGAGATGATGAGGATATAAATTTTATAAGATGAAACAATCTGTTTTTTCAGGAGTTTGCATTCTAATAGTGTTGGGGGGAGGGGAACTAGTAATATTATAGACTGTGGTGGGTAGGAAGGGAGTTTTGGTCTGGGGAATCATAGGGATGATGAATGGAGATAAAATGATATCTCTCATGCCCTTTGCAGAAGCAATAGTAGTATTGATCTGATTACTGTTCCTAGAGTAAAGTGGGGAGGATGGTGGTGGTGGCAATGGGATAGGGGTGGGGATAGGGTAGATGACAATATGTCTAGGAAAGATGGGTAGATGAGATGTCAAACTTGGTCTGGGCCTAGCTGGATATAATAAGCTAGGTGATTTTGCATTCACTCTGTTCAGAATACTTCAGACTCTGAGTAGAATAACTCCCTTGGCAAAGGGAGTCATGTCGGAGCTAGGGTATACAATTCTGGGTAGTGAAAACAAGGGGAAATAATAGGACAGATAGTAAAGTGTCTAGAGTGAATGATCTGATTGCAATAGAGACTGATCATCAACATGCATAGGGGGTGAAGAGCTAGCCTTGGCATGAGGAAATCCTGGGTTTGAGTCCTGACTGCTGTGTGATAGTTGTATCACCCTAGACAAGTCACTTAACTTGAGTGACATCATCTTTAAATCCCATGTGACAATCCCCAAAGCACCTTCAAAATGCCTGGGAAAGATAAGGATACCTGGAAACAGGGGACCTATTTCCATCCTTTTTGATTACCCTTCTTCACTGTATTTCCCCTCAAGAAAACTTACTGGTTTTACTTTCTGTCTGCTAGATCTGTTTTCTTGTGCTCTTTGCTTCTTTATATAGGACTTTGGAATCTCAAACCTTATTTGGCCTGTATTAAGACATGAAATCAAAGAATATGGGCATTTTAGTCACTTTCTTAGAGTGATTCTAAATCGCTTTAAATCCAACGTTTATTTTCCTGTGCCACAGTGCCTCCAAATCAGAGATCGATTCATCAGCAACAGCAACATCCAAATGTCCATAACAGTACCTATCATGGTATTTTGTTTGAAGAGACCCTGTGAGGCTTCATTTTGTTCTAGAGTACAATGATTTTCACAAGTCATTAAACAAACAAACGGCAAGAAATCTCTTTGTCTGTTGTGAAACCATTGAGATGTGGTCTGTGGTAGCTTTATGTTTCATAAAGAACAGAGCCAGAATTACAAACTAAGTGTGAATTATAAACCAATTCCTTGAATGAGTGGGACACATACACAAAAAGACTCAGTGGTAACAGAATTAGCAGTAGAGCTGGGACATGAACTAGAAACTTCTGACTTCTTGTCCTGGGATCGTGACACTTCCTACACTGCATCAGTCAATCAATAAACATTTATTAAGTGCCTGTTAGGTTCCAGATACTATGCCAAGCACTGGGGATGCAAAAAAAGGCAAAAGACAACTTCTGTCCTCAAGGAACTTACAATCTAATGTGGGAGACAACAAGCACACAAATATATACAAAATAAGCTTTGTACAGGATAAATTGTCAATAATTGACAAAGGGAAGGCACTGGAATTAAAAGGTTGGGGGAGGCTTCCTGTAGAAGGTGGGATTTTAGTTCAGACTTAAAGGAAGCTGGGAGGTAAGTAGTCTGAGCTGAGGAGGGAGAGTGTTTCAGGCAAGGGGGAGACAATGAGAGAATTACTGGAGCCGAGAAATGGATGATCTTGTTTGTGGAACAGCCAGGAGGCCAATATCACTGGATGGAAGAGTATGTGTCAGGGAGTAAGGTAGACGAGGACTGGAAAGATAGGAGGGAGCTAGGTTATGAAGGGCTTTGAGTGACAGTTGGAAGGTTTCATATTTGATCTTGGAGGCAAGAGGGGCCACTGGGATTAAATTGAGTTGGGGGGAGGGGTGTGTGTGACATGATGGACTTGCACTTTAGGAAAGTCACTTTAGTGGCTAAATGGAGGATAGATTAAAATAGCAGGCTAGGGCAGTAATCCCAGCTTGAGGTGATGGGGACCTGCACCAGAGTGATGGCAGTGTCAGAGGAGAGGAGGGGCCATATTGGAGAAAAATGTTCAAAAGTGAAATTGACAGGCCTTGGCCACATATTAGATATGGGGGGCAGGGCTTGAGAGATAGTCAGGATGCAGCGTGATTCTTGGGTTGAGAGCCTGAGGAACTGGAAGGATGGTGTTTTCCTCCACTATAATAGGGAAGGTGTGGGAGATTTGGGGGAGTTGGGAAGATGAGTTCTGTTTTGGTCATGCTGAGTTTAAGAGGTCTACTGGAATCCAGTTTGAGATATCTGAAAGTCATCTGGAGGTATGAGATTAGAGGTCAACAGAGAGATTGGGGCAGGAAAGGTAGATTTGAATCATCAGCACAGGAATGGTCACTAAATCCATGGGAGCTGATGAGATCACCACCTGAAGCACTATAGAGGGAGAAGAGAAGAGGGCCCAGGACAGAACCCCAAGGGAAACCTGCAGTTAGAGGTCATAGTCTAGAGGAGGAGCCAGTGAGGAGACAGAGAAGGAGCAGTCAGATGGGTAGGAGGAAAACTAGGAGAGAGTAGCGTCCCAAAAACTGACAGAGAAGAGAGTATCAAGGAGGGGAGAGTGATCGACATGTCAGAGGCTGCAGACAGTTCAAGGAGAATGAGGACTGAGAAAAGGCCGTTGGATTTGGTAACTAAGAGATCATTAAGAGATCAGTGGTTGGAAGCCAGATTGTAATGGATTAAAAAGAGAGTGAAAGGAGAGAAAGTTGAGGCACCTTTTGTAGATGGTCTTTCAGAGGATCTTAACTATGAAGGGCAGAAGAGATTTAGGATGACAGTTAGCAGGCCTGAGACTTTTTTGAGAATGGAGAATACCATGGGCATGTTTGTAGGCAATAGGAAATGAGCGGTAGAGGAAGTTGGACTAGATGACTTTCAAGTCTCCTTTATGGATCTGTTTCTTTTTGCTATGCTGAGGTCATATGCTAGTTTTATTCTTTTTCAAACTTCTTATAAATTTGATGAATAAAATATTTCAAAAAGGGGAATTTATCACAACCCTGATCCCACAACAGCACAACATGCCCCTCCTTAAAGTCTGGATTTCAGATAGGAGAATGATTTTGAAAAGTAAAATAACATAGAGAGTTGTAAAAATCCCAAGCTCATATGGTGGAAATTTTTAAAAATTGAATGGTGAAGCAAGGAAGAGGATGAATAAGGGCATTCTTTTCTCAGAGCTGCTGTGGCTCAAACTGAGACAAAGCCAAGTGAAAAAATATTTGTTTCTCTCCCTGGCAGGAACAGACGTCCACATGGTCATTAGTCAGGGTGTGGCTACTCATTGGTTCACTCATTCTATGAGGAGCTGGTCTCTGTCAGATCCGTGACGTAACTTACCTTAGTTATTTTTTTAAGTGTTTTGGTGTATATTTCACCTTAGAAATTCTCACTCCACTCAGCTGGAGGGAAAGCTCCCTAAAAGCAGTTTAAATTGTTTAAAGCCATCTAGAGGCTGTCAGTGTTGTGAATCAACCAGGCTAGAAATTAGCTGTATATAGGGGACAAATATAGGAATGTTGCTATGGGTAGCTATTTCCCCACAAGGGTCCTGGAAAACCAAGAGGCTCAGTTCAATTCAGGTTAATTCGGTTCAAATAAATTCAAAATATTTATTAAATGTGTCTTAGGTGGGGTGGCTAGGTGGCACAGTGAATAGAGCACTGGCCCTGGAGTCAGGAGGACCTGACTTCAAATCCAGCCTCAGACACTTAACACAAAACTAGCCGTGTGACCTTGGGCAAGTCACTTAACCCCAATTGCCTTTCAAAAAGCAAATATATATTTCTTAGGTGCCCAAAACTGTGTTTCTGGGAATACAAAGACAAAAATTAAATTATCCCTATCCTCAAGAAGCTTACATTCTTCTAAACCTAGGCTCTTATCCCTTTTTTTATATACTGGATCCCTTTAACAGTCTTATGAAGCCTATGGGCCTTCTTCCCAGAGTAATTGTTTTTAAGCACATAAAATAAAATGCATAGAGTTACTAAAGAAATCAATTTTATTGAAAAATAGTTATATTTACATACATATATATGTATATATAATAAGTTAAAAGATGAGTTTAAGAACACCCTTTTAGGCGGGTGGAGCCAAGATGGTGAAGAAAAGGTTGGGAATTTTCCTGAACTCTCCCAAATCCCCCGCCAAACAATTTTAAAATAACTTTAAAACAAATTCTGGAGCAACAGAACTCACAAAAGTTGAGGTGAAACAATTTTCCAGTACAAGAAAACCTAGAAGGTTAGCAGGAAATGCCCATTGCACCAGGGTGAGAATACAGTGAAGTCACAAGCCAGAAGCAGGTTTTGGGGGCACCTGAATGGACAATAGAAGCTTCTGGAGCTCTTAGCCCACAGATGGTAAGTGGGTTGGGCAGCTGGTCAGAAGGACATTACAGGGCTCTCTTTGCTGGCAGGACTCTGTTGCCTTGCCCATACGTGGCTCTGGCTCTTAGTCGCAGTACGAGGAGGAACATTAGCACACTAGAGCTTGGGGTCATGTGGAAGTGGGGACCCTGGTCACAGTTTTGGTGTAGAAAAGAGTGCTTTTGGTCATGCATAGATCATAGCACATTCCAGGAATGTCGTCAACACACCCCTCCTTAGATCATACTACCTTGGAAGAACTGAAAGCTGACAACCCCCTAGTACTACCTCTGAAAATAGCTACACAAAATCCCTGACACATGGGATAGTTCTCCCTCCACCCCAGGAGCAGGGCCCAACTTTAACATAAAATTCAAAGTCAAGAAATAGGCTGGAAAAATGAGCAAACAGCAACAACAACAAAAGAACCTAACCAGAAAAAAGTTACTATGATGGCAGGGAAGATCAAAACACAAACTCAAGGAAAGATAACAAATTCAAAACTGTCATATCCAAAGCCTTGAAGAAAAATGTGAATTAATCTCAGGCCCCAAAAGATTTCCTGGAAGTACTCAAAAAGGATTTTTAAAATAAAATAACAGAGATAGAGGGGGAAAAATCAGGAAAAGAAGTGAGAGTGGTATAAGAAAATTATGAAAAAAGAGCCAATAGCTTGGTAAAGGAGGCATAAAAAATACTGAAGAAAAGAGGCACACAAATCTACTGAAGAGCAGACTCATTAAAAAGCAAATTGGCCAAATGGAAAAAGATATACAAAAATTCACTGAAGAGAAGAATTCCTTATAAAGTAGAAGTGGCCAGATTGGGGGGGAAGATGTACCAAAATTCATAGGAGAAAAGAACTCCTTAAAAAGTAGAAATAACCAAATGAAAAAGGAGGTACCCAAACTCATTAAAGAAAATAATTCCTTAAAAACAAGAATTGGGCAACTGGAAACTAATAGCTCCATGAGACATCAAGAAACAATAAAACAACATGAAAAGAAAGAAAAAAAGATGCTAGACATCATCTCTCAAGAAATTATCAAGGAAAATTGCCCTAATATTATAGAACCAGAAGGTAAAATAGAAATTGAAAGAATATATTGATCATGTCCTGAAGTGGATCCCAAAATGAAAACTCCCAGGAACATGACAGCCAAATTTCTTAGCTCCCAGATCAAGGGGAAAATATTTCAAGCAGCTAGGGAAAAAAATTGAGATATCATGGCGGCACAGTCAGGATAACACAAGATTTATTACCTTCTACATTAGAATATTGTAGGGCTTGGAATATGATATTCTCAAAGGCAACAGACCTAGGATTACAGCCAAGAATCACCCCCACAGAAAAACTGAATATCATCCTTCAGGGGGAAAGTATATATTTAATGAAATAGAGGACTTTCAAGCATTCCTGATGAAAAGACCAAAGCTGAATAGAAAAATTGACTTTCAAATTAAAGACTCAAGAGAAGCTTAAAAAGGTAAATAGGAAAGAGAAATCATAAAGGATTCATTAAGGTTAAATTATTTATATTCCTACATGGGTAGATGATATTTGTAACTCCTAAGAACTTTATCATTATTAGGGCAATTAGAAGGAGTCTACATAGTTGTGAATTGTGAGTGCTCATTGGTATGAGTTGAATATGGTGGAATGATAAGTTTTAAAAAATGAAAGAGTGAGAAGAGGAAGGCACTGGGAAAAGGTGAAAGGGAGAAAGGGGTAAATTATCTCTGATTTGATCCATAGATGTGGCTTTGGTCATTTAATATCTCTGGGCCTCAGTTTCTCATTATAAAGTGAGAAGGTTGAACTAGAGGGATTCTGAAACCCATTCTTGGTCTTAGTCTGTGATCCTATGAAGATTTAATTCAATAAATGTTTTATTTATTTAATACCCACTATGTGGGCTATATTCAAGGTGAGGGAGATAGAAATGAAACAGTTTTTATCATCAAAGAGCTTCTATTTTAGTGGGGAAATATGCCATGTCCATAGATAATTAAAGTACAAGAAAAAAAATGAGGAGAGAGACAGAGAAAGCATTAATAATTGGGGAGGGTGAGAGAAAGTGGTACTTGAGCTGAATGAGCCTTGAAGGAAGACAAGGATTCTGAGAGGCAGAGATGAAGGAGAGTATTTCAGGTAGGGAAGATTGCTTTTATGATTGCATGAAGGCTGGAGAAGTGTGGAGTTCAGTTTGACTGGAATACCGAATTTGTGAAGGGGAATAATGCTAATAAATAAGACTAGAAAAGTAGAAGACAGCTGGGTTGTAGCTTCTTAAAAGCAATGAAGTTTGTATTTTCTCCTAAAAGCAATGAGGAGACACTAAATGGATTGTATTTTTGGTTTTGGAATGACACAGTCAGATCTGTACCTTAGGAGGCTCATTTTGATTGTTATATGGGAGATGGAATAGAGAGGGGATGGGCTGGAAGCTGGGAGATCAAGTAAGAAGCATTATGACAGTCCAGTTAAGAAATGATGAGGACATCATTGTTGTAATGTCCATTTGAATTCAGAGGAGAGAATGGATGTGACATATTATTAGGATAAAATCAAAAGGATTTGGTGACTGATTGGATATGGAAGTTTCTTCTGCCCCTTCCCCCAAAGTGATAAAAACAGGATTTGAATAGCCCAAAACAGAGTAAGGCCGCTCCTTTGATGCAGCTTTCTGGTAGCCTTTATCCATATTGACATGGCTTCCTGGTCTCCTAAATGCCCAGCCACATGAGCTTAGGGCCTTCACATATCCCAACACCACAAGAGTCACTACACGCAGCTTTGCTGTCAGACAGGTTTCTTTGTGCCAAGAGGGGCTGTTTATACCTGAGCTAAGCACTACTCTATCTTTTTATACCCTTTCTATACTCTGTCTAAAAACAAACAAACAAACAAACAAGCAAAAAAAACCCTCTCTGATAACTGATGCAAAAAACTTCTACCTCCTGGCATTTTCATTGACCATCCCCCACGCCTAGAATTCTTTCCTTCCACATCTCTATCACCTGACTTTCCAAGTTTCAAATCCCAGCTAAAATTCTACCTTTTACCTCAGGTTTTGGGATAAGAACACACTATTTGACAAAAACTCCTGGGAAAACTGGAACATAATGTAGCAGAAATTGGGCATAGACCAATATCTAATACCATACACCAAAACAAAGTTGAAATAGGTGCATGATCTAGGTATAAAGTCTGATACTGTAAGCAATCTGAGAGAGCAAGGGATAATTTACCTGTCAGATCTATGGAGGGGGGAAGACTTCATGACGAAACAAGAGTTAGAGAGCATTATAAAATGCAAAATGAATAATTTTGATTATATTAAATTGAAATGCTTCTGTGCAAATAAAGCCAATGTTACCAAGATTAAGAGAGAAGTGGAAAATTGGGAAAGAATTTTTACAACCAGTATCTCTGATAAAGGCCTCATTTCTAAAATATACAAAGAATTTAGTCTAATCTATAAGAATACAAGCCATTCCCCAATTGATAAATGGTCAAAGGATATGAACAGGCAGTTCACAAAAGATGAAATTAAAGATATCTATAAGCATATGAAAAAATGTTCTAAATCACTATTGGTTAGATAAATGAAAATCAAAACAACTCAGAGGTAATACATCTCACCAGCCAGATTGGCTAAGATGACAAAACAGGAAAATGATAACTTCTGGAAAGGATGTGGAAAAATTGGAACACTAATGCATTGTTGGTGGAGTTGTGAACTGATCCAGCCATTCTGGAGAGTAATCTGGAACTATGCCCAAAGGGCTATAAATAATGTCACATCCTTTGACCCAGCAATATAACTTCTAGGGTTATATCTCAAAGAGATCAGAGAAGTGGGAGGAGAACCCGTATGTACAAAAATATTTATAGCAGCTCTTTTTGTGGTGGCAAAGAATTGGAAATCAAGGGGATGCCCATGAATTGGGGAATGGCTGAATAAGCTGTGGTATATGAATGTAATGGAATACTACTATGCTATAAGAAATGAGGAGCAGACAGACTTCATAATAACCTGGAGAGACTTATATAAACTGATGCTGAGCAAGAAAAGCAGAACCAGGAGAATAGTTGAAGGGAATATACTGTGTTTCCTCGATAATAAGACCTATCCCAAAAATAAGCCCTCCCCTTACTGTGTAAGATTCCTCTAAAATAAGCCCTCCCCTGAAAATAAGCCCTATTGAGATTGCTACTGTAGTGAAGGTGATCCCCTGCGCTACACGCTACATTATGGTACCCTCTGTATGCACTGTCCCGTCCCCCCCCACCGGTGAAACGCACGCCGTGCTCCGAGCTGCATCCAATCAGAGCTGTAGCAGTGAGCGCGTCATCCTGTTCTTCCCCAGTGATTTGCTTATTGAATAAAGGTACATTTTTTTGTTCACATTTACCTGTTTATTAAAATTGCTGTCAATGTTCATTAAAATAAGCCCTCCCCTGAAAATAAGCCCTCTGGTGTTTTTCTGTCCAAAAAAATTAATAAGACAGTGTCTTATTATTGGGGAAACACGGTAGGAAGGAGGAGAAAATTTGAAACTCAGGGAACTGAATGTTGTAAACTAAAAGTAAATAAACAAATCAATTAAAAAATAAAATTCTATCTTTTACAAGAAGCCTTCTCCAAACCCCCTTAATGATAGCTCTTTACCTCTGTTGATTATCTCCAGTTTATCCTGTTCATAGATATTGTTGTTTGCAAGATCTTTCTTCCATTAAGTCTATCTTTTGTCATTTTTTCTTAACCCCAGAGATTAGTACAGTGCTTGGTACATAGTAGGCTCTTATTAAATGTTTATTCACTGACTGGATAACTAGGAGAGCCTATTTTATCCTAGCACCAAATATGAATTAAGAGGGTACCAGCCTGAGTTAGGCGCATGCTTCTATGTTCCTATCACCCAGGCAATTACCTTTCTGTGAAGAGAATAAAACTGCAAAGAAGCTGTTGTGCTCCTCTCTTGTGGAATCCTTTGCCCAGTTATCTGACAAATTTCTTTCCACTTAGCATTCCTGATCTTTAGGGTGGCTAAAGTTGGAAAAATACTATGATAGTGATCATAGAAAGATTAAGCAGGACAGTGTATATATACACAGTACATACTCCCAGGATCAAAAACTACAAGCATGTGGAAGAATCAGGGGAACTACAGGAGAGGAAAAGGGTTTTTCTGCATCCTCTAATTTGCCAATCCATTAGAACTCACAATAGCAGACAGATTAATGTCCCCAGGACCTTTTCTCCTTTCATTTTTTATTTCTGCTGTAGGGTCTTAGCTCTTCCTCCTTCAGTACCGATGACAAGCAGATAGAATCTCAGGTCTTAGAAACCAAGGTCTCAATTCTATTAGAGAGTGGTTCCCATTCTTGGCATGCCTGACTGGGAAACACTCCTGAAAGCAAAAATGAAATGGAAGAAAGGACCATACAGCCTTGTACTCAAATCTTGCTGCCTTTCCACCATCCTCTCAAGTTGCTTTATTCCTGTTTCAAGCAAGGCCTGGCTTGGAGGTACTCCAGCTTCTGATGCTTTCTTGGTGATAGGGATTGGGGAGGAGAGAGGCATGGCAACTGTCAATAATGTAATGATTATGTCTCTATTCTCCAAACAGTCGTTACCAAAGGGCAAGTAATAATTTTGGAGGTAGAGTTGAAAAGAAGATATCCATTACAATAGGTTTAGTGTTCAGGGGACAACTTTTGGACTGGTTTTATAGATTTGGAATGCTTTTACATAGAGATGGCATTTGAATTCATGAGAATAGATGAAGTCACTAAGGGAGAGATTTCAGAAAGAGAAGGAGAGTCAAGAACAGAGCCCAGTGTCAAAAGAAAGGAGAACCAGGGGAGAACAAGCATTGAAAAAAAGTGTCCAAGAGAGAACAAAGGGGAGACAATGGCATTAAAAGCTCCAGAAGGGTCGAAGAGAATGAAGAACATGAAAAGATCATTGATTTAACACTCAAGATCTCCAGCAAATTGGCAAAAATGAGAAAAGAAGGAAATATACAGTATTGGGATGGGGGACATAAAGATTGGCATACTAATATACTGTTGGTGGAGCTAGGAACTGGTTCAACCATTCTGGAAAGCAATTTGAAATTATGCTAGAAAAGGGACTAAAATGTCCACACTCTTTGACCCAAAGATTCCACTAATAGCATATATCTCAAAGAGATCAATGACAGAAAGAAAAATTCCATGTACACCAAAAAATTCATAGAAGCACTTTTTGTGATAGCAAAGAATAGTTAACAAAGTAGATGTCCTCCAAAGGGGGAATGGTGAAACAAGTTATGTTACATCAAAGTCAGGCAGTATTACTATGATTTAAGAAATGAATGTGATGAATTTTGAGAAGCATGAAAAAATCTATATAAACTGATGCAGAATAAAGTAAGCAGAATCAGGATAATAATGGATACCATGGCTACCACAATATAAATGGAGAGAACAGAAAACCAGATTCAATGCTGTATAATTTTGATTTTCAAAAAATCTGGTCCTAGAGAAGAGATGAGAATATACGTCTCTTTTGGAAATACTGGAGATCTTTTCAGATAGCACCTTCGTTTAAATAAAGCAGAGGCAGCGAGTGAGTTGTTGGGAAGAGGAGGCAGTAAGTAGAGTCAGTTTATTAGGAGTCTAGCAGTGAAAGTTGAGAGCTATAGGATGACAGTTTGAAAGGATTGCAAGGTTAAGTGAAGGTTGTTTTTTTAAGGGTGGGATAGATCTCAGAATATTTTTATGCAGCCCTAGGGGAGGCATGGTGAAAGGATAGGCAAAAGGGCTTGTTCCCAGAGAAGGGAGGAAGGGATAATAATAATATTAACATAAATTTATATTACCTCAAAATTCATGATGAATAATTTCTTATTTTATCACTAAGATCAAATAGTAAAGTAGCAAGGATTCCTGGAGGAGAAGATGAAAGGCACTGAGGGCTTGAGGAAAGAAAAGATTTAGAAGAATTGCAGAAGCCAATGGGACTGAGAGTCAATCAAATAATAAACATTTTGCCATGTCACAATGAGGGCACAGCTGAAATTAGACAACAAACTTGTAATGGACCCAGCTGGTGTAGTTACATAGCCATATCACATTCAACATGTCCAAAATAGAACTCATTTTCTTTTCCCCTAAATTCTTCTCTCCTCCTAACTTGTCTTGTTCTGTCAAGGATAGCAATAGTCTTCCATTCAATCACTGGCAAACAATAAGTCAGACACCACTCAGTTACTTCTTGATCATCCTATTCCTATCTCCAATTGCCAAATCTTGTTGATTCTGCCTCCTTGGCATCTATTCCCTTTTCTCTGCATAGGAAACCAGTTCAGGCCCTCTCACCTGTAAGATTGCAATAGCCTCCTGATTGATCTCTCTGCATTGTTCTTTTCTCTCCAATCCCTCTTCCACAGAGCAGCCAAATTAGTATTATTTTTATGTCTTATTTAAAGTTTTCTTTTTTACCAATATATGTAAAAACAATTTTAACATTCTTTTTTTTTTTCAAATTTTGAATTCCAAAATGTCTCCCTCTTTCCCCTGTCCCCCGCATTGAGAAGGCAAGCCATTTGACATAGGTTATACATGTGTAGTCATGCAAAACGCATTTCCATGTAAGTCATTTGGTGGAAGAAAACAGACAAAAAATCAAGAAAATAAAGAAAAATTATCTTTGATCTGTGTTCAGACTCTACCAGTCCTTTATCTGGAGATGGACAGCACCTTTCATCCTATGTCCTACAGAACTGTCTTGGGTCCTTGTATTACTGAGAACAGCTAAGTTATTCATAGTAAATTGTCATACAATATTACTGTTACTGTGTAAAATGTCCCGTTCTTGCTTATTTCATCAGTTCATGTAAGTCTTTCCATGTTTTTCTGAGAGCATTCTGCTCATCATTTCCTAAAGCACAATAGTATTCTATCACAGTCATATACAACAACTTGTTCAGCCATTCCCCAATGGATGGAAATTCCTTTAATTTCCAATTCTTTGTCATCACTAAAAGAGCTGTTAGAAATGTTAGAAATATTTTTGTACACGTAAGTCCTTTCCCTCTGAGGTTTTTTTTTTAAAAATCTCTTTGGGATACTGTAATGAGAGTGTAAATTTTAAAGATCTTCCCTGCCCCTAGGCTAACGTGCACCTGGAGCCTGGGGTGGGAGGCTTGTTTTTCAGTAGATACTTTTTGATCGGCCAGTGGGTCCAAAAGGTTGTTACATTCTCTGAGCCAGGAGAAGGCTAAAAGCCCTGATGTGTAGCTTTGTTTTGGGACTCACTTTGAGAAGTGTTCTGTGATTTGATCTGAATTCTGGGAAGCCGTTGTTGAGAGTACCCCGGCTTTGAAAAACCCAGAATGTGGAAACCCAGATGTTGACTGGGTATGGATGTAATGGTTGGACAGTTTGGAAATCTGTCTACTTGATGTTTCTGTCTTGATAATTATGCCTGTATGCTTTGAAGTTCGGGGTGCCTGGGTATGGATGTAATGGTTGAACAGTTTGGAAATCTGTCTACTTGATCTGTTTCTGTCTTGATAATTCTGCTGTATGCTTTGAAGTTTGGGGTGCTGACCTTTTTCCCCTGAACAAGATAAACGATATATGTCTGACTGATTAAAGTAAGCTTATTAACCCATTTTGAGTTGCTTTCCTTTAACAAAGCAGATCCAAGAACCTGCGTGAGCAGGCACCTTGGGGACACTGGGGTGCTTGCTGCTACAGATACAGACCTAGTAATGGTATTGCTTGGTCAAAGATTATGCATAATTTTATGGCCCTTTGGGCACAGTTCTAAATGGCTCTCCAGAATAGTTGAATTAGTATATAACTTCACCAATGGTGCATTAGTGTTTTAATTTTCTCACATCTCCTCCAACATTTATCATTTTCCATTTCTGTCATATTAGCCAATCTGACAGGTGTGAGGTAGTAGCTCAGAGTTCTCTTAATTTCCATTTCTCTCATCAGTAGTAATTTAGAACATTTCCAAATTGGGATTCTCAAAACATAAGTCACTCACTGCCCCCAAGAAGCTTCAGAGACTCCCCAGTCCCTTTAGGATAAAATCTAAAACTCTTCTTTGGCATTTAAAACTCTTCCCAAGGTAGCTTCAGTCTGCCTTTCTAGACTGATTATACATTACTCCCCTTCAATTTGCTCTGTGTTACAGCCAAACAGAACTATTTCTTCTTCCCCATAAACAACATTCCATTTCTTCCCTAAAAAGTTTTGCATAACCTATCTCTCATGCCTAAAATATTTTCTCCTTCTCTTCTACCTCTTGGAACCCCTAAGACTTTTCAAGGCTCATTTCAAGTCCCACCTCTTTCAATGATCTTTTTATGAATCTGCATATCCCTTTCACCCAATGTAAGCTCCTTGAGGGTAGGGAATGTCTCCCTTTTTTGTTTGTATCACTTGCATCTAGATTAGCATCTGGTACATCACAGATGTTTAAAGAATGATTGCTGATTGGTTTGTGTTCATTTCTCTAAAAATAACCCCTATTTACCTTCCACTTTTTCTGAAGGACTTTAAAGATATCATCTCATGATCCTAAAATGAACCCTATGAGGTAGGCAGAACAGTCATTTTAGACATAAACAGCAATAGCAGATGGATAGCTGGCCTCCAGCCCCACTTCTGACACCTGCTGACTCTATGACCCAGGGCAAGCCACTAACATGTCCAGACCTCAAACAACTCTTGGTCTCTAAGTTATGGAGAAGATGCTGGCTAACATTTGTAGATGGAGCTTCTTCATCTGTGAATTCCTTATGTCAACAAAATCCTGGTTCCCGTCTTATCCCTATACTACCGTGTTTCCCTGATAATAAGACCTATCCTGAAAATAAGTCCTCCCCTTACTGTGTAAGATTCCTCTAAAATAAGCCCTCCCCCGAAAATAAGCCCTCTTGAGATTGCTACTGTAGTGAAGGTGATCCCCTGCGCTACACGCTACATTATGGTACCCTCAGTACGCACCGTTCCCCCCCCCTGGGAAACGCACGCCGCGCTCCGAGCTGCATCCAATCAGAGCTGCAGCAGTGAGCGCGTCATCCTGTTCTTCCCCAGTGATTTGCTTATTGAATAAAGGTACATTTTTTTGTTCACATTTACCTGTTTATTAAAATTGCTGTCAATGTTCATTAAAATAAGCCCTCCCCTGAAAATAAGCCCTCTGGTGTTTTTCTGTCCGAAAAAATAATAAGACAGTGTCTTATTATTGGGGAAACACGGTACAAATGAGGAAACCGTGCCTCAGAGAAGGCAGATGTATACCCAGTTACACACACCCAATAACTTAAAGTGCCAGAAACAAAAGACGTCTTTGAATCCAGTGCAATGTCTTTTTTTTTTTTTTACCTTTGCCATTTCAGCACCATATACTGCCTGTAACAATGGGATATTAAATATGACCTTTTTTTTTTTCCCCTAGAAGTGGTTCACAAATTTTCCCTGGCTTTTGTACGTGGGTAACTGATGAGAAAAGAGCATCTAGGTTACATCTTTGTTTCCCAGGGAGTTGGACTTCAATTTGTTTGCTAAGTGTGCTTATAATTAACCACAAAGTGAGCTCTGTTTGCCTTAGGAAGGGTGAATCAGACCACTAATAGGCTCATGGCCTTACCTCGATACAGTTTTTTGTTTCTTATCATCTCTAGGCCATCTCTATGACAAATAGTAGTGAGTCAACTATTCCTCTGTGTTTCTTTCAACGGTTATCATAATAGCATTTATCTGTACTAAAAGACCTTGGACATGATAGAGATTGCCACTGTCTGCTACAGAATATGTTATTGCACAAAGATGCCTTTAAAACACATATCTGCAAAGTCAAGTCTCCTTTCTGAATTTTTTATAACTTATACATGTGGAATAAGTCCCTGCTCCCTTCTCCCCTCCATAAATGGTGCAGTGCAATTCACTTGGAGTCCAGGGACCTGAGATTAGATCCTGGTTATTGTTACATGCCACTTGCTCTATGTGTAACTTCAGACAAATCGCTTAACCTTTCTGGGCCTCTGTTTCCTCTTCTGTAAAATGAGGCAGTTGTACTAAATGATCCAAACAAGCTCTCAGCAATCACCTGCCTCTTATGTGCCAGGACTACACCACAGATTGAGGATACAAAGATAGAAATGGCATAGTTACTACTTTCAAGAAGCTTATATTTTTTTCATAGTTAGCTCATATAGGCCAAAGTCTCCTCCTACATCTAAGGCTATCACCAGTCATTCTGATCCGTGTCTTGCTACTGGACCCAGATAGTTCTGGAGGAGAGAGTGAGGCTGATGACATTGCACAGCCCTCCTTCACTTAAATCAATTCACTTTCAAGTCAAGACATCACCCTCATAATGACATGGGTCCACTTTGAAGGGCAAACAGCAACAACAAGAATTCTTTTATCGGGAATATGTATGTCCACAGATAAATAAATGCAAAGGAGTTTGAGAAGGGATTAGGCAAGGCTTCCACAGGGCCATCTCCAGTCCTGATCTGTATCTGGCCACTGGACCCAGTTTTCCGTGGAAGAGAAAGTAAGGCTTTCTTTTAAAATATATCCAAATTGGTGTTCTCAAATGTGACTTTGCGCAGCCCTCCCTCACTTAAATCCAATTCACATGCATGTCATGGCATCACTTCCATGATGTCACGGTCCTCTTCAAGAACTAAGCTCCAACAACAACACAACAGACAAGGAAGGCTTCCTAGAGGAGGTAGCAAATCACAACTGGAGCTGAGCTTTGAAGGAAGAATTGCATCAGTGAAGGGACGTTCATTTAAAGCATGGGAGATAGGCTAGTTACCACTCAACACTAATTAAGCACCTACTTGGCATGAAGTGCTGAAGTTCTTCATGGTGCCTCGGGATGTTTGTTCTATTTTAATTTGCATGTGTTCTCCATAACTACTCAAAGGAGCTTGGACTCACTAGCCAGGCAGGAAACATCAAGGGATGGTGAATGGGTGTTGACCAGATTAAGGCATACATGTGGAAGGACAACTTACAGAATTTGCTAATCAGTATGTGCTGTTGGAACAGATAAAGTATGCATGAAGGGACATTGAACTGAGCTGAAGTTAAGCAGAAGGAGAGGGATAGATATTTCCTTTAGGAAATTACAAAGCTTACTTAATAACCTTGAACTTCTCTGAGAAAAAAGTTCATATTTTAACACATCTCCTACCAGTATTATTGTATGACTATGAGACATGGAACATAGTAGTCTGAAAAGCTGAACATAGACATCACAAGGAGGTAAATAGAAGGGAGGTGGAATGGATATAAGTAACTTATAACACGTGAGGAGCTTTGAAGAACAGGCGTAAATGATGTCATCAGGGAAACATGATAGAAAAAGATAATCTGGTCACATGGTGAGGGTAAGGGCCTATCAGTAGACAATCCAGGTACCTCACTCATATCCCGAAAGTGTTAGAAGAAAATGAGAAAGGCCTCCATTTTGGGGGCAGGGGTCCTGTGACAAACTTTGGGGAGGTCAAAGATAAGGGTTACACAGGGTGTGCGGGTATGAATGAGTTTAATCTGCACCATTGGAGGGATCATCCAAATTGAGGAAACAGCTGCCTTTGAACCTTTAAGTATTTGATTGGTTTTATTCTTAATACAATGTGACAATATCGAATTAACAGTAACACTGCTTGGTCTTTTCATGGAGGATTACGAAATAGAAATGGGGCCTCAAAGCATTATTATGGATAGTTTAGAACTGTGGTTTAGTAGTTTTTTTAGGGTGGCATTTTGGGCTACTTGTCTTACTTTGCCCAAGTTAATTCAGATAACTAAGTAGCAATTCAGGAAATCCAGGAAAGGGTAGAGCCAAGAGAGGAGGAATAATTGGGAAGAGCAGCAGTCAGGATGCAGAGGTGCCGAGGAAGGTGAACCAGGGGGAACTGCTCAGCTCGAAGATCATGGGTGACCTTTTAAAGAGCAGTTTCGCTGTAGAGATGTGATTGAAAGCTAGATAGACAGCAAGGGGCTGAGAAGTATGGTGAGGAAGTGGAAACGGAGATTAGTCAACTCGTTCAAGGAGTTTGGTGGTGGAAAAGAGGTGATAGCTTGAAGGGGTGGCTGGGTCAAGTGAAGGTTTTTAAAGGATGGAAGAAACTTAAATACACTTGTGGTAATTATTAGCAAGTCAAGGAGTCAGTGGTAAGAGAGAGAGGGAATGACAGATGAGCAGACTCTGGGTGAGTTAATCAGAGTAAGAACTGGCATCATGGGAGGCTCACTTCCTTATCCCCTGAACAACACTGGCCACTTCTTCCTCCTCCATCATTCCCTGGAGTGGATCTCCCTGCCTCCCACCCCCACTCCCAACCTTCTGCCACTCCCTCAGGTCTCACCTACTCTTCAAAGAAGATTGTTCCTGAAGGGCCATTTGACCTCCACCTCACTGTCTGCCCTGGTGATCCACACCTATATTCAGAAAGAAAGGAAGGTGTGGTTGAGGGTTATCTGTGAAAGCAGTTCCTGTTGAACACTCCTCCTCTCTTGTTAAAACTACACTTTAGGCCAAGTCTCTTTTCCCATTTCTTTCATCTTTTAACTTTTTTCTCTAGAAGACCCCATTTCTCTTGGCACTTTCACCAAGACTGGTGGATCTTTCACCGAGGTGAAAGACCTGGTGATACTCTCACCGAGGTCCAGGAGGAGGAACTGACACACTCCTTACTCCATTTTGCCACATTCAGACCCTGCTTCTGCCACCATCACTCAGCAACCACCTCTCCTCCTTTTTGGGGGGTTCCTCCTTCATCCTGTCTAGGCCCTTGTTGCTGCTATCTGTGCATATCCAGGTTGCTGTCTTTCCTCCTAAATAAGTCTACCTCAGGCATTGACTAGCTGTGGGATTCTGGGCAAGTCACTTAAAATTTCTTAGTCTTTTTTTTCCCTCAACTATAAAATGGGAATAATAACAACCCCTACATCATAGGATTGTTGTGAGGATCAAAAGTGATGATTTATAAAATATGTTATAAGCTATTATTATTATAATAATTACCATTATCATTATCATTATTACCTGGCTTATCATATTTTCTTTATTTTAGCCTCTTCTGCTTTCAGATACCTTGGTCTCTCATTCCTCAATCTTAGTGCCATGACCTCTGCTTTCATTCTCTCTTAACCATGCACAGGATTGGTCATAACATAAATATCCACTCCAACCCACCCCCAATTCCTCCTGCTCAACTGAATTTGCCCCAGATTCCAGAATTCCTAGTTATGAGTCTGGAGAAAGGAATGCATGAGATCAGGGAGCAGAAATGAAGAACTTAATCTTTTTTTTTACTTTAATTTATCAATTTGTTTGTTTCCTTTTAGTTTACAGGATTCAATTCCACAATTCCTTGAATATCACATTTTGTCCCTCTCCCTCCCTTCCCCCCCATGGCGGCTTATAATCAAGTATAGGATCTGTAAATACTTTCACATTATACAATGGTCAGGTTATAAGGATGGATTGTACCAGCTGGAATGAAAAATGGTAAAGAGGACATAAAATCAAATAAGAGAACAAAAAAGATCAGGTATTTTGCTTCCACCTGGATATAAATTTAGTTCTTTCTAGTTCTTTCTCTGGATGCATGTTTTTCTCTCCATCATGCGTCTTTTGGGATTGACTTATATCCCTGCATTGTTGAGAAGAGTCCAGTCTATCAAAGTTGGTCATCACACATACGTTGTGTCTGTAATTGTGTACAAATTCCTCCTGGTTCTACTCTTCTCACTCAGCATCAGTTCTTTTAAGCCTCTCCAGGTAAATATGAAGACCGCCTGCTCCCCGTTTCTTATAGCGCAGTAGTATTCCATAACATGCATATACCACAACTTGTTCAGCCATTCCCCAATTGATGGGTACCCCCTTAATTTCCAATTCTTTGCCACGACAAAAAGAGCTGCTATAAACATTTTTGTACATATGAGTCTTTCTCCTATTTCTATGATCTCTTTGGGATATAACCCTAGGAGTGGTATTGCTGGATCAAAGGGTATGAAAGTATTTATAGCCCTTTGGGCATAATTCCAGATTGCTCTCCAGAAAGGCTGGATCAGTTCACAACTCCACCAACAATGCATTAGTGTTCCAGTTTGCCCACATCCTCTCCAGCATTTGTCATTTTCCTGTTTTGCCATCTTAGCCAATCTGACTGGTGAGATGTGGTACCTCAGAGTTGTTTTGATTTGCATTTCTCTAATCAATAGTGAATTAGAGCATTTCTTCATGTGCTTATAGATAGCTTTAATTTCTTTCTCTGAAAACTGCCTGTTCATATCCTTTGACCATTTATCAATTGGGGAATGACTTGTATTCTTATAAATTTGACTCAATTCTCTGTATATTTTAGAGATGAGTCCTTTGTCAGAGACATAGGTTGTAAAGATTCTTTCCCAATTTCCCACCTCCCTCTTAATCTTGGTTACATTGGCTTTATTTGTACAGAAACTTTTCAATTTCATGTAGTCAAAATTATCCATTTTACATTTTATAATGTTCTCTAATTCCTGTTTTGTCATAAAGTCATTCCCTCTCCACAAGTCTAATAGGTAAACTATTCCTTGTTTTAGCAGACTGCTTACAGTATCAACCTTTATACCTAGATCATGAACCCATTTAGACTTGATTTTGGTATATGGTGTTAGATAATGGTCTATGTCCAGTTTCTGCCATACTATATTCCAGTTTTCCCAGCAGTTTTTGTCAAATAGTGAGTTCTTATCCCAAAAACCAGGGTCTGGGGGTTTATCAAACAATATATTACTGTAGTCGTTGACTTCTGAATCTCGTGTGCCTAATCTATTCCATTGATCCACTCCTCTATTCCTAAGCCAGTACCAAGTAGTTTTGATGACTGCTGCTTTATAGTACAGATTGAAATCTGGTAAAGCTAGTCCACCTTCCCTAGCATTTTTTTTTCATTAATTCCCTTGATATTCTGGACCGTTTATTCTTCCAGATGAATTTTGTTACTATTTTTTCTAACTCTATAAAGTAGTTTTTTGGTAAATTAATTGGTATGGCACTAAATATATAATTTAATTTAGGTAAAATTGTCATTTGTATTATATTAGCTCGACCCAGCCATGAGCAATTGATATTTTTCCAATTAGTTAGATCTGACTTTATTTGTGTGAAAAGTGTTTTGTAGTTATGATCATACAGGTCCTGGGTTTATTTTGGCAGGTAGATTCCCAAATATTTTATAATGTCTACAGTAACTTTAATGGGATTTCTCTTTCTACTTGAAGAACTTAATCTTAACAAGAAGAATGGGTTACCTGTTCCTGCTGAGAGAACTGGGTATTAGTGGATATAAAATTGGGCCTGGAGTCAGAAAGACCTGTGTTATAATCCCGCTTCAAATACTTACTATGTAAGTTAGTAAGAATCTGAGCAAATCATGTAACCTGTCAGTCTCAAATTCTTCATCTGTAAAATAGGGATAATAATAGCATTTACCTCACAAAGTCGCTGCGAATATCAACTGAGATAATGCACATTGTATGTGCCTTGCCTTGAAGATCTTAAAGCACTCCATGTTAGCTATCATTAGAGACTGGAGCAAAAGAGAAGAAATGTGAATATGTAAAGAGGTTCTCAGGTGTGGAATAAGAGAGGTGATGGAACTCATGGTGGGTGGCCTTGATTTTCTTAGTAAAGGAAGAAGTGGGTTCATGTGAAGAGAGACTAGAGTTTCAGGGGAGGTATTGGGGGACTGAGGAAAGAGGAAAAGGTTGAAATGAGTGAGTCATGGAGTTTGATTAGAGAGTCAGCAAAAAATAGGATTGTCTTGCAGTGGGTGGACACTCTTGAGGCTAAGTAACACAAAGTGTAGTGAATTTAATTAGCATAGTTGTGTGTATGGTGTTCAGCCACACTGGGGTTTAAGTTCCGAAGGTATATGGTGGAGATAATCCTGGCTCACTCTACAATTTCAGACCCAAAAAGAAATCAGTGTGGCAGCTATCTCCTGCTTCTGCTTCTGCTTAAGGGCAAGGACCAGGCCTTATTCATCTTTGTATTTGGTAGCCCCTAGCACAAATGCCTTTTCTACTGCCTTATAAATGGTAGATGACTGACAGATGTTGGTCGAATTGATTTCCTACTTTAAATTCAGTACACTGAATTTATTTAAAACAAGGAGAACTATAATTGGAATGATTAGTTCCAAAGGGACCTGGAGAGGTTGTGGAATCCATCTCTATCTCATGAGAATCTATTTTCTTTTCAAAGATCCACAGAGGAGGGTATAGTTTGGGGTAGGAACAATCAGGCAATATTTGATAAAGAACTTGTGAACATTAGGATTATAGCCATGGAAACTACATCCTTTTGGGAATCCCAAGGGAGACACTAGCTTGTGTTAGCTCACAAAAAAAAAAAAAATGGATCTTCAATCTAGAAGCTGACATTCGATTTTTTTTCAATTCGGTGAACATTTATTCACCCCTTCTTATAAAATTAATTTATTTATTTTTAGTTTTCAACATTCACTTCCACAAGATTTTGAGTTTCAAATTCTCTCCCCATTTCTGCCCTCCCTCCACCCCAAGATGGCATGCATTCTGATTAATCCTTTTCCCAATCTTCCTTTTCTTCTATCTCCTCCACCCCCTTCTCTTATCACCTTCTCCTTCTAATTTCCTGTAGGGTAAGATAGATTTCTAGACTTCATTGCCTGTGTATCTTATTTCTGAGGTACACATAAAAACAGTTTTTAACATTCAATATAAGAAAGCTGAGTTAGAAATTCTCTCTCTTCCTTCTTCTCTACTCACCTTCATTGAGAAGGCAAGCAATTCAATATATGTTATACATGTGTAGTCATGCAAAACAGTTCCATAATAGTCATGTTGTGAAAGAATAACTGTATGTCCCTCCATCCTATCCCACACCCATTTATTCTATTCTCTCCTTTGACTCTGTTTCTCCTCAAAAGTGTTTGCTTCTGATTACTCCCTCACACAATCTGCCTTCCCTTCCCTTCCCCCCTCTCTTATCTCCTTCCCTTCTACTTTCCTGTAGGGTAAAATAGATTTCCATACCCAATTGATTATGCATGCTATTCCTTCCTTAAGGCAAATCTGACTAGACTAAGTTTCACTCATTCCCTCTCACCTCTCCCTTTTCCTCTTCAGTGGAAAAGCTTTTTCTTGCCTCTTTTATGTGAGATAACCTCATTCCACCTCTCCCTTTCTCCTTCTCCCAGAACATTCCTCTCACCCCTTAATTTTATTGTTTTAGATATCATTCCTTCATATTCAACTCACCCTGTGCTCTCTGTCTATATATATTCCCTCTAACTATCGTAATACTGAGAAAAGTCTTATGAGTTAAAAATATTATCTTTCCATGTAGGAATGTAAATAGTTCAACTTTATTAAGTCCCTTAAGATTTCTCTTTCCTGTTTACCTTTTCAAGCTTCTCTTGCATCTTGTATTTGAAAGTCAAATTTTCCATTTAACTATCATTTTTTCTCAAGAATGCATTAAATTCCTCTACATCTTTGAATTTCAGTTTTCCCTCCTCATTGATTACATTCAGTTTTGCTGGGTAAATGATTCTTGGTTTTGATCCTAGCTCCTTTTCCCCCCAGAATATCATTTTCCAAGCCCTATGATCCCTTAATGTAGAGGCTGCTAAATCTTGTATTGTCCTTATTGTGTTTCCACAGTATTTGACTGATTTCTTTCTGGCTGCCTGCTATATTTTCTCCTTGACCTGGGAAATCTGGAATTTAATTTTAATATTCCTGGGAATTTCCTTTTAGTATCTCTTCTAGGAAATGATCAGTGGATTCTTTCAATTTATATTTTACCCTCTGGTGCTAGAATATCAGGGCAGTTTTCCTTGATCATTTTTTGAAAAATTGTGTCTAGGCCCTTTATCAATCATAGTTTTCAGATAGTCCAATAATTTTTAAATTATCCCTCCTGGATCTGTTTTCCAGGTCAGTTGTTTTTCCAATGGTATTTGCTATTTTTGTTTTGTTTTATAATTTTGTTCTATTTTATAATTTCTTGATTTCTCATAGAGTCATTAGCTTCTACCTACTCCATTCTAATCTTTAAGGAATTATTTTCTTCAGGATAAACTCAAGATGGTGGCTTTGTGATAGAAGAAAAATGGACAGATGAGATGGTGTGGAAGTGATATTGTACTTGGGGGAACAAGCATTTGTGCTTGTTCCTGCTATGTGCCAGGCACTGTGCTAAGCATTTTATAAATGTCTGATTTGATCCTCACAACAATCTTACAAGGCAGGTGCTATTATTACCACCAAGTTACAGTTGAGGAAGCTGAAGGAAACAGAGGTGTTAAGTGACTTTCTCAGGGTCACACAGCTGATAAATATCTGAAGCTGAATTTGAACTCAGGTCTTCCTGACTCCAGACCTAGCACTTTATCCACTGGGCCACCTAACCATTACTTAACAGAAATAATTCTGAAGATTTCATCATAGGAATGCAGTAAAAACCGGGAAGAGATCAGGGCTGGGGGAGGCAGAGAAGGAGCTAAGCAACAGGCATTAAACTTAAAACTTGTCGAGTAAACCACCAGGAAGTGGTCAGTTCTGAAAGAATACTAGGAAACTAGTCAAATGTCAGAGGAGCAAACTGACTCACCTGTCTCACTGCTGTGCTAGCCTGTTTTGAAATTCTTTTCAAGACCAACTAATTCATTCACCCGTCATACTCTGACCCTAAATTTCTGTGAAACAATTCTCAGAAATGTCCTTGTGATCCTTGGCTGATGACGAAGTTAGGCAAATACATGCTTGCATGATGGAACTTGCTTAAAATGAGAGGAGCTACCCCAGTGGTTCCCACATTTCTTTCTTTTTTTCTGAGTAGTAAGATGACCACCTACCAAAGTGTTTGTGGAGGAGGAGGTTGTCCCTTCAATTAAAATTTAAGCTTCTTGAGATCAGGGGCCTTTTGTTTGTTTTTTTCTTTGTATTCCCCATGCTTGGGTAGTTAGGTGGCACAGAACTGGAGACAGGAAGATCTGAATTCAAATCTGGCCTCAGATATTTACCAGCTGTGTGACCCTGGGCAAGTCACTTAATCCTGTTTGCCTCAGTTTCCTCATCTGTAAAATGAGCTGGAGAAGGAAATGGCAAACCAGTCTAATATCTTTTCCAAGAAAGCCCCAAATGGGTCACAAAGAGTCTAGCACATTTGAAACAACTGAACAATTCCCCATGGTTAGCACAGCGTCTTATGCATCATGTTTAACAAATACTTAGTGATTGATTAATAGTTGTAAAGAATTATGGCAATGTGACCTATTATTCAAACAAGTATATTAGTTCAACAAATGTTTATCAAGCGACTGCTGTGTGCCTTGGCACTTTGTATGCATGTATCCCTTATTTTACTGACCAGCATTCATTATGTTCCCCTCCCACTGCTACCCTGTTCCCAATTAAACAATAAGAAAAAAAAGAAAACCCATATTAAAATATGCATAGTCTAGCAAAATAAACTTCCATATTGGTTGTGTCCAAAAATGTGTCTCATTCTGCATTTTAAGTTTATCAACACTTGTAGAAGGTGGCATGTTTCATCTCTAGTCCTCAGAACTCATGCTTTGTCATTACATTGATCAGAGTTCTAGTCTTTCAAAGTTGTTTTTCTCTATGATGTTGTTATGTAAATTGTGCTCCTGATTTTGCTCACTTACCTCTCCATAGATTCATTTAAGTCTTTCCAATTTCTTTTGAAACTTACTATTTCATAATTTCTAATGGCACAATAATGTTGCATTCCATTCTTATTGCATAATTTGTTAAGCCATTCCCTAATACAAGGACGTCCTATTAGTTTCTAGCTTTTGGCTACTCTGAAAAGAGCAGCTATAAGTATATGCAGGCCCTTATCCCTTTTTCTTGGATTTCTCTAGGGTTGGTATAGCTGGGTCAAAGGGTATGCACAGTTGAATGAGTTTTTGAGCAAAGTTCCAAACTGCTTTCTAGAATGATTGATTTCTAGATCTACTCACAGTGCACAAAGGGGCCTGTTTTGCCTCAGACTCCTTTTTTTTTTTTAATTTGGTCATGGCTTTCAGGTACTCCCATGATTCATAGATTATTTTTCTTTGTTCTTTGTCCTATCTTAACTGTTTTTTTTGATACGACATATCTTTATTTCTACCATTTTTTTCAATCTTCTGACTGTGTTTTAATGCTTCTTTTTTGTCTCATGGAGTCAATATCTTATGTTTGGTTGTAGGGAATCCATTACTTGAGTAAGATTTTGTACCACTTGTGCTATCATTAATTATCTTTCCAGTCTCTCCTTCATAGCTCTCATTTCTTTCCCAATTCTTTCCTTTAGCACTTTCATCTTATAATATCATTTTAAACTTTTTAAAAAAAACTTTTTTCATCATTTTTCTAGGAATTCTAATTGATCTTATGGACAAGCTATGCTTTTCTTTGAGACTTTCTTATAGGAGTTGTTTAGTAATTATATTTTCTTTTTGGTTTGTGTCTTGGGCATCCGTGTTACCAGAATAGCTCTTTATCTTTTTGTTTTTATTTGTTTACTTATTTTTCTATACTCTCTTCACGGATTGACTTTGGGTTAGAGGTAGTTCTATATACTTCTGATGGGTCTCTAGTGGCCTTGTATGATTCTAGTCTGTCTTATCTGCTGTACTACTGATAGAGTCAAAGCAAAGCTGCAACCTTATTTTGCTCCCCAGGTCTGACTCCAAGATCCCCTGTCCTGGTTTGGAGGGACATCACTGTAACCCTCTTCTTGTTTCCAGGGTCTGGCTTTGAGATCCCAACCCACACCTGGCCCACAGTTCCTTCCCTGATCATTTCTCTATGGGTTAGATTTGTGATTTTGTGTGGCAAAGATGGCCCACTATGGTTTCTCATTAGATTTCTTATCACTAACTGGTCTGGCTCTTGGCAATGATTTTTGTTGAAGTAGTCATCAGGGGAGCTGGGCCATACTGCTTTTTCCCACAGACCTCTTAACTAATGCCTCACTTAGTGTAATGGCAGGCAAAGATGTACTTAATGTCTTGTCTCAGCTATTTAATTATTTAGCACTTTGTTTCAGTTCAAGTTTCTTTTAAGCCTTGCCCTTGATTATATCGTCTTTGTTAAGAAACAGAACTTGTGAACCTCACAACTTGTGAACCCCACAACTTGTGAACCCCTGTTGCTGATGCAGCAGGAAGGCAAGGAGCTAATGACCATATATAAGGAGAAGCCCAAGCTGGGAGACAGCAGAACTGAGAAGAGAGCACTTGTGGTGGCAGAATTGAGAAGGGGAACTTTGTGGTGGCCAGGCACTCTGTCCTGTTTCTGTTGATTTTTTGTTTTTAATGCTTTGTACAGAAGCCCTGGGACCTTACTGGAAGCCCTGAAAGAGGATTTTCTGGTTGTCTGGCTACAGAGGAAACCCTGGAGGAGGGTTTCAGACATCCTGGGACTTTACTGATGATTTGTGTTGACCTCTTGGACCTTGTTGGTGGGTCTATGTTGATTTCAAAGGTAGATAGTGAATTGATGATGGTGCCATCAAAATGTATGAATCTTGTTTTGACTCTGTTAAGCTTTGTCTTCCCAGAAACAGAAACTGTGAAGGACTTGAGGTGAACTGGACACTGTGAACTTCAATATGGAACAGGAGCTGGACAAGGTATTATCTGAGGAGCTGAGAGCTGCCTATCTTTGAATCCAGGTGACAGTTGGGTAGACTCATAGAAGAGGAACCATGGAATTTGAGAGCCAGCCTCGAGTCAAGATGGAAAGAGGTCTTCTTGGGTACTTAATGCTGACTGAGAAGATCGTGATTTACTGACCTAGGGGTGGAGAACTTTGACCTTTGTACTTTGTGTTCCTTAAGGAGGCTTGCTCCTTAAGGACGATTGAGTTAAGGACTTACTGAATGATATCTTTTGTTTAAAATTATGTGGCCCCTTTAGTGAAAACTATGTGGCCACTTTAGTGATAAGTTGTTATGTCATAACATTGTGAATGCAGTTCTTTGGTTTCTGTCAATCTTTAGTCTTAGTTTATTACTGAATAAATAGAGAGTTCACTGTACTATGTAATCAGAATCTTGAAGCTATTCACAATAGCAGTCCTCTGGAAAGCTGCTGGTGCTTGGCTTTACACTTAGATATCATGCTAGGTGTTGGGATAGAAAGACAAAAAGAAAAAAGAAAAGAAACATTCCCTGCCTTCTAAAGGCTCACTTTTGGTGATGGTGATGGTGGGGATACAAATTGTATCTCAGGATTGTGAGAGGAGGAAATGAGGGGGAAGAAAGAATATTCTGGGGGCAGGAGACAGCTTATGAAAAATGCATAGAAGATACACATTGAATATTGAGTTTAGGAAACAGGTGACATAGGTGTGTCACTGAGCATGTGAAGAGGAAGAGTGGAAACTAATGTTGGAAGGTTGGTGCCACATCACAGAGGACCTCATGCAAGACTGAGGAATTTCTACTTTATCCTTGAGATACTGGCTTTACACTCAAGGTTTTTGAGCAAGGGTTTGATATGTTAAGGCCTGTGATGTAGGACAATTATTTAGGCAACTGTGTGTAGGATAACCTGGACTGAGAAGAGATAAGTGGTAGGGAGAATAGTTTGGAAGCTACTGTAGTAGTTCAGCTGAGAGGCATTGAGGGCCTACACGAGGGTATTAACTGTGTGAGTAGAAAGAAGGGGACAATATAAGAGGTATTGTATATGTAGAATTGGTTTCATTTATTGTTTGTCCTTCATTTTTGAAGAAGACCATTGTCATCATGAATGATGTCTTCATTTGCATTTGAATTGGATTTAATTGAGGCAGAGATGTACAAAGTCATCAACCTCACTCTGTCTCTTCTAGAGTCCTTAAAGTCTGGTGGCAAGAGCAAAGACAGGATGACAGGAGATGGTTTGGGATGCAGTGGATGATGTTGCATCTTCATTGTCTGACCAGGCTCTATGGGTTCCACAGTGCCTGCCTTTAGGGCCATTGGAACAAACAAGACTTGAGAGGAGATTGGATCTAAGAGGTCAAGGGAATGGGGAAGAAAGTCAAGGATGCCTACAAACTTACAATTCAAAGGTTGGATGGGAAGTATGATGGTAGCCTCAATAGAAATAGAGAAGTTTCAGGGAAGGGCAAGATTAAGGAGAAAAGATGATTAATTCCATTTTGGAAATGTCGACTTTCATGTGCTAATGTGCTGTTAAGGTAGAGATATGGAATAGGCAATTGGTAATATGAACTGGAGTTCAAGAGGAAGGTTTGGATGGGATATATTGATTGGGAACCATGATTATCACAATTTTATAGATGAGGAAATGGAAATTCAAAGTTGAACTAAAATGTTTTCACTCTAAATCCAATCTTCTTTCTGTCTATTGAACACATTGGAGCTGGTAAAAATAACCAAGAGGGAAAGCATAAAAGAGAAGAAAACCCAGGAAAGAGCCTCAGAGGATTTGTTACACTCAGGTCCCTCCACACAGAGCGCTAAGTAAATAAGCAGATCCACCTGTCCCCCCTACAAAAAAGGATAAATGCTTGCCGCACACTTTCTAGTTTAACACTTTATCATTTTCTTAAGTCTAGGCAATGAACAAAATAATAAATCCAACCCTTATTTGTAGCTTTGCTGATTTCTAAAGTGTAAATGCCCATTCTGAAAATTTAACCATTAGCTCTCACTATAAGGTTTGGGCTGGTTCTACCACCTTCTTGCCTCCAAGATATGAAAAGCATATGTAATCATATTTCTCCCACTAAAAATATCATTATTAATATTATTAGTTTTAGAGAATGAAATAGTTTAGCATCATTAATATGTTTCATTTTTAGCTTATCTTTTTACATTCTATTTGTATGTAAATTTTCTGATGTTCATCATTAGTATAATAGCACATGAATATAATTTATAAATAAGTAAATATGCAGGGGCGGCCAGGTAGCACAGCGAGTAAGAGCACCGGCTCCAGTGTTGAGAAGACCTGGAGATTGAATCCCAGGCTCAGACACTTAGCACCCACCCAGAAACACCTGGCCGTGTAACCTTGAGCAAGTTACTTAACCCCAATTGCTTAGGGGTGGCCAGGTGGCTCAGCGAGTAAGAGCACCGGCTCCAGTGTTGTGGACGACCTGGAGATCAAATCCCAGGCTCAGACACTCAGCACCACACCCAGAAATAACTGGCCGTGTAACCTTGAGCAAGTTACTTAACCCTGATTGCTTAAAAAAAAAAAGTAAATATGCACATATTTATAACTAAGTAAATAAACATGTTTATAACTAAGTAAATATCCATTCTTTTAACTGAGTAGATATAGACATATTTATAATTAAATGTAAGTTATGTTATAAATAAATAGAATACATATATAGTTATAACTATATATATGTATATACATACATAAAAAGTAAATGTAGACATAAAACAAATGTGTAGATATACATATAAAGAAGTTTATATGTAAATGATCAAATATATATTTATAGCTAAATACATGTAAATAAGAAAATAAACATTATTTATAGCTAAGCAACATATATGAGTATATATCTACAGGGTGAATATCTACATAAATAAGTAAATATTCATATAGATAAATATTCTCATATATAAATATTCATAAAGAGGCATATAAATAAGTGGATGTCTTAGCATAGGAGAGAGCCTTAAGAAGTGGTAAACAGCGATTAAGTGATTCCCAGCCTTTATTGGAGGTCTAAAACAACTGTTATTGATCTCTACTTACAGAAGCACAGAAACTCCAAGGAAAGGGTTACAACTTCCTAGTGGTTGGTAATCCTGACAAGCTTTCATTATAGATCCAGAATTTGAGCATCTGTAAAGCAAAGCATGAGCAGCTTTCCAAAAGACTGCTGGGAACAGTTTCAAGGTTCTGATTATACAGTATTAAGACAAAACATTCACAGAAATCAAAGCACATCATTCACAATCTTATGGCATAACAACCTATCACTAAAATGACCACATAGTTTTCACCAAAGTGGTCACATAGTTTTAAAAAAAGTACATTCATTTAGTAAGTCCTTAATTCAATCACAAAGTACAAAGGTCAAAGTTCTCCACTCCTAGGTCACAGTAAATCATGATCTTCTCAATCAATACACAATATCCAAGTAAAGTCTTCTTTCATCTTGACTCAAGGCTGGCTCTCAGCTTCCATGATTTTTCTATCATGGTCCCAACTCCTGCCAGAATCTGCCCAACTGCCACCTGAATTCAAGGGCAGGTAGCTCTCAGTTCCTTGTCCAGTTCTTCATCCAGTTCCCATTCCATATTGAAGTTCACAGTATCCAGTCCACCTCAAATCCTTCATAGTTCCTGTTTCTGGGAAGACAAAGCTTAGCAGAGCCAAAACAACATTCATTCACATTGCCAGCACCATCATCAATTCACTATCTGCCTGTGAAATCAACAGGGACCCACAAACAAGGTCCAAGAAGTCAACACAAATCATCTACATAGAAATCAACAAAGACCCACAAACAAGGTCCAGGAGGTCAATACAAACCATCAGTAAAGACCCAGGACCTCCAAAACCCTCCTTCAGGACTTCTTGTAAAGCCAAGCTTTCCAGAGGACTGTTGCTGTGAACAGCTTTTCAAGGTTATGATTACACAGTATAGTGAACTCTCTATTTGTTCCAGGATCCATGGCCATTTGGATTGAGATTGTAAGGCCAAGAATCCAGGAGGGGTGGAATGTAATAGTAATGAAATATGAAGATCCCTTTGTATTGCTAAGCTGACAGGTACTTAGCACCTAGCTTCAAATTAAGCCTCTGTTCAAGAAACAGAAGGTATGAACCCCTGTTGCTGATGTAACAGGAAGGGGCTGAATAGGGAACCCCTGTTGCTGACATAACAGGAAGGGACTGAACAGGGAATCCCTGTTGCTAATGTAAGAAGAAGGGGCTGAACATGGAGGAGCAGTACTGTGTATAAAGAAAAACCACATCTGGGAAAGTCAGAACTTCTTGGGATGAGTACCTGAAGGCTGGGGTTCTGCTGCTGGACTGGAACTTCCTTGGAGAAAGTGATTTTGATTTTGAGAATGGGAGAAAGTGATTTTGATTTTGAGAATGGAGCTGCTGAAGACTTCTGAGGGCCAGCTGGAGCTGCTGAGGCTGCTGAGGATTTCTGAGGACTAGCATGCCTGTGGTGTCGATATTCTGTACAAATGTTGTTGACTTTGTTAATGTGTATGAATATTCTTTTGGCTTTAAGCCTTGTCTTCCCAGGAACAGAGACTGTGAAGGATTTGAGATGAACTGAACACTTTGAGCTCCAGTGTGGAGCAGGAATTGTATGGAGAGTTGGACAAGGAGCTGGGAGCTGTCTGCCTTTAAACTCAGGTGGCAGTTAGTTAGATTTGGGCAGTAGCTGGGACCATGGAAGAGGAACCATGGAAGCTGAAAGCCTGCCCTGAGTCAAGATGAAAAGACCTCTCTGTAGATACTGAGTAGTGACTGATGAAATTGTAACTTGTGACTAAGTGGTGGATGGCCTGTGTATTTTCCACTACCCCTTAAGAGGGTACTGAGTAGTGACTGATGACTGAGTAGACTGATGATTGACAGTGACTGATGACTGAATAGTGACTGATTTGTAACTTACTATGCTCCATGGGTGGAGGACTTTGACTTTTTGTATTTTGTGTCCTTCAAGGAGGCAAGATGATTGAATGATTGAGTTACTAAATGATTGTACTTTGCTCAAAACTCTGTGACCACTTTGGTGAAAACTGTGTGGCCATTTTAGTGATATGTTTGTTGTGACATGTGAATGCTGTATTTTGAGTTTCTGTGATAAGTTGTAACATTGTAAATGCTGTACCTTGATTTTCTGTGAATGTTTTGCTCTAATTTGTTATTGAATAAATAGAGAGTTCACTATACTGTGTAATCAGAACCTTGAAAAGCTGTTCACAGCAGCAGTCCTCTGGAAAGCTACATGTGCTTGGCTTTACACTTCTGTTAACAGACAACCAGAAAATCCTCTTTCAGGGCTTCCAGTAAGGTCCCAGGACTTCTGTACAAAGTATCACAAACAAACATCAACACAGACAGAGCAGACAAACATGGAGTGCCAGGATACCATAAGTTTTCTCCCTCTCCACCACAAGAGCTCCCTTCTCAGTTCTGCTCTCTCCAGCCTGAGCTTCTCCTAATACATGGTAATTAGCTCCTCCCCTTCCTGTTGCAGGAGTTCACAAGTTCTAGGGTTCACAAATTGTGGGATTCAGAAGTTCTGAATCTTAATACTTGATATAATCATAAACTGAAACAAGGTGTTAACTACTGTGTTAATTAAATAGCTGGAACAAGGTATTAACTACTTCTTTGATTGCCATCACAGCATCCCTTTCTTGGACCCAAGGAATTCATGAGCTCAGACATAAAGGTAAAAAATGATGCTTGGCTCACAGCATTTGATGGCTTGTAAAGCCTTTAGCTTCCTCAGACGAGGATTGTGAGGACTTAGTCATTATTGATGACAAGCCACTTGAAAGACGAGACATCCTATGCAGCTGCTTCATAATAAATGACTTGTCTAAGATAACAAGTTGGTTATACATCTGGGATTGGAAACTCATTGTTCCTCCTTCTTGGTTGGCCATGGGGCCTAGCATTACTGCATCTTGACTGTGTCATAGACTCAGCATGATAGACTTGGAATAGACTTTAGAAATCAACTAGTCCAACTACCAACATATATTTACAACTAGATTTGAAGTTCCTCTGCCTTACCACAGCACACCCAATCCCTGTTATACTCTACATAATCACTCAGAAGTCATAGCTTAGGACTCAGAAACAGTTCATTCCTGGAGTGCCAATAGCTGAGTAAAGGACTGTCCACAGGCAGCCACTGGCAGATTTAAGATATGGAAATAAAAAGGGAGAGAGGAAAATGGAGATAAAAAGGATTAAGAGAATCAGAGCTTCACAGAATGATAGATCTGTATCATCTAACATCAGGAGTTCTTAACCTGGGGTCCAAGAGCTTGTTGTTTTGCTATTTTGATATAATTGTATTTCAATAAATGTTTCCTTGAAATCCTATGTTTTTTATTTTATTCATTTAAAAACATTATTTTGTGAAAGCTTCACTAGACTGCCATAAGAGTTCATGACAAAAATAAGGTGAAGAACCTTATATCATACATAGTTTAGACATAAAGAATGATACTGATGGGATCCTAATAAAGCTGCCCTCAGCCCCAATATTCTAACTTCATTATAGGTCTGGCTCTACTGAACATCAGTTCCACTGTACCTACCTAGCCCTACCCCCCACCAATGTCCTAACTTCTTTTTATATGCCTCACTGCTCACTAGAATAACAGGTTTGTCCACCCACAGAAACAGCAAGTGTGTACATATTATGGAAACCTAGCTACTGCCTCTACCTGGTCACTGCCCCCAGACCCATTCCCACAGAAACAGGTGTGTTATTGTATTCAATCAAAATCACATCATCCATCTAGCCCAAGACAGGACCACAATAGCTAGCCAGTTGGAGGGCAGAATGACCAGAATGTTTAACCACCAAACCAAAAATGGGACCCTTCCTCCATTACCTAATCCCTTAACAAGCTCCACCTGCCTTTTTTTTCTTTCTAATATTAATGACATTCTTCTATGTAAATTTCTGTTGTGTAATTGCATCTTTACCCTATAAAAATCCATCTTTCTTTCTCTAAAGCTGCTGGTTCCTCTTGGAACTTAGCCCACTTCATGAGAAACGTCAATTTCAATAAATGCCTATACTTGCATTAGAGGTGGTCTGACTCTGAATTCTTTGAGACGGTTCCACCACAACACATCATGAAATGACAGTAGTTTTAGAGTGTGCAGAGACCCCACCTCAACAGTTTTTGGCATCCCTGGGTGTAAACTGCAATACCATAAGCAAATGAGGAGAGCAAGGAATACTTTACCTGTTAGATCTGTGGATAAGGAGGGAATTTATGACCAAACAAAAGGTAGGTAACAGTATGAAATACAAAATGGATCATTTTAATTCCATTAAATTTAAAAGGTTTTACACAAACAAAAGCAATACATCCAAGATTAGATGGAAAGTGGAAATCTGGGAAACAATTTTTGTAGCCAGTGTCTTTGATAAAGGCCTCATTTCTCAAAAAATATAGAAAACTGAGTTAAATTTATAAGAATACAAGTCATCCCCCAATTGATAAATGGTCAAAAAATTAAACAGACAGTTTTAGATGAAGAAATTAAAGCTCTTTATGGTCATATGGAAAAATTGCTCTAAACCACTATTGATTAGAGAAATGTAAATTAAAACAACTCTGAAGTACTACCTTACACCTATCAAATTGGCTAATTTGACAGAAAAGGAAAATGATAAATGTTGGAGATGTAAGAAAATTTGGAAACTAATGCATTGTTGGTTGACTTGTCAACCGAACCACCCATTCTGGAGAGCAATTTGGAACTATGTCCAAAGAACTATCAAATTGTGCATACCCTTTAATCCAGTAATATCATAACTATTTCTGTGTCCCAAAGAGATTTATAAAAAAGGGAAAAGGACCTACATGTACAAAAATATTTATAGCAGCTCTTTTTATGGTGGCAAAGAATTGGGAATTGAAGGGATGCCCATCAGTTGGGGAATGACCGAACAAGTTGTGGAATATGAATGTAATAGAATATTGTTGTGCTATAAGAAATGATGAGCAGGTAGATTTTAGAAAAACCTGGACAGCCTTACATGAACTGATGCTGAGTGAAGTGAGCAGAACCAGGAGAACATTGTACACAACAACAGCAACATAGTGTGAAGATCCAGTGATAGCCTTAGCTCTTCTCAGCAATACAATGATCCAAGACAGTTCCAAAAGATTCATAATGGAAAATGTTGTCCACATCCAGAGAAAGAACTGATGGAGTTTGAATGGAGATGAAAGCATACTATTTTCACTTTTTTTTCTTTCTCATGATTTTTCCTTTTTTGTTTTGATTCTTCTATTACAATAGGACTAATGTAAAAATACATCTAGCTTGATTGTGCATGTATAACCTATATCAGACCACTTGCTATTTTTGGGGGCGGGGCAGGAGAAGGGAGAGAAGGAGGGAGAAAAAATTTGGAACTGAAAATTTTACAAAAATGAATGTTGAAAACTATCTATACATGCAAAGCTATTTTATAGGTGAGGAAACTGAAACACAAAGAGGTCAATTGATTTGAACAAGAGCACACAGTTGGCTGGTAACATAGCCTGACCTGGAACTCCTCTTAGGGGAGAAAAGAAAAGGAAGAAAAGAAGGGAGGAAAGAAGAAAAGAAAGGAAGGAAGGAGAGAGGGAGACAAGGGATGGAAGAAGGTATCTGTATGAAAAAGAGTTGTGTCATTCACACTTGACACATTTGCCTACTCACAATCAGTCAACCAATTAGCAAGCATTAAAGGGTCTCTTTTATGTCAGCTTGCCACAGATGCTTCCCAATATTTGGGGTACAAGGAACACGTTGAATCTGTTTCCAATGAATATTCTCCACTGAAGACTAACAGCAAGAGGACTTCCAGGAGCCACAAATGACCTTTTTGCCTCAGGTGTTCTTTCGGTTCGAGTCTACTTTCCCATGGAATCTATCTACTGGTGGGAGAATATGTCATGGACTTTTAGGGGCATATGTTTACAAACTGTTCCTACTATTCTACCTTGGTAAATCACCCTTTCTAAATGCTAATTCTCTAACTAATTGATAATAAGCAATAATCATGGTGGGGGAGCACTTTGGCCAGGACTCATGAACTATAACATTGAAAAGATTACCTTTAAACCCCTCAGGATCTCCTAGAACCCTTATGGGAGAATAGCTAACCCGTCTCTGGGGCTCTGACCTACCGTCACCTATACGGGTTGGGGAGAATACCTACAATAGGAAAGTGTGACTCTCTTCTACATACAGACTTAAAATATACATACATATATGTGTATATATACACACTAATATAATACAACACAACATAACAGCATAATATAATTAATTTAATATATTATAATGTTATAATTATATGTTTTATAACTATATATAATTATAATATAATAATATATAATAATTTAGTAAATTAGTTCCAGAGCTAGTGTGCTTGCATCTGTCTTCTGAATTTCCTTCTTTTTTTTGTTGAGTGTTTTGAAAATGTTACATTGATTTTTTTCTTTTCCTTTTGGTACCACTTTCGTTCTCTCTTCCTCTCCCTCCCTGAAAAAAACTCTTTATTATACCTAATAAAAATAATCACACAAAACAGATCCACACATGTGGTTGTCTGATGCATCCATCTGTAGCTCGTGCATCTTCCACATAAAACCTTTCTTGATCTTGGTTTTCAAAACCCTCTATAACCTGGCCCCTTTCTACCTTTCCAGTCTTCTTATAGGTTCATCCTCTCCACACATTTTGTGATCCAGTGACACAGGACTACTTGCCCTTCCTTAAATACAATCTTCCATCTCTCTATTCCGAGCATTTTCACTGGCAGTCCCCCATTTCTGGGACTTTCTCCCTCCTCACCTCCACCTCATCTTCAAGTCTCAGCGAAAGTCCCATCTTCTACAAGAAGTCTTTCCCACTCCTTTTTAATTTTAGGACCTTCCCTCTGAGGCTATCACCAATTTTCCTCATAAATATCTTGTTTGTACATAGTCATTTACATGTTGTATCCCTCTTTGGACTATGTTAGGTTAGAAGAAGGAAATGTCCTTTTCAATTGAGGGGAACGAGACAGGCCTTCTCATGTCAGTGTAATTTGAACTGTGGTAGGATTTCTACAGGCAGAGGTGCGGAAAGGAGGAAATTTTAGATTTAAAGTACAGTAAGAACAAAGATGTGGAAGAATGCTGAACACATACAAGAGGTGTTCAGTAGCCCAGTCTGACTGTTGTATAGCACACAATGTAGAGTAGAATGTGGAAAGGTAGGGAAGTTTCAGGTTGTACAAGGCCACGTGTGCTGGTTAAAGAAACTGGGCATTGTTAGACAAGCAATGGAGAGCCACTGAAGTGGTTTGAGCAGAGGTATAACATGCTGAGATCCTTGTGTCCAACTTCATTGGAACCATATTCTTTCTAAAGGTGTAGATCACAAAGGACTTATGCCTGATCAGTCTGCACTACTCTTGTCCATTTTCCCATAAATCCTTCATAGATTTGCCTAACTCACTGGAGGTATTATGTTAGATCTTTTATCTTTTAACCAAAGCATATTTACTTATAAAGAGAGCATGGAATAGTGGGTAGAGTGTTGGCCATGGAGTCAGGAATCAAGCATGCAAGCATATTTGGTGCCAAGTCCTGCGTTGTGTGCTGTGACTACAAGTATAAGGAACGAAACAATCTCTACTCAAGGAATGTGCATTCTAATGGGAAGAACAAAAGTGCATTCATAAACATATACAGCATAAATAGGAAAGGAAAATGCATAAACATATCCAAAGTAGTTAGATACAAAGAAGTTTGGGAGGGAAGGCCCTAGCAATTGAGGGGGATCAGAAAAAGGCTTCTTGCAGAAGATTGGTGTTCACATTTTTTTTATAAGAAGAGGATTCCATGAGGGAGTAAAGAGGGAGTGCATTCCTGGCAAGTGAGCTGCCCATAACAAAGGCTCAGTGATGGGAGATGGAGTATCATGTGTGAGGAACAGAGAGAAGGCCAGTTTGACTGGACTGCATAGTGCAGGAGTGGAAGAAATGCCCAGTGAGACTGGAAGGGTAGGTTGGGACCAAGTTCCACATATGGTACAGTGGAATAAGGTATGGCTTTGGAATCAGAAGACCTGGGTTTTAACCTTGATTTGCCTCTTATTCTCTGTAACAAAATCACTTGCCCTGGACAGATCGCTTTCTCTGGTCTTGTTTTCCACTTTTGTAAAACAAAGGAGTTGGACTAGATGATCTCTGAGGTCCTTCTCAGCCCTATATCTATTAACCTTATTTTCCTGTCCTATTTGCCAGACAAAATATCCCTAGTTTCTTCAAGATACAACTAAGTGGTGTAATGGATAGATCACTAGGCCTGAAGTCAAATCTTGCCTCAGGCACTTGCTAGTCGTGTGACCCTGGGCAAGTCACATACCCTCTGTCTGCCTCAGTTCCCTCAAATTTAAAATGAGGGTAATAATAGAACTGACCTCCCAGGGTTATCTTGAAGATCTAATGAGATAGTATTTGGAAGGTGCTTAGCACTATTGTCACTTTATTATATTAGCTAGCCCTTCCTACGAGGGATGAATATTTCTACAATTACTTAGGTGTGTTTCTTTTCATAAAAAAAGTATCTTTTAGGGTTTTTTTTAATTGATTATTGTGGTTTCTCTAGGCAGAACATCATACTATCTATAAAAGTGATTTCGTTTCCTCTCTATGCTTATTTCCTTATTTTAATTTTCCCATTTTATTGCTATTGCCTGCGTTTCTAGAACTGTTATATAGTAGAAAATGATAATAAACATCTTTGCATTGCCCCTGACTTCAACAAAAAAGTTCTCTAACCTTTCTCCATTATAGATGATGTTGATTAATAATTTTGAAATGAACATAGCCTCATATATCAAGCCCCTGTATGTAACCAGTGTGGAAATTTACTGAAATCCTCCTGAACTTGTATGTGCCTAACCAGGGGCCCCTCTCTTGCGATGCAATAGTGAGACCACCATGCTGTACTTCCTGATAAGATGTCAGAATGACCTAGGGCAGGACACTGACGTCTGGGACCCCCGTAAGTCAGGGTAGGGCTATACAACTGTCCAGATCAAGGCTTGGCTATAACGGACCTGTTTATCTACCATTGTCAAACTAACTGTACTCCCCACACCTGTTTTGCGATTTTTGACTTTAAATATTCCCCCTTTCCTGATGGTTGGGGCAGCTCTCCTAAGGTTTCCTTGGGAGACTGTCACTGGCCAGCTCAATAAACTGATGCTCAGAATAATTGACTAGCCTTGGGATCATTTTTTTCCTCTAACTGGCCATTTCACTGGAGGTCCCACCGAGATAAGCCTTTGGCTGCTTTCTCCTGTACCAAGCCACCCATCGCATGGTGTGGCCTGGGTATCGGGAGTCAGACGGGAAGTGCCCCGAAATCACTTTTGTTTCGGCCCCACTGATTCTTGCTACCTAAGGCAGCCGGATGTTGTGGATTAAACTTATTTTTACTCTGCCTGAGCATCCTGTTTTATTTTTTTATTTTCTTTTTCTTTTCTCCCCTCTGAGTTGTCACGGGCTGATTGCCCTGTTGACTCTCGGAAGAGGAAAAAGTCCTCCAGAAGGCGGCTGGTACCGTGGAGGCCAGGTGTCAAGGGTAACAACAGTTTGGGGCCTACTTGAGTGCCTGAGGACAACTTCCAGCAAGTGCCGTGAGGTCTCCTGCTGGGGTCAGAATAATTGACGAGGCTTGGGGTCATTTTTTTCCTCCAACTGGCCATTTCAATTTTAGGTAAATGCTATTTACCATTTCAAGGAAAGGTTCATTTACTCCTATGTTTTCTAGTTTTTTAATAGGAATGTGTACTGCATCTTATAAAAAACTTTTACAGCACCTATTGATACAATTACATAATTTTTGTTATTTTTACTATAGTTTTCCTTATATTGAATCAGCCTAGCATTCCTCTTAAAAATCCAGCCTGGTAATAGTGTATAATATTTTAAATATGTTGTTGTGTCTCTTTACTAATATTTTACTTTATTTTTTACATTACTGCTTATTAGGGATAGTGGTCTATAGTTTTTTTTTTCTGCTTTCTCTCTACCTCTTTTAGGTCATATTTATCTTATAGAAAACATGTGGAAGGATTGTTTCTTTTTCTGTTTTTTTGCAAATGGTTTGTAATATTGGAATTAATCATTATCTGTATATTTGATAGAATTCACTTGCAAATATAGCTGGTTCTGGGTTTTTACCCCCTTTGGAAGTTCTGTGACAAAGGGATGATTTTTCTTCTTGCTAGTGTCAACATATACAATGAATCTACTCTCTCTCTTATCTTCAGCAGATTGTAACTTCAGTGTTTCCCCTGTTCTTCAGTTTTCCCTTTTTACTGGTTCTCTCCATACTATTTTCAGACATTCTCAAGTCTCCCATATCCTTTAAAAAAATCTTCACTGGATATTATTATCCCCTCAAGCTATCATCCTATATCTCTTCTCCTCTTTTTAGTCAAACTCCTAGAAAAACTGTCAATACTCATGGTTTTCACTTCCTCTCCTTTCACTCACTCCTTCAACTTTTAAAATCCGGCTTCTGATTTCATTACTCATTTGAAATTACCCTCTCCAAAGTTACAGTGATTTCTTAATTTACAAATCTAATCGTCTTTTCTTGGTCCTCATTCTTTTTGACCTGTCTGCTGCATTTGACGTTGTTGACCATCCTCTCCTCCTGGATACCTTCTGCTCTCAGTTTTTGTGACACCCCTCTCTTGGTTCTCCTCTCCTCCTACCTATCTGATTGGTGCTTTTTTGGTTTTCTTTCCTGGTTCATCTCTGTATCGTATCCCAAACTCTGGAGGTTCCCCAACATTCTATTCTACACTATTTTTTCTCTTCTACCATCTCCAGTTGTGCTGACCTATGTCTTGCCATTGGTCTGAGATGACTGTGGAGGAAAGAGTGAGGCTGATGACTTTGCACAGTCCTGCCTCACTTTAAATTCCATTCACTTGCATGTCATCACCCTCCTACTATTATTGGTCCTCTTCCAGAACAAAGGATGAACAATAATCTGTGAGTAGTAGTAGCTGCCCCACTGGGGACTGAACTGACCAGTTCTAGTTAGGCAATGTTGCTCCTTTCCTTCCTTCCTTCCTTCCTTCCTTCCTTCCTTCCTTCCTTCCTTCCTTCCTTCCTTCCTTCCTTCCTTCCTTCCTTCTCTGCCTCTGTCCACATTGAAGAATACATGGAATACCCTTACACATGGACACTCTGTTCAAAGGAATATAAATTTTGATTGCCTAACCCTCAAAAGATATCTTGGGGCTTGGGGGCTAGATTTTTTCCTTCCCTACTTATTTATTCTATCTTTAAAAAAAAACTGGGACAATCAAGTCTTTTGTTTCATTTATGATTTCTTGAAATAGAGCTCTGGAAAACCAGGCTTTGATAAACCCCACTGGGATTCAAATGGAGCTACTTAACTATGCCTTTTAACCCAAATCACTCTGGCTCTCATTGATTGACCAATAATAAATCCTGGACAAAGTCTCACTTGCTCATTCTTTAGGTTTTGATGGCTCTGAGTGAGTGTAATAATTGTTTCTCCTCTGACCAGAAATCCTGAAGGTCTTCCCCTCCCAGACTGATTCTTTTGAGTAGGTAAACTAGGCTATCTTTTGCCTCAGTTCTTACCTAGCCTTAACCTGAGGGTGTTGCCTCCAACAAACTGAGGCCTAGGAAAGATCTTAGTTTAAAAAGGTCAAGGTCTCCCACTGCATCTGGGGCCATCTCCAGTTGTTCTGACCTATGCCTTGCCACTGGACTCCTATGACTGGAGGACAGAGTGAGATTTTGCACAGCCCTGCCTCACTTAAATCCAATTCACTTGCACACCAAGACATCACCCTCCTGATGTCATTGTTCCTCTTCAAGAATGAAGGATGAACAGCAATTTCTTTCTTAGAAACTATCATCTCTATGCACATCACTCACAGGTATACATAACTAGTCCCAGTTTCTCTCCCATGCTTCATTTTTGCATTACTAATCGTCTTTTGGACACTTCAAACTGGATGTCATATATGCATGTGTGTCTTTGTGTACACACACAGACACACACACACACACACACATATATATGTATAAAATTCAGTAAGTCCAAAATGAACTCATCTTTATTCCCAAGTATTCCCTGCTTCCAAACTTTCCTACTTCTGTCTAAGGTACCATGACTCTCCCAGTCTTACAGCTTCACATTTTTGACTCTACCCTCTCATCCCACATACCCAGTCGGTTCTCAGATCTATCCGTTTCTAAATCTTCAATATCTCACATCTCACATCACTGCATTCTGCTCACATATCTGCCACCTTGATACACACGCTTATCACCTCTTGCCTAGATTACTACAGTAGCCTTCTACCTGGTCTTGACTTTTCTCTCACTATTCCAGTTTCCAAAATAATTTTCCTTAATTGCTGATCTGACCCATGCCATTCCTCTACTTGATCAACTCCATTTACTTCTTATTGCCTCCATGATAGAATATAAACTTCTCTAGCTTTTTTAATCTTTTATAACCTGGCCTTAAACTATCTTTCCAGTCTCACTGATTATACCTTCCCCACCCCTCATCCAGCCAAACTGGCCTTCTTTCAAACTATTTTGTCCAGGTGACACTCCATCTTCCAACTCTTTGTCTTCGTGCTGGCCATCCCATATGCCCAGAATGAACTTCTTCCTTATCTCTACCTTATAGAGTCTTTATCTTCGTTTATGATGAAGTTCAAGCACCATCTTCTAAATGAAGACTTTCTTGATCCCAGCTTAGTGTCTCCCTTCCCAAACTATCACATATTTTGCTACTTTGTATACATTTAGATTTATTCACTTTATATGTATGCTATGTCATACATAGGCACATATGTATATGTGCACACACATTCATATATACATATAGATATGTACTTTTAATATCTTCCATTAGAATATAAACTTGTGAGTAATGATTTTTTTCACTCTTTGAATTTGTATTCCAAGTATCTAACTTGGTGTCTGGTACATAATGGGCATTTAATAAACGCTGATTATTGATTGACTTTTACAAATTTATCTCTTATAATTAGTAGATTGTTAGTTTTTGCTTGTATATCTATTTTGTAATTTTCTCTCATTATATTGAAGAATCTAATCCATTCACATTTTAGGTCAAAATTGTTCTATGTCTTCCTTTTGAAGGAAATTTTTGCTAAAAAAAATCTTATATTAATGAGCATGCTATAACCATTCATACAGTATTAGAGCTATGGATGCTGGTCCTCTTTAGGAAAATTGTGCTCACAGGGGAGCCTCCCTATTCTGTAAAAACCTATACTTTTGCATCAGTGTAGTCATAAAACATTAACTGAACAGTTAACACAGGGTGAGGCAATTCAGGGTGGAGTCACTTACTTATTCCTGGCAAGCTATACCAAACTAATACATCTAACCTCAGCTAAAATGAGTAAGTACAAGGATAAATGCAAAAGAAAACGATCCCTTAGGGATTCATTATGACCTGGAACACTTTTTTCCAAGACTAGCTTCCATGGCTTCAAGTTACTTATTAGAGCAACCTGAATGAAACCTAGTGTCTGCATTGGAAAATTATTCCCTCCTTTCCGTCATCCATAATGAGCCATCTATTTTTCCTCTTCTCAGACCAGCACAATATCTATGTCCTACATGTCTGTATATCCTGGAACATCTACAAGGATTCATAGATTCAGAAAATGAATGAATTTGTCAAATTTTGGAAGACCATATGGACTTAACTCAGTAAATATTAGGGCAGGAGACACACACTTAATGTTAAGGCACCTAGAGTACATGCCACAGAAGTGATTCATAACCCTGATTTTACAATTCCTCAGGTTGACTTTAATTATTTAGGAGAAAGGGGTGGAAAGAAGGTGTTAAAAAACTGTTTTTCTTTCGATGAATGCCATGTAGCACTTTGCATGTGTGAAACAAAATACTAGGTCAAGGGAAGTTTAACAAAGAACTACATAGCAACTCCTAAAGCTCTGGGAATTGCTAACACAGAGGATAGGCAAACCTTAAAAACAACAGTATATATATATATATATATATATATATATATATATTTTTTTTTTTTTTTTGCAGGGGGAAGGCAGGGCAGTTGGGGTTAAGTGACTTGCCCAAGGTCACATGGCTAGTTGTTTTGTGTGTTGAGTGTCTGAGACTGGGTTTGAACTCAGGTCCTCTGGACTCCAGGGTAGGTGCTCTATTCACTGTGCCACCTAGCTGCCCCTAAAACATAAGTATTTCAAATATTATAGTTGATCGTAAGTTCCCTGAGGGCAAGGAATATTTTTTTTTTCTGTTTATCCTTAGTCCTAGCACATCTTCTTGCATCTTAGGTATGTATTAAATGTATGTTGAATCAAACTGAACCAAAGAAGGTAATTTGGGGTAATAGGATCAGAAGGTTGAACTGGGCAACAGTTAAAGAATAAATAGAAATTCCATAAGTGATGGCTGTTCTTCACACAAGACATCCCATCTCTAGACTCAGAGCGCTGTCACTGACTGTTGCTCATGCCTGGATCTCCATCCTCATCTCAGCTTCCTGGCTTTCCTGGCTTCCTTCAAGTCACAGCTAAAGCCCACCTTCTGCAAGAAGCCTTTTCTGATACCCCTAAATTCTGCTGCCTTCCCTCTGTTGATTATCCCCAATTTATTGTGTACATGTGCACACACACACACACACACTTTGTATATAATTGTGTGTTCTCTCCCCCATGAAACTGTGAGCTTCTTGGGCACTGGGATTGTTTTTTTCTTTTTCTTTGTATTCTCAGCACTTAGCACAGTGACTGGCATATAGTAGGAGATTAATAAATGCTTATTGATTGCCTGACACATACAGAATTTGCATAAAAATTCTTATAGGGCTAAAGAGGAAATACAATATCTGGGATTACAGTTTTTATTTCAGAATTATAGAGAGGCCATACATACAATGTTATTACATATTTCTGTATTGGTTAGTCTATACAATTTAGGCAGCATTGTTACACATAGATAGATATTTTACCAAATCAAAATCTGAGTTTAGATATACTTTATTCTGAGCAAACCGATACATAGTAGAAAAACCCATTTGTATATAAAAGATTAATTTGTGCAATTCTAAGTGTTTCTATGTGAATCAACTACTGAGAGGCATTGATATAATTGCAAACATATTACCATATTTGGATATTTAAGATATCTTAAAGAGGAGACCTATAGCAGACTTTCTAATAAGCCTCAATGTAGGTCTTACTGTCAAAACTCTTTTTGAACATCATATGGCTTCAATAGGAGCTTCAGGATTTCTCCTCATACCTAGCTGCTGTCTTCAAAGTTTCTTATTGTCTGAGTGCCTAGTCCATGAAAATTTCCACTTGTTTATTTAAGGGAGTTGTTTTGTGGGGAACAGCATCATTTGGAAGGCAATAATTTCCCCCCAAATCCTCCCTTCCTTTAACCATTGACTCACCGGTAAAGTGCTAGGCAGTTTCCAAAAGTCAACAAGAGGGCAAAACTGATCAAAATGTGAAGGTCAGTATAGATATCTATATATTTAGGTATTATTTTCAGCTCCTTGGATTCTTTTGGATTGAATTTGCACAGTGCCTTTTATCTGGTGAGCAGAATTTATTTAATTGTCTATCTTTTTAGTGGAATATGAAAGCAAAGAACTGAGTATCTGAATCGGCATGCAAACAATGGAGAAGCCCAAGGAAGGTCACTGACTTGTAAAGATATCCAAGGTAGACTCAGTAAAGATGAAGTCTACAACTGTGATTATCAGGACTATTTGAAATAAATCAGTAGGATGAATCAAAAGCAACGTCCAGTGGTGAGATTTCAGCATTTTCTCCAGTTGGAAATGACCTCTGCTCCTCTACCAACTTATATGTGTCCTCAAGCTTATCTCCCCAGAACTGTATTTGGTTTCCAGATTTGAAATAGAATAGCCTGGGATGACTAGTGCTCCCTAAGGCAGGAATTTTTGGAAGTCTGAGGTAGGGCTGGTCATGGGATCTAAAGTATTCAGAAGAAATTATTTAATTACAGGCACATTTGTGGGACCAAGGACCAGGACTGATAGGTCTTGGCTAGGGAATGGGAAAAGACAGAAAAGTCTGGAGAAGATATGAAAGGAAAAGTCTGCTGATTATAGAGAAAAGTTTGTAAAAGTTGTAAAGAGGAGTCTGTTAAAATTCAATTTGATATCCAAAGGTTGGGCAGAATTCTGTGGTGAGCTTATGGGACAGCTTGGAGAAAAATTGTTTAGGATGGGCAACCACAGAGGCACTGTGACTGACATCATTATGGTGGGATGGGGGTGGAACTTCCATATTGATGAGACCATAGATCCATTTGAGTATTTGAGATTCCAAAGGTCTTTCACAGAAAAGGGAAAGACCCACCATTCCATGGAATCAAAACTGGAATCTTCTCCAATTCTTCAATTACAGCAGTACTGGAATGGAAACTCTTTATTCCACAACTCTCCTTCATTCTAGCCCATAGATGATAGGTAGCATTGGAATTTAAGAACATACATCCAGAAAAAAGTGAGATTAGCATCAAATGTTGTCCATTAAAGCCCTTTAAAGGTCAGCCACCATTTTGGCCATGTAAATACTGCCAGACCAACATTTTTGTGGTGAGCGGTTTGCCATCTTTTTTCAAAAGGCTATCCATTTTACTCTTAAGTGGAATGAAAGGTGTTTATATCATTTATAAAAACACAAAATAAAACTATGATGTTTACTCATTCTATTGGGTAAATACAAACAAATACAAATAAACAAAACAAAAATATGCATGATATTGGCCTACAAATTCAAAATAAAGTTGCTATGTAAAATGTACTATTTTGACAAAATGTGAAGGAATTAGTTTTTTTTTTTTGTAAATAAGAACACACCATGAGCCGATAGTCAAAGGAGAGAATCTTAAAGCACATTTGTTTTTATGAATGGTTGACTTATTCTGTGTTTGCTGTTGTATGCTGTTAATACTTTCAGATAGCAGAACCAACACTAAGCTGAAAGTCTAGACTGAAGGACTAAAGCTATGACAGCACCCACAAAACCATGCATGTGTGGCATTTCAACTTCCCTAGCCTTAGGATGTCTCCTTACACTGTGGGATGAACAGTTTTTTAAGATGCCACATCTTAAAAGAAAATAAATCTGTCAGATGAGTCAAATAAAAAAACAACATTGGTTTGGGTTCAAACAAGAATTTCTGTCTGGGAAGTTTCTTTAAGGTATGCTGACTGGTTGTTGAACTAGGCATTCTAAGAACCAAGTTTCCACACCCTGCCTTGTGACCTATGGACCAATGTGAATGGGGGAAGCTGTGTGGCTAGAGCTGAGTATAACAGAAGAAGACATGAAACCATCTTCCTCTAAAATGCTTATGAAGGAAAAGAAGTAATCTCTGGAATTAAAGTGCCTTATTCCTTAACACTCCCGTCTGGCTTATCTAAGAGGTGATAGAAATGAGAGACATTACCGTCAGCAGTGTATAAAAACAGAACTCTCCGCTTTCTTGGAAGGGTTTAACTAAAGAGCACATGAGGCTCATGATCACAGGATAATGACTTAATTGGACACACACACAATTACATAAAAACTGTGGCTAAATGAGAGGAGTTCACCACTGCTTCCCCCCACCTCCGCCCTGAAGTCTCCAATGGCACCAGGTAGTGCAAAGTGAGCCGCGAATCATCTCTTCCTTTTAGGTAGGCATGCTTCAGAAGAACTTCAGTTCAGGAATCTTCTTCTGCAAACCCCCACCAGCTACAGTTTTTCTTTCAGCTTCATGTCAATGCTTCCAAGATGAGGAATTAAAAGGGAAGAGGGGGAGGGAGAGAAAAGCATGAGGTCACTGTTCAGTGTTCACTTGTTACATTTTTAAAAATTCATTCCTTCTCCTATTCTCTTAAAATAAATCATGCAGGACCTCGATGAGAAAAATAGATGGAATGAAATCCTCCAATTCCTGATTCCCACTCCTTCCTTTACCATATGGGAACAGCTAATATTCTTCCTTATGTTGACTTTCCCTGGAAGCATTTTAGGCCACATTGAAGCTTAGATTTGGGATTCATTCTTATTTGTAGGATAATATGAGTGAAATGTATTCCTTCCTTGGTAGTTAAGGCATCCATAAAAATTTTTAAGTAACCTGTTTCAGACAGACCAAATAAGTGGTTAACCTGGAAGATGTAATTTCCAGTAAAGTACTCATTCATTTTAAGTTAAACATAGCAGAAATATTTTCTAGGAACCAATTGATTTGCCCTAAAGAGGTAGGGTAATTTAAATGGGTGGAAACATCAAAAACTTTGTGTAACACCATCAACTGTCATCTTCCCTCCCTAGACAGAAAAGAAAGGAAAGTCAGTTGATAGCCTTTGAGAGAATATTGTTAAAAAAAAAAAAGAGAGAAATTGTTGGATTAAGTTACTTTTGAAGTTTTGCAGTGTTTTTTTTTTTTTTCTATGTGCCCACGAGTCTGTGTTCTTTGGCTTACTATATCATGTTTTCATGATAGAATTTGTGGACCCTAGGCAAGACTGGTTTTTAGAACCTATGTGAGCAATCATCATATGATTAACACCTCATACTCTTAATATTCCACTTGGTATAGATCCCTTTGGATCTGCCATAGCTTTCTACTCTGGGACCCACATTTCTGTTTTAATTTTATTTCACCTAACAGTCAGATTCTGCAAATTATTTTTTTATTTTTATGATGGCAGAATAATAACTCCAAAATATCCCAGATTTCCTCTGGGGTATTAACATATTATAGAACTGTAAGATTTTACTTATGTTTAATATGAAGAGGGGTTTAAAAATTTTTCACTACCCCTATGATTTCCTGAGGCTGGAGTTCTAAATTTCTTTTCTCTTTCTCAGTCAAACTCTGAGAAAAAGATAGCTGAGTTCATTCCCTTTCTCTTCTCTCACTCATTTTTTTATCTGGATTTTCATATCACTGAACTAAAAGCTCTTTCCAAAATTAACAATGATCTCTTACCTGGTAAATCTGATCATCTTTTCTCAGTTCTCATCCTACTTGACCTCTGCAGCATTTGACATTACTAATCATCCTTTCCACGTGGATATTCTCTCCTGTCTGGGTTTTTGTGATTCAACTCTCTCTTGGCTCTCCTGCAATTATCTGACTGCTCCTTCTCAGTCTTCTTTGCTGGACCATCATCCATATCACACCTCCTAACTGTGGGTGTACCCCAAGCCTCTATTCTTAGTCCTTTTCTCTTCTTGCTGCCTCTTAGTCACCTCATCAGCTCACACTGACTTAATTATCATTGCTAAACTGATGACTCCTAGATCTACCTATCCAGCTTTAGTCTCTTCCCAGAGCATCAGTCTTAGGCTAAGTATCTTTTAGACATTTTGAATGGATGTCTCAGAGGCATCATAAACTCAACATGTCTGAAACAGAACATGTCGATTTCTATCTCCTATTCCTACCACTAACTCACTCCTCTTTCAAATTTCCCTATTTCTGTCAAGGAGACCACCATCCTTCCAGTCACCCAAACTTGTAATTCCTCACTTTCACTGTCTCTATCTATCTAATCAGTTGCAAAATCTTTTCATTTCTACCTCCCCCACAACTTTCACTTCTGTTTCCTTGTCTTCATTCACACAAGTTGCCACTCTAATTGAGGGCTTCATAAGATCTTGCCTTGACTATTTTAAAAGCCTTCTAATTAATTGTCATGCCCTATCTTCCCTCTCCAATTCATCTTCTACATAATCACCAAAACAGTTTTATTAAAGCACAGGTCTGAGTGTGTTATTCAGCTGTTCAACAAATTCCAGTGACTTCCTTTTAACTCTAGGATCAAATAGAAACTCCTCTGTTTGCCATTTAAAGCCGTTTCAACATGGTCCTACTTGCCTCTCCACCCCTATAACTATACACACTATTGTCCAATCAAATTGGGCTTCTTACTGTTTCTCATAAGCAGTGTTTCATATCTAGTCTCTGTGCCTTCACAATGGCTGTCCCACATGTTTGGAATGCATTTCCTCTTCTCTCCATCTCATAGAATCCCTAGTTAACCTCCAGACTCAGAACAAGTTCCACCTTCTACATGAAGCCTTTCCTGATTCTCCTAACTTACAGTGCCTTCTGCCCAACCCCCTCCAAAAAAATCTTGTATTCTTGTATCTATTTTGTATGTAGCTATCTATGTGTATGTTGTTTACCCTGACTAGATTGCAAACACCTCAGTAACAGAAATTATTTTGTCTTTGTATTTCCAGTGCTTAACACAGTATCTAGCACATAGTAGGCACTTAATAAATACTTACTTATCAATCAATTCATTATGATGAACCTATTTTATATATTTGTATAATAATTATTTGTGCTATCACAAGAATGGGCTTGCTTTCTAAGCTACCGTTTTGCAGTGCATCCATATTGCAATCTATTATGACCCTTGAATCCTTTTCTGTCAAAGGAGAATATTCTTTTTAACTTTTGTTCTTCACATGCCTTGTCCTTAATGGACTTTATTTAGTTTCACTGAGTTATTGAAATTTTTGTGTTCTCACCTAAGTTGTTGTTCATTTGTCTTTTTATCTGAAGACTTTAAGAGTATGCTCTCTGTTTTACCATTCAGATTACTAATGGAAATCTATTATTGGGCTCAGGGTTCACTGAGAGAGATACTATTTTTAAATAATTCTTTAGAATGACAATTACCCATTTATAGTCATTCCCTCCAAGTTCAGACCAGGGTAACAATGCTGTTGAGGATATTGCCCCATCAGGGGACCCCTGGGTTCTTGCTAGAGGTCTCCATCCCTCTCCACAGTTATTTACATTTTATATTCCCAATAGTTATTCCTAGGGCCATATCAGTACATAATTCCTACCTATAGCCTCAGGATCAGTGCTTCAATCTGTTGTGAACAAAGAGCTGTGTCATTAAGACCTTACATAACCAGTATACAAGAGCAAGAAAGTTTGGGTTTTACATTTACAAATAAGTAAACATAACCTTGTTCCAACAAGCTGAATAGTAAAATCTGAGGCATACAGCTAATGGTGAAGGTAGCAATGCAGAATGCTGGCCACACATGTTTAAATTATGCTAATGTTTCTTTCAAACAGAAACATATTCACTGAGGTATGTATTTTTCAGTTTCAGGAAATGAATAAGTAAATTATATTTACGCATGAAAATGAGAAAACAGTTCTGGGATTAGTTTTTGAAAACATGGCACAGTATATTTACGGAAAATTAGATTTTGGTCAGAACTGATGGGAACAGTTTTCTATCATTATGTTTGATAGTGAAGCATTGGGATAATTCTATTATTTTTCATGATTTTTATGGCTATTTAAAAATTGAGGGCTGCAGAATGCCCAATAGGATAGTTTAGTGATGTATTAAAATCAATGTGTCTTTCTTTTCTTTGGAAATAGGAGAAAGCAATACATTTCTTCTCAGTGATCCCTATTAATTCAGTGTTACCAAAAAGCTCTTTAAATCTTAAATCAATCCTGTGCCATTTACAAAAGACATAAATTGCTTCCACAAAAAATAAACTCCCACTTCCCACATATCCACCTCCTTTCCCAAAGCACCAAATAGTAATGTTTGAAAACCAGAGAAAATAACTTGGAGCTTGCAAGAAGGAAGAAGAGAGACGACAGGAAGTAGGAGGGAATGACTTCTCTACAGTCCCCAAACCTAATCACATTCTTGACATTGGTATTGGGGATGTGGAGAGGGAAAAGGAAAGGATTCAAGAAATAAAGGGGAGGATGAGTAGGTAAGATAAGAGAAATAAAAAGAGGGAAATGGAATGACAAGACGGGCTCTCCAAAGTCGTTTATATTCCTCAGAAGGGGGAGAGTGGAATCAGACATGAAAAGAAAAATAGTTCTCCTTCCATGCCCCACCCTAAGCACTAGACTGGACTCAGACTAAAATGAAAAGAAGTTTCCCTTGCCCGCATCCCAAATTAAAACACCAATACATGAACATATAGAACAAAATGAGAGGTCTGGGTAAACTCCAAAGCAGTTGCAGCAGGGAGGGTACACTGAGATTCTAGAATTCAGTATCCATGCCCTTTCAGGCAGCTGTGGAGCACAGAGCTCTGTTAGGGAGAAATTATATATTTGTGCAGAAAGGGTGATCTTTTTTTTCCAAATCTTCCATAGCAAAATTCCCTCACATTAGCTTTTCCCTTCACATCAAAGGTTTGATACAAGTGTGGTCTACAGTAAATAGCTGCTCAGTTTCAAAGGTTTCAATTAAAGTATTTTAGACTTCACTTCCTAGTCATATAACTTGCTTCTGCCTCCTCCATGATGTATTTTTGAGATTTGCTCCATACTCCTCATGTGTCTGACCAGATAGATACAGTTTTTATTTAGTGCTCACTGTCCAGAATTGACAGGATCATAGGTTTTGAGCTGAAAGGGACCTTACAAGTCATTAAATCTAACCCACTCATACTACTGATGAGGAAACTAAAGCCCAGAGGGTTTAATAACTTGCTCGAGGTCCCACAACTTCTAAGTGTCTGAAATAGGATTCAAACCCAGGTCTTCCTGACTCCAGGTCCCAGCACTCTGCTATAATGTCATGCTCCTGCTCTCCAAGATAATGTCCATTAGAAGTCTGAAGAACAGCAATGGCTCTCAGGTATTTGAGGAAGCAAAGTAAATAAGAGTCACATCTGAATTGTGATTGCTCCATTCCTTCCAGGGTTTCAAAGATTAATCAATGATACAGAAAGCTCTACAACCACAGCTTATGTGAAGGCCACTCATTTTTAAAACAACAGATTTCATGGAGCCTCCCATGCTACTGACAAGCTATTTGATCTTGGGCAAATCACAATCTCTCTGAGCCACAGTTTTCTCATATGTGCAAAGGAAAATAGACTAGGTGATCTCTAATGTACTTATCTACTCTGAAATTCTGTGATTCTTTATTAGGATACTAAGCTATAAAGGTGACCCTAATTAATTGTGTATGCAAAGCAAATACTTCTCTTCCCCCACTCCAAAAAGAATAAATCAAAAGCATTATTGCAAGCAAAAATGCCCTGTCTTCTGGAACATTCTGCATGCATTGTGATACGATGGCCACCCCAAGCTCTTTAAATCGATGTGGCACACACTGATCCTTGGGCATCAGAAAATATATGCTTTGGGAGGACCAGCCTCACTAACCACAGAAAGGGTCAGCACCAATACACTAGCCACAGGGTGATACATTCTTTGGCTATGACAACCCACAAAACAAAGAAAACAGTTAAAGGTCCCTCAATCTTATGTGACTTCCTTTTGCTTTACAGGGACAGTGGAAAGTACAATATCAGATGCCAAATATTAGACCTCACTTCTATGGTGGATTTAGAGGAGGAAATAATAATAACAATAATAATATCATTACCACCAATAATAGTTATCATTTGAATAGTACATTAAAGTTTATTAAGTACTTTATTATTGAGAGTTAAATTTAAAAGTGTTTAATGAACAAAGACCTACTTTTTGTACTTGCCACCATCATTCTTCCTGTTTGGGGGAAGGAAAATAAAACCGCTTGCAACCATAGCAAATAAAATTCTCACTTTGGCCATGTCTACAAAAAAAAATTATGCGTGTATGTGTGTGTGTGTGTGTGTGTGCATGCACACACATCAGTCTGCATTCTGATTCCATCACCACTCTTTAAAGAGATGGGTGACATGCTTCATCATCAGTTGCTCTCTAGCAAAGCACTTCACATATATTGTCTCATTTGACCTTTACAATGACACCATGAAATAGGTGCTATTACTATTCCCATTTTAGAGATAAAGAAACTAAGACTGAGGGTAGTTAAATGACTTGCCTAGGGTAACACAGCAAGTAAGTGTCAGAGGTGGGTTTTGAACTCCTTTCTCCCTGACTCAAAGTCCAATGTTCTATCTAGTGGACAACCTGGTGGCCTCAAGAGGCACAAAGATGGACAGGAAAGGATGGGTTGCAGTCTGTATTGCTAGAGGTCATATTCCCTTAAATAATATTAAAGGGGGACTTCAGAAGTCAAGTAGGAGAGTGGCCTGATTTTATGGATAAAGAAAAATGAGGTTCGGTAAGTTCAGTGACTTATACGAGGTCACACGGGTGGCAAGCAACAGAGAAAGGATCTAAAATCAGGTCTTTAAACCTACTAGAATGAACTAAAAAAGAAGATGGAATTTACATCACAGCATCTTGTTCAGATCTGGCATTGCTATTATCTGTGTGACGTTGGACAAGTTGCCAGTTCCCTCCCACATCTTTCTGCACCAAAGCTTCTCCATATTTCAAAAGGAAAGATTTGGACTAAATTATTTCTAATATTCATTTCAACTGTAATTTCTGTGATACTATATAGTTGATTTACATACTCAACCTCCATTCCCCAAGCTGTTCTTGAATCTGACACTGGTATATAATTCAAAAGAAATGTCAGTAGGAACCATCTATTCTGTCAGAGCCATAATTAGATTGACTCTTGGGATAAGCAGCCTGAAATGTGTCCTTAAGCAAACTTTGTAACTGATGATATAAATTAATTCAAGAAGCGATTGACAAATTAGGGAGATAGTATTTAGTGTAGTGGTTCTGAGTACAGGTCAAAAGACCTGGCTTCAAATCTTGCCTCAGCCACTTAATACATTTGTGATCTTGGGCAAATCCTGGACCTATTTCATCTCTTATAAAATGAGAAGGTTGGATTAGAAGGCTTCCATGGTCCCTTCCAGCTCTATAGTAGATCTATGAACTCAAATTCAGTTGAATGGAACACTCCATTGAAGACAAACACATGTTAAATTTTGTTTCCTTGAAGTTTCAGTGCTCTTGGGGCCCACTTCAAGAGATTGTAAGTTTAGGATGCTCATATTGTGGAGGTGATGTTCTTAAGTGTCAGTGAGCCAACCCAACTTCATAGAAGCCTGATTTCTAGCTGCTGCTGACGTCATAAACATTAAGGCTAGCTGGACAACTGAGATGAGTTTACCCATTCCTCAAAGCCTTCTGTCCCTGTGCAGCCATAATTTATTACAAACAAAAACAGAGCTGCCATGAATGGGGGGATTTCTTACTCCTGCTCCATAGAAGACATTTCTGGATCATTTGAAAGGCAGCTAGCTCTGGGTATAAGGAAAAAGAGGCAGCAGTGAACATTTTTTCCCCACAGTGACCATTTGGCAGGCATAGCATATTTCAGGAATTCATCAAGTGTTTACTAAACTATCATTTACACAGTACTAATTGGTACACAGCTTTGTAAGTTGATAAAGACAATGGTTCTCTGAGGATCTACTTTATTTATGAACAATAATTAACCTTGATTTGGAAAGTACAAAAAGATAAGTGGAGTGTGAATAAGGACTCTGCAGCTGCAGTGCGGTGGGGAAAGCTTCAGAAGATCTGGTTTGGAGTCATGACACCATTTGAGTGAGATATTGGTGGGGCTATTTGCCCTCTTTGGGCTTCAGGTTTCTTATTTATAAAATGAAGAGGAAAGACTAGATGTTTGCTAAGGTCAATTCCCTCTTAACATTCTATGATTCCTTGACCTGGAAAGAATTTCTGCCTTTCTTTACTCTGATTACAATTATATAGTTGATTGAATGAAAATAAATATGACTGGAAGATTTTATTCTTACCCTCAAATGAGGAAACTTTTTTCTTTCTATGTAGGGTTTCACTAAGGTGGCCTTATTATATTTAGCAAGAATGTTTACAGTTAACCCTCAATTATGTGGAAATGAATTATTGACATAGTTGATTCCCTAAGCCAAAATATTATGCTATGTCATCTCTCACTGAATTCCAAACATAGTTTTTCGTAACTTGCCCCCAGTGAGCCAACTGAAGTGGGTTAAGTGAGTTTATACACTTTGCTATAAACAAAATATTACTTAGGAATGTTAGTCTGGGGAGGAGGTCAAGCATTGTGGTAGAACAATACAAATCAAATAATTCTAAAGTGGGGGTTTTTCTGGATTTTTTTTTCCTTTGTTAGAGTACAGATCACAAGAAGAAATACCATGCACTTAGCAGAGTGCCTAGGACATAGTAGTAGGTGGTTAATGTTTGTTGATTGATTGAATTAAACCTATGACAAAATTTAGCTTCACCTGTCAAGCTATGGTCTGTTTTGGCATTTGTATATCCTATCAAAGAAAATCATAATTACCATATTTACATAGTAATTATTCAATGTTCTACTTATATGCCAATATGTCATGGGCCTGTCACTCATATAGTGATATACAACACTTAGAGTCCTTTACAAAGCATTCAGAACTCTCTACTCTCTACAGAAGGCAGATCTTTTTTTATTTTCTAAGTTTTCTTCTATATGAAACTAATATTTTAGAACTTTCTTTTGGTCTCCAAAGATTTTTTTCTCCTCCCTACATGTTTTTTGTCTATATAGAGAAAACTCAACACTTTAACCTCTGTGCCACATGACTTCAGAATTTATTCAGATTAATTAATTCAGAATGTATTTCAATGTGTACAGTGGCTTGGCTTCTCAATTAAATGTATAATATAAGCAAAAGACAAGGTGAGGTTAGTCATGGATAGCCAGTCAGGTGGTTATAGTCTGTGAACTCAACCATGGTGACTTAGTGATGGCCAAGGAGGGGTGTTTGACCTAGAAAAACCCCAGAACTTCTGGAACAAATGTGGGAATGCAAGAGGAAGGAGTGATATAGTTTTCACATTGCCACCCATGACTCTATGGTGGGGTTAATTTTCTGACCAAAATATGTACTTGCCATGAGGTACACAAAGCTTAAGACAAAGAGGAACTAGGTACCAGTATCAAAATTAGAATTCCCAGCATTTGGCCACATAACTCACAGGATCTGTTCCTCCAACCTGCCTATTTCCTCTTTGCATGTCTGCAATTGGGCAAATGCACTTCTAATGCTTCAAAGACACAACTTCAATATTAAGAGAGGCGAGGATCAAATTGGGCACATGCTTCAGGCTTAAAGTGCTGAACTACCTGCTATATCACAGAGAAAGTGGAAAAATAAAGTGCTGGTAAGGTAGGTCTGTGGTCAGAACAATGCCCCTCTCTACCTTACCTAGAGAAGAGAGGTCAGGCCAGTGATAGTATGACCTTCTAGTGCAGGGTGGAATGGGAAGGGGAGAGATTTGAGAGAAAAAAAACCAAAAACTTAAAAAAAATCCCCAAACAAAAACTATCACCCTACATTGAAAGGGAGAAAAATGAATAGCAATTGATGAAGATATTCTACTAGGTGAGAATAGATTAATTTAACGGTCCAATGTTACTCAGTAAAAAGTCTTTTTACATAGCCCTTTTAACCCACAAAATAGGCTGTCACCCACCCACTGTGAACCAGAACAAGGAACACAAGGATCTATTTCTTTAATGAGCCACCTCCAATTCCTCATGCTAAATTTAGGTGCAAATAAATCTCAGGGAGGAGAAAATGCTTTCAATTGTTCTTGCATGGGCATGATGGGCCAAGGTGAAGCTTACTGTTTACTGGATAGTTTCCTTCGCCACCCCCCTCCCCCAGTATCAGACTGCTGCAGAATTATTGTACATTTAAACTAAAAGTTTCACCAGAAGACAAGTGGATTCTACCTGAGGTATAATTTATCTCATTTAAAGTCACATCATCCCAGCTGATTGACAGGGGGAAGGAAAGATCTCACAGAAACCTAGGAGGTAAGTTTTTCACAGTGAAAAAAACTATTCCTTCTGTTTCGAGCCACAACAAAGATACTAGCAATGCCACAAATAAATGTAGGGCCTGAGTGCTGTACAAAAAAGAGTAAGAGAGTATGTGTGTGTGTGTGTGTGTGCGCACACACATAGATAACTGTAGTCATGAGGAAGTAGTGGTAACCAATTGTGCAGTATTCATGTATAAAAACACCACAGATTTTACTAATTTGCCTCCTACTGATTAATAGTAATAGCTAATAGCTAGCACTTTCTGGTGGCTGAAGGTTCCAGAAGTGCTTTAATGTGGCATTTATATGGGACTTTAAAGTTTATGAAGCGTTTTCCATACATGAACACCTTTGCTCCATACAACAATTTGGGAGGTTAGTGCCATTATCATCCCCATTTTACAAAAGAGGAAACTGAAGGGAACAGCGGTTAAATAACTTGCCTGGGGTCACACAGCTAGTAAGCATTTTAGTCAGGATTTGAACTCAGGTCTTCCTGACTTAAGGCCAATACTTTATCCTCTGTGGCATAAGAATTTATTCAGATTAATCAATTAATGAATTCAGAATGTATTGAAATGTGGATAGTGGCTGGGCTTGTCAGGTAAATTCCTAATGAAAGCAAAAGTTTTGGGTTGGGATGAATGACAGTTTGTTTAATGGAACACAGTTCCCAAAGGGCAGCAGTCTTTATCAATATGATAATTACAAAAAGTTCTCATCTGTTCATTCTAGTAGCTCCATCAGGTATCTACTTATCAATGACTTACTTAAGGTTATGCTTATTTTAGGAGAAATAAAAACCCGGCTAAATGTATTAAAAACAAGATGGGATAAGTATGATTTCATGGGTATGGGGAATTTTTAGATGAGGAAACTCCCTCTCACCAATGAACCCTGACTCCTTCTCTGCAACTGATAGTCTCAATCACCTGGAACACTGAGAAGTTAATTGATTAGCCCAGGGTTACACAGACAAGTGGGACTTGAACCCCAGTTTTCCTGAGCATCAAGGCCAGTTCTCTACCCACTCCATTACTCTTCCTCTCATCAAAAATATTACAAGTTTAGGCTTTCTATGAATTCATTTTGGCCTTCCAGTTCCTAAGCATTAGTAAGGTTTTGCTATATTAATGGATGTATCACATGTGGATACTACAGTACCTTAGAGTAGAGGTGTTAAACACGTTGCCGCAGATGGCCCAGCACGCCTGAGTGCAGCCGAACCAGATTAGGATGTAATTGGGAAATGTTTAACAAAATAAGTAAAAATACAATAAAGCATAGTAGCATTCCATTTTAAAACTCAATCAGTATTCGGCCAGCCGGGGGTCCTTAGGTACGGATTAGTGGCCCTCGTTTTTGTTTGAGTTTGATACCAATGCCTGGGAGAGCGAGTTCAGGAGGCAGGGAACCAAGATGTGGAGATGTGTGTGCTTAATCATGTGCCTAAACACTGTGTGTGCTCAAGAAACGTTAACCAGCCATAATGACATTTGTCAAGATAGCTGGGACTGAGGGCAAACAGTTCAGTTAGATTAAAGGAGATCATGTTCGTAGGGGACAGGGACAGTTTGTTTTAAAGGGCAGCGCTATGCTCTGGAGGCAGGTAGAGGCATCAAACATGCAGTTTCTCCCAATTCATTCCTGAAAAGTAAGCAAAGGCAATGCCAAGCAGCAAAGAGAATCTTACTTAGCTCTTTCGGATGCTTCCCTCAGCTCTTCATCCAGTCTGCACGAGCAAAAATGATAGGTGTTTTCAAAGAAACAAAAGAAGAAGCAAGCAGAGCATGAGAGAAAGACCCAGCAAAGCAGAGCAGAACATTAGTGGGGTCTACATGTATATAAACAGACTTTTCAAACATTCACCTGAGGGTTATGCCTGGGATAAACTCCTTCAATTAAATATAGTGTCGTTTCTGCCTACCCAATTGCTAGGTTATGTTATTTTGCAAATTCCTCCATCTAAAGGCAGATAGAAAAGTAGCAGGGGGTTTGAGACATGCGTGTCACATAAAGCTGAAAAATAGCATTCACTTGCTTTGTCTGGCACTCAAAATGTCAGCTGGCAGCCTGGGACAATTCAAGGATGTGTCTTAAACAGTAGCTGCAAAGAAGGTGGACCTCAACAGCTTTGAAAGGGAGAAAGATGGGTAACAAACACACAACAGGACATAGGGACAGCTTCCTTTCAGTGGCAGCTTGTTGAGGTCACCTACAAGTGAAAGAGTGGTTTGTACAAACGTAGAGAGGGACCAGCATTAACAGCAGAAGAAAGCATTTTACCTCACACTTCTCTTATAAGATTTCTCTTCATCGTACCTTACAAGATAAAAAAATGAATGCAATGAGGACAGTGAGTACACGGATGGAAAAGATGACAGGTACAAACATATCTTAAAGAGTAGGTTCTCTTTGTCAAAATGTGGGGAAATGTCTAAATTTGCATATGAATTATTTGGGTAACAGGGTTGCCCAGACGTATTTCTTTTTTTTTTTTTTTTTGCTTTTTTTGAGAAGGCGATTGGGGTTAAGTGACTTGCCCAAGGTCACAGGCTAGTTTTTGTGTTAAGTGTCTGAGACTGGATCCAAACCCAGGTCCTCCTGACTCCAGGACCGGTGCTCTATTCACTGCGCCACCTAGCCGCCGCTGCCCAGACCTATTTCATGGAGAGTGTCCCTATCTGAAAACCTGCTGCATCACCTTTGGACCCTTCACTAAGGCAAACAGCTTATCTATACCTTAGAATCCTAGAAAGAGCACTGGGGCATTATGTGATTTACCCAGGGTCACAGCACCAGCATGTCAAAAGTAGGACTTGAATTTAAGTTTGCCAATCCAAAAAACATTTATTAAGTACCTACTGTGTGTCAAGCACTGTGCAAAGATCTGGGAATACAATTAATTTTTTTTTTAAAGAATCCTTTCCCTATTTATTATACCATGCAGCTCTTTGTCAAATTAATTGTCTTCTAGAAAATTGGAGAGAAATAGTAAATTTAGGAATTATCAAAATGCTCTTAGTTTAAATATAAGCTCTACTTAAAATGAATCAACTTTCTGCCTCATTCAAATCTACTCTGAGAATCTATGAAGTTTGGAGTCTTTCTTGTTCAACATTAGTTTAAGAAACTAGTTACTGAGTTCTTTTCAGTGCTAGGAAGGAGCTGTACACCCAAATAATCAGAAAACTTAACAACAGATAACATGAGGTTAAAGTTCTGTGAAAATGGGAAGGAAGGGAAATTTTGAAGGGAGTATAAGAAGAGGTGAATTGGGTAACAGGAAAGACCCTATGTAAACAGGGATGGAAATTCTCATAAAAGGTCACACTTTAAAAGTTCAGTTTTTTCTTCCTTTTGGAGAAAACTTTCTCTAATAGAATCCTTACCATATATCATACATATATCATCTTGGAAATCTATGGTGATGAGTTTAACACCTTCCCAGTGATGAATGTTCATAGATGAACTTATGACATCACATAACAGTGCCTTCCCCAAAGTATCAAATGTGAAACTTTTACTAGCACTTTTAAGAGCTAATGCTTATTTCACACTTGATTCATCAGCAGAAAGGCACCTTATTCTAGCATCACATTTTCATTCTATGTATGTTTTTGCTTTTTAGGCATATTTCTTGTAAGCAAGAGATTGTGACATTTTGTTTCCTTATCTAATCATTAGCTCTCTTTCATTTTATTGGATTATTTAATCCATTAACATAGAAATATATACAATCCATAAATGTTTAATGTATGCTTTCCACCATTTGTGGCTCTAGTATTTTTTAAATTAGTATTTTTAATTTTTGTTCTTTGGGCTTGCACTTTAGGTGATTTTTCAGTTCTGGGGAACTTTTTTTTGTCCTTCTCCAGTCATGCATTCTTCTGGTCCTCCTTATAACTAATGGAACAAATTTCCAAGGCAAATGGCCAAGTCTAGGGGTCTCAGTCTTTGACTATGTAACAAAATGATGAAAATTTTAATCTTGGCTTTATTAGTACCATGATTATTCCAGCTAAGCTAACTGGCCAAAGAGAAATTTGTCTGTACTACCATAAGTCCAGAGGGTAATAGCATATTGCTTCCATGGCTGAATTTTGGGACTGGAAAGACTAGATATATCTGCCTCATGACTTCTTGTTCTAGGTAGATATTTCCATGACAGTTTATGGAAGGAATTCTTAAGCTGGGGTCTGTTAACTTAAAAAAATAACTTAATAATGACACATTAAAATAATTGGTTTCCTTTGCAATTCTATATAGCTTATGAATTTTAAAATGTTATTTTGAGGAGTCCAAAGGCCTCACAAGAGTACCCAAAGGGTCTATGACACAGGGAAGAGGGTGGTTCTAGTTTAGAGAATGAACCTCTGAGCAGGTTGATTTAGGTTTTTAGACCTGGAGAAGAAAATAATGTATATTTGTTAGTTTTTCTTTCTTTTTCAATTCCAATTCAATTTAAAAAAAACAACAAGTTACCAGACATACAGGAAATAAAAAGAACCCGACACACATACACACATAATGATGTAGGCTTGCAATGATGACCCAAGTATAGGTAGGTCCAACTCATGGTATCTATGACTTTAAATGTCACTTTAAAGTCTTTTGTCCCAGGCACCACAAGCCTAGGCATCTTTCACTTTCTTTTTTGCAGTTGTGACTGAGACCATCCTTCACCATGCTTTAATCTTTACAGGCTGCTGCTGTTGCATCTTCTGAACTGCCCTGTAGTAGGCATGGGAAAATTTTCACCAATCATCCCACCTGCTATTTGGCAAATATTACATGATTATGCTTTCATCTGAAGAGGAGTCAGAAAATGAAATGGGGCTTTAGAAAAGAAGAGGAGAGTTTTTTTTTCACAATTACTAAGGCATTGAGGGTAATATTTAGTTATATTCAGACAATAAAGACATCAATGCTAAGCTATGTCTGCAGGAAAGACAGAGTTTAATTGAAAACATTTAAATTTATTCTTTCTACAAAGCCACAGTTAAGTTAGAAATGAGTTTCATGGGCAGGGTAATAATTTAAACATAATCATATGGAAAGGGATTTTAAAGAAAAAGAATAGTTAACTATAGGCCATGAGGAATAGTAAAGTGATAACAGGAACTTTAATAAATATATATGTGTCAAAAAAGATCCTTTCCTCTGTTATTCCAGAAGAGAATGTGTTTCTTAATCCTCTTTCATAACACCCATCATTTCTTACCACATTTTTTAAGTATTCAGGACTTACTTGATGATACTCTCTGGGATATGGACACATTCCATTGGGATCAGCTCACTGAGCTCTGATAAGGTGCTGACATATTGGATTTTGCTGCTGAATTTCGAACTGTTAAAAAGAGACAGAGAGAGAGACAAAGGTCACTCACTCTTCAAAAGCCAAGTCTTGAAAATTATGTTGAATTCATTTTGTAATGATCAAATTTCACTTGGGCAAAAAAATTTATGTTTAGCATGACTATATTCACCATTATCCTCTCTATCGCCTCATCCAGTATGAAAAGGGTATTTTTTTTATTTCATCCAGTATGAAATTATTTCATCCAGTATGAAAAGGGTACACTTATTTCCCCAATTCAGGCAGTTAGGTGGCATAGTGGATAGGGCTCCAGGCCTGGAGTCACAAAGACTCATCTTCCTGAATTCAAATCTGGCCTCAGACATTTTACTAGCCATGTGACACTGGATAAGTCATTTCAGCCTGTTTGCCTCAGTTTCTTCATCTGTAAAATGAGCTAGAGGAGGAAATGGCAAACCACTCCAGTATCTTTGCCAAGAAAACTCCAAATGGGGTCACAGAGAGTCTGACATAATTGAAAAATGACTGAACAGCAAATTTTCCAAAACAAATACACTGCAAATTTTTTTCACTCCAATTGCAAATTCAGAATACTATAAAAGTAAAATGAAAATTAATAAAAAGGAAATAAAACTATACATTTTGGGCCTATGATCTTAGGTCACTGTTTAGAATCTAAATGCTAAGAAATGACATTAGATATGGCTTCGAAGTGGGGCTTTTCTGATTGCATTTCTTTCTAATGGTCAATTAATTTTGTAGAAATTAGAAAATTATATACAAGAAAGGCTACAGTAGACATGCTTTGCTTTAAAAACCACTTCTCCACCTTTAAAAAAATTATCAGTTAGTCATGCTATATTTAAAATGATGATACAAGACCTAATGTGCATTTATGTGGGACCTCTGGTAAATCACTTTATCTCTCTGGGTTTTAGTTACCTCATTTGTTAAATGAAAGGGCTTGACCGGATTATCCCTAGTGTACCTTCCAACTCTGACATTCTGTCTTTCCTTAATTCTATCCTTAACATAGGTACATATAAAATTCTCCCTCCAGGTAAAAATGTTCAGACCAGTAGGACCCAGAAATTCTTCCTCAGCAAATTTACAAACCATCTGTACCAAAAGTGTTAACCTTCATTGCTTCTTGTAAAAAAAATCCATTTTCTTTTCTCACTTACTTTACTATGCCAAGCATTCTCTAGATAAGGAATTTGTAAACTGGGATCCAGGAACTTGCTTTAAAAAATATTTTTATAACTACACTTCAATGTAATTGATTTCCTTTGGGGTGCTATGTATTTTATTTTATTAATTTAAAAGCAGGATTCTGAGGAGTCCAGGACACAAGTGTTAAAAAGAAACTGCTAAAGTTCATTTTAAAAAGAATTAAACTAATTTTTTCTTTTTATTTTCTGCCTTCACAGTTTTCAAATGACCATGTTGGATGAACCAAAGTTCAAAGGAATAGTGTCATAATTAGAATTAAGTTACACATACCTTTCAGTAACTAAAAATGATTGTTTGATTTTTCCTTTCAAGTTGGATAAGAATCCAAAGTAGCTTTTTGGTTTCATATTAAAAGGCAATCCCAGACTGCTGGGGAACCTGGGAATTATTGCATATCATCTTGCCTGCTAACATGTCCTGGGAAAGGGAAAAAACAACTTTTTTTCCTTTTGCTCAGCTGCTTCATATTATTTTTCCTATTATTTAAAAAGATAGAATTTATAGATTTTAGGATAAGGGAGTATGGCAGCATCCTAGTTGAGGATTCCAACTAAACCAGAAAGTAGACACTGCACAGAGCAATGTACAGTAGAGACTGCAGATCCTACTCAGCAGTATCTAGCAGAATCAGTAGTCCAGTGGAACAGAACCCAGTAGTGTCCCCTGGAAATTATGAAACCAACAGCAATGAGACTAGAACAACGACATCACTGGAAGACATCAATGATCCTGAAATGATAGCAGCATGAGCTATGACTGCATGTTTGGTACTGGACATACATGTTTCCTATGTGTTATAACACTTCTATGTGTTCACATTCATGCATTGTGTATTTGTGGGAAAGTGTGCCACAGGCTTATGAGGGAAACATTTTGTTGCTATTTTTCTCACTAAGCCATTTCATCAAATGCCTCTCTTAAACTGCGTTGTCTAGCTGATGTAAAAGTAGATACATGGATGGGGGCTCATTAGCTACTGTTTTAGGAGTACGAACCCACAGAAAAACTTAAACCTGAATTAATACCACACTATGGGGACCAGACCTGTAAGTTGGAACATCCCAGTTATTATAGCAGAAACACTTGATAGTTATCGAGGCACTTGTATGTAATAAAGTATCTAAAATGAAATTTTTATGGAGGTCATGGTCTGCCATGAAACTTTGGGTTTCATTTTCTTGTATATGTATCCATCAAATACATACTGGAGTTGCCTGCTTTTGACACTGGATAACTAGCTTGCATGGGATTTGGTTAAAAGCCATGATGTTTCAGTCAGCTTTCAAACATAAATACTATCATAACAATTTTTTAGTGAGTGTTAGGTGTGAATGGAACCACTCACATTGGGTTCTATCCTTTCTTCAAATTGGTTTACAACAAATTTTCTTAAAGTTTAGAATCTGAATCATAGAATTATAAAACTGGAATTGAAATGGGGGCTCAAAAATAATCTATTTCAAAGATTAAAAAATAAAAACAGGCTCAGAGATACTAAGGAAATTGCCCAAGGTCTCACCTCTAACTCCTTGATCTTCTGATAACTAGTGCAAGAGAACCACATCTAGTGTTATATTTATTAGACTTCCTGGACATTCGTTTGCCTGAGATAGCTATAAGAGATTCCCCTCATACTGAAAAGAAAAGCAAGTTTTGGATAGACTAGCTCTTCCTCCCACCCCCACCCCCCCAAATACTGGAGTACATTTGGGGATAGGAGAGTTTAGAAAAGAGAAGCAGGTTTGGGACTTAATTTTGAGGAAAAAGAGTGGAAGGCTCATTTTCTAAGTTTCCCTCCCCATATCAGTACACCAAGTTTTTCTTTGCCTTTGAAAAGGAAATGAAATCAGGAGTCTTTATCCCCCACTTTTCTGAAGGCAAGAAGTCTTATATGGATTGCCTTTGTTTATCCTATCACTTGGTTTCATTTGTTTGTTTTTAATTTGAAAGGGGTCAAAATAGAAAGGTCAGCTCTGTCCAGTAATTTTTAGGGCCATCTATAGGTTTAATTGGTTCCTGCTAGCTAAGTGGCATAGTGGATAGAGCTCTGGGCCTGGAATCAGGAGGATTCATCTCCCTGAGTTCATTTCTGACCTCACATTTACTAGCTGTGTAACCCTGGGCAAGTCACTTCTTGCTTTGCTCAGTTTCCTCATCTGTAAAAAGAGCTGGAAATGGAAATGGTGAACCACTTCAGTATCTCTGCCAAGAAAACCTCAAATTGGGGCGGCTAGGTAGTGCAGTGAATAGAGCACTGGCCCTGGAGTCAGGAGGATCTGAGTTCAAATTCGGCCTCAGACACTTAACACAAAACTAGCTGTGTGACCTTGGGCAAGTCACTTAACCCCATAGCCCTATCTTCTCCCCTTCAATAAAAAAAGAAAGAAAAAACCAAATGGAATCACAAAGAGTCAGACACAACTGAAAACAATTCAACAACAGCAATTCCTCTTTCAGTTCTCACAAGACACTGAAATGTGGCTTGCTGAGTTAGAGTGCTCTGGGGCTGAGAGGTAGGATAGCTTATCTGATAGAATTTTTTTTTCTCTTTACAAAAGGCCCCATGGTGGTATCTCCACAGTCAGTATCTTTGCTGCATCTCCTCAGAGAGGTAGGTGGTGGGAAGAAATTAAAGCTTTGAGGGATTCCCCCTGGGAAATCTCAATATGTTTGGAAAGTTTTGAACTTTAGGCAAGGATACAGAAAAAAATCAGGGCTCATGGGACCACATATTTAGAGCTGGAAGAACCTCCAGAAATTATCTAGTACCACCCACTCATTTTACAGAGTAGCAAATAAGCTGGGACAAGTCAGTTACCCAGTCACACAGCTATTCAAGTGTAAAGTCAAGATGTTAACCCAGATCCTCTTGCCATAAAATCTAATATTCTTTCCATGACACCAAAAGCATAATCAAGAGAGGAAATTTAAGCCATCAGATTCCAGCCCCCAGTTTATTTTCAAACATCATTTCTATATGCTCTCTTCTCCCTGCTGATACTCTGCCTCCCTCCCCCCACCCCCATTGGAGGTTCTTATCACCTCATGCCTACCCTGTTTCTGAAGTCTCTCCCTATCGCCATCCATCCTCTACTCAGAGATCAAAGTGGTCTTATAATCAGCGGCTTCATATTGTCTCTAAGATCAAATGTAAAATCTTCAGTCTTCCTTTTATAGCCCTTCCCACCTTTCCTTTTTTTTTTTTTTTTAAGCAATTGGGGTTAAGTAACTTGCTCAAGGTTACACAGCCAGTTATTATTTCTGGGTGTGGTGCTGAGTGTCTGAGCCCGGGATTCGATCTCCAGGTTGTCCCAACACTGGAGCCGGTGCTCTTACTCGCTGAGCCACCTGGCTGCCCCCTTTTTCCTTTCTTCTTAAGTTAATTTTCCTCCACATTCTCTGCAGTCCAGTAACTTTGGCCTCCTTAATGTTCCTCCACCTCCTGACTCCATGCCTTTTCACTGGCAGTCCTCCATGCATTGAATTCTCTCCTTGTCTCTCCTTTTGGCTTCCTTTAAGTCTCAACTGAAATTCCACCTTCTTTCCTTGTCCCCCTTAGTGCTAGCACCTTCATTTTGAGATTATTTCCAAATTATCCTGCAAATATCGTATTTGTACATTTGTACATGTTTACATGTGCCTCTCCTACAAGGCTGTGAGCAGTTTTTGCCTTTTTTATATTATCAGTACTTAAACACAATGACTATCACATAGTAGATGTTTAAATGCTTGTTGATGGCACTTCAAAGAGACTAAGTGTTCAGACTTGAGGTGAATGACAATCACACTGACGGTTTGCATTTGGGAGCCACAGTGGGTGATGTTCTTTGGTGGCCAAGAGAATGTGGGAGAATATGAAATATGTTTCAGAATCAGGGTTTCTCAATATACTTGGAGTTAGTTATATTGAAATATTCCACCAGTACTTTAAGAACTAGCTGAGCCAAAAGGGAATTCTTTGGGATGTTTCAGATATGTAGGATTTATAAGCACTTTCCATTTTTTCTGGTCTACCTGTCATTGTTTTCATTATTAAGAATCTCTAATGCTTTCAGTGGGGCAGCTAGGTGGTACAGTGGATACAGTGGTGGGCCTGAAGTCAAGAAGACTAATCTTCTTGAGTTCAAATGTGGCCTCAGACACTTACTAGCTGTATGTCCTAGCTGGGCAAGTCACTTAACCCTGTTTGCCTCAGTTCCTTATCTATACAAAGAGCTAGAGAAGGAAATGACAAACCACTCCAGTATCTTTGCCAAGAAAACCCCAAATGAGTTAGACACAAATGAAACAACTGAACAATGATGAAAACGCTCTTCAAACTGACTTATAACTTGATAAGTAAAAATAGTATCAAAAAAGTCATAAAGGCTCAGCATTTATTTTTCCATTTTTTTTTTGTCTTTTTTTGGGAGGGCAGTTGGGGTTAAGTGACTTGCCCAAGGTCACACGGCTAGTTTTGTATGTGTGTGTGTGTTAAGTGTCTGAGGTCAGATTTGAACTCAGGTCCTCCTGACTCCAGGGCTGGTGCTCTATTCACTGCGCCACCTAGCCGCCCCACAGCATTTATTTTTCAAGATATATTTTTACCGGTCTCTAATAATTATCAATGTAGAATTATGAAACAAACATTAGTTAATAAATATTACTACCTTTGTTTTTGCACAGAGTAAACTTTAAATGGGCTCATTAGGGCAGATTAATTTCTCCATTTTAACCACAAAGTATGGATTTTTAAAAGAACAAATAAGTAGAAGAGGCGAGATATAAGAAAAGTATATAAATGGGTAAGAAGAGATAACCCTTTAAGGTCTTTCCGAAATCATTTCTCAGTATATTTCCTGGACACCGACTCATGACAGAATCATGAGGACTGAGAAGACTTTTAAAAGGTGACCTAGTTTGAGTCCTGATTCCAAACAAGGTTATATCCCAGGCATGTGTTTGTGTAGCCTATTTTTTTTAAGAACCCTATAAAACAGGATTTCATGGTCTCTCTTAATCAAATTTTCCTAGTTCTTATTGGTTAACAAGCTTTTCTAAAATACATTTCTCCGTTTGTAAATTGGACTGTTTACCTCTAAACCTGGGAACTCTATAAAGCACTCACTTATTAGAAATTTAATCCTAAATTATTTTCTGTTCATAAATATTTGTCCTTTTTTTTTTCTTTTAAAGCAATTGGGGTTAAGTAACTTGCTCAAGGTTACACGGCCAGTTATTTCTGGGTGTGGTGATAAGTATCTGAGCCCGGATTTGATCCCAGGTCATCCCGGCTCTGGGGCCGGTGCTCTTACTCATTGTGCTACCTGGCCACCCCTTCACCAAAATATTATAGTAATTTTACTTTGTTGATTATTTTTAACTTTAAATGCTGTGAAGAAAGCCTTAGTATCAGGGGTGTGTTGGAATTAGCTCCTTCTAGCTTCGGAGAGCTTATTATTAAATTTTCAGCGTAAGCATTACACTTTGGAAGTTGGAATTGCTGCAAATCAGGGCTTGAATCATTGTTCTGTTCATTGTCTTGACTTAAAGAAAGTGATAGAGATAGTGTTAATAATGCAGATTAAACTTAAAACTTTGTTGTATATACATATTGTTTTTTCCTGAAGAGCTTGTTATTAAATATTCACCAGGATATCTCTGACCCCCTGTCCACTTCTTGTTTCTATTAGCCTATTTTGTGACCTGGTCAGGGGCTTATCTGGATCTTATGTTATCAGATGAAAATCAGAAAAATAGAGGAAATTCTTCTTCTTATTATTATTCTTTAATTATTCTCAGTTCTGTGGGGGTTCTTTTAAATACACCAAAAGATCCTTTCAGAAAAGACTATATATATTTATACACACATATGTATATTTATACGCACAAGTTCATACACACCTGCTCTTTAAGGTTTTAATATGTATGCATTCTAGGACTTTGAATAAAGAGGAATAAATAAAACCTCTACCTTATAAAAGGCCGTGTCACTGCAAGGATTGTTCTGATGAACCAAGATGGGTGAACAATAATGAATGATTTCAAATTCTTCCTTAACCTATTTGGAAAGAAGAAAAAAAATATTACTTCTCTCCCTTTATCTTTTTTTTTCCTTTAGAGGAAAAACTTAATGTATCCCATAGAAAATAATATGTAATGTAGCAAAAATTTTAAAGCAACTGGAATCACAGTGGAAAGTGTGCAGATGGGAGGACATTTGATAAAGGAGTTATCGGTGGAGATATGGGAGAAGGGAGTCAAATAAACAAATTTTCTTACATACCTTCTGTCAATCATCTGATAACATTTTTTCATCCAGCCTAGTCCAGGCATCTTCCTTCTTGGGGTTGCTCCATTCAAGTAGACTATCATATAATCTTCAGCTACCATCAGCTCCAAAGTACTTATTACATACCTAATCATTGGAAGAAGGAATTTTAAAAAAATTTTCTGTATAAAATCCTCCATTATATTTATACCAATTACCATTTTATTTAAGCATAAATATATGACATGCTCACAATTAGCCTAATTATCCTGTATACTATTTAAAGGCTTTCTAGCATATGATCTTAATAGCCTCAGAAAAACAAAAACAAAATATGGCTACCTTACTAATATCATCTTGCAGAAAATGAACATTAATTTTAAATCATAATTATCATACTTTTTAAAGCAGTCACACTAATCATATTTGGGTATAAACCTAACTTTCAGAAATACACACTATTTAAATAATAAGGGGAGCTAAGAAAGAATTAGTGTAATTAAAGACAAATTCATATTTATTATCAGTGATTTAGAAATGGAGACTTGGGAAGGAAAATTGTACTTAAGCCAAAAAAATTTTTGTTGCAGTTCTTCCTTATTCTGGCAAAAATGTTCTAAGGTTTTAAGTTCATTCTGTACAAAAAGGGTTCCTAAAATGTCCTAGCTCTATGAGCAGTGTATGTTGACAGATTCCTCAAGTATCCCCAAATCATTTCCTCAAATTCAGGGCATCCCAATCTGTCATTACGTGTTCACAGACATTCATTCAAAGCACTTTGTTACAGTGTTCACAAGCATCACTCACAGGAAAAGATTTTCCATGACATAGTGGTAATCAGCCCGACTGCTGTCTGGGAGAAAACAGGCAGCAAACACAATGATGGCATTTAGACCGTCCCCATAGTATCCTGGGGGACAAACAAAAAGACATTTGTAACTGAGAAAAAAAAAAAACAAAAACCCTTAACAAGATGATACTTAACAGAAAGGAGGCTGTGGGTACTTATAGAATACTGTATCCATGCATCTATACTGAAGTTTGCAGATGTCATTTTATGTGACTCTTATAACAACTTTATCAGGTAGGGATATCCCCATTTTACAGATTGTGAAAATAAGGATCAATAAAGCTGTGACTTGTGGTCACACAGATTCAGAGCTTGCCTTTCATACTGTGTGATCAAGAGCAAGTTACTTAATGTCTCTGAATTATGGGTGACCCTAAGATGTACCTAAGGTGTAGGTATAGGTGTGGTGATTCTGTATTGATGGAGGAAATCCACATGTAAATAAAGTCACAGATTCTTCATGTTCTGACATATGGGAACAGAGACCAGACACGTGGTTTCATTGGATTTTGTTTGTTTGCTTTGGGTTTTTGTTTTGGGTTTTTTTTTGGATGAGGAAATTCTCTGTACCAATGCAGGTCAGCACCTTCTCTGCAACTTGAGTCTAGAGAGCTGCCGTGAGCACTGAGAGATTAAGTGAATTGGCCAGGGTCACACAGTCAGTAGGTGTCAGGAGTAGGACTTGAATACAGGTCTTCCTAGGCTTGAGGTTAACTTTATAATTCACTCCTCTCCTATAAACATATATCTGCATAAACATATATAGCTAGATAGACATGCTTAAGTGGGACCTGGAAAGTAAACTTTTACCAAAGAATGGAAACAAAAAAATCTGGATGGAATTGTAGAGAGGAAAGAAACCAACTAGCAATTTTCCCCCCATAAAGTCAAGGCAAAGGCTTTTGCTTCTATCATATTTATGAAACACTTTGAGTTCATAAACATTTTCTCCACAATATATTCTTGTGAGGTATATAGTATACGCATCATTGTCCATATTTGGCAGATGAAGAAACTGGTTCCAAGAGGCGACTTACCCTTGGTCTTACAGCTAGTGTTAGAACCAGGATTTAATGCCAGGTTTCATGACTTCAAATCCAGCATTCTTTCCTCTACAACATGTTGTTTTCCCCTACTATCTTTGCCTTTTTTATGCTACTGCACATGAGCTAAGTGGAAGGAGAAACTTGGAAGATGAACTATGAAAGAATTCAATCCCCACTTATTTTGGTTACAGGTCATTTGTGAACTGTGAACAAAAACAACCTTTCTTTTGGCTCCAGCTCCATTGGGAATCCTCAGAATGAATCTGTCAGTCATAGAATATGTGAGATATTCTGACCCATTCATTAATAAACATGGGCTTAAGTGTCTAGCCTATTAAAGAACTAACAGTGGGCTTAATGAGGGACTAAAAATGACCTGACTTTCTTTTACACTGGGGTTTTATGAGCATTTGTGTTTCTGGGGAAATGAGGGTTGGCTAAAGGCAGATGGAAAGTTTGATGAGTCCAAGGGAGCAAGGTAGAGATGAGTTGAGAATAATTCTGATAATTAGGGTCAACACACATTTTCTTAGACCAGACTGAATTTTGGTGAGTCCACAGATATTTTGAAATTGATTCACAAAGAGTTGTTTTTGTTAGGGATTTGTGATTACATTCATGTAGGGAACTGCAAGTATGTTAACTTTCTTTGCTTATACAGATTGTCAACTCCTCTGTGACTAAGAAAATGGTCCTGGGAAAATGGCAATGAGAGGCTCAGTGCCTTGCCTGTGATCACACATGCTAGTACTTTTCAGAGGCAGGACCTGAAACAGTGGTTTTCTTGAGTCCAAGAAAGGCCATTCCACCATGCTCTTTTGTAAGACTTAGAAGAACAAATTCCAGAGAAGGGTCTGATTTCCAGGCACAAGAAATGCTAAAGTAGGTTAGGTCTGCACTCCTTCCTTCACACTCTTGCTCAGAATGTGGGGCAAAGTCTTGGCCAATATCTATCAATGCAGAAAGGGAAGAAATCAGGAGTCTCCTGTGTAGGTTGCATTTATCATGGAGGTGATTCAGACTGCACTTCTGCTTTTAAATGTATTTGTTAAAGAATTCCAGGCTTTGGCATCAGCCTAGCTCTGAATTAAAGTTCTCTGGTAGGTAAATGACAATTCAATCATTAAATAAAACTGTTATCATAGTCCTTCGAGGGGGCTTAGAGGCCACACTTTCATCTTACTGCTCCCTAATGAGTCACCCTGCTTCATCTCCTCAGAACCCACAAACGTCTCTGAGGGGCATTTGTGCACATGAAGGTGGGTGTGGGATTGGGAGAAAAGGCACAAGGGAGAGTGCTTGTTTGAAGGAGACCTGGGCACTTTTTATTCAGAAAATAGATTCAGAGGCTGGTTCCTAAAGAGGACTAGATTACAAAAACAGATGGACAACGTCCTATAAAGAGTCTCTTCTGTGGTCAGTATTTAACTGTGTCCCTCATGTTTCCCCACAGCAGAATGAAAATTTCTTGGGGTGACTAGGTGGCACAACAAATAGAGCACCAGCCCTGGAGTCAGGAGGACTTGAGTTCAAATCCAGCCTCAGACACTTGACATACTAGCCATGTGACCTTGGGCAAGTTGCTTAACTCCAATTGCCCTGCCTTTTCCCCTCCAAAAAGAAAAAAAAAAGAATGAAAACTTCTTGAGAGCAGGAACTATTTCTTCTTTGTCTTTGTGTGCCCAGTGAGTAGTAAAAACTTCAAAATGTTTATTGAATTGGGTTGAAAATATATTGAATAATAGGTATAAGTTCTGGATAAGATTTTGTTGTTGTTTTGTTTTTTTGGAGGGGGAAGGTAGGACAATTGGGGTTAAGTGACTTGCCCAAGGTCACATGGCTAGTTTTTTTGTGTTGTGTCTGAGGCCAGATTTGAACTCAGGTCCTCTTGACTCCAGGGCCGGTGCTCTATTCACTGCACCACCTAGCCACCCTCTGGATAAGATGTTGATGCTGCCCACCATCCAGGCAGGAAGGGTCACAGTTATCAAAACTTACATCTGTGACAGAGGACTGTCATAGCTTCCTTCTTCTGCTGTATTTATTTACTTCATACATACTATATCTCTTGTACCAAGCACAATGCCTGGCAAATAATAGATGTTTAATAAATAATTGTCGATTAATTCTACCATGGTTACAGACTTTTCTAACAAAATAAAGCCTTTATAATATTTATAGCTAAAATAAAATGTAGAAGATATGTTTTAAAAATATATGTACCCTACATGCTAAACTTATTTTTCTAAATTTCTTTTTAGCAAGATTCTTTTCTGAGGTAAATTTTGCCAAAGACATGTCAACCTAATACCATAACTCTAACTTTAAAAACACAAAGGTTATATAATAGAGAAAGGCTCAATAGAGAACTAGGGAGAAAAAGCCTCTGAAATATGAGTTACATTAATGTAGATCATGTTCTGGGCAGTAATCTTTCTAGCTTTTTAGAGAACAGTTTTAAAAGTAGCTGGCCAGTTTGGGGTTCTTGGAATATTTACAAATTTAGGAAATTTATCAGTCATTCTTGCTTTTTCTTTTCTGTTATCAGACAACTTCTAGGGGCATTAAAAATTAAGTCTAGGGATTATAGATACTGCGTCATAAGTGTTATTAAGATTCAACTTACTCATATATTTAAATGTTCTCTTTGTATTAAAGTTGTGCTTGATTTATCCCAAATTATCTGGCTAACAAAATATTTATGGTTCACCCAAATTACTCCTTTGGCCATTCTTGTCTTATGTCATGAATATATGTTCTCTTTGTTGTTGTTCAGTCATTTCGATCGTATCTGACTCTTTGTTCCCACATTTGAGGTTTTCTTGGCAAAGACACTGGAGTGTTTTGCCATTTCCTTCTCCAGCTCATTTTACAGATGAAGAACTGAGACAAACAGGGTGAAGTGACTTGCTCAGGGTCACACAGCTAGTAAATGACTGAGGCCAGATTTGAACTCAGGAAGATGAGTCTTCTTGACTTCAGGCCCAGCACTCTATCCAGTAAGCCACCTAGCTGCCCCAATATGTTCACTAGAAATGTATTAATAAAAGTGAAGTCTTTTTTGTATTTATGTGCTTGAAGTGAGATAATAAGATGAGAAAGGAAAATATAAGAGGGGCAGGGAGAGGAGAGATGAGATGGGAAAGAGATAAGAGTATAGGGGAAAGGGAAGGAAGGGAGAGAGACAGTAGAGGGTGAGGAAAAGAGAAAGAGGAGAGAGAGAAAGGAAGAGAAGAAGGAGAGAACTGGGAGAAAGAAGAGAGAGACAGAGAAGGAGAGAAAGACAGAGAGAGAGAGAGAGATTCCCACAAAAAAGATTTTCTCTTATACTAAGTGATGGTAACATTGTCTTTAATCATTTGGCAATCTTTCAAGTAGCAATTCCTGGATTGTTGGAATAACTAGCTTCAAAATTAGAGCTAAACCTTCAATTCACACTGTAAAGCACAGTTTGACATAAATGATGCTAGCGTTTGGTATTACAATTCAGCTAATATTTGGGGAGGCTTTTTTTTTCTCTTAATTTAGAACATTTCTCTGTTCCATTAATAAGAGGAGTGGACAAATACATTTGCGGAGGCCCAGGGACAAGCCCCTCCTGAGGCTCCTCTTAGCCTTGGCAGCAGTTACTACCAGCCTTACCTGCAGCAGCAAAGAGAAGAATGAAAGGAATGTAACACAAGTTTGCTGGCCAACAATGGGAATGGAGAGAGAAGAAAGGATGTCACAGTCTCACACCAAAACATACACACGCGCACACACACACCAGCAGGTAAGTTTTCTCCTCAGATCGTAGGGATCATTTTCCAGGACCACTGCACAGATTACCTGAATCTCCTAAAATGAAATGAGAGGTAAAAAAAAAAAAAGGAAACCCTGTGTTATAAATCTTGGGATATTTTTCCCCCTTAGTTCTTTAAATGCATTCCCCATTTGAAATGTAAAAGAGCTGACCTCAATGTGCACTGTCATATAGTGAATAAGACTGACAGAACAAATTACATAGAATACAGCATTCTTATTTTGTTCTTTTAAAAAGAGGGCAAAGGTTATCAGTGATGCAGGATACTTAAATAATGTCATTCACTAGGCCTGGGTACTTCCTGTGGTCTGGGAGCTTCAGACAGCTCTGATAACAAATTATATAAATTGTATAAAGTGCCCCACTTTGCAGTTTTACATAAGCGTGTAACTCTTTACAAAGGGCATCTTCATACTACTACTACTACTTCTACTTTATATAGTGTTATAAGGTTTATAATGAATTATTTTATATATTTTATTTTGTTTTTTGGAAGGCAATTGAGGTTAAGTGACTTGCCCAAGGTCACATGGCTAGTTTTTGTGTTAAGTGTCTGAGGCTGGATTTGAACTCAGTACCTCCTGATTCCAGGGTTGGTGTTTTATTCACTGCACCACCTAGTCGCCCCTATTTGACATATTTTATATAAAGTTTATATAATGTCTTAAGGTCTGCAAACGTGTGCATACCTTATCTCATTTTTTTTTCTCATATAAGCCCTTTCTAGTATGTCTTCAGGTATTGTTACCCTTACTTTTACAGATGAGAGATTAAATGACATGTCCACAGACAACCAGCAAGTTTTGGTGGTGGCATTTGAATTTGTCATCCTGACTCCAAGTCTAATACTTGACCCACTATACTAATATTTCTCTCCATAGACCAAAGAACAATCCAAAAGAAAGATATCCACAATGAAGCACTGCTTTTCAGACTTTCATCAGGAATCACCAAGAAATACTGAAAACAAACAATCCTACTACCCATTGTAACATGGGTGATTTCATCTTTAAGATTTTATAGTGGCATCCGTTAGCAAGACTGCTTTTGGTAAGTTTGAAAGTAACTCATGAAATTGTTTTACTCACAGAACAGTAAGGATGTTCCCCTTATTAAAAAAGGGCAAAAGGCATGATAATGCAGATTCCCAAATTCAAGGATGTGTGGGGCCAAAAGAGTACATGCAAGTGGCCTGAAGGAAGGTGAGGAGCCAAGGAGAGCATAGGAGGCCTTCTCATAGAAATGAAACAAAAAAGATAGACAGACACACAGACAGAAAACAAATCAACAACACAGAAAGAAAAGGAATAAATGCAAAAGAAGGTGATAGGGCTCAGCAAACCAGGTTATTCTGAAGTTTTAAGAAAGTGGCAGCCAGAAGCAAGGATCCTTTCCGACTCCAGTAGGATAATCAGAAAATCATGACCAGGCAGAACAATTCACACTAATTCTGGTACCATCCCAGCCTTAGGTTAATGTCACCTGATTTAAGTATGGAATGTCCATTCTGACTCATGATCTTGGTTACTGATAAAGACTGCTTTTCTTAGAGCTGGGCTTCGTAATCTGGGGTCTCTAAACACATTTCAGGGAATCTCTGAACTTAGGTGGGGAAAAAATATTTATTTCCACCAACCTCTAACTGGAATTAAGTATTTCTTTCCATTATGAATTGTTTTTAAAAAGCAACATTTTCTGAGAAGCAGTTTATAGGGTTCACCAGTCTGCCAAAGGGACTGTGATATACACACAAAGAACCCTTGCCTTAGAGAAATGCAGCTATCACCTTAAGAAGTGAGGCAACAGGATAATTTAAATACAAGGTATCATCCTTGAGGTCAGAAGTACACAAGGTTTGTTGTAGCAGTGATCCCCTGTTTGAGAACTTAACTTGGTGCATATCTCAAAAAGCTGAATCCACTGGCTACTCCACAGAAATCTGGAGGGAGTATCAGAAAAGCTAAACTTTATAAAGAAGGGGACTGTGTATTCTTTGTCTCCCTTATGGCAATTTGGTACTATGCATCAAACCATGAGTCACTGGCCGGGATGGCAGCATCCCCAGACATCTGTGCTCAGCTGGCAAAACTGCTGTTATTGGCCCCTTTAGATAAAGTACCTTCTTGTGTGTTTTTGTCTGTTTGGATGGGGGTTGAATCTGTGATTGGTCCCTCAACCAATGCAAACTGGGCAACTTTACCTGTGATTGGCCCCTCCATCAAAGCAGGTCAGTAACTCATCTATAACTATAGTCTTAGTTAGGACTGAGACTTGAAGTAATTTTCCCAGGGCTCATACAATCAGTACGTTTCAGACACAGTACTGAATCCAGTTCTTTCTGGCTCGAAGTCTGGCTTTCTATCCTCTACACCACACTGTCTTTCAACGTACCCTTAAAAGTAGTAAAAGCAGGAATGAAACGCCAAAGGTCTACCAGTAGAATGGAATTCTACATTTAAAATGCATTTTCCTTTTATGCTGCTAACCACAGGCAGACAAAAGGATGTAGGAGCTTCTGATGCCATGCCAAGGTACTCAGTGCTCTGTGTTTGTGAAGGATGAGAGAATTTAGGGAACAATGATTACATGGCTAACTCACAATGAGGTCATTTTTTTTTCATGAACATCTGGGCCAGCTGGAAAACCACCTAAAGGCTGCTGTTGGAGGAAGGCATGCAGTAGAAAAACCAAGGCTGCAGAGGTTTCCGTGTTAAATGCAGACACTTGTGCTCAATTAGCTTCATCTGCATTCCAAATTAACCAAGGGCACACAGGCAATGGCAACCGCAGAGAAACACTATAGAAGCAAGGTAAAGCTCATCTTCTACTTTCAAAAAGGTTTATCATTTGGCTAGAGAGCTGCTGCTGCCATGCACGGAGAATTAAGGTAGCTTATGGAAAAACACACTTTGCATGGAAAATAACTGTCAGGGTTAAGCCTCTAAACAGCTTTCTGAAGCGTGTGAAGGGGATACAGAGGGCTCTTTTTTTTTCTTTTTAATGCAAGAGAATTTGGTGTAAAGATCCTAGAAGATTATACTGGAGTAGTGCATTCATAAAAGCTCAAAAAGTGTTCTTACATGCTCTTAGGCATTCAAGACCCTGCTTCCACCCAATTCATATGAATCCTGTTGAGTAGTGATGGCACAGGATAATTACCTTTTCTGCCACAACTCTGGGGTAAGGGATACAGTTATGGTGTATTTAGGGCGAAAACAACATTTTCATTTGGGAAGCTTCCCTAGCCTTAAAGGCAAACCTCATCAGCCCTTCAGCTCCATATTAATATGTCCCAGACTAGGGGTTTTGAGATGCTATGATGCCACCAAAGGGAAAAAGAAAATTATCTCCCTTCAAGGAAATATGACTTTGACATTTCTCCATTTCCCAGCTTCCCTCTGGCGTTTCCTACCTCCATGAGAAATGACTCTTTTGTAAGGCTCTATGACTTTCATGTCAATCCTTTGCTCCTGTTCCCCAATCACGACGGTCCTCCACAACCGGTTGTCCTCTCGTTCCTCCTCAGCAGTGTATTCTGGGATGGACTCTGCCTCCTGGCCAGAATCCTGGAGCGCTGCTGAGTCCTCTGGGAGAAAAACAAAAAAAAGCACAAACAGGTATGCCTTCAGAACAGAGGTTAGGGATTGGTAGCAATATCTCATGAGACAGCTGTAAGTTCATCAATGACCTGTATTTTATATTTCTGCTATATTTTATACAAAGGTACTGTGATATAATGGAAAGAATCCTAGCCCTGCAGTCAAAGGGGGTGATTTCAAATCTTGCCTCTGGTGCTTACTACCAGTGTGACCAAGTCACAACCTGTGTGGGACTCCATCTATAAAATGTAGGTGTGGAACTAGTTAACCTTTGTGGTCCCTTTCAGATTGGTGTCTTACAATCCTAGTAAATAGCAGGTGTTTCACAATAATTGAATGAGTCATTGAGCAGCCAAATCCATTACCCATATCCTAAGATAGGCCTAGTGGAGGGGCCTTATCTTAGTAGTGACCCATCAAGGTCCAGGACCATCCCAAATTAATCATGGTCACGAGAGACAGAAACAATAATAGTTCCATGGTTTCAAGTCCAGCATAACCTTGAGATCCCCAGAGAGAGCCCTAACTGTAGGCCTGCCCTTAATTAAATCCAAATTTATTTTGAAGTCTTGGAATCGGCTCAGTTTTAAGGGATATTTCAGAAAGAAAGGAACATGGGACTAGGAACAGCCTGAACACTGTCCCCAGAGTTGCCGCTAACAGGTATGAACGCCTGGGGAGGGAGAGGGAAGAAGCAGGAAGCAGGACTGAGCCAGCAACATAGAGAGCAAACATCTACAAGTCTCTTTGATCGTCATGTTTGAGTTCTGTTGAATCGGTAATATCTTCCTCTCCTCAATTCATCCCTTTCTACCAGTAGGGCCCTTCCTTCCCCATATACACACAGTGCCCACTGAATTTTTAAAATGTTCATTTAACCCTTTTACTTCCCTCCCTTCAGTCTAATTTTCCCTGTCATCTTGTTTGTTTTCATAGTTTCAACTAACAAGCACCAACTATGTACTAGGAGATGCACTGAGCCCTAGATACACAGAGACAGCAGAGGAAGTTTCTGCCTTCAGGGAGCTCATATTCTGTTAGAGGGAAACAACACGTGCACATGTAACGAAATGCAAGGTAAATATGGGTGCTGGGAGGTTGGGGAGGTCAGGAAGGACTCGTGGCAGGGGACACTTGAGTTACATTTTGAGAGGACCTAGGGAGTGGAAACAAGGAGGGGGCTCACCACATAGGGCTAGCCAATAAGGAGGCACAGAGACAGGATATGGAACAGGGAACTGACCAATTTGGCCAAAGAGTATGTGAAGGAGTGTGATGTATAGCAAGGCCAGAGAGGTAGAATGGAACCATGTTGTGGCAGCGTCCCCAGACATCTGTGAGTGTGTTATTAAGTAGGGGGTGGTGGTGACATAATTGGACCTACATTTAGGAAAATCAACTTAGTGGCATCCTCCTTGAGCTCTCTGCTGCACGTCACAATGTGGAACACTTCTTTCCTGACACCATTTGCTTTGGTATTTTAGAAACTATTCTGGTTCTTCTCATTTTGTCTCTTTTTTTTTTTTTATTTTTCTCTTATCTCTTAGCTATGGTTGTACCCAAAGTGTTGTCCTCAGTCCTCTTATTTCTGTTAATACTTTCTCCCTTAGTCATCTCACCTACTGACTGGATTTAATTATTGCTTTTGTAAACTGTTTACACATCTATATATGACTCCATGGATGAGCCATCAATGGTGGATACAGGGCTGGTTTTGGAATCCAGAGACCTAGATTCAAGTTCTGTCATTGACACTGTGACTATGACTGATTTACTTAACTGCTCAGAGCCCTCAGGCAAACTCTCTAAGATTATAAATTATAAGTGATGGCTGGAATGCTAATCTGTATGAGTGGATAGAATTTCCATATTAAATCACAAATCTGTACATGTGTTTAGATACACACACACACACACACACACACACACACACACCCCAAACCCCATTCTTTCCCAGGAGTTCCAGTCCTGTATTTCCATGCAAGAGATGATCACCACCTTAATGATGCTTCCATGAAGGGGAAGCAACAGTACACTTGAGAAGGAAACTTTGCAGAAGCAGATTCCCAAGGACCAATGTTCCAAATTCCAAATTCTGTTTTGAATTGTAAAGGCAGCCAAGTAATGCAATGGACAGAGTTCTGGAACTCGAGTGAAGAAGGGCTGAGTTCAAATCCAGGCCCAGACATTTACTAGCTGTGTGACTCAAGAGGTCTTTTTTTTTTTTTTTGCTTTTGGGAGGGGGAAGGCAGGGCAATTGGGGTTAAATGACTTGCCCAAGGTCACAGGGCTAGTAAGTGTTAAATATTTAAGGTCGGATTTGAACTCAGGTCCTCCTGACTCCAGGGTAGGTGATCTATTCACTGTGCTACCTAGCTGCCCCAAGAGAAATCTCTTAACCCCTGTCTGCCTCAGTTTCTTCATCAGCAAAATGGGCCAATAATCATAGCACCCTATCTCCCAGGGTTGTTATGAGGATCAAATGCAATAACATTTGAATAGAGTTTTGAAAATCTTCAAAAGCACCATATAAATGTTAATTATTATTATTCACTTGCAAGTATTGAATCAGTTAAGTTCTACCTACAGAGAATGTCACAACAATCTATCGCTGATTATAATAAGTGTTTAAATTTATTTAGTGTTTGAAGATTTGCAAAGTAACTCATACACATTCTTTTTTTATTTAATTCAATAATCTTGTGAATAGGTCCCAGTATTTTCTCCATTTTATAAAGGAGGAAATGGAGGCTCAGAGAGATTAAATAATTTGCCTGAGGACCCACAGCTAGTAAGAATCTGAGGATTTGAACACGTGTCTTCCTGGGTCCGTGTCTGGCACTCTAACCACTCCACTCCACTGCCTTGGAAATCTCCAGCAATTCCTCCACGTTAGGTACAAACCCCACAGCCATCCTTCTGCTTCCCGAGTTTGTATCACTGCTCTTCTGATCAGCCCCGCTCGTCCGGAAGCTCACTCAACTCAATTCATTCAGTTCCTGGCATATTTTACCATCTCTCTAGAACCCCCAACTCTTCTCAGCTTCTTCTACATTATTCTGAAACTTTCCAACCAACATTCAATTCTACCTTCTTCCTTGAACCAAACCCCAGCTCTCCCCTTAGGAATCCCTGTCCTTATAATCCTTCCTTTCCACCACCCCTCCTTCTCCTACCACACAAGGAGTTCATCCTTCGGACCCTTTCCAGCTCACAGGGCCAAGAGGTAGGGAGGGCCTGGTCTCCTCTTTTATCTTTCACTGTTTCCGACCTTTAAACCTTCCTCTAGGAAAACGTCATCACCCAGTTTTTCTGCTCCTGCTCTAAATGGGAGAGCCCATCAATGGAGGTCTTCAAACTGAACTGACTTTAGCCAAGATGAACTTTTGTATATAATCCCAACTGGGCCTTCATTACTCCTTGACAGTCCTCCTATCTGACCTACATCAATTCCTTATTTACCTCCCCACCACCTCTATATCAAACCCTTAATTCTATCTTCTGATTGGTGTTGTAAATATAAAATGAAATAATATTTTATTTTTTTTCCTTCTTTTTGGAGGGCAGTTGGGGTTAAGTTACTTGCCCAAGGTCACACGGCTAGTTTTTTGTGTTAAGTGTCTGATGTCAGATTTGAACTCTGGTCCTCCTGACCCCGGGGCCGGTGCTCTATTCACTGCGCTACCTAGCCGCCCCCTGAGATAATAATGCCTCAACCTGCGCCCTTATTCCCATTCCTTTCTAGCAGTATAGGTCCAGTGGAAAGAGCCCTGGATTTAGTTTTTGTGGTAGTTTAGTCATTTCAGTTGTATCTGACTCTTTGTGACCCCATTTAAGGTTTTCTTGGCAAAAATCCTGGAATGGTTTCCTTCTTCAGTTCATTTTACAGATGAGGAAACTGAGGCAAACAGGGTTAAGTGACTCGCCCAGGGTCACCAGCTAGTAAGTATCTTAATCCAGATCTGAACTTAGGTCTTCCTGATTCCAAGCCTGGCACTCTATCTATTATGCTATCTAATCAGACTCAAAATTCAGCTCTACTGCCTACCATTTGTATGGCCTAAGAGACATCATCTAACACTCTGCCACTCAGTTTCCTCATAAGGAAAATGAGGAGATTGACTAAATGATTTTTAAGGCTATTTCAGTGTAAATCCTTTTATCCTATGACTTTGTTCCCTCGGTTATTCCTTCTCTCTCATGAACGAATCTTCAGTCTCTCCTTCTCCACTACCTCTTTCTCATTTGCCTACACATTCTCTTGTACTACCTAATCTTTAAAAATAAAATTTAGCAGTGGCCAGGTGGCATAGTGAATAGTACACCGGCCCTGGAGTCAGGAGGACCTGAGTTCAAATCCGGCCTCAGACACTTAACACTTACTAGCTGTGTGACCTTGGGCAAGTCACAACCCCTATTGCCCCTCCAAAAAAAAAAGCAATAATATAAAATTATTCCCCTAATTCTTGTATCAACCAGTTACTACCCCATCTCTCTCTTCCTCACTAAACTTCTTGAAAAGGTTATCTATATGTGAGTTTCAACTTTCTCACCACCCACACTCTCCCCAGACTCTTGACATTTGGTTTTCTAACCACTCTAATGGAAAGTTCACCTCAGACTAAATCCAAAAGCATTTTCTTTACAGCTTTTACCCCTTTTGACTTGTCTTATAATTTCTGATACTATCAGCCATCCCCTCTTATAGGATACTCTGGTTCTAGCCTATCTATCTAGGCTTTCACCTTTATTTCTTTTAAGTTACAGCCAAACTAGCCTGGTTTACTATACTTATCCTATTTCCCATCTCTGGGCCTTTGAACTAATTTCTCCCTCATGGAAACCCTAGCTCACTTCATCGTTCAGCTTGGCTTCCGGTACATAAATCACACTTTCTGGATTTCCTGTGGAGAGAAATTATTATTTTTCTCTTATATTAATGGCCAATTATTGAATTGGGACTAAGGTTTTTCTCCTTCCTTTTCTTCACTTAGAAATCAGCCTCTGTAGGCTTTTCAGACAACCTTTGAAGTTCAGGGCTGATAATGAGATGAAATATTGGGCAAGAAACACACAACTGGGAAAGTTTAGATCTGAAATTTTAGTTAAGGTGAATTGGTCCATTATGTTTTAGTCAGACAGGTCTGGGTAGAACTGGGTTCCTCCTTTTGTCTAAATTACCCCAGATGAGATGGTATGGGTATAGATAAATCTTTTTGTCCAAAACTGAGTGATCAGAGTCACATTCTCTGAGACCCTCATAAGAATAAGCCCAGTCCCATCGCAATATTCATTCTCTCATTACTTGTTAACCAATCAGAGCGGATTTACACTCAGCAACACTCATTATTCCAAGGGCATATAAGCATTGAGTGGGTTCCAGGAGAATCTTTGGTTTACGAGGGGTGGCCAAATAACCATCCTTTTATTAATTATTAATTACCCAGAAACTATGTGTCTGGAACTTTTTATACATCACAATTTTTCTCTATTAGCACCTTCTCTGCCTCTAGGCAATCCTTTCTCTAATTCATTCTCCATGTCCCTTCTCCAGTAATCTTTTGGTCATTCATGGTTCTTCCCTCCCCTTTACTCCCTATATCCAATCATTTACTAAGTATTACTGGTTCTATTTACCCATCTCTTGCATCTTCTGCAAAGACACAGGGATATGGGAAATGCATATTGACTTCTTTCCACTCACATGGCTTCCATTTAAGATCTCCATCACCTCTCACTTTGATTAATTTAATTGCCTGCTAACTAACCTTGTTTTTTCCAATTTCTCCCCTCTCCAGTGTATCATTCACACAACTGCTAAAACAAGTCTCCTAAGGAAGAGATCTATCTGCTATATCACATTGTTATCAAAAATCTTCACTGGCTCACCATTGCTTATATTAATTAATATCTTCATTTTAAAATTAAATTTTATTTTATTTTTAGATCCAGATTCTCCTCCTCTCACTCCCACATCCACAAACACACTTTTGAGAAAGCCAGAAAAACAAAGCCTGTTATAAACTTGTATAGTCAAGAAAACAAATCTACACATTGGTTATGTTCAAACCAAACCATACCAAACCAAAACCAAAAACATTAGCTTTAGTCCGTATCCTGAGTTCATCACCTCTCTAACTGGAGGTCACCATTGTTTTTAGGATAAACCAATCTCCTTAATCAAGTATTTAAGGCCCTGCACAACTTGTCTCCAACTTACCTTTCCAATCTCATGTCATACTGCTGCCCTTCATGAACTCTTAAGTTCTAGACAAACTCAACCACTAGATTTCCCTAAACTTGATGTCCTATTTCCCAACTCTGTGCATTTTCATATGCTGTCCTCTTGTCTGGTGCCTAGTACCTACTCATCTCTTCCTCTCAGAGTCCAAGGAAGGGGCTCTCCCCTCTGGGAAGGCTTCTCTAATACCATCAGTTGCTTCTGCTTTCTCATTCAAATTATCTTGTATTTGCTTATTTGTGTATGTTCCTTTTTCCCCTTTTATTAGAATATAAGCTTCTTGAGGGTGGGGCAGTTTCACTTTTGTCTGTGTCTTTACCATGCAAATACTATGTAATATTTCTTGAACTGAATTTGTAATGTATGCTGTGACCATTTCTCTCCTCTATACAAATAAGTTTTCTACTGACAATAAATAAAGAATGAATGCTTGGTCTTGGTATTCAAGCCCTCTGTAACCTTGTCCAACTCCAGGCCTACAAAACTGCAGTTTTCTCTGTGCTTCTGTTTTTGTTTTTGTTGTTATTTAGTCATTTTCCATTGCACCACTCTTTGTGACGTTTGGGGTTTTCTTGGCAGTCACTGGAGTGGTTCATTATTTCCTCCTCCGGCTCATTTTACTGATGAGGAAACTGGAGCAAACAGGACTGAGCTGCCCAGGGCCACACAGCTGGTAAGTGTCTGAGGCCAGATCTGAACTGTCTTCCTGACTCTATCCACTGAAGCCCCCTGCCATCTTGCATGTCTGTGTGTGTCTTTACCTGTATTGTATTCCCATACCTGGGACAGGCTTCCTACCAGTCCATCGGCTAAAATGTGTCTCTTCTTGAAGACTCTACTTAGCTGCCACTTCCTCCAAGAAGTCTTCCTCAACCCTGCCCAGACAAAACTTATTTATCCTTCAAATTCTTTGTAGAACTTTGTTTATTTCATATATCTCATCCTTCCTATTACCATGGTCATTTGTCTACTGGCTCTTCCCTCTAAGAGACTGCAAGCTCTATGAGCACAGGGACTGTGTTATTTACATCTTTAATTTGAATCATAAGGTCATAGATTTAAAGCTGAAAGGGACCTTAGGGGTCATTGAATCCAGCCCCTTCATTTCACAAATGAAGAAACCATGGCCTAGAGATTGTAAGTGACCTGCCCATGGTCACACATTTAGCTCAGTCAATTGGCATTTAGTAAGTGCCTACTATATGCCAGACTATACTAAACACAACACAGGTAGAGAATAAGACAGCATTTGAACCCAGGGCCAGTGCTTCTCCCCTCCACACAACATATCATAGCTAGCACACAGCAGCATTTAAGAAATGCTTGATGATTTGATTTGAATTGATTTTTATGAACCAATAGCCAGCAGCAGGAAGTTTACTTTCTTATGACGGGAAGAAGAAACTTGGGCACCTTCTCAAACAGAAAAGGACCAAAGATTCATTTCAGAAAAGTGGTGGATTAGACAAAGTCACTAAAATTTCAGTTTGGAGAAGAAAGAGGAAGGACAGCAAATGGGTGAGTCTGTAATTCTCCTAATATGCTTCTCAGAAATATTCAGCCTTAAAAACTTATTCATCTTTTCTCTATCTCCTACCAAGTTCAAATGCAAATGCACTTTAATATAATTATATTGTCAAAATTTGAATTATGGAAAATACCATGAACAGAATAACTTTACTGTTGTTTTGGAAAACAACAATGGAAAGGAGTCATCAGCATTTCTGCCAGTGGAGATTTTAAAATTGCTAAGCTCAATAAAATGAAGCATTATAACAAATGCAAATTTCCCTTAGTGTGAAGGATGATCCTTCTAAAATATTTGCTCCCTGTTCTATATGACACTTTTAATGTCCTTGGCATTTCATTAAATTCTTTGTTATTGTTCTGAACCTTTGATTTCAGCTCTGTAGGGAACCCCACCATGGAAACTTCCTCATTCTATAAATGTACAGCTAGTCTGTAATATATAATCTTAAGATTACATCTCCCTGGGAACTAAGAGATTAAGTGATTTTCCCATGATCAGTCAGTTAGTAATTGTCAGAAGAAGTATCTGAACTCAGATCTACCTGAGTCCAGATAGTTAGATTACCTCTGTCATGCCACATTGCCTCTCTAACTACCCTAAAGAATTTTTTTTAATTACCTTGAAATTTTACACTTAAATGTCTCTCTTGCCTAATTGTAAATATTCTTCTAAATAGCATAGAAGTATATAAATGTCCTCTAGAAAAAAAATGGTTTGATTTATAATACTTTAGTACTTCTATTCAAGTTTGGGAGTTTTTTCCTCAACTTTTTAACATTTTTATTTAAAGTTTTGAGTTCCAAATTCCATCCCTTCCTCTCTCCCTCCCCTCCACTCTCCCTGAGATGGTAAGCAATTGGGTATAAGTTATACATGTGCAATTATGCAAAACACTTCCATATTGGTCCTTTTGTACAAGAATATTTGAATAAAAGGAAAAAAGAAAGCGAAAAATAGCATGCTTCCGTCTATATTCAGTCAATATCAGTTCTTTATCTGGAGGTAGACAGTATGCTTCATCATTAGTCCTTTGGGATTATCTTGGATCACTGTATTGCTGAGAATAGCTAAGTCATTCACGGTTCTTCATCAAACAATGTTGCTGTTACTGTGTACAATGTTCACATCAGTTCATGTAAGTTTTCCCAGGTTTTTCTGAAATCATCATGCTTGCCATTTCTTATAACATAATACTATTCTATTACTATCATATTCTACAGCTTGTTTAGCCATTTCCCAATTAATGGGCATCCCTTTGATTTCCAATTCTTAGCCACCACAAAAAGAACTGCTATAAATATTTTTGTATAAATAAGTCCTTTTCCCCCTTTTTGGGGACCTCTCTGGGATATAGAACTAGCAGTGGTATTGCTGGATCAAAGGGTATGCACAGTTGTATAGCCCTTTGGGCAGAGTTAAGTTCGGGAGTTTTAAATAAAACAAAATAACATAATGAGCAAGACAATTTGGTGGAATAATTTAGTAGTGGATATTCACTGAAAATTACTGAATAAACAGAAGTTTGACAGTTTCTATTTAGTCTTAAGTCATACTTCCATGGTTCACACTGGACATTTTTGGAAGGTGGGTGGGATAAGAGGTTGCTGGAGAAGGGAGAAGCCTTGGAACATGTACAGGAGCAAAGAAAAAAAAAAACACAAACTAAAACTCAAACCAAAACATGTTACTTGATCCTCGGCATAAACATTACCCAAAGTTATCCTGTTATATGGGAGGTCAGGGTGGTGCCTGGAGGTGGGGCTGGAGAGGCTTCCCACTGACAACTAAATAAAGTATAAATATTTGACCTTGGTATTCGAATCCCTCTGTAGTCCTGTCCAACCTTATTTCATACTACTCTATTGCTACAAAATTGGATTTCTCTCTGTGCTCCCATTTTTGTCCTACCATCTTTCATCTCTGGGCTTTCACCCATGCTGTTTACTCATACCTGCAATGGGCTCCCAACCAACCCATCTGTTATGATTTCTCTTGTCCAAGGCTCCAAGGAGGAGTTTGCCTTTCTCTTCTACAGTCACCACCATTCCTTCTTCACTGTTTATACATTGTCTTAACAGTGACAGGTGGCAAATTACATAATGTTTTTCATTCTACAAGTTCTAATTTTAAATTGTGTGGAGTGAGGAACAGGTAATCATAGGATCAGAGGCTTTAGATCTGAAAAGATCTTTAGAAATCATCTCTTTTAGCCTTCTCATTTGGGAGAAGAAAGTGAGGCTCAGTTTCACTCAAAAGTAAAGGTCATATTAGCTAGTCAAAAACAGAGGTGCAATTCAAACCTGTCTCTAAAACCAGCAAACTATTTTAATTAATTTGAGTCTTATTTTCCTTTAAAAATAGATTTTATTTTTTAAAAAAATATTTTATTGGGCAGCTAGGTGGCACAGTGAATATAGCACTGGCCCTGGAATCAGGAGGACCTGAGTTCAAATCCAGCCTTATTTACTTAACACTAGCTGTGTGACCTTGGGCAAGTCACTTAAACCCAATTGCCCTGCTTTCCCCCCTCCAAAAAGCAACAAACAAAAATAGATTTTATTTAACATTTTTATATCATCTAGATTTCTCTCTGTAGCTCTGTCCTTTCCTGCACTTATTTTCAATAGGACTTAACCTGAAGAAGATTCAATAACCCCTAAATTATGACTTAGCTATTTCCCATTTGCATCCTGAACTCCAGATTGAGTTGGGAATTCTTAGAGAAGATATTATTTGCATATCTTTTTTGTGTGCTACGATATGGGTATATGTTCTATAAACATTTGGTGAATGAATTTTTTGAAGAGTGAGACCAGAGTAGGATTTAGCATTGCTTCCGAAGTTTAGCAGGGCCTTGGATAGAGTAGGCACTTCATAAGTGCTTAGGATCAGAGGACTATAGGGAGAAAATCTCAAAGACAGCCCAGTCCAACGTCTTCATTTTATAGATAAGAAAACTGAAGCCTAAAAGGTGGCTGTGTCAGGCTTGTACACAGGCAAGTTATAGGAATCAAATAGGATAATAGATATATAGCAAACCCTCACGTGCTTCTGAACACCAGTTATGGTTGTCATTACTGCTGTTGTTATTAGCCTGCTGTTGCCAGGCCTCCAGACTGGTCACTTCAATCCAGTTCATTTGCTCTTAAGACATGGCATCACCTTCCTGATATCATGGCCCCCTTTGAGAATGAAGGACAAACCACAACTGAGCTTTCTATTGCTATCCTACTGAGCTCAAGCAGCATTTAGAGAACAATATGGGGGTCTGTTTCTAAATGTTTAATAACTGGGCTCCGGGGGGGAAACATATGTCCATATACCTTTAAGATTAATCTGCATCATGGACACTTTTTAAGTCTAGACAATCAAAACAATAAATCAAGCCATCCTGATATGTGGCAGTTATATTTTTCTGAGGTGTAAGGGCTCATCCTAAAAATTTAACAATGGGCCAAGCTGTTAGAACTGGCTCCAGCATGCTCCCTGGAGCTAGCAAATGTCTACTTTCTTCTTGCCATAGAGATGGCATTATGTTAGGATGAAGTGAATATTCCAGATTCTATTCCTAAATCAAATGTTATAGTGTGTCACTTTCAGGTCCCAAGCATACTAGAATATTCAAAGAATTACTGTTTGGTGTGGTAATAGGAAAAAAAAAAACTAGGAACAAAGTAGGGGGAAAACTGGGGCATCAGTTGGGAATGGGGCAACTCGGTGGTACAGTGGATGGAGTTCTATGCCTGGAGTCGGGAAGACTCCTCTTCCTGAGTTCAAATCTGGTCTTAGACACTTACTAGCTGTGTGACCTGGGACAAGTCACTTAACCCCGATTACCTCACCAAAAAAAAAAAAAGAGCTGGAGAAGGAAATGGTAAACCACTCTAGTGTCTTTGCCAAGAAAACCCCCAAATGGGGTCACAAAGAATTGGACATAATTGTGGTCACAAGAATGAATTGGGATATTGCTGTTCCATAGTAAATGATAAATATGAAACCTAAGAAAACTTACATGAACTTATGCAGCATGAAAAAAGAAAAACCAGGAAAACAAACTATTTGACTACAACAATATAAACCCCAAACTGATTGCTTTACCATCTTAACCCAGAGAAAAACTAAGAAAATACACCTTCCTTCCTTCCTTCCTTCCTTCCTTCCTTCCTTCCTTCCTTCCTTCCTTCCTTCCTTCCTTCCTTCCTTCCTTCCTTCCTTCCTTCCTCCCTTCCTCCCTTCCTCCCTTCCTCCCTTCCTCCCTCCCTTCCTCTCTTCCTTCCTTCCTTCCTTCCTTCCTTCCTTCCTTCCTTCCTTCCTT
>NW_027185694.1:10714546-10733464 GCF_028583685.1 Petaurus breviceps papuanus | reverse complement strand
CTTCCTTCCTTCCTTCCTTCCTTCCTTCCTTCCTTCCTTCCTTCCTTCCTTCCTTCCTTCCTTCTTTCTTTCTTTGCAGAAGTGGTGAACCATGGATGTGGGACACATCACTTGCTGTGAGATAAGGTTAAGATGCTCATTTTGCTGAACTACCTCCCCCCTCTTTTTTATTCTTTATTACAAGAGATGACTCATTGGGTAGGTGGAAGAGAAGGACAGACTCATAAACGAAAGTGATTCAAATGTAGCAATAAGAATTAGATTCAAAAACAAAAACAAAAACAGGTCCGACTTACCTTATCTATTAAATACCCTAAGCATGGCAGTAGAAAGAATGCTATGCTGGATGTGGGAGAGCAGGGCTTAACTTACCACAGCCTAACTATTTAACCTTGCTCTATAGAATTTAGAGGTAGATTGGACCACAGAGGCCATCTTGCCCAACCTCCACCTTTTAGATAATCACGTAGGTAGTATGTATCAGAAGCAGGATTTGAACCCAGTGCCCTAACTCTGGACAAAGTCAGTTGTCTTTTTAACTATGCAGCACTAGGCTTCAGGGTCCTCATCCATGGTGGTTGGGCTGGACAATCTCTAAGGTACCTTTTTGATCTGAGGGTGTGTGAAATTCTAGATATGGAAGTCACATGACTGACCGGAGGGGCAAAGAAGTGGAATCACAGGCAGGGTTGGGTGAAGCCAACTAACAACCAGCTCTGAGGAACCAGACTTTTAGAGTAGATGGGTGGCGCAGTGAATAGAGCACCAGCCCTGGAGTCAGGAGAACCTGAGTTCAAATCCAGCCTCAGACACTTAACACTTACTAGCCATGTGACCTTGGGCAAGTCACTTAACCCCAATTGCCCTGCCTTCCCCCTGCAAAAAAATAAAAAAGAACCAGACTTTTAGAGTAGATAGGTGGTGCAGTGAATAGAGCACCAGCCCTGGAGTCAGGAGAACCTGAGTTCAAATCCAGCCTCAGACACTTAACACTTACTAGCCATGTGACCTTGGGCAAGTCACTTAACACCAATTGCCCTGCCTTCCCCCTGCAAAAAAATAAAAAAGAACCAGACTTTTACACTTTCAGGGTGAGTATCTATGTCTTGAAAATGAAAAACTACAAATTAAGACTTGGATTCTTTGATTTGTTGAGATAGTCTATAGACTGAAGAAAGTGATGGAGAAAATGTTAATATTGTAAATTAAAAATGTGTCATGCATACTTTTTTTTTTTGAAAGCTTGTTGTTAAACATCTACCAGCATAACCCGGGACAGAGTTAGCTTTTTACTGCAACCTTCTATAAACTAGTGGTCACAGACACCTTTGGTAGCTTGGTGAAGGGAAAGCACGTCTCAGAATAATTTTTAACAGCATAAAATAAAATACATAAATTACAAAAAACAACCCAAATTGTATAGAAACACAGTTATCAAAACATTAATTGGAAAAAAAAAGGAGTCTATAACCTATATCAAATCTCTTGCTTTCTCAGTAAGGGGAGGAGGCTTTGGAACTCAAAATTTTTATAAAAACCCAAATATTAAAAAAAAAAAGTCTACAGACTTAGGATTAAAAACCCTTGCTGTAAACTGTGAGATATTTAATAGGTACTTAGTTAATATTTGGACAATGTGTACATATTAACCAGGGAAGCATATGACACAGTGGAAAGAACACCAGATTTGGAACTAGAGGAACTCCATCATGCCATGCTTGTATGGCCCTGGGCAAGTCACTTAAGCACTCAAGGCCTAATTTTCATCAACTAAAAAATGAAAAGGTTGAACTATATAATCTCAAAGGTCCCTTCTCGCTCTAAATTCAGGAGCCTGAGATCTTATATAAGCTCCCTCCCCACGTGAAATCTACATTCCTCTGATCCCAATTCGAAAAACCCAGGAGGCTGCCCCCTCATTTAGGTCAAAAGTACAATACAAAGTCATACGATGCCCTAGGCAAGCTGGGGCTGATTTGGCAAGCCGACAAGTTTTAGGCCTGGGGGAGAGCCAGAAAGCTGAGTCTTTGGAAAGAGTTCCAGGCAGCTGAGTCCAATTGCAGCACTTTCCCAGTGTACTTAGGAAGGCTCTATTACTCTCTCTCCTTCATCCCCCAAGTTTGAAAGCCTGGATTTTCTAAGAACCAGTGAAGGCAGTAGGTAGGATGAAACCGTAAACCAAGATCCTAGGGAACACAGCTTTTCATCCTTTTATTTTTGTCTTTGTTTTTAATCTTTATGCCATGTCTGTCCCTCTCTTAAGCTTCCTCCATTCCCCTTCAGGTTTCTTGTCTTATTCTTGTATCCCTTCTGCCTGTGTACAGATGCTACTTCACCTTAAAAACCTACACTCTGCTTCTCTCTTTACTTTGCAGTGGAAATTAAGATTAGAAGAAAAGAAAAAAAAACCAAGTCACAGAATTAGTTTATGTCTAGCCTGTTTTGTCTCCTAGATCATAAATTCCTTATGGTGTCTATGTCTTTGGGTTTAATCATATACGTATCATGGGCACTTAGTGCGTTGTATTCTGCTTAGTTTGTTTTTTGTTTGTTTGTTTTTTCCCCTGGTCTTCACTTTGACGAAATTGGCTTCTTTCACTGATCAATCTGCTGACCCACAGTATGGTCTTTTGGGCCAAGATTTGGATGATTTAAAAAAAATACATGCTTGATAGGGAAACTCAAATTAAGTATTTAAGCATATCAGTGTAATTTATTATTAGGTCAATTCAACAAGCATTTGTTAACTACCTATTCTACAACAGGCACTATGCTAGTTGTCAGAAGCAGCAAGACAAAAATGACAATAGTCTCAGTCCTCAGGGAGCTTACCCTCTACTGTTATTGGAGATTCAATAACCTACTAAACTTAAATGATCCCTCAAGTTAGAATAATAATAAGAGAGGGTCTTGAAAGGTAAAAATGGTGCTTTCTGCTAGGGGTTGTCTGTTATGTAATAAGTAAGGCGTTACCCTATTTATTATTCATAAAATATTACTTGTATAGCTATACCAGAACAAAACTCACAGTCTGTTTATATTATATCTGTCCACTTCAAAAGACACATGTTAGAGGTAGAACATTTTTGCCTATTTTTTTTAGTTCAATACCCTTCTTTGAAACATCACTAACTTATCTTCTAGCCTGTTGACTCAATTTAGTTAACTTATTATTTCCTTGCGTGGATATGCCCAGATGCATCTAACATTGTCAGAACTTTGTAGGTTCGTTGCTTAAAATAGCATTTGAACCAACTAATTGCATTTTAAGATTCATATGGATTTGAAAAATCACCTTTTAGTAAAAAAAAAAAGTGTCAACTGAATTTTCAGGGTTAAAAAACCCCCAGAGCTTTGATAGTTGAGTTTCTACAGAACAGTGTTAAAGAAAAATAAAGGGAAGGGGCATGTCAGCAAGTGATGGCTTTAATTACCAGCTTTCTCTGACATTACCCCTTTGCTTAGCACTCTTGCTATTTCTAAAAAGGCCGGGTTCACGTGGCATCGCACAGCCCTGTAGGACGCCCAGCAATGAGAGCAAGGGCAGAGTGGGAGGAAGAAGCTGAAGTGTACACACTGCAGCTGTGCTAAATGGAATATGAAGAAGCAGGAGAGAAGTGAGAGGAAGAAGTGGGATGGGCAGGAAATGTGAAATCTATGAAATCCAGAGGGAGGCTGAAGACCTTCTTCCCCTAAGTGTCTAAATTTTGACCCAAAGAATTGAGTACTTTTCTAGCCATAAGCATTCATGAATATGACCAGAATTCACTGATTCTCTGGGTGAACAGTAATAAAATGGAACAGACTCACTCATACAGGACTTGGAAAAGCTTGCTGGTGGACTGTTTCCCTCTTCCCAGCCCTCCTGTGGAACCTTACCTAACTACATTCTTGGGTTCTGTGTGTGTATGATTGCAATAAGGAACTTCCTTTCCCGATTCGGGCTGCCACCTGTTCTATAACTTGAGATAGCCTTAGAGACTTGCCTGGAGGGTATTTGAGAGGTTAAGTGACCTGCCTAGGGTCACAAGGTAATATATGCCTTTCTGATTCTGAGGCCAGCTCTTGATCCACTAAGCCACACTGCTTTGCAACTATATTCTTATAACAATTAAAAGACTAGTAATAATACAGGTTAAAGAACTAAAAAATGCTGTAGTATATACTATTTCTCTTATAAGACTTGATTTTTTCTATTCTTTTCTCTTGAAAAGGACAGAAACTGTGACAGCTAGGTGCCGCAGTGAATAGAGCACAAGCCCTGGAGTCAGGAGGATCTGAGTTCAAATCTAGCCTCATACACGCAACACTTATTAGCTGTGTGAGCTCGAGCAAGTCACTTAACCCCAATTGCCTTGCCTTCCCCCCTCCAAAATAAAAAACGGACAGAAATTCCCATAATCTCTCTCTTTAAAAAAAATACCATGATTGATCTCTGCAAACTTCATACATCTTAAATAAACTCCTCTGTTATTAAGTGAGACACAATTTCCATGATGTAATTCTTAAAATAAAAGCTTTACACTTATACAATGCTATATTGCTAATGATACAGTTAGAGCTTGGTCCAAACTTCAACAAGCCACAAAGAAAGAAAGGAACAGAATGCTGACACATAAATCTTTATATCATTACGTGTCAAGCACTGTCCTCATCCTGTCAGAGGCTGAGGCTCTTTTCTTTGACAGTAAGTGTTCACTTCCCCAGGCCACAGGGGCTATCCAAGAGTCAACGGTAGATTTCCTGAAGGGAATTGGGCCAGAGAGGGCTATTTTGGGCCTCTGCACGTCTTCTCAATATCCTGCCATTTTCTGTGACCACCTTTGACCTCAGATATAACCGGTAGTTACTAGAGATGATGGAGAGCAGCCAAGGATATCAGGTACAGATCGAGGTAAGAAAACTTTTACCACTGAAGCTCTAACGTCACTTCCTTTCCCTTCAATCTCCTTTTGCCTTTAATCTCCCCAGCCTAGTACATTACCATGGACGGTGTATTCAAAAGAATCGGCTTCATCAGGGGTGTCCAGATCGTCCACATTGATGTCAATCTCATCTGGGCTATCTAGGTTATCATCGGAGAGAACAGATCCTTCACTCTGGTCCAGAGAAAGGTTGATATTTGGGGCTGTGAGTTTTATCCTCCGGGGATGAGAGCCATCAAGATCCAGAGAATTAGGTGGTTCTACAAAGACAGCAGAAATAGCAATATTAACATAGGCCAGTTTTATCTCGCTAGTAACTGGTAACAACATCTCTTTAGGATGTAAGCTCCTCTTAAGGAGCTTTTTTCAAAGTTTTTTTTTTTTAGTGTTTTGTTTTAACATTACAAACATTTACAGATTATTCCCACTTTAGGAGAAGTTTCTTATAAAAAAATGTAAAACTAATAAAAAACAGTGACTTCATATGAAAATGTGCACATTTCATATCTGTACCACTCCCTCATCTCGCTATTTTTTTTTTAATTAAGAGAAATCTATTTTTTCTCCCTCCCACTCCTATCCCATTGGGAAAAAAGAAAAAAACAAATTTCTTGTAACAAATATACACAGGCAAGGAAAACAGATTTTATCAATGACTACAGAAGTAAATTGACTGTGGTAACACAGCTTGTAAATGTTAAATGTGGGACCTGAATGAACCAAGGCTTTCCTGACTCTGTTCAGCATTCTGTCCACTATAGATAAATTAAAATGGCTGTTCTTTATTTAACACCATTTTAGTCACAGTCAGAGATACAACAAAGAAAATTACTGACCCAATGGGCCTAGTTAGCATCACTAGTAATGGCAATACTCCTGCAGTGTTTAGAACACTTAGCCTGGAAGTCAGGACACCTGCATTCAAATCCTTCCCAGACACTTACTAGCTATGGGCAAATCTCTCTCATTTCCAGTTGCCTCATGTGTAAAATGAGAGGGATGGACCCCTTGGCTTCTAAGTTCCTGTCCAGTTCTCAATCTATGATCCCAGGAACACTAACATTCAGTATAACAGCATCTGTAGTTACAAGGGAGCCGGTGTAACAGTCAGTGATGAGACTCTCATTGCTAATGCCTACAGATATTTTTATGTTTATTTATCTTTCTGTTCCAATGCTCCCCCAAGTCAAATAACTAAATAAATGTCCAGAAGCAGAGTTAGGTGGGTACAAGTGGGAGCCATATAAACTTTTCTCACTTGCTTAAATACTGTAAACTGGTAACTACACTGCTTCTTTACACGCAGGCTAACAGGAACAAGATGAGATGTTCACATATACATCAAGTGACCAGTAAACCCCAAGAACTTCAACTTTCTGTTCATTCTCACTCAAACCTCAGTATTTTAAATGAATAGACTGAAAGTAACTCAGCATAGCGTATTCCTGAAACAGGTCTCTTAATTATGCAGGCTCAGGAGCCACATTTTATTTTCAGTAACTTACCCACAAACCCTTGAGGGTGGGCCCCAGAGTGGTTTTACATAATTAGAGCATTGAACTGAAACAGACTGCCTTCTTGCTACCATATTTCCTATAAGTTTTTCATCTTTTTAGCATAGATTTCCATGGAGCATCATAGAATTACAAAATGATAGAGTTGGAAGGGCTGGGGGGGATCATCTCATTTAACACCCTCATATTAGAAAGGAGGAAAGTGAGGCTCAGAGAGATCAGAGCTGCAGAGGGCATTAGAGATCATACCACCCCTACCCCCGGCCCCCACACCTCCCACTCCCAGAGAAGGACACTACGGAGGCCCAGAGGGCTCAGGTGACTTGGCCAAGTTTGATGAGGGGCATAGCTGTGCTGTGAACCCAAATTTTTTGAGTTTCTCATTATGTTGTCGCTCAGTCATTTTGTTGTGTCCAACCCTCTATGACCCGATTTGGGGTTTTCTGGGCGAAGATGCTGGAGTGGTTCGACATTTCCTCCTCAGACTCATTTTACAGATGAGGAAACCAAGGCATACAGAATTAAGGATTAAGGCCAAGGCTCACAGAGCTAGGAAGTATCTCAGACCATATTTGAACTCAGGAAGATGAGTCTTCCCGACTCCAGGCCAGGCACTCTATCCACTTCACCACCCATCTGCCTTTTCCATTATATCACATGCCTTTTGTATTTAGTGAACTAGGGCTGTAATGGCAAATCTGAACAACCACTCTAGAGCAGAGACACCTTGACAACAAAAGTCTGCATAGTCAAAGCTATGGTCTTTCCAGTAGCAACGTAGAGCTCGAGAGCTGGACTGTAAGGAAAACAGCACCAGAGCGTCAACTCTTTCAAACTGTAGATGTGGAGGAGACTTTTAAAAGTCCCTTGGACAGCAAGGAGGTCGAATCAGTCAATACTTAAAGAAAGTAATGCAGAAGGTCAAGTGCTGAACCAGAAGCTTAAATATTTTGGCCACATAATGAGAAAATAGGACTCACTGGAAAAGACCCTGTTTTGGGAGAAAATGGAAGGCAAAAGGCGAAGGGGACGGTAGAAGATGAGGCTTCCTGGAAGCAATGAACATGAGCCTGGACAGATTTCAGGAGATAGTGGAGGATAGAAGGGCCTGGTGTGCTATGGTCCACAACATCACAAAGAGCAGGATGAAAATTAACAACAAAGTAGATAATAATCATAGCAACTAAAAGCCCTGAGAGATGAAGTGGAGGCATAAGAGATATGGCTTCAAATGCAAATTATCATTGGTTAAATCAACTATGAAATTAACATAGTAAAATAACTCCAAACTCTCAGCAAACCCTGCTCCTCCACCCCCTTTTTTTTCTAGCAATAAAGTGTTTGTTAGAAGCACAGGAAATATTCTTCTCACTGAATAGTTAAATGTCTTGGGTGTGGAATGTTGCTAAGAGAATGAACTAATGTTTTTCTCACCAGGTCTCATGTCTGCAGAATTGGGACTTAGTTCTCCCTCTTCAAAGGGGATGTCCATTCCTACATCATCTGCTGGTGGTCTGAAAAAAGCAAACAAAGAGTTAAAAAGAATGGCTATTTCGGTTGTTTTCTTTTGAAAAGTACCCAAAGATTCTTAAAAATGTCTCTGCTTTCTTCATGGAAAAGGCAGGTAAGACAGAAATTGGCAATACTTTGAGGTTACTTCTAGGGAAGGTATCACTCGGGGCAGGAGCACAGTAGGTCCAGGAATGACTGGGTCAGGCCAAGGAGAAACTTACCTGGTTCAGTCCTTACCCATCCCTTTCAAATTGAACTCTTCCTTATGACAAAGAAAGGAAACCAGGCAGTGAATAATCCCTTGTCAGGGAAAGGAAGGATTCCATTTGGAAGATTTCAAATTTAATTAATTTTCTTGCTAACCGGTTTCTAAGCTGCCAAAGGAGTAAAAGTGCCACCAAAATGTAAGTGTAACAAATTTTAGTTATACAACCTTTAAAAATCCTATCTTAAATTTATATTCCTTCAGAGTTTCATTCCCATTTATCCCAGTTGGCCCACCCATGGCACTACTCTGGTTATTTACCTAGCCTAAAATTAAATCTAATTTAGGTTTTCAGATTCAAGGAAGGTGCTTTTCCCAGGTGTAACAGAGATAAGATCTATGACTATTTGCTGTACTCTACACAAACATCCAGTCATCCCCTTTTACCTAAGTTGCAAAAGAATTTAAAAATTTATCACAGAAGATCTCAGAAACAGGGGAGGTTGTGGATATTACTTTTGCTTTCTGTTTTTCATCTTATCTAGGCATATGCAAGATACTGTATAGACATGTCATCACAGGACAGAGCTTGGAACTTTCCCTTTAGCATCTAGCATAATGGACCCTTGAAAATATATATGCATATGTATGTATGTAAGCAATATATGCCTCTGTGGGTATATGTGCATGTATATACACATGGATACAATATTTAACAGTTGGTGTTATGCATATACAAGTTATTTTTATGTATATACATATACACACATATATAAACAGTTTTCAAGAGATTTACTAATAACAAATGACATGAAAACATGTTCCAAATCAATCACAGTAAGAGAAATACAAATTTTTTTTAAAATTCAGGTTTTAACTATTTCTTTCTAGTTGAGAAAGATCACAAAAGATAGGAAAGGTCACTTTTAGAGGGGCCATGGGAAGATAGACACACTGAAGAAACAATGATGGAGGTGTGAAGATGTGATTCAGCTAGTTTGTATTTCAGTTTGAATTATGCAAAAAAGTCATTAAACTCTCTATGTATTTTAACTCTGCAGTTCGACAACTGGGCATAGGACCGAAAGGAGGCAAAGGTAGAAACAAAGATCTAATCTATACCAAAATATTCATTTTGCTAGCACAGAACTGGAAGCAAAGTAGGCGTCTATTAACTGAGGGACAGTTGAAAATTATGCTATGTGAATTTACATACGAATATTATTTTATGATAAGAAAACATGAATATGAAGAATATGGAGAAAGAAGGGAAGATGTACATGAATGACCGAAGAGTGAAAAATATAGAACCAAAACAACAATATACACAACTACAAGAATATTAAAAGGAAGTTGAAGTCTGAGTATATAATGGAAGGAAAGAAAGAAGAATGTATAAACACCTACTATGTGTCAGGCACCATGCTAAATGCTTTATGAATATTGTCATTTTATCCTCGCAGCCTCCCTGGATGGTAGGTTCTATCATAACCCTATTTTACATTTTAGGAGAGACAGAAAGAGGTCAAGTGACATGCCCAGGATCACACAGCTAGTAAGGGTCTTACACTAGATTTGAACTCAGGTCTTCTTGATTCTAGTCCCAGCACTCTATTTCCTGTACTATCTATCTGCTTCTAAAGGGGAGGCAGGAAACCCTGAACAACCCCAAGACAGGGGAGGCCCTGGAGAAAAGATAATGAAGCCTACCTCCCCCCTCATGGAGAGAGGGGGACTGCTAGATCAGAGTGTTATATATACACTGCCAGACAAGATTTCTGCATCAGATATTTTTGCCTAATTGCTTCTATTTGTCACAAAGAAAAGTTAATTCTGGCGTGGATAGGTGAGAAATGACTATGATGCAAAGAAAAAGCTATCAATAAAACATATTTTATAATTTCAAAAGAAAAAACTGTTGGGAGCTGTGCATTCAGAGATGACTGTAACGTCAGTGGCTCATGTTTATGTATCGCTTTAGGGTTTACAAAGAATTTTCCCTCCCAGTGACTCCAGGAGGTAAGAAGTAGGATTGTTATCCCCATTTTACAGCTGAAGAAACTGAGATTTAGGTTAAGTAAATTGCTCTGGGTTACACAGCTAGTAAGTGTTGTTACCAGGGCTCAAATCCAAGGTAAGTGCTCTTTCTAATACACTACACGTATGTTAAGAAACAGAGACAGACAGACAGACAGACCCTCTGATGTCAGGAAAATGAGACATTTACAAAAATAATTATGGTGTGTTTGTTAGAATGCGATGAATGCACGTATAGGAGAGGACAAACAGGAATAAGTGATCTGGGAAGGATTGATCCCCAATAGTTGTAAGGACCAGGGAAGATCATTTAGAAAGGGATGTAGTTTTACATCTGAAGCTTGGAGGATATTTTAAATTTAAATCAGTATTTATTCAAAACACCATTTGACTCCATAATATCCCATAGTTTGGGGCAGAACCTTATATGTAAGGCATGCCCCTTAATGTAGTCTTATGCCTATATCTGCATTGGTTTGAGCAATTCTGGTTGTTGTTCAGTCGTTTCAGTTATGTCTGACTCTCTGTGACCCTATTTGGGTTTTCTTGGTAAGGATACTATAGTGGTTTGCCATTTCCTTCTCCAGCTCATTTTACAAATAAGGAAACGGAGGCAAACAGGATTAAGTGACTTGTCCAGGGTCACACAGCTAGGAAGTGTCTGAGGCCACATTTAAACTCAAGAAGACTCCCTAACTCCAGGCCTGGCGCTCTGTGCACTATGGTGCCACCTAGCTGCCCCTCTGGGGCATGGAGCACCTGAAAAATTTGAGAGGCCTTTGGGCTATGAGCAATGAATAATAAAGAATTTATTTATTTTTATTATATAATTTATATATAATATATATTATATTATACACACATATATTTATTCATATATTTTAATATATATTTGTATAATCATAAAGTTTGTAAATTTCATTACTGGGGATACTGTTTTAACTGAATTTTGTACCTCCTGCAGCACCTAGCCCAGTGTTCTGCACATGATTCAACAGAGGTCTGTTTAATGAGCAATGTAAAATCTCAGTTGGAAGGATAAATCATTAACCAAACTTAACATAGGTGCTAACCTGAATTATATTTAGGATGATTCTTTAAAGTATTAATCAAAAAATCAACAAGCATTTCTCAGTAGCTACTATATGCCAAGTCTCACATGTATCCTGCCCTCAAGGAGTTTCCATTCCTTTGGATTATAATGCCTTCATTTCAGGAAACAGGGACCTTCTTAGGGCCCAAGATTCAACTAAAGATCTCAGATTCTAAATACTCCCTTGGTCTATTTATGCCTGTTAACCATCTGGAGAGAGCTCACAACAAGTAACTAGTTTTTCAGGATTTAACTAAAATCCTATCAGCTGAATATATTCACTATAAAGAAAATATTTTCAAGTCCTAACTAATGGACCATGACAATTATGCTTTGTTGATCAGGACACACACACACACACACACACACACCCCTACTCTTACTGCCATCCAATACAACAAGTCTTAGAATATGTAAGACATTGTTCCGGGGGCTCCAGAGACAAGACAAAACAAAACAATTCTTGCCCTTCAAGAAGCTTACCTTTTATTGGGTAATACAACATGTAAGCACGCAAACATACAGATATATGATAATTTGAGGAGGCAGAAAATACTAACAATTTGAGAGAATCTTCCATAGGAATAACGCATGAGTGAATAAATGAAAAAAAAAACTGCTTGCTGTGTGCAGATATTATGGCAAGTGCTGAGGACCCGAAAAGGGGCAAAACCACGTAATTATACATAATTCATCACAAGGATTTTTCGCTTCTTCCCTTTGTATAATACCTAACTTCTCTAATAAAATAGTATCAGCTATAGAAGGCGTTATAAGGACACTTGTAAAAATAAAATAAACACTAAATGCAAATACAAAATAGCAAACAAGAAAAAAGGGTACTTGTAATAATTCTAACAAAAAGGAAAAGTGGTCTAAAATAGGGATTCTTAACTATTTTCATGTCATGGACCCCTTTGACCTTCTAATGAAACTTACTTAACCCTTCTGAGAATAATGCTTTTAAATATATCAAATAAAATGTGTAGAATTGCAAAGGAAATAAATGATATTGAAATATAGTTATCAAAATATTAAACAAGTACATGGACTCCAGGTTAAGAACCCCTGAAAAGGATATATATATATATATATATATATATATATATATATATATATATATATGATTAAACTTAGATTCTTCTGTAGTTTTCATCATTATGCTTCATTAATTACAGATGTATATGCTATTATATCCCAACAAAAATTTTATTGACCGCTGAGATGGCCACCACTTGGATATTCGTCCATATATATGAGAAATTCAATGCTGAACACAGTCTAGAGGGGCTGACAAACTTATGTGCTGAAAAGGGAAAAGATCTTTGTTTTTTCAAGTCTCTAGGAAAAATAAAACAAAATAAAACATATTCTATCAGGGAGATGCAGGGAAATCAATGGTTGGTATGAAAAATGGTAAAGTGTGGAACATGAGGTAAGGGAGTGGAGGGAAAAAAGAAGGATGAAAGAGGAAAAGGATTAAATAGTTAGTTGAAATAGAAAAGATAGGGGAAAGAATTGAGACCATGCTAGGAACAGGGGGAGAAATTAGCACCAGAGCTAGAAGAGGGGATAGGCTAGAGCATAATCAGAGAGAGATCTGAATTGTACTTACTTTATTCCCTTTAACATAATTAGATTAATTCAATAATTTTACCATGTCCCCTGAGCAGCAAAACATAGGATTTAGTAAAGAAAGGTACTAGAGCAATTTCTTAGACCAGATAAGTAATCCTGCCACTGTCTCACCAGAAAATCAGTCAGGCAAATTACTCCATCCTCCTAGAACAACTGATTAGAGTCTGAGTTTTCTTGGCTCAAAAGTGTCAATATAGACCAGAGCTAAGGATGACAAACAAAAGCCCAGCAACGAGAGAGCCGAGTCCGTAAACACAAAGTGACACTGCTCTGGTTGCTAAGGAAAGATGCCCTGTCCATCTTTGCTCAGTGACATCTTTGCTTCCACCTAGAGGTTGTGTTCAACACTGTGATTTTTGGTTGTTTTTTGTTGTTTGTTTTTTTGGTAAGGCAGTTGGGGTTAAGTGACTTGCCCAGGGTCACACAGCTATTAAGTATCAAGTAGCAGATCTGAGGCTGGTTTTGAATTCAGGTCCTCCTGACTTCAGGACCAGTGCTCTCTATTCACTGTACCACCTATTTGCCCCCCCAACACTATGATTTTTAAAGATGTCTAAGATACCCAGGAAGATGCTTTGGGGTTTGCTTTCTGTCCTGGCTGACCTATTTATTTGCCATATGCTCAGCCCACATTCATTCAGGATCATGCTCATGGCTATATGTTGTGTCTGTGGTGTGTGTGTGTGTGTGGTGTGCGTGTGATGTGTGTGTGTGTGTGTGTGTGTAGTTTGATAAATAAGCTTGACATAAGGGACAAGAAGTCACCAGGACAGGGATCAGAAGTATAGACAAATGTGTTGCATAAAGTGATATTTTGTATCTCTGGATCACATGTTCATTATAAAGCAGCTGTGTGGGGTATGGAGGTAAACTGGGTCAGGAATCCACTTAATGGAGGACAAGTGAATATTATGAGGAGACAGCTGAACCTTGCGAAATCCTTTCAATCACTGTTAATCCCCACACCCCTTGACATTAGGTTAAGTAGAAAAATCAAAGCAAGGCACATTTTATGTCCATTCAGCATTTCTGAATTTAAGGGAATCAGCATTTCTTTGGTGTAACTGGGTTGATTTGTTTGAGGCTGAGTTTTCTTTAATATGAAATGAGCAGTGAATTAAACTTGGAAACCCCCCCCCGCCCCGCCCCAACCTCTGGATGGTAATGTTTCCTGACAGGCAGGTACAATGAGAAGCAAGCAATGAAACCTTGCTGGGAGTAAAGCATCCTGTAGGCCACTCAGCCAAATGGGCAGCAGTATAAAATGGTAAAGGCCAAGGTGAAGGAACATGTTTTTGCAAAGTTTAATGTTCTTTTGTGGAGTGAGGGAATTCCCACTGTATTCTCTGGGGGCTCTTCTGGTCTATGTTTCCTGGACTAATAAAAAAAGATTTTCTCTGGAGACTGAGTGAAAGTAAAAATAACATGCGAAATGACTTCCTTAGGATTATGTGAGGTAAGCTTTTCAAAGTTAAACTCTTAAAGGATTCAAAGTTCAGAATTCTTGATTAATCAGTCATGCTTTTAGATACCAGTTATGTGCCTTGCACTATGGCAGGACTAATTAGACGCTCCTGATTCAGACTCTACCCCTCCCTATAAAATACCTAGTCTCCTTCAGCATCCCTGAGTGACCTCAACACATGTAATGACTGTAGGAGGAATAGAAAGAGTGTATTTTAATGATGCACTGAGTTCTGTGAGTAGCCTCTCTCACAGGACCATCATGAACTTCCTCTTCCTGCCCTAGAACACAAGATTCCCTCAGGATTCTAATTCTAACTTTGTCCTCTGCTGCCTATAACTGGACTGTGTGTACCCTGACCCCTCCAGATTCTGGTAGTCTCTCTTGATCTATCTCTCCACCCCTCCATCCCCTTATATCCTTCAATATCATTGGTCAAGTCACATAGACTTATCCTACCAGTCAAATAAGGCAAATAAAGGACCCTTCACATTGCATCCCTTGTCTCTTTCAAGAAGGCTTTTAAGTCCCAGCAACAGAAAACCTCCTACACTCAGCTTAATTAACCATATGCAGCATCAAGGGGTAGAAATCTGTTTCTAGACAATAACCTATGTCTATGTTATTTTAGATCACTCATTCTAGTGATCAACTGTCTGCAATCACCCAGCACTGCCTCCTTGCCTCACTGTAGGACAAATAAGGAGAGTAGAGTCAGAAGGCAGAGGAGGAGAGAGTAGAATGTGAGCTTCAATGGGAAAAATAAGGGGGAATTGAAAGAGCAGATGAAAGTGAAAGATAGAAATTAAACAACATCTGGGCTCTTGATCTGACAGCTCTTCTCCCTCTGAAACTTGAAAAAGTCATGCATTTCCAATCTTCCTTCATTCAGATATAAAATAAGGAAAGGAAGCTTGCTTGGAATTAGTATAAGGACTCACTGAGTTGTGTTTGCAAAGTACTGCCCAAATTTTAATATTTCCCATGGTCTAGGACTTATTCCCTAAGGAAAAGTCAGACATTTCTGACAGTTCATTCAGGCCACTAGACTATCATTAATCAATAATCAATAGTTAATCAATAATCAACAATACTATGAGGGTAGTAAATACCCTCATAGCTTGCAAACATACCTATTGTATGGACTAGGAGTATATGTGCTTAGAAGCTCTGACAGCAATGAGAATGCATAAATCTTCCCCTCTCAAGGAATAGTCAGTTTTGAAATCAATTAATCAACAAATATTTACTAAATGCTCACTATGTGCCTCACCTTTTTAAGTAGTCACTGGGCATACATACAAACAAAGATAAAAACAAGGTCCATTGCATTTAGAAGCTTATATTCTAATGAGGGAGACAAAATGCAAAATAACTATGTGTATATATATATATATATAGTATACATGTTATATTTATAATATCTACTATATAGACATATATACTATATGGTATATATGTATATATACATACACATATGTTTACACACAGAATATTTGGATACATACATAGTATATCTATTTACAGTATGTGTGTGTGTGTGTGTGTGTGTATATATATATATATATATATGTATGTATATACAACATAACTAGAAGTTAATCCCAGAGGGGAGGCACTTGGGGAGTGGGACAGGAAGGAGTGAGGAGACAGGAAAGGCCTCTTAGGGAAAGTAAGATTTGAGAGGAATACCAAAGGACTCCAGGAATGTCTTGCCTTTCCTAATCCTAGTTAAGTTCACACAATCTGCCTATGAAGGTTAGTACAAAACTTAGCCTTGGTTGGTCAAGAGGAGAAACTGAATCAAGTACAATTTTCTCATATTGTACCTCTTAAATTCTGAATTTTTAAAATTCCACACAAATATTTAGAGAACCTTGGGTGCCAAAAATCATTAGAAAAATGCTAAGCACTCAGCAAACCATCATTTGAGCTGTTTATTAGTGGGAACATCATACCATCACTTCCCACTCCCTAGTCACCAGAGTCATGGCTATTGTTCCATATAAACACAAAAGAGTGTGGGCAGAAGAATGGAGAGCAGAAAACCCCACCCTCTGCTCAAGTTTCTCAGGATGGAGGAGGTAGTACCCAATTTTGATAAGGCCATTCCATTCCATTCCACCCAGTGGGCTGCCTTTGGGGCTATTTTTATCATAGCCCCTTTTCTCTTAACTTTTGAAAGACTGGTGGCTAGTTTCTAAAGTTTTCTGAGTCTATTCACAAGGGAAGAAGGCGATGGTGGAGTGGCCCAAAAGCAGATTCAGAGTCAGAGAGATGAGAATACTGGATCAACTACTTAACTCTCTGTATCATTTAACCTTAGTGGGTCCATTTTTCCTCTATAAAATGGACAGATTGAACAAGAAGATCTCTCACAAAATGAAGAAACATCTGTAGAGAGGCCCAGGTCAGCTATCTTTCTTTTCTCTGTGTTTTTTTTTCCTTTCTCTTTGCTTTCTTGTACTTTTTCTTCTTCCATCTCTTCCTCTTTTCATCATTCTTTCTTAGTTTAAGAATTCTCCACTCTTAAAATCTTCTTGTTCATTTTTGTGTGTGTGTGTGTGTGTATGCGTGTATGTGTATATTTTTCCCTCTTCTCAATGACACTCCTGTGGTTTTATATAGCACTTATTTCCAAAGGGCTTGACACATTTTCTATTAGTCTAATCAAATTTCACAACATTCTGGTGATGCAGGTGTTATGTCCTCGCCTCACAGATGAGAAACCAAAGTACAAAAATGAAGTGATTTGCCAGGGCACACAAGCCTAGACCCCAGATTCTGACACTCTACTCAGTCCTACTATTCTCTATCATCTCGGTTCCATCATCCATATTTCCTTTCACCTCTCCGGGTCTCTATTTCCCCCACCTGTAAAGTGACAGTGTTAGACTACATGAACTCCAAGGTACATTCCAAATCTACATAGATAACCTTATGAACTTTAAGGTTAGAGAAAGCCTTTTACATCACCATTTTTTCCACAAGTTCTAGCAACTCTGACCTCCTGAATTACTCTACCATAAACAATTTCTGATAGGCCTGGGAAATGCAAACTGGAGTAGAATGTAAGTGGGAGAATGGATGGGAATGAGTATTTATACGGTGCTTGCTATGGTTCAGGCACTGTGCTAAGCAATATTTACAAATATTAATCTGATTTGATCATTTCAACAACCCTGTGAGTGAGGTAGGCTATTATTATTGCCATGTTACAATAAACAGAAGTTAAGTGACCTACCCAGAGTCACACAGCTAATAAGTGTAGGTCTTCCTGACTCCAGGCCCAGCTGTCTATATGCTGCACCACAGCTGTCTCTAAGTATGTCGCATATTCCCTTCCTTTAAATTCTCTTCTACAGTGCCACCATGGAGAAAATATTTAAAACAGGAACTCTGAGGGTACTGTATGATTTCTGATTTAGAATCTGTTACCTGATATAGCATCACAGAATCCTAGAATGTCAGAGCTGGGGATGAGTAAGGGACCATTTAAGTCCAACACCCTGATCTTAGAGATGAGGGGACTGAAACCCAAGAAAGACCAGTGACTTCTCAAGTTCACTCTGATTTAGTGACAATCAGAAGAAACATTTTTCAAAACTAAGAAAAAAAAATATTTTGAGATTTTTTTTTACTCCATTGCCCCAGTTTTCTTTGCCAATATTCAAAGTATAATTAGTCAGTGAAGAGTCTTAATTATATAAATGCACACCTGCTTTAAGCCCCAGTTCAACTCTGTGGGGATGGCACTGTGTAGTGGGGGAGGGGGAGAAGAAAAATGCTGGAGTTGGAGTCACTGGATCTGAATCTGAATCCAACTCAGTCACTTATGATGTGACCTTCACCTCTCTACACATGCTTCCTCATCTGTAAAATGGGAGACTTTGGCTAGGGGTGGGGAACCTGTGGCCTTCTAGGTCCTCGGGTGTAGCCTTTTGACTGAGTCCAAGTTTTACAGAACGATTCTTTTTATTAAGGGGATTCATTCTGTGAAGTTTGGATTCAGTCAAAGGGCTGCGCTTGAGGACCTAGAGGGCCACATGTGGCCTCCAGGCCCCTGGGATGATCTCCAAAATCCCTCCCAGATCTAAATATAAGATCTATCAGAAAGGATTGTAATTCTTTTTTTTTTTTTTTTAAAGCAATCGGGGTTAAGTAACTTGCTCAAGGTTACACGGCCAGTTATTTCTGGGTGTGGTGCTAAGTATCTGAGCCCAGATTTGATCTCCAGGTCATCCCGACACTGGAGCTGGTGCTCTTACTCACTGAGCCACCAGGCCACCCCTAAGGATTGTAATTCTTAATGACAATTAAGACCGCTGTCCTTCATCTAGGTGTTGTTATTGTATCTTAATCTAAGAAAAAAATAATGAAAAGGGAAGTGGAAAAAAATGGAAGAAGAAAAACTGCAAGAAAGCAAAAAGAAAGGAAAGATGTTTTCAACTGGACTCAGACTGGTCTCTCTTCTTGTCTTCTTAGACAAGATATATGTGTGTCCATGTGTGCGTGTGTCTGTCTGTATA
>NW_027185694.1:10702518-10704546 GCF_028583685.1 Petaurus breviceps papuanus | reverse complement strand
AGAGAGAGACAGAGAGAGACAGAGAGAGACAGAGACAGAGAGACAGACAGAGAGAGAGAGACAGAGAGAGACAGAGACAGAGACAGAGAGACAAAGACAGAGACAGAGAGACAGAGAGAGAGACAGAAAGAGAAAGAGAGACAGGGAGACAGAGACGGAGAGAGAGACAGACAGACAGAGACAGAGAGACAGACGGAGAGAGACAGAGAGATAGACAGAGAGAGAGAGAGAAAGAATTCCACTCTTATTTACATCTTCCTCACTAAGTAGCATAATCACATTTTATGAAGTTAATTTGTAAGACTTGATTAATTTTACAATGTCCTGAGGGAGACTCTCAGTAACCACAAGGATATGCTAACCTTAGTAATATATCTGACTCATTTCACTATAGTTCCTTTATTGGCACGTGCTAATTTTGTAGAATTAACTGGCGATGCCAGAAGATGGATCTGTGCCCTGAATGTCCAAATCATCTATCTTTCATGGATTAACAGCACTGTGAGGAAGCTTGAAGGATTAGCTGCTTTAGGACTCAGCATGATCTGTTATCGGATTGCTGTTGTTAACGATGACATTGGTGATGTCAGCTGGGCCTAGTGCTTCAGCCCAGTTCTGTATTGGGGTAAATCATTACTCAACAATCATATGTAATGCCTGTGTACCTGACACTATGCTCAGGGCTAAAATATGAGACAAAATATTATACTCTTCTTTTTCTCAAGGAACTTATATTCTATTTCAGAGAAACAGCAGGCAAATAGATATGCAGTTACAAAATATACGCAAAATTATTTTGAAGAGGGAAGGCATTAGTGACCAGCGGGCTCGGGTTAGGCCTTATGTGGGAGATGGCATTTGAACTAGGCTTTGAGGGAAGCCAGGGATTTTAAGAGGTGGATTCTAAGGAGGAAGGGCATGGGAGGAGGGTCCTTTCAAGTTGGGAGATGTAATGGCATGAAACCTAGGCCAGTTTGATGGGAAAACACAGATACAAGAAGTGGAGTAATTAATATGAAATTAATCTAGGCAGGTAGGCAGGAGTCATATTATATAAAGAAAGATAGAAAACTCTGCTCTACTCATGTCCATCCACTGAGAGTCACCTGACAAATGAAGCCTAGTCACTGTGTATTCACTAAACCCAGTATTAATTCTCAAGGAAAACTTGCATTATTGGGCTAGGACTATTAAATGACCTTTAAAAGACATTTCCTACTCCCACTTCAGGCCACTAGTTGGGAAACAGCACGCCAAGGAAGGGGTGCTTCAAGTGTTCAAAATCCACTTCCCTTCTGCAGTTGTTCAGACTCATTCTGACCCCATTTTGGGGTTTTCTTAGCAAAGATACTGGAGTGGTTTGCCATTTCCTTCTCCAGTTCATTTTAAAAGGTCAGGAAACTGAGGCAAACAGGGTTAAGTGACTTGCCCAGGGTCACACAACTACTGGATGTCCCTTCTATCTCCTCTTTATTTTGCCTGTCTCCCTATTGTAATGCATGTTCAGCTGTTCCCTCATGATCCCACTGGGGAAGCTTCTCCACTAAATAACAATTGCCTCACTTGTATTTGCTTTTTGAACAGGGTATTTCTAGACTTTGCAATTTTTTAGTATCAGCTCCTGCACAATTCTGAGAACTGGAGGAAATAAAAAACAGATGCTGAGTCATATTTTTGTTTCAGTGGTTACCTGGTTCCTGGGTAAATGTCTGACTTAGGTGTGTGGTTTCCTTTTAGTCTCTGACCAGAAAGGTTAACACAGAAAATTACTGTTCCAGTCACTATGAAAAAATCAGTCAAGGGAAGAAAGACCTTGAAAAGCCATACGGTCAATTTCCCTTTCTCTTACAGATCAATACACTGATAGAGTGAAAGGGACCTAAGATAACACCTAGCACCACCTTCTAATTTTATAGATGAAGGCAGCATGGTGTAGTAGAGTATGGTCTAGAGGGACAGAGGAAGGAAGGAAAGAAGGAAAGAAGGAAGGAAGGAAGGAAGGAAGGAAGGAAGGAAGGAAGGAAGGAA
>NW_027185694.1:10670985-10702508 GCF_028583685.1 Petaurus breviceps papuanus | reverse complement strand
AAGGAAGGAAGGAAGGAAGGAAGGAAGGAAGGAAGGAAGGAAGGAAGACAACAGAGAACCTGAGTTTCAATCCTGGCTCTCTTATCCCCCAAGTATACACTGGTCACTTCTATCACCTATGTAGTTATGCTTTGAGGTGAATATATATGTTATAGACTCAATGGCAATTCCACAAGCAAACTACGAAACATTTTGGTTATAGAGGGAAAAACACCAGATTTAGAGTAAGATAAACTGAGTTCAAATCGCAGACCAGCTACTTAGTGTCTGTGTGGTTTGGGGGCAGTCCCTTCACCAGAAAGACCATGGTTTATCATCTGTGCGTAGGATTGTTCATTTATATTCTATCTTATCTTTCCACTACACTGTAAGACCTTCAGAAGAGGAATCATGTCTTATCTGGACCTTTGTATTTCCACCAACCCCTAACACATTGCTTTGCACGATACATGTTTAGGCTAATGAACAAACAAATGAATGATTTCAAATATGATTTCTCACTGTTCAACCAAAATGTCCCCAAAATCCCAATATGTCAGCAAACAATGTATCACATTAGTATTATGATATATATATATATATACATATACATGCTAAAAATGTTGAGAGTCACAAGATTCATTGCATTAAATGAAACAAGAATGTATTAAATGTCTACTCTATGTCAAGCACTGAGCTAGGCACTAAAGTCTTTGAAGTCATTTTCACATACAAAGCATTATAAAACATGCAAAATAAATGCAATTTCAGGAGTGGGATTAAAAAGTGGGGGAATCAAGAAAGGGCTCTAGGAGATGGTACCTGCGCTGAGCATTGAAGGATATCATGGGGCATCAGTTTGTAAAGATAGGTTGAAGCCAAACTGTGAAGGGTTTTAAATGTTAAGCAGAGGAGTATATATTTTCTCACAAAAGCACTGTGAAGCCTGTAAAGTTTCTTAAACGAGGGAGGGACATAGTCAGAACATTGACACTTTGGCTGCTACGTGAAGGACAGATTGGAAAAGGAGAGAGACTGAAGGTAAGTAGACCTCAATTAAGAGGCTATTGCATAGACCAGGAGAGAGGTAACGAGAGTTTGAATTTGGGTAGCTGTTATGTGAGTAGAGAGAATGGGAAGGTTATGAGATTTTGTGGTGGTAGAATGGACAAGCCTTGCCAATTAACTGAATGTGTATGTGTGTGTGTGTGTGTGTGTGTGTGTGTGCATGTGTGCATGAGGTGAGGAATGAATGGGAATAAAGAATCAAGAATAACTCCCAAGTTGTTAACTTGGATAATTGTAAGGTGCCATTAACAGAAATAGGGACAATTCTATTATCAAAATGTGTACCATCCAAAGATATATACATACACACATACATATAAATACATATGTATACATACATATATACATGCATATACATGTATATGTGTAGTGTGTATATGATGACAGCATGGATACTATATTGCAGGCACTGGTGAAGTGTCGACCAGCAATGTGTCCTGATTTTTGGTCTGGTAAAAGTGATCCTTATACTTCCTAACTGTACATTCTTAAAGGAACCCTACCTGTTCCTATCCATGTGTTCAAAATATTTGCATTTCTAAGCTTCCAATTAATGACAAACTTTATGAAAGAAAATGCCACCCAACTCTCATAATGAGACTATGGCAGATGAATAAACAAGTTTGATAAATTTAAATTTATTGCCTAGATTTTAATAAGACTAGGAGTAAGAAAAGCACACGCAACCCAGGTTCTGGTCCCATTTCTGACATAACTAGCAAGTCAAATGATCTGAGTTTCTTTCATCTCTAAATTGAGAAGATTGGACTAAATCATGTCTGAGGGCTCTTTCAGCTCTTAAAATGCTATGATTCTATCTAGAAGCTGGTCTCCTGGAAAATTATGACAGTCTGATAGTTATCTCAATCTCTGAAGTGGGAAGTAATGCTGAGAATAGATGCTAAGGTCCCCTTGCCAACACCTGTACTCTAATGCCCTCTTTCATTACCATCAGTATTCCAATTGTGGGCACAGGAAAACATCCCTTTGTCAAATGGGATGGGGACAGACTCTGCCAGTTATAATGAGCACTAAACATTTCTCACTCATTCTCTCCAGCCCCCTCACATTTAGTGACAAAGTTCTAGAGGGAAAACCCATTTTCAGAAAGGAAGCAAATCAGGTGGACCCAGAGTTCTAGCTCTGAATGGAAATCCTTTGCCTGTAAAAACTCCACCATGTGCAAAGGAAGGTCCTTTTTTAAAGCTATGTTGAGAGGGAGAGAGACAGACAGAGAGACAGACAGAGAGAGAGACAGAAACAGAGACAGAGACAGAGAGAGAGACAGAGAGAGAGATAGAGAGAGAGGGAGAGAGAGAGAGAGAGAGAGAGGGAGAAAGAGAGGAAGAGAGAGAGAGAGGGAGAGAGAGAACAAGTCAGTTTCCACCTACACTATTCCTGCCCTTTCATTTTCACTTATAACAAGAATTGATCCTACAGGCTCAGACTCAAAGTCTTGTCATTCATCTACCTAACAAGACTTTCTGAAAGTATTTAGACCATTGGCAATTCATCTCAGGAGCTAGCAATGCACATAATTCTTCTCAGAATTTTCTCAGAATTACTCAGAAAACCCAGAATTACTGTCTAGTACAGAGTGAAGCACACTGATGATAAAGTCGATGGAAATGTGAAAGGAAATTAATTGTGATGCTCTAGAGGGTTCCCATGTCACTTGAAAAGGTCTAATTTGACTGTGACCTCGTGAAGCAGCCAGAGCAGTGGAACTGGAGTCAGAGTATTTGGGTTCAAATTCTAACTCTTTTGACTGCTTCCTAGTTGTGCGACCTTGGACAAATGCCTTCACTTCTCAGGGCCTTCACCTCTTCATCTATAAAATGATAAATATGGACCAGATGTTTCCTAATGTCCTTTCTTGCTCTAAACCATGATTCTAAGGAGAATTTGATTTATTCTTAAAAAAAAGATTAACTCCCATGTGATATTAGGTATCACATAGCAGATATCTCTGTGCTTTGAAGATGTCAATTGTTTTAAACCTCATGTTATCATTTGTGTTAACTCCTAGTGTACATTTTCAATCTTGTTCCCATTTTGTTAAATAAGTAACTTAAAAGTCTGAAGTTTTCACTGAATTTCTTGGGGGGAACAATTGGGTTGTGTTCACTATATTGCTTAAAACACTTAACTTGACAATGAAGGCCTGGCAACAAAAACTGTCTCCCTCCCCCTGACCAAGGTATATTACATATCAAAACAAAAGTATTTTTGATTAAAAAATTTATTTCACAAACGCATCTTTTGCTCACCTAACATTTGTAGCCAATATTTTATGTACTACATACGTTCTGAAATTCATTCTTGAGTTTGAAAAGATTCTTATACAAATCAAGGAGCTGAAATCAGTCCTTTAAGGACCACTTAAGTTCAAACTTCTGCTTTCAGGCAACATCACAATTAAATCATTTCAGACAAAGTGGAATTTATCTTCTTTCCAATATTACTATCTAAGGAGAATATTTCATAGCCTACACATTTCTCTCCGGTCTATATTTTAACCCAGGTGACAGTCTCCCTCACTTCTACCATTAGTTAATTATCGAAGTCATGATGCAATAGGTGAACAACACCATTAAGTACCCGAAATCTAAAATCTGAGGGAAATCATGCTAATACGCAGACACCCACACTGATAATCCTACTCTTTCCCTTCAAATTTGAATCTCTAGGTGATCCTTACAAGCCTCATTAGAATAAAACAACATACTTTGTTACCAAGGAGGAGGGAAGTCATGTGTCCTAATTGCTATCAGGAACAAAACAACAGGGGAAAAAACCCTTCCCCAGGGCTATGCCTTGTTCAGATGTCTGTGCTCGGTTCCCGGTTTAGCCAAGGTTTTAAACAATTCACAGGACTGACTCTGCATCCGTTCTCTCCATCTCCACTTTAGTGATGCAAATGGTAAGGAGGACGAGCCGAGGGCTGATGAGCCCAGCTGGGCAGTAAGGATTTGTCCCCTAATCACCCAGAGTGAGTCTACTCCGACACAAGAACCCGAATAAAGATCGGCCACAGACTTCACACGCAGCTGCCCCATTGTCAGAGATAAGGACACGATGCTTTACCACATTGGACCCGTGCCTTCTCCGCTGCCCCTTCTCTCTCCCCCCCCACTAAGTAACAATAGTAATAGATTTGTCTAAAAGACTACTTTTCATTTCAAGCTGTCACTGTCTTTCCACTATACCATGCTCCCCTTTCAGATTCCACCTCTCCCCCTACCAAATCACTTACCTCTGAAAGATGAGTGGAGGCTTTTTAACAGGAGAGCGAAGAGGCTGTCCTATGAGAACATTTTAGCATCCTTCTTCTGGAACAGTTAACTAGGAATATAGACACATCCTCCTCCACCATTTTCTGATCACATGATCAGTGGTACAGCTAAATAAGGATGATCACCTGCCTCCAGAGAAACCTCCTGCTTACACCAGCCACCATGGCAGCCCAAGCAAGGGAAATGACATGAAGCTGCCCAGTTTCATGGGGAATAGCAATTCTCCCAGCTCAGGTGCTGCTGGCTCAGAGGATGCCCCCTCCACTTTCAGGCGGGGAGTCAGGGGACTGCTCAGAAAGACTGCTGACCATTCCATTCTGGATGAGGATGGAAGGGGATGACAGTACAGTACAGCCGATAGTGACTTCCATCTATTTTTGGCCTTCTTTATTAAAATCCTGGAGGGTTTTTTTTAACAATATACAAGGTAAACAAGCAACACAGATTTAAATTTAGAAGGGACCTCAGAAATCATCTGATTCATCTCCTCATTTTATAGATGAAGACCCTGAGGTTTAGGAAGGCTGAGTAACTTGAGGAAGCCAGAATTTGAACCCTGGTCCTCTAACCCCAGGGGCAGCTCAGTGGCACAGTGAATAAATAGAGCACTGGGTTTAGAATCAGTTCAAATCTGGCCCCAGACACTTACCAGCAGTGTGACCCTGGGCAAGTCATTTAACCCTGTTTGCCTCAGTTTCCTCATATGTAAAATGAGTTGGAGAAGGAAATGGCAAACCACTCCAGTATCTTTGCCAAGAAAACCCCAAAATGGATCATAAAGAGTTGGATACAACTGAGTCTTCCTGACTCTGGACCTGGCACTCTATCCACTGTGCTACCTAGCTGCCTGGAAAATGTTGATCATCTATATCATCTGTATCTGTATCTATGTCTATCTATGTGGAAACTCCCTGGCTGCTCAGAAAATGTTAATTTTATACAAACACATTTATGCATGTATGTGTGTATATACATATGTATGTGTATATATACTAATATATAACAATTCAGAAAGAAGACTGTATCGATAACTTGAGACAGGTAGATGGTTCAGCGGATACAAGGCAGAACCAGAAGACAGGAAGACTTGGATTTGAATTTTGCCTCAACACTTACTAGCTACATAAACCTAGATAAGTCACTTAACCTCTGTCTTCCTCAGTTTCTTCATCTGTAAAATGGGGATAAGAATAGCTCCTACCACTCAGGGTTGTTGTGAGGATAAAAAACCTTAAAGCATTATCTAAATGCTAGCTGTTATTGTCATTGCTGGACTTCATAGTCCAGATGATGAGATACACTTTATTCCTCTCACTAGAAGGAAGGACTGACTACAGGTGCAGAATGCTGCATATGCTAATCAGACATTGCTGTTGTGTTTATTGGTCTGTCAATCAACAAGCTTTTACTGGAGTACCAGTTTACTGGAGTTCCAGGCACTGCGTTATATAAAGGCTAACTTGTTATAGCTTATGAGGCTTCCAGCTCTGTCCCTATCATCATCACTGAGGAGAGGAATCCATGTGGAGAAGGGACTCATCTTCCTTGATACCACTTACACCAACTTTTGACCAACTACCACCAACTACGTGATTTAAGCCCAAAAGCACACCACTCACTGGTCCTACTTCTATCCCATTCCCCAAAGCTATCATCATGGGAGAAGCAACATGACAGCTGCTTCTGTGGGTGCTTCCTACCTTGTTTATTCAACAGCCAGATGCTGAAGAACTGGTAAGTTCTTGCCACCAAAATGCCTAGCACTGTCAAATGGCTCACTATTAGAAAAGGATAGGTTTTTCTCCATGAAAATGACATTAGGGGGATTCATTAGCATCTGCTTTACTGCTGAGGACCTTCAACCTTTCCTTCTGACTTGCATTTGGAAGCTCTGATGGGTCTTGTCTCACTCACTGGGATGTGAGTTCCCTGAGAGCAGGGACTGTGTTGTTTTTCTATTTGTATGCTGAGTGACGAAGACCTCAGTTCAAATCCAGCCATATAATTTATTAGTTGTACAGCCTGGAGCAAGTCATTTAACCTCTAATTGCTTCAGTTTCCTCAAATGTTAAATGGTCATAATAAGAGCACCCAACACCCAAGTTTGTTGTGAAGAACAATGGGACAGCATTTGTAAAGTGCTTAACGTGTTGCTTGACACATAGTTGGCACAAACACATACGTGTTTGTCTTTTTTCTACCCTTTCTAGATACCCATGAATCATTTCTTCAGTTATCCATTCTAAAATATTTCCAAGAACCCAAGTTAAGTTCACTTGTCTTGCAAACTGTTTTATTCCCTATTTTGAAAATTGGGATGGCGTTTGCCTTCTTCCAATATTGGGATACTTCTCCCGTTTTCCAGTCTTTAAAATGTTCCAAACAGACGCACAGCACTTATGCTTATCAGTTCTTTCACAACTCAGGGATGCAGGTGATTTCATTAAGGGCAACTAGGTATTTTCTATCTATCTCCTAATTTGTCTTGGGTATCCATTCCCTGCTAGTCATTTTTGTTCCCTCTTTTCCACTGAAAAGGTCATTCTCTCCCTGGTAGAGAAAATAGAAGTAAAATAAAAACTGAGTATATCTGCCTTCTTTCACTTGTCAAGTATAATCATTCTAAACCGCCTCTTCCCCGCCCCCCAAGCAAAGAAGCTATCCTTTCTTGGACCGCCTCCATTCTCTCCTAATATATCTTTTTAAAAACAAGAAGCTTTTTGGTGCTTTGGGCATCCTTTGCCAGACTCAATGCATTCTGAGCTTTAGCATACCTGATATTATTTGATAAAACTGTGCCATGTTCTTATCCAAGGGGTCCCAAAATCTCAGTGTAATTTTAAGCTATTAAAGTTGAAAATTGTAAGATTTCCTGTTTTTATCCTCTGTTACCTGACTTACTTTCATCTTTTGTATATCCTTTTTTTTAAGTCAGTGAGTGAATTCCCTGTTCATGAACATCAGTCTTTTCAGTCAAATCTCATTGGATTTGTTTCCCTGTCTTAATAATTCCATCCTTAAATATCTCCTATCCCTCCTGGGCTGACTTTCCTTTTAGAATTTTAGTTCACAGGATTCCATCAATCCTTCCTCTGAATCCTTTAAAACCTGATTTCTCCAAACCTAACCCGCCTGTCAGACTGTACCCATATTTCCTTTACTTTTTTTGTCACAAACTCTGGGAGGAAAGGTTCACCTTCCCTCCCCCATTCTCAACATTTCTACTCCAATAACTAGTACTTCCCTATTAGAAAGAATGTGATCCACAATAGACTTTCCCCTTATAGGTCCTTTACCTTTTTTTGTGAGGCAATAGGAGTTAAGTGACTTACCCAAGGTTACACAGTTAGTATGTGTCCAGTATCTGAGGCTGGATTTGAACTCAGGTTCTCCTGACTCCAGGGCTAGTGCTCTATCCACTGCATCATCTAGCTGCCCCAGTTCTTTTACCTTTTGAAGGATGAATTTCTCACTGAGACAAGTTAAAAAGTTATAAGCTGCTCTGGTTTTGGCAGAGAGCAAACATTGGCAGATGTCTGGATTACTGAAGCCCTCATCATTAATTATGACATTATTCCTTGGTGCCAAGCTCTTCATCTTCTTCTTTTCTCTATGTTATCTGCAGTATATTACAATATACTGAAAACAGGACTTTCTGTTTCTACTTTCATCAATCTTTACCCAAATGCTCCCCTCACAATGCTTCCAGCCTCTGCTTCCTTGATTTTCTTACAAATTTTCTTAATATGCAATGCTACCCCCCAATCTCTTATTACACTGTTTCTTTTGAATATGATATAAATATTAAGAGCCATATTACAGTCACAAGTTCTATCCCAGCAAATCTCGTTATACCTTGAGATCAAACTTGACTGCATTAGGACCATTAGTTCCTCTTACTTTCCTGTTCTACTATCCTAGCTACTTTCTATGCTTTCTAACTTGGATGACATTCCTTGGGAATATTTTTTCTCCCTCATCTTTGTTTTTTAGTTTGCAGTCCTTTTTAACTATATTTTTAAAACCCCTGGCAAATATACTATTACCAGCTTCATTAGGTATATTCTACCTTTGACTGTGAATCTCTTATCTCTATGTTTTATGCCTTGGTTCAGAAATCCAAACCCCATTCTTAGACATATCTTCTAAGACAATCATTCACTTTCTAAATCAATTGTTCCCTTCTTTGTCCTTTGCCTTCAATGAGAAAACCAAACCTATGACCCTATGGCTTTCAGTTTCTTCCCAAAGACTTGATAATTATTATTAATACTTTTTAGGCTCCTTCTGGCAGCATCATTGTGCTCCCATGAATAGAAGTGGAGTCTAGTCATCTTTTTTCACAAGCCTTGGTAGATTCTCTGTAATTTCTTGTATACATGTCCCATGAAGACAACAGCCATATCTCTCTGTTTTCAGTTCAACAAATAGCTATTTCAGGACCCATGAGTAGGGAATCATCAACCACTACGACCTCTCACCTGAAAGCCTTGATGGATCACAGTATCATTTTTTGGATGACAAGCATCAATTTCCTCAGAACATCCAGCTTCATCCTCCGAGGAAAGTCTCAAATCTATTTTAAACTCTAAGAATATAACTATCTTCTTCCTTTCCTTTCACCTCTATGGGATACTCTTCCACTCAGCAACACCTCAACAAAGGTCAAGTCTCCTTTTCTCCATCTGAGATTCTTCCCCCTGTTCACACTGATGCCATGCTTCTGTTTCCTTTCATGATTTTATTGTCACTAATAACCTGAGGTGTGGAGAAGCATCTTTAGAATTCCTTCACTTTCTCTTTTAGGAGCAAGATGATCAACCTACACTCAGAACACAAATAGCACTCACCCAACTGTATCAGAAATACAAAGTCCATACTTGATGTAAGTCACTATATAATTTCCCCAATTCTCAATACAGATTTGTATTTTCAGTCATTAAAAATATACTTGTGAGTATTTATACCTCAACATTAAACATTTATTTAAAACTCTTTTAGATTATTACCACCCTTTAATAACTTGATACCTACTCTAGAATATTTCTTTAGCATCACACTACCATGCCCTGCATCCCTTTAATCTTGCACCAGTCTCCTGTTTCTTTCACCAATTTGCTTCTCACCCAAGTATCCGTAATATCAATTGCTTTACCTTCTAATTATTCCACTTAGTTTTTTTTTACCAGCTTTCCTTATCATGCCTATTACCTCCTCATTTTCCTTCCTGAATGTACCTCTTGAGGTTTTAATCTCTAATTATTCTTGATCATCTTTAATCATTTTTAGATTTTCCTTAAGGGTCCTACCAGGTCCAAATCCTCTTTCAACCCAAAGAAGGATTTGGGTCAGTATCTGGACCCAGAGACTGTTCTGCATCCAATTTTTCTACATTTCTTCCAAATTTCTCCTCCCCAAATTCAACCCATGGCTCATCTTACTACTCTAAACCCTTCCAAATCAAGTATACATATTCCTTTTTTTCTTAATTGACTTCTTATTCCTACTTTATTTCTTTTCTCATAGAAGCTGAAATAAATTAACTTCTCTACAAAGGTATCATAAGACATCTTAATAAATACCTTGCCAAAATCCAATTACACTATGTCTACAGCATTGGCCATATTTAAAAGTCTAATAACCATTATTTATGCATAAGGTTTTGTTTTACTATCATTAGTGACATACAGTTCCTGCTATGCTAAAAATAAAAATACACATGACTAAACACCAACAGGATTTCTACATAGCAATGGGAAAAAAAAAACAAAGAAGAAATAATGGAAAGTTCCATTCAAAATAATTGTAAAATTCAGTAAGTATCTAGAAGTTAATGCACCACGGTATACTTAAGACTTGTTTATACAGGATAAATTGGAGGTAATCAACAGAGGGAAGATACTAGAATTCGGGGGATAAGGAAAACCTTCTTGTGGACCATGAGATTTTAGCTGGGATTGAAGGGAAGCCAAGGAGATGGGGGAAGGGGAAGGAATTCCAGGCATGGGGGATTGTCAGTGAAAATGGATGAAAGAGATGTAGGGTCCTGAGTAAGGAAGAGAAAGGAGGACAAATCACCAAGTACAGGGTGGGGTTGAACAGTGGGGAGATAAGGGAAGACTGGACAGGGAGTAGGGAGGCATATTATGAAGGACTTTGAATGTCAAACTGAAAAGTTAAACTCAATCCTAGAGGTGATAGAGAGCCACCGAGGTTTACTGGGTAGGGGAGGGGTGACATGGTCAGCTCTCTAACTTTAAGAAGATCACTCTGACAGCTGAGTGGAGAATGAACCATTAGCAGAAAAAGAATTGAGGAAGAAAGACCAATCATCAGGCTACCGTAACAGTCTAGCTATGAGGTAATGAGAGCCTGCACTGAGATGGTATCAGAGGAGAGAAATGGATATGTCTTAGAGGTGTTACAAACATTGACAGGACTTGAAATCAGATTAGTTATGGGTGGTGAGAGAGAGTAAGGTGTCAAGGATGAAGCCTGAGTTGCAAGCCTGGGTGCCTGAGGACAGTGGTGCCCTCAACAGTTATAGAGAACTTTGCAAAAGGGTAAGGTTTTAGGGGAAAAGCAATGAGTTCAGGTTTGGACATGCTGAGATTAAAATGACTATGGGGACATCCAAGTCTAGATGTCTGATAGGTGGCTGAAGATTTAAGTCTGGAGGTTAGGGAAGAGGTTAGGTTTGGACAACTAAATCTGAGAAACATTGGGATAGAGATGATAATTGAGTCCATGGGAGCTGATGAGATTCCCAAGAGAAATAGTATAAAAGGAGAAGAGAAGACGGTCCAGGAGAAAGCCCTGGGGATACCACCTGGTAAGGCATGACCTGGACAAAAATTTAGACAAGGAGACTAAGAAGGAATGGTGAGATAGATGGAAATAGAACCAGCATGGTGCCATGAAAACCTAGAGATAAAAGATATAAAGGAGAAGAGGGTGACCAACTTTGTCAACGGCCACAGAGTCCAAGAAGGTTGGAGACTGAAAAACGGCCATTAGATTTATCGGTTAAGAGCTCACTGGCAACTTTGGAGAGAGCATTTTGGGTGAATGATGAGATTAGAATGAAGACTGTAGAGAGGTAAGAAAGGAGTGAAAAGAAAGGAATTGGAAAAACTGATTATAAAAAGTCTTTTAAAGGAGGTGAGCCACAAAAGGGACGTAGGACAATAGCAGGTAGGGAGGAATGGATCAAGTGATAGTTTTTCTGAGAATAGAAGAGACACGGGCATGCTTTTACATAGTAGGGAAGCAGCCAGAGAGATTGGTGATAACTAAGAGAGTAGAGATACAGAGGGAGCAATCTGATGAAGGTGTAGAATAGGATCACTCATACAGGGAGAGGAGTTTGCCTTGACAAGGAGGTGGGCCACATCTTCAGGTGAGACAGGGCAAAGACAAGAGGTAGTGACAGAAGGTATGGGTGATGTAAGAGGAGGAGGAGATGGGAGAAGGAGACGAGAAGAGAGAGGAGAAGATACAATTATAACATTGCTTAAATAAATTAAAAATGACTAGAGGGACGTTCAATGGTTATGGCTGAGCTTTACATATCAATTTAATAAAAATGATGACAATACCTAAATTAACCTACAGGTTAAGCACTATACCAATTAAATTATCAAAGTAATATTTCTTAGTGCTTGAAAAAATAATAGCAAAGTACTTTTGAAGGAATAAGTTATAAAATATCAAGTAAAGAAATTTTTAAAAGTAGGAGTGAAGGGAGAATGGTACTTCCAGACTTCAAATTATGCTATAAAGTATTATCATAAAAACGATCTGATTCTGATTAAAAATAGAAAATTAGATCATTGGAACTACTAAGAGAAGAATCAGAAACCATTTAAATCAATACTACAATGTTTATAATAAATCACAAAATATAAATTATTTTGAGAATTATTTCCACTTTGATACTAGCTGCTGGGAAAATTAGCAGTTTGGCACAAGTTAATATTAGATGAATATCTAACAAAATATACAATAAGATCAAAATAGATATGTGAAAAGAACAATAATGATCACATCATAAAAAATTATAAGAGAACCAAATCAGGTACTTTTCACAGCTATGGTGAAGGGAATAATTCTTAACTAACAAGGGACAGAGAGGATCACAAAAAATAAAACAGACAATTTTGATTACATAAAAGTGAAGAGCTTTTGCACTAGCAAAATCAATGCAACTAGAATAAGAAGAGAGGTAGGTGAATGGGGGAAACCTTTGTAACAAATCTCTTTCATAAAGACCTGATATCCAAGACATCTAGCAGACTAAACCAAATATGTAAGAGTAACTGTAAATCACCAGTGATTTATGATCAAAAGATAGGAACAATTTTCAAAAAAGGAATTACTAATTAATAACAATAAATGTAAAAACAACACAGAAGTTTCATCTTATACTCAGCAAATGAGCAAAGATGACAAAAGATGAGAATAGTCAATGTTGTGGAAAGACAAAAACACTAATATAGCATTGGTAGAACTGTGGATTGGTCTATGCATTCTGGAAAGTAATTTGGAATTATGCTAAGAAAATGTCCATATATTAACAAATACTTAAAACATGAGCCATAAGCCATCACCTCTTTTGTACTCTCCTAAAAGGCAAAGAAGACTTGGAAAATTTGTGGGACTGTTGAAGAAATTTCATTCAAGGCAAGGAAACATTCTCTACTAATGCAGATTTATATCTTCTCTCCAAATGAAAGTAGCTTGGGGCACTAAGAGGGTAAGTGACTTATTCAGGGTCACACTTCCAGGATGTGGGCACTTCTGGAGTCCAAGGCCAGCTCTCTATTCACTACTATTCTCTATTTAATAATATTGTTATCTTATCATCTAGTTCAAAGATCAGAATGTCAGGAAAACTAATTTTTTTGAGGGGGTAAGGCAGGGCAATTGGGAATAAATGACTTGCCCAAGGTCACGCAGCTAGTAAGTGTTAAATGTCTGAGGCCGGATTTGAACTTAGGTCCTCCTGACTCCAGGTCTAATGCTCTATTCAGATGCCACCTAGCTGCCCCCAAAATATAATTTTTTAAACCATAGAACTGACCGTAGGAATAGCCTGCACTTCTGCAGAGAATAGGTAAAGCAGCCTTGGGATATGGTCTGGGTGTGTCTTGAAGTAGCAACCATATGAAACTCCAAAGCAGGCACAGCAATATACTATAGCCAACTAATGGCATATGTTGGATATCATAGAAAACTTCCCTAAAGTAAGCTTGGCAAATTAATTTTCCACCAATCTTCAGTTGGCCGATCCCATGGAAAACTGACCAATTGATAGGCCAGTTCCCACCACCTCCTCTTCTACAAATGGTGCCATGTGAATCAAGTGCCGTTCATTTTGCCAATTATATTTTCTAGCACAAAATGTCCTTAGTTAGATTCTTAAACATAAACAAACATGATGGAAAAAGGTTTCTTGTATAAGGCAACTGAATTGTGTCGACTTTTGTAGGCAGCTCTCACAGGCTACTCCACTATGTCATTTATTTTATTTCCACAGATTGTGATCTCTTTGATGGGTGCAGGTCACAACCCACATATACCTTTGCATCTAGATCTGATTGTCTGACCTTGTATTCTCTCACCTTACAGTCCAATGTGTGATTATAAAGTTGTGGCCTGCTACAGAACATCATTCACAGGATGTGCCCTGCTCATGACCACCAAACATGTCATCCTCTCACATTCCTAAATACTCAGAAAAATCCAAAGTAAGTACTTAAGGGCTTTCAGTCTTTTTTTCTACCTATAGTAACGGAGTTGTCTGCCCACATACAGCATGTGGTCTCCTCACGCTGGGAAGTTACCGTACCACAACAACCCGGGAACCTCCATTTTAAGGAAAGAGTCCAGATCAGCCATATTCATTCCATTCTTCTCTGGGCTCTGCTCCTGAGTCTCTGGACTTCTTTCACTGCCATGACCCCTTGGGAACCTCTCCCACAACCCACCCCTTTTCAGTTTGCTTTTGTGGGCTATATTCCCCTATTAGAACATATGCTCCTTAAAGGTAAAGACTGTATCCCCAGTGCTTAGGACAGTGCCTGGAACAGAGTAAATACTGAATAAATGTGTGTTGACCTAATAAATACTTGTTGACCTATCACATGCAATAGAACTTGATACCATAATGGTTTTGGCTCTCACTAATTTGCTTGTTCTTGGTGCCATGTCACCCATGCTTAAGGCATCAATGCAGCATTGTAGATAATACGATAGTCTTCAAGGTCAGGAGCTGAAAATTTTAAGGTCATTACATTTCATTATATCACTATAGAAACTTAATCGTTTATACCTTGGATTTTTCCTTGCTAAAATGGAAATAGTAGAGCATCCTATCATATAGACCAGCCATGAGTTGCTCTAAATTGGCATTATCCAAATATATACTTATTAAGTGCCTGTTTGTCCATGTGCTATAGGATCATAATTACAAATAACTCCTTTTCATGATTAATTATCAATATTTCATCTTCCTGAAGTAAGGGTTCTCAGAAGTGTGCTCCCTAGAACACTAAAATGCCTTGAATTTCACTGTGTGTGCCTTGGATCGCGTGGAATTTACACTTGCCATTATGTGTACATGGGTGAGTCTCCCTAGCATCTCAGGGTATGCCATGACTCCTCATAGTAAAGAAGAATACTGTTACACGAACAAAAAAAATTGAGAATCATTGCTTCAATAAAACATATCAGTTGACAAAATTAAACTTTGGCAATTAGCAAAATCAAAGCTGGTGTCAAATCCCAGACTTCCAGATTGAATTCAGTGCAAAGTCAAGAGCCTGAAGAGCAAAAAAGTTAAGAACCATGGTTTAGGGAGGGACAACTTTGCCACAGATGTTTGACCTTTTGGAAACATGACAATGGCACCTGTCTTGGTATCTACATATATACATACACACACAAACACTGATTTGTTGTTCAGTCATATCTGAGTCTTTGTGACCCTATTATAAGGTTTTTCTGGCAAAGATACTAGAGTGCTTTGCCATTTCCTTCTCCAGTGAACTAAGACAAATAGAGTTTAAGTGACTTGCCCAGGGTTACATGGCTAGTAAGTGTCTGACACCAGATTTGAACTCAGGTCTTCCTGACTTCAGGCCCAGTACTCTATCCATTGGGCCATCTAGCTGCTTCTGAAATATATTCATATATATGCATATATATTTCTGAACATTTATATACATGTAAGCATGTACACATACATACATATGTTGAATTGAATGGAAAATGAATCCTAAAAATTAGATTGAGTGTTCAGATGGGAAGATTTTTTTCCCATAGTTACTCATCTTTTTAGTAAGGAAGAAATTGAAAAGAATTCTGTAAATGAATTTATGGAATCCACAGAGCAGAGAGCCTTAGCATAATGATTCTTGAAACATGACAGTAAATGACTGTCTCTACAAGTTTGGAGGGATGATAAGCTTGAAACTTAGAGGGCCTCATGAAAAATGCAGGAAGAGTTAATGGCATATTATGTGTGTCTGTCACAGAAATAAAAGGACTTTTTGTAGGGCTTGTCATATGGGAAAATAAGCCAAGAATGATTAATGTAAAAAGAAAGAATGCACAAAGATCTGGCTAGGACAGGAAGGTCTAGAATAACATCTTTCTCTAGTTGGATGCTGGAAATATGCCAGCAGTAAAATTCACTGAGCCTTAAGGTCATTTAATTTTTTTTTTAATACAGAATCACTCACCTTACTTAATCATGAAATAGGATACAAAAGGGGACAGAAAATTTAAGGGTCAGCTTAATTCTAAATACTTTATCCCAAAGGTTCCCCCAAAATAATTTATTATCACAAAGAGGATTTTCCCAAAAGATCACAAAATGGGAACTTTATAAGGTCACAGAGTAACTCTTTTCCTCCTACCACAACTCAGCAAGACAAAAAATTAAAAAAAAAATTTCTTGTTACATGTGCTTTGGGTACAATGCTTTCATTTGAATCTTCTGGTCCCTGTCTGTCCTTTCCCCCCAGGATTACAGACTCCAATATATATTTATATATGTATATTTTCACAAATACTTTTTACCATTCAAATGTTAATTTTAGATATTCTAAGGAACATAGTACCCAGCATACTGTTTACCTAAGTCTTCCTTCTTAATGATGAATTGTTCTCCGTTAAAAAAAAAAAAAAACTTGCTTCAAGAAATGATGAATTGACAAATTGCTTTCACTTTTTATGTGATCTAGTGGGAAAATCAAAGGCTTCTACTTCTCTCTGTCTCTGTCTCTGGCTATTTGCATGTGCTGAGGTCTTCCATGAATGTGGGGGTGGGGGTCGAAACTTTCAGATTTTCATAGCAATAGCATGTTCCATTGAAAATCTAGACTATTGCTTTCTTTCTTTTCTTTTTTCTTTTTTTGGAGGGGGGAAGGCAAAGCAATTGGGGTGAAGTGACTTACCCAAGGTCACACAGGGTCAAGTGTCTGAGGCTGGATTTGAACTCAGGTCCTCCTGACTCCAGGGTCAGTGCTCTCTTCATTTCACCACCTAGCTGTCCCTAAACTACTGCTTTCCAAAACATTTTTTTGGGGAAAAGAAATCTGATTTTGAATTTCAGACTCTCAGGTTGTATTACACATGTTTACATATGTTATACAAGTTCCCTATCTCTCTGTATGCCCTTGCTCATACTGTATCCTTACTCAGAAGTCTCTCCTCTTTGCCATTCCAAATGCCACTCATTTTTCCATACCCTGTTCAAATCCCGCCCCTGTTGTAAAGCTTTCCTGAACTACTTCAGCCCATTGTAACCTCTCCCTTTTTTAATTCCTAGAGCACTTACTATTTGCACCATTTATTTGGTACTCAACCATGGACCACCTTGTGATATCTCTTCTCCTTTCTTAAATTAGATGATAAGCTCCTTGAAGGCAGGGATCCTGTCTTATAAACTTCAATATCATCTACCATCAAGTATAATTCTTCATTCTGAGTAGGAACTTGGCAAATATGTATTGAGTTGATTAAGGATGCCCTTGAGTACTTTTGTGTCTGGATATAAGAGTTTTATTCCTCTCAACTTTGGTTAAAGTTTCCTAATAGCAACATTTTGGTATGGGCAGTTATAATTAAGAGAAAAAAATAAATTAACAATTAAAGTGTCAGTGCCGTTTTTAACAGTTTCATCTGTTGGATTTCAGAGGCAGGTGCCCATGTGAACAGGAGATCAAACAATTGCTCATTCAACTAAAAACTGCCTTGTTTCCAAGAAAGAGGGTGTAAATCCTGCCAGCGAGACTGCTGGGCTCCATCTGCTGCTACCTTTATAGCAAGGAAGAGGTTGAGGATCTCCAAGGAACAGAATAGTTTGACAGGAGACAAGAAAGATCAGAATAACAAAGAAAATGCCCAGAACAGAGAAGGTGCTGACATGTTGGTGAGCCTGTAAGGGCTGTACCCTTAACTCATTAGGGTTTTTTTTTTTTTTTACTTTTTTTTCCCCTCAGTTGTACAGCCAGTTCCCTCCCAAATGAGGAAAGAATGCTCTCCCTCCCAGGAGAGGAATTTGCTCATTCCACATTTTAAATCTACTCAGACCTTTCTCCACAATCCTCAGCTAGGCACTTCGGGTAGTGCATTACTACCAAGGAATGATTTAAGCACTGGGAGAGAATTTGGCTGGAAAAGAAGAACTCTCCTATTCCTTTTTTAAAGATCAAAATTTAAATTAATCATACAAGGTTCCTGAATAGATCATGTTGATGTCTACTTCTAGACAAAATACAGGGTATTACTGACAGTCTTAAATCACATACACCTCACAGAATTTTAATGTAAAAGGAATGGGTAGTTACCTAGACTACTTTGGTCCAGCCCATGACCTCTTGGAGAATTGGCAACCGGGAGCCCAGTTTACCTCATAGCATTGCCTCATAGCAATGCACAGTTTAGGGGATTGAATCCCTGTTCTCCCAGGACCAGAGGAGAAGCCTAAGTATCTTTTCCTGATGGGGATATTCATGGGTTAAATGGCCCTCAGGTAGTAGAATAGTGTTTCATTAAGCAGATTTGAGAGTAATGACCATTTAGGACAATGTTGTGAGGGTGTGAAGAGAATTGGTTTATCTGTTTAAGCTACAAATTAGTGTACGTTTCTGAGCATATGAGTAGAGTGGAGACTTAGTATGCATATCTTAAGTTAACATGCGTAAGTATAGAACTTTAGTACTATTAAATCTCACCTTAAGAGATTTAACCAATCATTCTAGCCTATTGAAATAAATTTGGATACTGACTCTGTCCTCTAATATACCCCTCTCAAATTCTTCTCATCTATAATAATAGCAAATGTATATCACGCTTTAAATTTTGCAAAGTTTTCATATTTTCATAATTTGTTCCTCACAATACCTCTGTGAGGCAGATGCAATTATTATCCCCATTTTATAGTGGAAGAAGTTGAGCCTGCAATAAGTTAAATGACTGTAGTAAGTGTCTGAGGCAGAATCTGAACTGAGGCCTTTGACTCCAAGGTCAGTGCTGTACCCACTAGGGACCCCTGGCTACCTCTATAAGCATACTTGCTATGAGTATATTCAATTCACTGATGGAAATTTTGACTAGAACAAAGCCAAGGACACATCCCCAGGACACACCACTAAAAAACCCTCCCTCCAGTTTAACACTAATCCAAAAATCATCTCTCTTTGAGTTGCACCAGTCTGTCAAATCCAAATCCATACAACTGCACTATTGTCCAATCTGCCATTTCTCCATCAAATAGATCAAGAAATACATTGGGGGCCTTGCTGAAATCTAGGAATACTATTTCTATGGCATCCCCTCACCTATCAGTCTAACAACCACAGACATGGAAATAGGGTGAGTCTGGTATTACTGGATAGAACACTGGACATGGGGTTAGGAAAAGTCCCCACTTTAAATCTGATTTTAGACCTTGACTAGTTGTGTAGTCTTTAATAAGTCACTTAACTTCTGTTTGCCTCAGTTTCCTCAACTGTAAAATGGGAATAATAATGTCCTCTACCTGCCATTGTTGCTATGATGATAAAATGAGATAATATTAGTCAAGCACTTAGCACAGTGCACATGGGAGGAGTGTGCTATAGAAATGCTAGCGATTATTATTATTGTTAAACAAGTATTATTAATAAACAAATAATTATTACTAATAAACAAGTATTGTAGTTATTGTTGTTTCCTTTTTCAAGGAACCACAAACTCATTAAAAATACATTTAAAATTTTTGACAAATGGTCATCAAGTTCGCTGGCCTGTAATTTGAAGGCTTTACCTCTTGTTTTTGAAAATCAACATATTCTTAGAATGTTAAAATGTTAATAGATAAATTCCTGGGGTGGGAGGTAGAGGAGGGGGGTGTAATATACATTTTCTCTTACCCTCTTGGGCTTGGTTCTCTTGGTTCAGAGTCCAGAAACTCTGTCTCCTCCTCCATTTCCTTTTCTGGTACCATGCTACCTTCAGAAATCTGTGGTGAAAGCATTTCCCATTCATTGTCATGGGCAACTACTTTTAGCAAGAGTGCATCTCCATCCTCCTTGTTTGCACTCTTATTCTTCTTTGCCAGGCTTCCCCGGCAAGAGGACTTCTCCCTCCTTGAAGATTCATGAGGACTATTTTTCCTTGTCTCTGCACAGACTTGAGCCTGTTCATCTTCTCTCAGTCTCTGATCTGTAGCCATGATGGAATGTCCAGACCCCAAGGCTACTGTTTCTGTCTGTCTAGAGCTTTCTTCAGGTGATGCATTGTAAACCTCACTTCGACCTAAGAACATCCAACCTGGGTCTTGTCCAGGGCTTTCTGGAGGTCTCCTTTTATCTTCCAGTTTGGGAGGCACAGTGTAAGAACCATTCTCGATTAAGGGTCTCACTGCAGACTGGCCCTTCCTTTCATTTATTGCAACTGACTGTAATATATGCTGGGAGGACACTGAAAACTCTCCTGGAAGATCCATTTGTTCTGACCCAGCATTGACTTCTTGTAATTCAGATTTACTTTCCCTTGGCATAAGGGCAATCTTCCTTTCAGAGAAGTTTTCTTCATGGTCAACAAGAATATAATCCATTTGTAGTGTACTTGGGTCTTCGTTCAACTCTCTACATGCATCTTCCTTATTTCCTGTTCTTAGCTCAGGATTTTTGCTAGAAATAAATTCTGCTTCAAAGTCTAATGGGTTTTGGATAACACCTATATACAAATAAGGAAGAGGAAGGTAGGGGAAAGGAGCAAAGACATTTTGGTTAGATGTATTATATAACTTTCTTTTCTATTTCAAAAGATCCCTTTAAGATAAGAATATTTTCTAAAAATCAATTTTTAAATTTCATAGTGATTGGCTGATTTTGTTACTTTCTATTTGTATGTGTGTTATTGGGGACAATCATTGCAAACTATTTTAATTACAGACTGCTTTATTTGACAAGACTGCATGAAGTTAAGACTTTTAGGACTTCATTTGACATGCATTTCAAACTTAGTACCTCAGGATCAGTACCCTGATCCCATCAAACTGACCCTGTTTCCTACACATGACATTCATTTCTCATCTCCAAGCCTTTATAAACTTGGGGGGGGGGGAAGGGGGAAGGGAATGAATCTCACACATGCAGTCTCATAAACCATTCCAGGAAAGCCATGTTTTGTTAGTTAAGGCAACATGTCTTACCATTAGGTGGTCTCATGTCTCCACCTGCTGGTGAATCAGAATTATGTGATTCTACTTCATTGGAAGAAAGAGCTGACCCAAGATTGGAACCAGATTCTAATGGCAAGGATGTTGGCTCAGGATCTTCCTGTATATATAATTCAAGCAACTTGTGCCTGGCCTTACCGTCTCTTTTCTCTGAATGACCTGTAGTATCTTTTCTAGACAGCGGTGCAGGGAACAGTAATTCTTCCATTTCACTGTCAGAAGACTGTTCCTCAGCTGAGAGTACTTCCTTCTCCTCAATGGAGCTTTGGGGCACCTCTGTGAGAAATGACAAATCAAAAGGAGGCGTATATGGCATAAGTGGATATTTGGTGGAAGTCTCCTCCAGGAGAGCCTCAGCACCATAATGGAAGTGTTCAGGTTCTTTTGTAGCGTCTTCATCAAAATTTGTAACCATCGAGTTATCTTCAAAATCAACCCAAGAGGCTGCTGAGGGACAGATCGTTTGTCTCCCTGTAGAATGTTCAGGGCTATTCTCTTCTGATGGTGATTTTTCCATGCCCTTCATCGTTCCATCTGAAGTGTTCACTGCACCATTCAAACTGTGTCCTATAATAGCCTCATTTCCATGATAAAAAGAGCTTGTGCTTGTTAGGGTCGCAGTATTGGCTTCTGGTTCCTCACCAGTTAAAGGGTGTTCGGTGTTAATCAAGGCATTTGTATCCTTTTGACTTTCAGTAAATATATCCCCTGTTATATGAGAACTATTCACCTTAAGAGTAGCTGGTGCCTGGGGAGTCATGATAGCATAGGCTCCCATGTTTTCATCGGTCAAATCTTCCATTTCCACTGGTTCCAAAATTGATGTTATTTCTCGGATGGTTTCACTTTTAAATTCTAAGTTTGCTCCATTGTCACCAACCAGTTCAGAAGGTCCAGAGGAAGTTCTGGGAGAGACTAACCTGTCAATATTTGTTTGTTCATTGTTTGGATACAAGAAAAATTGTTTTTCAGTATGCACCCCCACCTTCTGGATGGCAAATGTCTGTCTAAGAACCAGAGCAGTTTCTCGATTCCCAGATTCCTCTCTTGGGCTGGCTGCAACTTGGGCAAGATGCTGCCCATTCTCTTCCTTCATTTCACATTCGTGACACACATCAGGACTGGTGGAAGACTGGGAGTTGCTGTCCTGGTCACAGTGATTCAATATGTCTGGATTTTCACCATCTGCTTTCAGGCTAAGGGGCTGTTCAGTGTCAGTCCACAGATCAGGCATTGCTGAGGTAATCTGCCTACCTTCTTGCAAATTGTCATGCAAAATGTCTGGGACAAATGTACCTTGAGGGACCCCACCAGGTGGAGAACTATTCCATCCAGGGCTAAACCTCATTGTCATTTGAGAGGAAGGGCTGCTGGCAATGGAGTCATTTGTACAATTAAGTTCTGAATCTGGCTGGTCCAGAGCAGATAGCACTCTATCTTGACATTGTTCTTGGTTATGACTATCAGGTACGAGCTCATTAGCAGCAGTTGACATGACTAGTAGCTCTTTTATATCCTTTTCTTCCTGGCTTGGGTCAAACTCATCAAACTGCTCCATCTGTACAGAATCTGAGTCTATCTGGGTTGGTTGGATATTCCAAGACAGTTCATAGTTTTCTTCAATGTCACCTTGAAAGGGTGACCGGTTTTCATCTGTGAAAGGATCAACATGAAGTGTTTCTTTGGATTCAAGATCACTCTGAATGAGTGCATCCCATGGATCCACCTTTTGGCATACAGAAGAGGTCTCTTCTAAAACACCATCTGAGTCAGAAGGTTTTATCTCTTCAGGACTCTTTTCCTGGGGCAATGTGTTCCACCATTCTGCTCTCTCAGCTGAAAATCCAGGAGTTTCCACTTTGGACTTATGCTTTACTTCTGACTCATTTTCAGGAGACATTTGTAATGATGCCTCTTCAGTTACTTCTTCAGTCTTCAATGTCTCTGGAGAATATTTTTCCTCCTCACTAAATCTGGTTGACTGTTCTGCATTTTTACTTATAGGTGAGAAATTCCACTGATCAGGACTGCTTTGGTCTTCATAGGATGGGCTTCCTTGACTCTCAACTTTGGTTGTTTCCCAGGAATCTCTATATTCAGAAAATTCCTGACTTTCATGGTCAGCTGTGGTCAAGCATACATTTTTTTCATTGAATATATTCCATATCCTAGACTCCTTCTGCAAATCTGCTTGGGAAGTGATCAAATGAACGTCTTTCTCCAATTTATCTTGACCATTAGAGCTGCTATTAATCCCTGAGCTTGTTGTAGTGGATTTAGTATCATTATTGAGTGCAGTTTCAGGAACTTCATGCTCATCTTTTTGGTAATGGTTAACTGCTGAACTTTGTTCCTGAGATCCTGAATTTTGAGGAGTGTTGCCTCCATCAGGGCTTGATAAAGAAGAGAGGGAGTCATCATTCTCTGCTTGGGCATTCCACATATCTAAAGTTTTAGGAACTTTGTGATCAACAACCTCTTGGAATTCATCCATCATTTTCCCCTCTAAGTCTCCCATTTCAAGTACCATTTCTGGTTGATCACCAGTGATAACAAGTTCAGAGTCTTTATCATTCTCGGTACTCCAGTCACCTTGATTCTTTTGCTGATAGTCTGTAGTCTTCACATCACCCAAGCTGGAAATAGCAGCAGATGGATCGCTTAGATCAGGGCTTGATGCACTTGAGTGTGTATAGTCACTGGACACAATATCATCCTCATCATTTCCCATTTGAAAATCACCTGTAGCAAGATGATTTTTAATACTTTTCATTTCATGGTCTTCTTTTATTTCAAGACTTGTTCCATTGTATTGAGAGTCACCACCTACACGTGCATTCCAAATGTCAAGACTTTGGGGACTTTTAAGAAGAGGTACTGTATCTACTTTCTCGGTGGGTACACTCTCTGATCCCAAAATTTTGTATGTCTCATTTTTCTCAAGGTTTTCCGATAACGAATGATCTGTTGCAGCTGGATTCTGAACTGACAAAATGTTAGCAGTGTCAACTGAATTTTCCTGATCCACAAAATGCTTTTCACGGGCATCATTTATCTTTAGATTATTTGTGGAAGTTCTTGTTTGTGCATCACCGGTCTTTTGGTTAGAAGTATTGACCTGGAGTTCCACCAGCTCCTCTGAGATTTCGTTGGTGTGGGAACTAGATGCCACTGAAGGAGAGATGCTTTTAACAGAGTCATCATGGGTCTCTTGATTTTCAAATGCAGTGGGAGAATAGACTTCTGAGTCACCTTCTTCTCTTTCTGAACTTCCTGAGGCACTATCTACTTCAGAACTTCTTGTATCCTCTTCAACTAAATATTCTTTATCAATATTTTCTTGTATGTTATTCTCATCTTCACCATATCTATAACGCTGATCTTTCCATATGTCTGAATGGTCAGGATGTTCGTTTTCAAATAAATGGCCAGGTTCTTTGTTTTCAGGACTTGTGGCAAAGAATCCTTTATTGCCCACCGAAGTACTTTCTTGTGTTTCCTGGTTGACAGAAGCAGTCAGAGGGGTGACAGGTGTAAATGCTTCTTCCTGCTCATTTTCTAAGATTTCTAGCTTATCTGGGATGTTACTGTCCTTAATATTTTCTGATGAGCTCAGAGTTTCCCATGGTGATTTGTTTTCACCTGAATCTACAACATGTGATGACTCAGGCAGTATTAAGGATGACATATTGTCTTCTTTCATGACTGTATCCCAAATATTGCTAAAGATTTGCTGTCCACTTTTCTCATTTAGTGAATTGAATTCATTGAATGTGTCATCTTTCCCTTCCTCAGAGGCATTGTAGGTCATATGGTGCTCCCATCCTACCTGACTGTCTTCTTGACTCTCAACGCTCCATGGCTCTAGCTGTCTCACTGAAAATCGAGTTTCTGGTTCTGAACCTTCATGCATGAAGGCTTGCCCTTCTCTGGAAGTCTCCATTCCCCCATTGCAGTCATCCCAGTCTAAGTCATTATCTAGATCTGAAATAGTTGCTGTTGATTGTGTGTCCTCAAGAATAACTCTATTCCACAACTCAGCATTCTCAGGAGCTGCCTGCCCGGGGTCTGTGCCACTATGCATGAGGGTCAGTTGTCTATTTGTTTCATTATACATCTGCATCATTCTAGGGTCATCATAACTAGATTGGCTGCTTTCCCCAGCATCCTCCTCAGCTGAGAAATTTTTAGTATCTGGGTATTCTATCTTGAGCAAATCTTTATGTGAATCTGAAGGGACATTTGTTTCTGAATCAACCGTCACAATCTGGTTATCATTTGGTGTATGTGTTGTCCACATCTCCAGGGTCCCAGGCCCTGAACTAATTCTGTTTCTGTAAGATGGAGGCTCCTTTGGCTGAGGAAGATTTTCAGCCTCATTTGACTTATTCAGTAAGGTCTCCTCTGCAGCTATGTTAACATCACGATCAAAAGTTTTGTCCTCGGCTTCTTTCTCCTCCCCTACAAATGTAGGTGATATATATGAGTCTGACGTAGAATAGTTGGTATCTAATTCAGAAGCAACCAAATCTTCACCTACATTGGAGGTGCTAAAGTCTGAGCATCTGTATGATAAGAAGGAATCTTCCCAGGGAGCTGGAGCTCTTTCCTTGTCACTCTCTTCATACAAGTTCCAAGTGTTTACCTTTTCAAACAATTTCCCCCTGATTTCAGAACCATTGAACCCATCCTGATTTTCCCTAAGCAGCTTGGAATTATTCCATATGATGTCAGAATCAAGACTGGGATTCTCAGACTCAGTGTGGACATTGTTTGTGTCATTGCTCTCATTCCAGGCTTCTGAAGTCACTTGATTATTTGGAGTTTGGGGCAAATTCTCCAATGGGACTTCTGCAGAAAAAGAAAAGTCTTTCTTTGCCACAGCCCACTCCTCATGGTCCCTTTGGGGAGGCAGGTTTCTGTCCATCTGCTGCACATTCCAGGATTTGTTCAGAGCACTGGTGCTGTCTTCTTTATTAAATTTAGTCCAGGTAGGGAAAGGCTCTGAATCCACCTGTCCATCACTATCATTTGCAGGATTTTCCCATGGATCTCTTTCTATCACAGAAGGTGAGCTAGGCTGCCACACAGCAGCAAAGTCTTCTATCAAGTGGCATGCCCCCTGAGGGGAAGCATGTGATAGATGTGATTTCTCAGAAGGGAGTTTCTGGTGTTCTGGATTGTCCTCACTTTGGTGGTGGGTATCAATGTTACCCACAGACTGTTGCTCAAGTTGGGTCTTCCAGGGATCCAGCTTTGGGTACTCACCATGTCTTGACTGCTTTTGCTGATATACAGAATCTGAGGCCCGCCTATCAATGGGGCTTGCTTTGTGATCTTTCCAGGACTCAGGACTCTGGAAGACAGATTCCTGTTCACTGGAACTCCATGTGTCAGTGTTCAGAAGGGCGGTATTTTTTGAGTCGATTTCTAAACCACCCCACCAACTGCTACATCTCGTGCGGGCTGGAGTAGGTCCTGTGCGATCTAAGTCATTTATGTTTTGCAGCATGTCTTCTGGGAAGAGCAAGGTTGGGTCCTCTGTGAGTGGTGAGCTTTCCACAAAGCTGTTCATTGGAGTTGGTGGGACTCTTGCCCCAGTGTTTTTCAACCTCTCAGAGGGAGGAGAGTCATCTCCCACAAAATCAGTGAGGCTCAAAGTTCTTTCTGAGAGGTCCCCAGGGCTTTCTTGCCTCGGGGCCAATTCCCCATCAAATTCCAGAAGGCTGTCTTTTTCAGCTGCTGTCATCAGTAAACCTGATGAGTAATTAGCCATGTCACTCCCTAACAGATTCATCTCATCAAGTCCCTTTGGCACTGTGGGTGGCTGTCCTTCTGATGAATCACTGTTGGGAAAGAAGTCATCCGCTGGGGAATAGTCAGCTGAACGGGAAGATGATCGGGATTGCACAGAAACATTGGGTGCTGGGTCAAAGCTGAAAAGGTCAAAATGTTCGCCATCTTCTCCAGAGTGTGGTTTATGCTCCTCAGCTATCGCTCCTTCAGGGATGGGACTGTAAGAGTCAAACCCTGGGAGGAGGCTATGATGAGGTCCAGCGCCTTCACCTACTGGGCTATCATCACTTAGGAAAACTGAGCTCTCCTTGGAAGACCGGCTGCTCCGAATGGTTGCCAAGCCACTGTCGGGGCTCACAAGGTCCACGTTGACATCCACCTGAGCTGGGATGGAGCCATTAAGATCTTGAGGGTTTTCTATGAAGTTCACAGAACTGGGCTGTGGTTCTACATCAGAGCCGTACAACTCCATGATGCCAGAAGATCCCTGAGAAAGTGGTGCACTCCCAGCCACGGCTTCAGTAGAAGACGTCCTGCTGTTGGAGACCATTTCTGAACACCTCCTGTTAATGACTTCCTTGACAAGCAGAACCATCTGATCCGAAGTTATCACAGGGTCCTCCTGCTGATACACCAGGATCTCGTCACAGCCACACTCAAAGGGCTCTAGCTCCAAGCAAGGATTCTGGCACTCTTCCAGCTCACAGCAGATCTGTCAGGAAAGCACAGCATTGCCACTGAACACGGTCATTCACACCAGTCGTCTTTGCAGCAAATTCATATCAAACCCACTTAACTACATGGGTTTGAGAGGATAAGTTTAAAAAAATTAATTTAAATACCAAGGCTTTTACTTCTACGAAACACAGCCCATCTGCCTCCAAATGATTGCACATACAAATTAGGTTTGCACAAAACAAAAACAAAGTCAGAGGGATGCAAGGATCTCCCTGGGGAAAGATTGTAATACCACCATTTTACTACACTGGGGTATTTGGAGAGGCATTGTCCCATTTGGAAATATCTTGGCTCTAGAGGCTATATTTTTCTCCCACATGCTATACACACTCCTTCTTCTAAGCTCCAGTTATATAGAATAAATTAACGAAAAAGTATTTATTAAGCACTTACTATTTGTCTACCACTGTGCTAAATGTCAGGGACACAAAAGCAAGAGTGAAGACAGTCCCTGCCCTCAAGGACAACTCCTTCTAAATAGGGAAACAATACTTATAGGCAAGTGGTGGCCACAGAAGGGTATTTTGGTTATGGAAAGCTACAGGGAAGATTAATAAGATAGTAAGGGAGATACTAAGCAATAGACTGAGGATTTGGTAGCATCCACTGACATTCTAATATAAACAGAGCAGTGACAGTTACTGTATCCTCAGACTGCTACCTGCAGCCTCCGGGAACGGGAGGAAGGAATGAGGACCGCTGCAGTGCCTTCCAGCATTCCCACCTATACGCATTAGGATGGCATGGTCCTTTTCAAGAACGAAGGACAAACAATAACATCAGGATAAGGAGAGGTACGAGACAGCAATCTAAAATCATCACTGGGCGTCTTTAGGTTGCTCAGCCAGCAAGTGACATTAGGATGAAGGAGAGGACCCAGCTTCTTCTTCCTATGGTAAATTCTATTTGGAGGAGTGTTTAAAAATCCTAGGACTTTTCCTACTGGCCCTTATTTGGAGGAGAGGGCACTAAGCTCTCCTAGGAATTAGTGTTTAGGGTCTATGAGAATACCTTCAAAGACTTGCTTTAACCCAATTCCTGAAATCTTCTGTAACCTAATATAGGACTGTCTTTTGCTACTTCTAGTTAAATTCTTAAAAGCTGACCTTCCACATGGATCATTTATCCCAGTATTCTACAGATCACTAATTTCATTTATTTATTTATTTGTTTGTTTGTCTATCTATCTATCTATCTATCTATCTGTCTGTCTGTCTGTCTGTCTGTCTGTCTGTCTGTCTGTCTGTCTGTGTGTTTGTTTGTTTATTTACTTATAAAGCAATTGGGATTAAGTAACTTGCTCAAGGTTACACGGCCAGTTATTTTGTGTGGGTGCCAAGTATCTGAGGCCAGAACCAATCCCGGGTCTCCTGACGCCGGGGCTGGTGCTTTTACTCACTGCACCACCTGGCTGCCCCCTACATCACTAATTTATAACTGGAACATAACTTAAAGATCATCTAGTCACACCTTCTTCTCTTACAGATGAGGTAACTGGAGCTCAGAGAGGTGATGTGATTTCCCAAGGTCACACAAGTAATAATAAGTAGGAGAGGTAAGAATCGAACACCGGTCCTAGGGCTCCTAATCCAGTGCTCTCTCCTCTATACTATATTCTTACATAAAACTATTGTTGGCAGGGTGCTCACCTGATTGCACAATTCTGCATTCTCTGAATATACAGCTATTTGACGTTTTGTCTGTTGTTCATCGGTTAAGTAACTGGCCAAAAGGATGAGTACATCAAAGCCATACTTCTCTGTAAAAATCTTCAGGTCAGTGGCAATGTTTCTATGAAACATACAGTCCTGTAATAGAAAGAAAATGTAGTCATTATCATAGGGATTCCCACCTTGGATCTGGGGAGAGTGTCATACACATACCCCTGACTATGGTCCTGAAAAGTACTGTATGGTCAACATCAAATATTCAATGTGAGTATATTTAAATTTATTTTTTTCCATATTTTTTGAGAAATTTATACCATTCCTTAAGTTAAAGAGAAACTTATAAAGTCAGCATTAGGAATCATTACTTTTACAATAAAAGAAACAATTCTTTCCTACATAACTAAGAGTAGCTGTCATTGATGTCTGCAGGTAAAACATGTGGTGTAGCCACAAGGACATGTAAAGGGGAGATAAGCCTGGTGGGTATAAGATGGGGCCACTCTGGAAAGGTCACACTTCTCATGTAAGGTGCTCAGAGATGTTTGCTAAAACAGAGTGGGAGGAGTTTAAGGGAATTCCATTAGCACATATAGGATACATAGTGGAAATGGCTGTCAAAACACTTAGGAAAAGAATAAATTTGCATTCAGTGACTGAGAAAAAGGAAACTATTCCAGTCACACAGTTGTGGTGGGCAGTTCAGTCAGTTTATGCTTTCGCTCCTGATAACAAGGGATTCAATAAAGTACTAGTGCTGGTCATCCTATCGGACTGCTTAGCTCTGATTCTGATTCAACAAAAACAGGGGTTAGTGTTAAATTAAACACTGTGCACGCCATAGTTAAAAAGACTGTAGGATCATTGGAACCATTAAAAACCAGCTAAAATTGATTTGAACTCTATAGACGAAGTAGAAAACACTCAATTATCCTTTAGAGTAATCTACTAGTCAGTTTAAGAACCTAACCTCTTCCATTTCTGGGTCAGAGTTACCTTCCTGAAATGTTGGAATGCTAATCTGTTATTGATAATCTCATTCAAAAAGTATTTATTAAGCACTATGAGAGTGCAATTGACTATGCTAGTATCCATTTATGCAATGGAGTTGGCTGATTCGAGTTTGGCTTATGGGCTCCCTTGGAAGGGGTTACTTCAAAGGCGCTAGACTTTGAACAGTAGGAGAGTCCTCAGGAATTGGTCACATAATGAGGGGAAACTGCCACTGATGAAACCTGAGTCAAGGCTAAATCAACAGAAGTCCTTCTAAGGGAATAGTTCTAATGTGCCCTCTATTATTAATTTTTAAATATAACAATAGCAAAAACTAATTATCATTACCAACAATTCAGGCAAGTGACATTTTAAAAAATTAACCTGTCACAAATATTTCCCAAACATTAAATAAAAAGTATTTTGTATCTATTTACATCAACTTGTCCTCAACCCTGATATTATATTATTTTGACATTAAGATATTGGAGGGGGGAGAGAGCCAAGATGACAGAGAAAAGGCAGGGACTCATCTGAGCTTTCCCCAAACCCCTCAAAGATCTTTAAATAATGTCCTAAACAATTTTCGAGTGACAGAACGCACAAAAGGAGGGGGTGAAAAAGTTTTCCAGCCCAAGAAAACTTAAAAGGTAAGCAGGAAAAGTGAGGGTGAGAGTGGGACACAATCCAGTCAGGCCATACCCATACAGACCAGACCTCAGCAAACCAGGAGCATGCCTTAGGAGTGACCCAGCTGCTTCTGGAGCACTCAGCCCACAGACCCAGGAGTGTGATTCTGAAGAGGTAAGCAGTCTCTCTCTCTCTGGTGGACAAATGTCATACTGCAACCGTCACTGTTCCCTTACAAAAATGCTGCCACTGACATGATGAAGGCTCTCATCACCTAACATGTGGACAATTCCAATAGATTTCTGGTGAGTCTGACTTCCTCTGTAAGTCCCACCTTGCTCGAGTTGACCTTTCATTTAGCCACCTGTAATAAGAATGTAAATTTTAAAGATCTTCCCTGCCCCTAGGCTAATGTGCACCTGAAGCCTGGGGTGGGGGAGGCTTGTTTTTCAGTAGATACTTCTTGATTGGCCAGTGAGTCAATAAGGTTGTTACATTCTCTGAGCCAGGAGAAGGCTATATAAGCCCTGATGTGTAGCTTTGTTTTGGGACTCACTTTGAGAAGTATTCTGTGATTTGATCTGAATTCTGGGAAGCCGTTGTTGAGAGTCCCCCGGCTTT
>NW_027185694.1:10656764-10670975 GCF_028583685.1 Petaurus breviceps papuanus | reverse complement strand
ACTTTGAGGTTCAGGGTGCTGACCTTTTCTCCTGAACAAGGTAAACGATATATGTCTGACTGATTAAAGTAAGCTTGTTAACCCATTTTGAGTTGCTTTCCTTTAACAAAGCAGATCCAAGAACCTGTGGTAGCTGCAAACCCTGAGGACGCTTGGGGTGCTTGCTGCTACAGATGGTTTCAGAAAAACTCAGGAAGACCAATATGAATTTTCTGCTTTTCTTCTCCTCTTGGCTACATTGGGTTCTGTTTGTATAAAACTTAAATTTAATATAATGAAAAATACCCATTTTATATCCCATACAGTTCTCTATCTCTTGTTTATTCATAAAATCTTCTTTAGTCATAATTCTGATAGGTAATATGTTCCATGCTCCTCTGATTTACTTGGAATTATACATTTCTAAAATTATTACATATTAAATTCTGTGGCTTGTATGAGTCCAGAGCTACATGGAACATGGGTTACACTTTATTTCTTGTTGCTTATACAATGATGCTACATGAATTCTGAAGCACTTTGTTTAAAATAGAACATTCAGAGAGATTTTCCTGGGTTAAGACATTTATGTGTCATAGCCTGATCGCCTGCACTTTTCCATTACCCTCTAGTCAATTGTCAATTTTAATTCTTGCGTGATGTGGCACTCCATAGCTTACAGTCATACAACATCACCAGAAAAATAAATTAAAAAATGGGTCTTTGCTTTGAGGAGAAACATGGGGTCATTGAAAGAACTGCAGAATTTTCCCAAAGCCATTCAGCCTGTTGTCTTTCTGTTAAATTCTGGACCTGACTCATCATTCTTTTTTAGTGTCTGTCCAAGATCTAGATCAATATCTATCCATATCCATATCTGAATCTATCCATATATATATTTATATCTATATCCACCCATATCTGTCTCTATCTGCATCTACATTTGTATCTATAGCTATATCTAACTATATCTGTATTTATAACATCTGTATTTGTATCTAAATCTATTTCTGTATTTATATCTTTATCTAAATCTGTATCTATGGGGCGGCTAGGTGGTACAGTGAGTAGAGCACTGGCCCTGGAGTTGGGAGGACCTGAGTTCAAATCCGGCCTCAGACACTTTAGCATTTGCTAGCCATGTCATCTTGGGCAAATCACTTAACCCCAATTGCCCTCCAAAAAGAAAAAAAATCTGTATTGATATCTATATCTCTATATATATTAGTACCTATATATCTATAGCTGTAGCTGTTGCTATGTTTGTGTCTATAGCTCTATATTTCTATCTCAGTCCTATCTATCTATCTATCTATCTATCTATCTATCTATCTATCTATCTATCTATCTAATCTATCTCTATCTATCATCTATCTATCTATCTATCTATCTATCTATCTATCATCTATCTATATAATCTATCTCCATCTATCTATCTATCTATCTATCTATCTATCTATCTATCTATCTTTGCACTCATGAATGAGTTCTCTAGATTATAGCCAGCCATATTCCTTGGTCTGGATATGGTGGAAATGAGCAAACTGCAACAAATTATAAAGGAGGAATTCTGCAAAAGAAGTGTTATAATGTCATCAGAGAAATGTATGACTTGAATAAAAGGGATAGACTAATCACTTAGAGAGAGCAAGTGACAATCTGTGGCTGGCTTCTATGTTTCACTGTCATCCATTAAATGTCAAAAGATCTAAAAAAAAGCTCCCAGAATATTCTTAAATTGCACCTCCCCCTTTCCAGTGGGGATTTATAGGAATACCAAAGTTGTGTACAAAGGGAGGGAGCACTCACATCGATGATTTCGCAAGATCTATTGCAGTAAGAACCTTTAAGATGATATAAAAAACTATGAAATTCAATATTCATTCATTCAATCAATCATTCCAAAATATCAAGTTTCTATTGTGTGCAGAACAGTGCTATCAAGCTAGAGAAGGAGGCTTATATGGCTAGCAAACACAAAACCCAACATTAAGGGAAATCAGCATTACTAGAAGTCCAGTTTGTCTAACTTTATTAATACCTAGCAGGATCCATTGATTTCTGCTCTGCTATGTGATGATAGTAATCTTGTACAGTATTTACGTAGCAACTATATTTGCTAATGAATCAGGGTTTTAGACTCCCTCTATTTTTCTCTATGATGCTCATTGACCTGTTCTTTAGAGCAGAGCTATTAAATTCTCAGTCCACAGCCCAAACCAGATTAAGAGGTAATTGGGAAATGTTTAACAAAATATATAAAACTACAACACAACATGGATAATGTTACATTGTGGTTTTCTAAGTCAAAATCTGACTGGCAGGAATCTATTTCTATTTGAATTTGACACAACTCTAGAGTTTACCCCAGATGATAAAAGCAACCACAATATTAAGGACAATACCGGTGAATTCCATCTTTCTATGAATCACACAGTGTTGAGCAAGAAACCAATTATGTGATTCTGGAAAAATACCGAATTAAAATGACCAGAAAACTAATATGCTCTCTCTCCCCACAGAGGACTGTCCAAATCAGGTGGTATCTTTCTAGCCCTAAGAAAATGTCGAGATTGATATTTGTACTACAGGCAAACCTGAGAATAAGTGAGAGCTGAGGAACAGGGCCAGCCTTGCATGTTTGCTCTTCCTTTATGTTGGCGCTGTTTGCATAACAGATAATTTATTATTGTCTTCTAGCAAAGCACAGTCATGTGCTAGGATGGTGTTTCTGTTTATGCCAAGCTAGGCTGTCCTTGAATAAACAGCAGTTCATCATCAGTGCAACACAACTGTATATTCAGGTTGGCATTTTAGTCTCCCCATCTGCCTTCTACCTGATAAATTACTGTTTTAGTTACATGTATACAAATACTATTTATTAATCTGCTCAGATGTGTCCAAAAATGTGTTTTCCCCCCTTAAGTTAGAAATGTAAAAAAATACTTCATTTGTCAAATGTTTAGAAAATAGAAAGGTTGGTGTGGTGGTGTAGGTTATTTTCTTTTCCTTTCCAGCTCCCCCTCTCCTTCTGCATTTGAAGTATGAATCCATTCTTTGTAGAACATAGCAAATGGTTCTTTGCTAGGCATTGAATTTAGTAATCTATTGGCAAAGATACCTTAGCATGTCCTGTAGTTAAAAAGGAGGGGCATTGCTCATCTTCCCAATTCCATAAAATAGGGGTAATCATACCAACTCATTCTTACTTCAAGGGGGATGTATGTGAAGACAAATGAGATAATTACATGAAAAGTCTGAAAACTTTTGGTAGACTTTTAGTACAAACATGATCTAGTAACAGTAGTATTTTAATTATATTTGCCTAATATCAATCATATTGTTGATGAAAATATATCCCTATGAAAACATTGTCAAATCTGTTCCATTTCTGCTTATTTATTGCCTTTCCAGTATAAATGATCTTTGTGTTGTCTAGCTTAATTGGTTCTTACATCAAACTTTTAGCAAACTGGTTTTCTCTTTCACTGGTCTTTGCTGTTTTATGAAGCAACACTGCTCATAAACTCCCAAAATCTTCCATTGTAGAATTTCACAAATAAGTTTATATCCCAGATTTTGCTTATAGTCCAATTCCAATTTCTGATGATATGTTGTCTTCTCATCTTTAGACATTCTTTTAGTTTGGTATTGATTTTGACTTTTGCTCTAAACTAGTTGATAACTGATCTATAAATTGTTCCCACATTAATAGTCAGTCATTTCCATTCTGTTTAGTTGTTGTAAATTTCATTTTTTTTTAAATTATGCTTGATGATCACTATGCCAAGTACCTTCTGATTCTCTTCTTTGAAAATAATTAATTATGACTGGCAGAATAAGGGGGTGAGAAGGGATGTATCTTGATATGAAGATGATATAAAACAAAGGATATAAACAAAAATATAAATAAGTAAACAAATAGAATTCATAACACATAGTAGTCTATAAACCTTTGACTGCTTCCATCTCATAATCCTAATAACATTTCCAATATATTTTTCTTTGTTCTTCTTTGTGCTCACCTTCCTAGTGAAGTGACTAGGTAGGAATATGTAATAAACTGTAAGCTTCTAGAGGGCAGGGGCTGTTTTCTTTGTGTTTCTGTGTCACCAGTGCCAAGCACAGTGCCTTGTACCTGACAGTTGCTTAAGAAATATTTGTTGAACTTGAATCATATGATGTCTTCATTTTATTAAGTTATTCATAGAAAGTCTACCACTTCATGCTCTGCAACAAATGCTCTGCTTGTCACATCGCTGCAATTATCTTTGGTTATCTTTCTTATGTTCATAAAGTACATGAAGGTGAAATGAACAAGTACCCATTGAAATAATCTTTCTTGTTACTTTTAAATGCACAATGAAATCAACCCTGCTAACTCTCTTATTTAGTTCTCCAAGAAGGATGTGTGATCCGTAAGACTTTATGTCTTTATGTATGTTAAAAAATGTCTTTATCTTTAAAAGTTTAAAATTTATAATAAGAATATCAATATATTATATTATAGGGAGTTTCTTGTACCAATGAAATCCCTTATATTTTTCTCCTATCTGCTTCTTCAGTAGTATGCCACCTCGTTGGTTGCTGAACAAGGATTTCACATTTAGAGTACCAATAGTTAAATTAATTATAAAATGTCATCTAAAAACACTGATCCCTCTGACTCTTTACCTCCCTTTCCATCATTCTGCCAAAGCTCAACGGAAAAACCAAAGGAAACTATCCAGAACTGAGGGTCATTTTATATTTTTATTTGTTTCTTGGATGCTACAGCCAATGTCCAGTCTGCTGAAGAAGTGCCTCTCACTATTAGGTAGGTTTGTCCTTAGAAAATAGACACAGTCTGTTCAGTCTGGTAAAACCTTCCAGACTTCATGTTCTGCCATCAGAGCTTTCAAGAACCCAGGTCAACCTCTGCTACCACAGTGAAGTCTCAGAGTAGGGCCTATGTGAAAGGTGACAATCCATAAAACAGGAAAATACAAAATAACTCTCTATAAGGTACCCTAAGCTTCTACAGTTTTGTCTCAGATTCTTGTGTAAAATATAAGGAGCACACCAGGTCAATGGTGAGTTTCTCTGGAAGATATGCACACTGAAAGATTGTGGATTATTCATAAAAGAAGGAAGGGAATAGAACCTACTTTGTTTCAGGCACTGTGCTAAGTGCTTTTTACAAATATTATCTTATTTAATGCTCGCAACAACCCAGAGAGATCAGTGTTATTATTTTCCCTATTTTATAGTTGAAGAGAATGAGGCAAACAGGTTAAATGACTTGCCCTGAGTCACAAAGCTAGTAAATATCTAAAAGTAAATATTGTAACCTAGTAATATTCTTCTTCCATGTGATTTTTCTTATGTAGAAAGGATAAATTCTTTTAAGTTATTATTGATCTCATTTACGAGATTGTATAATATTCTTGGGTTTGCTTCAATGTCAAATGCAAACAGGCACATGTGGAGGACCTCATCACTTGCAGGAACTCCATCTTCCATTTGCATTTTGCTCTGGATGTTGTCCATTAAAGTGACAAACACTTCTGGAAAGCATGTATCTCTCTATTAGGATTCATTGATATTAATAATCAGGAACAAACCTTAATTCAGACTTTAATCAAATGAAACAGAGGCAAGAGTGCTGCAATACAAAGTCATTTATTGTTTCTACCTACCCATCTCTCATCTCTTCCTATCCACACAAACACGATAATAGTTCAGGCTCTCATCAGTTCTTGCCTCTTCTATTGCAATAGCCTCCTAATTGGTCTTCCTTAATTCAAGTCCCTCCCCTCTCTAATCCATCCTTCAAACAGCTACCAAAAACACTGATGATGTCACTCCCCTACCCAATAAACACCAGTGCCTCTCTACTTCCAATAAACTCACACATAAACTCCTGTTTGTCATTTAAAGCCCTTCACAACATGAATTCTATCTTTTCACTTTTATTGCACATTACTGACCTTCACACACAATGGGGTCCAGCCAACCTAAACTTCTTACTGTTTTTCTTCATACATGGCACTCCAAATTTTGCCCCCATGCTTTTGTACTCACCACCACCACCACCTCATGCCTGGAATTGCAACTCTTTTGTCCTCTCTTGGAATCCTTAGTTTCTTTTTAAGGCTCAGCTCAAGTGGCATCTTTTACACGAGTACTTTCCTCATCCCCCTCAGCTCCATGATCAATATTTATCAGGTAATATTTATGGTACTAGGTACCATACTGAGTGCCAGACAAACACCAAGCAAACTGCTAGTTTGAGATAGTTCTCATTTTTAATAGTAGATCATGCCCCATTTCTTTTGATAACATTCTCAAATTTTTTATGTAATGTTTTCATTTCCTCGATTCCTCTCGAACTTTTCGCTTGCAAAGCTCATTTTTCAGAGTTGGTTGTGATATAAAACAAGTACTTTGCAAAAATTAGTAGAACAGGAAATGAGGATGACAGCATCCAATAAGATTCCAAGTCTGAGAAGCTGTTCAGTGCCCAACAGGTGCATGCATCCCTTTAGTAAGTAACTGTAGTTATTTAATGATGAGGTTTTGTTGTTTGTTTTTTAAATATCAATTAATGTTCATTTTTTTTTCAAATGACTTCCAAGTTGTTAAGATGCAAATACTTAATAAGTTGTTTGAATTTAGCTTCTTAATAAACAAATGTACTAAGCATTTCTTTTGACTTAGGACTTGCACTTAGAGTGAAAAAATTCCTGAGATACCAAAGGCACTATAACCTGAGAAAATTGGGGAGTCTCTGTCTTAGGTTTTAGCGCCTTTCCACCAAAGTCCAATTGTGCCGGTTTGTATAGACATATATGTGCAAATGTTGTCTCCCTGCTAGAGTGTAAGCTTCTTGAAAGAAGGGTCTGTTTCTACTTTTGCCTTTGCATCCCCAGTGTGTAGCACAATGCTAGGCATATAGTGGGAACTTAATAAATGCTTGTCGATTAGTTGATTGAAGATGCAGATTCAAATTTCAATTTTTCACTAACTTGCTGTGTGACCTCAGGCTTAATTCTTTTACCTGGACCTCAGATTCCTAATGTATTGAACAAAAGGACTGGAAATTGATTTTTTTTATAAAAATAAAACTACTTTTCCTGACCCCAAAGGGGAGAACTGGAATAAAATCGGACAGGGTCAGATTTTTACTTTACAATAGGAAAAAAATTTCATGATAATTGGGGTAGTTATGGAATGAAATTAGTTGTTTTGAGGGGTCATGGCTTCCTCACCACTAGAGTACAAATAGATGTAGAATGACCAGTTATTAGTGAAGTTATAATGGAATTCATGATTAGGGTAATGGATAGATTAGACAATTTCTAAGGACCCTTATAGTTCCATTGTTCTGTGAGTCTATGATTGGGGCAATAACTTTACAATGGCATGGACAAATCTTTCTCATATTTTAAATGATTTTTTCCAGTGGGAACAGAAAATCAAATAAGCTATATACCATTGGATCTCTTTCAACTGATGTGTTCCTAATCTAAAAAGAGATGGTAGGAAAAAATCATCAAGAATCTATAGTCATAAGTAAATTAAAGCATGATCTATAATATTTCCATTAAAAAATAGTAGGTCTTGGTACCGAGTTTGACAACCCACAACTAGCTTACAAGCATAGTCTTCACTGTGGATTGCTGAGTTTCTGAAATTTAAGAGCAGAGTTTGACATTTATACTCCGCATGAAGTTATTTCTAGTCTGAAGTCATTTTATCAAGATATATGAAAAAATGCTGAGGTATGTACACAAATGTTCCAACTGAAAGCTTTATGATTTATGCTACCAAAATTCCATTATGATGTTTAAAATATTCAGCAATAATAAAGTCTGATAATTTTGACAGGAAATGATTTATGAGAACACAAAATGCATAAATTAAGAGATTTTGTTTATTTTGTTAGTCTTTCACTCTTTAATTGGTAAGCATAGATATCTTCCCTGTTTTTACCACACATCACTTATGTACTATATCACACTTACTTTTATGTGATAGCCAAGGCATTTTAGTAGCAAAAAAAAACCTTCAGTGGATTTCTTAAAACAGTTACCCATTATACTTCAGTACCTCAAGCTTAATTATATTACTTATTATACTTTGAGATTAGTATGAAAAAATATAGAATATAATGCAATCTAGGCAGAGAAGGCTATTTGGAAGGCTTCATAAAATATTTAATAAAGTAATAAAATACTAACACATGTAAACCATATATAACCCTACATATAATACACATACATATATGTATACATATATACACACACACTCTATACAGACATATGATACATGTCAAGGCAGATGGGGGTGTGTGTGGAGAGGATAGGGAAGGAGCTCATCAGCCAGGGTCAATGACCTTACCTGAGTTCTTGAGGTCACTGTATTAAATGCAGGGTTAGAGGGCTGACAGTAAAGCACTGACCAAGTATCCTCATGCCATCATCCCTCCAGGCACCCTCTGATCAGCTTCTATAGTTGGATATGGATAGTAAAAGTCCTCACAAAATTGGAGTGGAGGTAGTTTATATGTGGGTCTTTGGATCCTGGGATTTGTCTTAAAATGGAGCATTAGAGAAAATTTTAGCAACAGAGAGGAATCGGAGATCTTCCTGGTCTTCATTTCATATAGGAGGAAATTGAGGCCTCGTAAGGTTGAATGACTTATCCAAAGGTCACACAGCAAATAAATGGTAGCGCCAGGGCCAAGATCTATTAGGTCTTAGGAGCGATCACTTACTCAATGCTCATTGAATTACTCCACACTACCTCCTGTCTGCTTTATGAGGATGTGACATTTTCTTTGCTGAAGCTTTGATTCTTCAAAATCTTTCACTCATGTGGGAGGTAGACATGCATGCTAAGAGTGCAGTGCGGTATTGAGTTTGTCAGGGTGGATGGAGAAGTGATGAAAAATGGTGAATCTTCAGCACACAAAAAAAGTGTTTTGCAGGTCATTATTGCTGCCCTTGGCAATGAGGAAAGTATCCAGAAAGCAGGCTTTTAAATTTTTTTTAGATCAGGTGAAAGAGAGGAAACAGGTGAACAACCACCCCCAGCTTCTAGGGGACTTCTCCAGAAACTTCCACTTCTTTGTTTGGATACGACATGCTGCCTTAGTTTGCGTAAGAATTCTTGCTTAAAAGTTAGCCTAAACTACTTTGAGTTCAGCTCTCTATGCCTGAGACTGCAATGGAAGGCATCTGAACTAGGAAAGACCTCTCTCTGGTGTCCAGTTCATTTCTCCTGGTCAGAGATAGAGCAGAGTGGATTGGTCCAGAGTCCTGAGATTCCTCCTCTTTCAAGCAGTCTCTGGAAGTCAGGCCTTCCAGAATGACCCAGTTTAGTGGAGGAATAGCAGCAGAAAGGAATGATTTTCATGAAGGTCTGGATAACATGGAAAAGCTATAGTGTGAATGAACAAAATCTAATGATCATGGTGGAGAAAGAAAGGGAAGGAAGGAAAGTGAGGAGAGAGGAAAGGATGGAATAAAGGAAAGAAGGAGGGAAGAAAAGAAGGAAGGAAAGAAGAAAAAAAGGAAGAAAAAAGGAAAAAAGAAGGAAGGAAAAAAGGAAGGAAGGAAAAACTCCTGTATTATATAAGCATATTCAAGCAAAAACATTCCAATTTTGACATCATTCAAAACTGCTTTAAAAATTCTGCATACTAGTCTCTCATCCTTCTGTCATAAGTGGGTAGCAGTCTTTTTAAATTCCTCTGTAATCATGGTTGAGCTTTTCATTGATCAGAGTTCTTAAGTCTTTCAGAATTGTACATTTTTACATTATTGATCATACAATATAATTAGTTCTTCTGACTGTGTTCACTTCAGTCTTCATCAATTCATACAAGTCTTCTATTTCAAAGGGACCAAATTGTAGGAAAAGTATGGACAGGGCCATAACTGGGTTGTATCCAGGTTGGGCAATGGTAATATTGCCCCCAACATTTATGGCATATTCCTCTAACAAGACATCCAACGATGATAATAGAATTAGAGTATATATAGGTAAAGGTATTCAAGAATTTGAAAGCCTGATGGGCCTCAGGAGAAAATATGTTTTTTTCCATAGAAAGTTGAGTACAGACAGTTAAGAAACTTTCATTAGGTGCTTATTGTGTGACGGGTGTTGTGCTAAGTCCTGGAGATACAAAGAAAGGCAAAGACAGTCCCTGTTCTCAAGAATGCTGTCACATTCTATCAGGGAAGATGGTATAAAAATAACCAACTGCAACCAAGCTATGAAGAGCATATAGAAGGTCATCTCAGAGGGAAAGGCACTAGTAGTTGGGGAGACTGAGAGAGCCCTTCAACATTAACCCTCCTCAAGGACAAGGAATTCTACTGGTAGACAGGTATCTGTGCCACTTTTTAACGGGTGGTAACACAGACCTCCACAGGCAGCATTATTCTAGGGGCAGTGGTAGGCAAACAGCCTTGGCTATCTTAAAGAGGCCTAGCAGCAACATTAAATCACAGTTCCGTGTTCTTTGCCAGAGGAACTAAGGTTAGACAAGGGAGGCAGAACCATAACCACAGGATGGACAAGGACCTAGATTAGCACAATGGACTAAATCTTTAGGAGAGTTGCTTTTGGATCTGTCTCCTCAGGTCATGAATGGGAATCCATTAATAGAGTACTGGTCTAGTAGCCTGGTAGAGGTGGGTTGATAAATATTTAACAACCAGCTCTCCAAAATAAAATGTCTGCATGACATACTTTTAAGTTTTAATGAAGGAAATTGATATTTCCTTTATTACTTTCTTGAAATCAGGAGTCAGTAAACTACTGCCAATTAGCCACTTTAAGTAAAGTTTTATTACATTCAAAGATATAAAAGTCACCCTTGACTTGGGGATCAGAGCAGTAGCTGGATTTGACCTTTGGAGTCATGGTTTGTTGATCTGTGAATCAGCAAAACAATAAAGCAAACCCTGATTTGTATCAGTTTACTGATTTCTAAAGTGTACATGAAAGTTGACACATATCCCTGTCTGATAATACCAAAGCATTTCAACTGGACTTTTGTAATTGATGCTTGTATGATTTGAAATGTTTGTGAGCACTAGTAAAAAGCAAAATGGGACACCGGGCCTGATAAGCCCAAGATAGTCACAGGCACCACTCTAATCCAACTTTACCACACAGCAAGCCAAACTCCCACATAAAATATCTGCACGTCGCCAAGAAAAAAAGTCAAAGGATTAGCTTTTGCATATGTTCAGAATCACAAACATACCTAAGTGTTTCGAAAGCCCAAAGAAAACTAGTTGATGAAAAACAACATGGCAGACAGAGCACTGCATTATTGAAGTATAATGATGAAAAGATAAGATACAATCCCCTACTACGGTGTGAACTTACAAGTAATGCAAAGAGCTCCCTTCCAGTTTCAGAACTTTCAAAAAAAGGAGAAAGAAAAGAAAAAGAAAAAAATTGTTTTACTAAGAAGCTTAGGAAAAAGTTTCCACTAGACTAGAAGTTCTTAAACTTTTTGTGCATTATGGACCTTTTTGGCTGTCTGGTAAAACCTATGGACTCTATCTTGGGATAATGGTTTTAAATGCAAAAGATAAAATACATAGTAATACAAAGAAAACAAATTTTATTGAAAAGCAGTGACCAAATAATTAAAAATGTTTCATGGACCCCAGGTTACAGACTTCTCTTCTAGGCTTAGCCAGAATTCTGAGTTGAGGCAGCCACCTATAATGGGAACTGGTTAACAATTGTTCTATAAGATGCTAATCTAGACTCTAGAGGTGTTATGGAGCCAGACCCTAGAACATTTTTTTCAGAGAACTTCTAAAAAAAAGCTAAGTTATCCAAAGGCATTGTGAAACTTCCAAAATTCATCTTTATTTTAAAATGGAAAAAAGTAAATGTCTACCTTTTTTGAGAAAAAGACTAGATTCCTGTTACCCCTTTAATCACTTCCCAGACTCTTTGTCCATGGATTCACAACTGATTTTATAAGAGAATTAGAGATGAGAAAGGTGCAGTGCACAAAGCAGAATGGAAAAAATAAAAGAAAATTCCACAAGTTTAATTTAGCATATTTTCATTTTGGAATGGAAAAAAATGTCAAAACCAAGAAAAAATAATGTCTAAAAAATTAAGTTTAGTGATTTTTAATTCCCCTGAAACGTGGTAGGGATCAAGTTTAGAAATCCTTAGTTGAACTTTAATCTAATTATTAGACCAAAGTGGGGTGAGTTACTGTCTTTTTTCTCCATTTAAAAAATAAACCTTTTAAATAATATGCCAAGAAAACACCAAATCCTTCCTCCTTCTCTGGTAACACTGATTTATGGCATCCAGCAGTCAATTACCAGAGTGATGGCTGTAAATGTACGTTACACACACTTATGATTCTTCGGCGCTAACTGTGTCAATATTAACCTGACCAAATTAAGAGCAAACTGTCTCTTTTGTTCTTCTCACTCCTCACATGGAGAGCACAATATGGCTTTTGTCAGAGGTGCTCCATCATCTTGGCTCAAGGAAACTGTCAGTACAGTTTGGGATTAGTTATTCATGGGCAGATATCCTGATGGGTCTAATGAAGCCTTTCTGCTGACAACTCATTTGCTAAAAATACCCAACCATCACCAAGTATAAATGGGGAATATGGTTATGTTCCCCTTGCTAGCCTCACAATGAAAGTAATTATTTTTTTGATGCATAACAGTCTATGATTCAAGGGACAGAGCAATGTCTATATCAAGGCCACTACTTACCAGTCATATTTGCTTTCTTGAGTCTTTCCATTTGCTCACTGATAAACTTTATGACATATTTAAATTGGAAAATAATAGGGTAAACACCAATCTCATAGCACACATGCAGAGACAACAGTCTGTGTATACCATTTGTGGAAAATCTATGCTAATTACCAGATTCCCACCAACTCTTGAAAACTGATACACTTTGGGGTCTTTGGAGAGTCTGGAAGTAGTGTTGGAGTTATTTCAAAAATAAATAAAACTTTTCAGGTAATATGATTGAGGACAAAGGGAAGAATTAATATGTTTTAAAAACTAACATGTTGCTTAGAGATTCTTAAATTTTTTTTGTGTCATGGACCCCTGTAGCAGTATGGTAAAGCATATGATTCCTTAGATGTTTTTAAATGCACAAAATAAAATAGACAGGATTACAAAGGAAACCAAATATATTGAAATGCAATCACCAAAATTAAAACAAATAAACAAAAAAAGCAAGTTCATGTTAGAACACATGTTAAGAACTCCTGCCATAGCATAAGCCTTTCTAGGTAGAGGAGTGTATAGAGAAAGAGCCAACCTTAGAGTGGGGAAGGTCTATTTAACTTCTCAGAGCCTCAGACAACTATGCCTAGAATGCATTCCTTCCTTCCTTCCTTCCTTCCTTCCTTCCTTCCTTCCTTCCTTCCTTCCTTCCTTCCTTCCTTCCTTCCTTCCTTCCTTCACTTACTGTGAGGAGATGTAATATAGCTCTGGTCCACTAAGATCTGGAACTGAAGGCTAGAGATCCCAATGTGGAATGGAAACAAGATTTTTCTTCCTCAGGCCTGCTTTCCATGAGGGATGAACTAGCCATGTTAAGAAGCTTTCTGAGCGCCATGCCAGTGATAGGTCACCGAAAAGTACTTGCCAAAGGACCCTCTGCTTAGGGATGCTCCTAAATTCATATTCCCTGCTATAAGAGACAAGACCCAGAACCACAATTCCCAAGTCCTTTATAACTTACCAAGAAGGATGCAGTGAGTTAAATGTCAGTTGAGATCTGCATCGTATTTCTTATACTCTTCTGCTCACTTTGCAGTTGTGTCCACAGAAGAATTAAACAAAGAAAAGGTGTCTTCTGGAATTCTTGGGTTCCATAACCTACTTGAGGCCAGCTTGGGATGGGTAGGAAAAGTTCTGGCTATGTGGGCATATGATAAATGCTCTTTGATCTATTTTTAATTCCCTTTGTTGATTTTGTTCACAAAAAAGAGTAGAATACTTATATAGTATTCTGGTATCCCCTTCTAATCCCTCAGGAGGTCAACCCCATTATGCCAATAGCATGTGATTGACAAAAAATAGCTGTTTCCGGCAAGAGGCAGAATTTTCAGTAAGTAGGTAGTCAGATCTAATTCTGATTGGAGAAATCTGTACTAACCACTCCACGAGAGAGGGAGAGAGAGAGAGAGAGAGAGAGAGAGAGAGAGAGAGAGAGAGAGAG
>NW_027185694.1:10595833-10656754 GCF_028583685.1 Petaurus breviceps papuanus | reverse complement strand
GAGAGAGAGAGAGAGAGAGAGAGAGAGAGAGAGAGAGAGAGAGAGAGAATAAGATGCTCAGACAGACATACAGACAGACTGATAAATCTTTTGGAAAGCATTTGCCATGTGCCAAGCATGATGTTAATATGTTAAATACTGGAAATACAAAAACAAGCAGAAATAGAAACAGTCCTTGCCTTCAAGGAATTTATATCCTAAGGAGGCAAGACTATATATAAAAGGGAGTTGGAAGAGTGGTGTATCCATGTAGGCACTTCTGCAGGGACAAGGTGTAATGCGAATGTAAATTTTAAAGATCTTCCCTGCCCCTAGGCTGGCGTGCACCTGGAGCCTGGGGTGGGAGGCTTACTTTTTGATTGGCCAGTGGGTCAATAAGGTTGTTACATTCTCTGAGCCAGGAGAAGGCTACATAAGCCCTGATGTGTAGCTTTGTTTTGGGACTCACTTTGAGAAGTATTCTGTGATTTGATCTGAGTTCTGGGAAGCCGTTGTTGAGAGTCCCCCGGCTTTGAAAAACCCAGAATGTGGAAACCCAGATGTTGACTGGGTATGGATGTAATGGTTGGACAGTTTGGAAATCTGTCTACTTGATGTTTCTGTCTTGATAATTATGCCTGTATACTTTGAGGTTCAGGGTGCTGACCTTTTTGCCCTGAACAAGGTAAACGATATATGGTCTGACTGATTAAAGTAAGCTTGTTAACCCATTTTGAGTTGCTTTCCTTTAACAAAGCAGATCCAAGAACCTGTGGTGGCAGCAAACCCTGAGGACGCTTGGGGTGCTTGCTGCTACACAAGGTCCAGAAGGAGTCCTGGGAGTCATTGGCCGAACCAGATTTGGAGTGAGCACTGTTGGTGTGAGTGCTTCCTCAAACGGAGGTTTGAGGCCAAACTCACCAGAGGAGGGGACTAGAGGAGGTGTGGCCACTGTTAAGAAAGCTGGTGAGGCAGAGGTCTAGAAGGAGCCAGAGCGAGAATGATCACCTTGAGGTTTGGAACTCAGAAACAGAAATTTGCCTGTCCTATGAGAATAGTATAGCCCTTGGTATTTTTCTTGATTCTTCTCCTCAATGTGAAATGGGATTTGTCAGGATCAGATGTTTTATGGAGAATAGAATTAGGCAAGTGATTAGCAGTACTATTTGTGGGTTAAATCAATTATTTGAGTACATACATGATTTGTATATTTTGATGATTTTTATTTTTATAATTACTACCATCTATTCTTTAAGGCAAAAGTCTATTCAAATTTGTATTTTCAAGTCTCTTCTGCACCTTCAAAAAAGATTCCAATTTTTAAAAATTTAGCTCTAACTCCATAAAATATGTAAGAGGCAGACTAAAATTGAATTTCTTCTCCTGACTGGATCAATGACTCTGACCTTGCAACATGTAGAATTTTCCCTCTCATAGGGAAAGCTTGTAAAATGCTATGATTCTTTCTCTGCCATGTCTTTAAGTAGCAGTCATATTTCTTCTGAAAGTGTGTACATAGTATTTCTCTTAATTATAACAGAAAGTAACAAACTAGACATCTATAATAGAACTTCACAGTCAGAAGTGCTTTAAGCCAAAAACGGTTTAGTGAAGGAGATTAAACAGTTACAAGAAGGATCATGGGATAGGAGACTAGAATTCAAGATGCCTTGGGCTCTATTTCTCACTGTGCCTCTAAAAGGCTACATGGGCTTTGGCAAATCATTTAACTATCTGTACCTGTTTCCTTTTACGTAAAATGAGTAGGGTTGTATCCTATCAGTGGATAGGTTTCATACAGATCTATGATTTTATCGGGATAGGAAATCTGTATTGTGAAACTGCCTCCACCAATGTAAACTGGAAACTAATTCTTAACAGTCTTAGAGAGTCATCTGAGGTAGCAAGGTTGCACAGTGGATAGAGCAGCGGTCTGACTCTTACTAGCTATGTGACTCTGGGCAGATCATAATCCTTGCCTGCCTCGGTTTCCTCAAATGTAAAATGTAGCTAATAACAGCACCTACCTTACAGGGTTATAAGGGAAAAATTGAAAGATCTGTAAAGTGCCTCTCACAATTTCTGGTGCAGAGTTGGTGTTATATAAATGTTTGTTCCCTTCCCCCTTAAGAGTTAAATGGCCATTCAGCTAGTATGTTTCAGAGGCAGGTCTTGAACCCAGGTCTTCCTGATTTCAAGGCTGACATTTTTGTCATGACACTATGGCCCTTCTTAACATAATATTCACTGTTGTTCAGTCATCCAATTCTTCAGGTTGAAATCCAAACCCCAATTTGGGATCTTCTTGGCAAAAATACTGGTTTGACATTCCCTTCTCCAGCTCCATTTACAGATCTGGAGGCAAACAGGATTAAGTGGTTTGCCCAGGGTCACAAGCCAGGTGTCTGAAGCCAGATTTGAATTCAGAAAGATAAGAAAGCCCTACACTATATCTGCTATGGTGCCACCAAGCTACATAATAGAAGCATGGTATCAAGAAAAAGAGAGGTGATGGCTCTGTTGAGCTCAGGCTGATCTGACTACATCTAGAAGACAGTGTTTGGTTCTCAGTGCCACATTTTGGCATAGCTAGAGAAGGATGTCTAGGATGGAAACCATGACACACGAACATCAGCTGAAGCAACTGGAGATGTCTAATATGGAGAAAAGAAGGCCTACGGAGGTCATAATAACTGGACTCGAGAATTTGAAAAGCTGACATCTAGAAGATGGATTATATTTGTTCTGATTAGTTCCATGGGACAGCACTAGGAAAAATGGTGAATGTTACAAAGGGGTATATTTAGACTTGAAGGAAAATCTCCCTAATATCAAGAGGAATCCAAAAGTGTAATGGGCTACCTCAGAAAGTAAAGGATTTCTCATTATTCATAATCTTCTAGGCAGGACTGGGCAATCACTTGCCAGAAATATTTAGAAGGAATTTCTCTTTAGGTTGGAGGAGATGCCTTCTAAGGTCCTTTGCAATTCAGATTTCACTCCACAGAGAAAATGATTTCTAAAGTCCCTCTCTACTGAAAAATCCTACAATTATGCTTTCTTAGGAAATCTTCAAAAATAAGCTAAAAGCTATTAACCCTCCCCCTCCAAAAAAGATTCTTAGTTATGGATTATATTTATCATATATAACCTTGCTACAAAATATAGTAAGTTTGAGTCAATGGTGGAATGGGAAAATTTTTTAAAGGGTAAACTTATCCAGGAAAAAGAGTTTTCTATACTTTTAGGGAGGGGAAAAGTGCTTGGTATAGACTATTTCTACATGCTCAGCAAAGCTAGTTTGATGGCCAAAGTTGAACAGATTCGCAGTAAAGCAAAGTAGCGAATGGTCCTTTAGTACATCATGGTACCAAAATCATAGACCTGGACTATTGGAGGACAGTTTGTGAAGTATAAAAGAGAGACAACTGAGAATAGCTGCCAGCTCTCCCACTACTACATATTCTGGGATCTCAAGGATTTCCCATGTTTGGCTTTACAAGAGTTTGATTTACCCCATTTTGTTAACCACAGTAAGAGTTTTAATATAGTTGAAAAAGAAAAGTAGCACAATTCTTCCAATGATCCAGCCCAGTTACATTAAGAGTATATAATGTCGGGGCAGCTAGGTGGCACAGTGAATAGAGCACTGGCCCTGGAGTCAGGAGGACCTGGGTTCAGATCCGGCCTCAGACACTTAACACAAAAACTAGCCATGTGACCTTGGGCAAGTCACTTAACCCTAATTGCCCTCCAAAAAAAAGCAAAAAAAAGAGTATATAATGTCTAGGTAAGAGGTGAGTGGGGTGGGGGCAGGGAGATACATATTTAACCCAGAGCCCAAAATGTTATAGCCAGTGAGGGTTAGATAGCATCCATCTTTGCTCTTCAAGGCTTCTAGCAGTTCTCTTGTCAAAGGCTCCTGCTGAGACAGAGGGAATAGGGGAGAAAACAGACATCAAGGGTTCAGCTAACTGCTGGGTTGAGTCTCATGGTTTAAAAACTCATTTTTCTGTTTCAGATTTTCTTCCTTTATTATTCTCAGTTCTTCTGACATTTAGCCTAGGAGGCAATCTGGAATTCCAATATGCTGATGACAAGATGGCAAATATAACAATAGATAGTCTATAATGGATTTTTGTTGAAAAATATTATTTATTTGCTTCATTTCCCTTTCTCTGAATTCTCGTAACATTTATATTGTCTCAAATTTTTATCTAATAAATTTATATCTGTTAATCTTATTAGACAGCAAGGGAAGCATGCCTTCTGTTTATCTTATTTACCTAACACAACTAGGAATACATAGAGGTACATCCATAAATTATTATTAGATCAATGAATGGTTTTCTAATAATAAATGGATGACATAATACTAATTATACCACTCAGTAAATATTTATAAAGCATCTACTATCTTCTAGGCACTGTGCTAAGTAGTGGGAATATAGTAGAGGCAAAAGACAGTCTCTGCCCACATTGAGCTTATACTCTAATGGGGGAGGCAATATGAAAACAAATACATACAAAGCAAGCTATATATAAGATATTTAGGGGATAATTAACAGAGGGAAGGCACTAGAATTAAGAGGGGTGGGGGAAACTTCCTGTAGAAAGTAGGGTTTTAGTTGGGACTTAAAGGAAGCCAGGAAATTCAATAGTTGTAGTGGAGGAAGGAGAGTATTCTAGGCATGGGAGAGAGCCAGAGAGAATGTCTGGAGCAGAGGGATGGAGTGTCTTGCTTGTGAAACATCAAAAAGGTCAGTGTCACTGGATAGAAGAGTAGGTGGAGGATAGTAAGGTATCAGAAGACTGGAAAGGTAAAAGTGGGGATAGGTTATAAAGAGCCTCGAAGTGTCAACACAAAGCATTTTGTATATGATGCTGGAGGTAATAGGAAGTCACTAAAGTTTATTGAATAAGAGGATCACAAGATTGGACCTGTGCTTTAGGAAGACCCCTTTAGTGGCAGAATGAAGAATGGATTGCAGTGGGGAGAGACCTGAGTTGGGCTGACCAGTAACAGGCTATTAGAGTAGTCCAGGCATGAGCTAATGAGGGCCTGTGCTAGAGCAGTGACAGTGTCAGCGGAGATTAGGGAGCATATATGAGAGATGCTGAAGGGTGAAATCAGCAGGCTTTGGCAAAAGATTGGCCATTCAAACAGGCCATTCAAAAAGATGGGCAAAAGACACTGAAGAATCCAGGATGACTTCTAAATTGCAGGTCTAGGAGAGTGGGGGGATGGTATTGCCCTCTAAAGTAATAGAGAAGGTAGGAGTCAGGGCAAGTTTAAGAGAAAGATAATGAGTTCCATTTCAGACATATTGGGTTTAAGATGTCTACTGGAATCCAATTCAAGGTGTCTGAAAGGCAATTGGAGATGTAAGTTTGGAGGTCAGAAAGTTTGAGGCAGGATAGGTAGATTTAAGAATCATCAGCATAGAAATTGTAATTAAATCCATGAAAACATAGCAGCTAGGTGGTGCAGTGAATAGAGCACCGGCCCTGGGGTCAGCTGAGTTCAAATCTGACCTCAGACATTTAACACATGCTAGCCATGTGACCTTGGGCAAGTCACTTAATCCCAATTGCCCTGCCTTCCCCCTCCAAAAAAAAATGCAAAAACAAACAAACAAATAAATCCACAGAAGCTGCTGAGGTCACCAAGTAAAGTAGTTTAGCTGGAGAAGAAAAAGGGGCCCAGGACAGAACCCTGAGGGACATCTATATTTAGAGATCATGATTTGGAAGAGAATCCAGTAAAGGAGACAGAGAAGGAGTGGTGAAGATGGGTAGGAGGAGAACCAGGAGAGAACATCAAGTCTTCATACATTATAGGGCCTCCTCAATGAAATCCTTGATTACTCAAAAGAGTTCAGTCTAACAATTCATACAGGGAAAATCAAATGGGTGAAAAATGTCTACTGTATCGTGTAGCTAATGGCATACAGTAAGATGGGCTGCTTCATCAATCCACCTATCTGGAACAGATAGTACAGATAGACAATGAGCTAGTTATCATTCAGGAAACATGCTTAGAAAAGGCTAGTCATGTAGCAAGGATAGATACCCATAATAGTTGATTAGCCCAAGTCTTCTCTGTTGTCTATTAAATGAAAAAAAGACCTAAGGGAAATCCTTCAACACATTGGCTAGATCCCTTTTGGAGAAGTTACGAGAGAAACAAGATGAGCAAATATGGGATGGTTTGCAATCTATACACACATTAATGAAATGATGGAGTCATTGAAGAATTTAAATAAGATAAATAGAAAATTCTAATATGACATGGTTTCTGAATATCATAGAGGAAAAGTTGGTACTGGGTCAAGTTTCACTAAGGTGCTCAATGAATGGGATCCCTAGCATGTGAATCAGGAAATCAGACAGGCCTAAATATTGTAAGGGGGGGTGCTATATCTGAGATGGACCCAAACTCAGAAACTTTTACTCACGTTAGACTACTATCCATTTTGGTGTTTTGATTGGGCTTATAGCTTCTTAAGTGTTTCTATAGGGAGAGATGTGCTGTGGTACAGTAGAAACAGTGTTAGATTTGAAGTCAGAGGACCTGGATTCAAGTGCTAGCTCTGCTACCTGTGTGACCTTGGGTAAGCTAATCTCCAGGAAAAAAAGATCAAGTTTCCATATTTGGGGACAGGAGTTAATAAATAATTTTGCCGTGGGGAAAAAATAAATAAAATTGGCTTTTGTCATAGCTCTATGCTTGGATTTTTTTTATTTGTTTTGTTTAAAAATGAGTAATCTTGCCTGAGAGATGTCAATCTGATTTTCACCATTACCATCAGAAGGCTCATTCTTCAGCTCCTAGATGGACTATGATGGTAGCATAGGACTAGATGACCTGTAAAATGTCTTTTAGCTCCAAAATTCTATGAATGTGAGTTGAAAGGGAGGGTGTGTGGTGGTAGTCAAAAAGAGTAGAAGTAACTGCTCAAAGTCTCCCCATTTCATCCCCTTTCTCGAAGTCCTACAGAAACAGGTCATTAAAAATAACATTTCTATGTGCCAATCAAGAATAATCCCTGGAAGAGAAATCTTTAAGCAAAAGGAAGAAAAATATGACCAAGAATGTGCTTATTGATAGGTTACTATAAGCAGAAACTATAGTAACTCCCCATCAAAAATGTCTTACTTTGTTTAAAAGGTAAGAGATTCTAGGTGAGTTTCCAGTTTGATTAGCTGATTAAACCTTGGAGTTTCTTCACTTGTCTCAAATGCTAGATATTCCTGAGAGGAGCACAGATGATTACTCACGCCAAGATCAATAGTGAGTCGTCAGTGGTGCCTGACTTCATCAATGACAGACTAGTAAGAGCAGATTGCAGAAGGTACTGCTGGCAACTTAGAAAGTGTGGTACACCAGACTCCTCAGAAATATACTAATACCACACTTAAAAATCTGACCAGAAGCCGTCTCCTTTAGCAGCACAGCCTCAGGTACGAATTGATATGCAACAATTCATATTCTGCAAAATAAATCCCATGCAAACACAGTAATGCAAAAACACATTTCCTGCTGTCAAGAAAATTTCTGGCAAAATTAATCAACCATTCATCCATTCAGGCTCTTTGCATACCCTTTTGTCAAAGAGGGAATACTAAGAGATTTCTTTCCTCTTCCACGCACTCATTTCAATGAGTTGAAGAATCCATCAAGCTTGCGTTGATTTATTGAACTGTCGCAGAGCTCAGCAGTACAACTCCAGCAAATGAACTGGTAACTTCTCCTCTAACCAGCAGTGATTCAACCCTCTCTGTTTTATTTAACTCTTTGCAGCTTGCAGGGAAAGTTAGACAGCTTTGTTTCACAATCACTTCTCATTAGTAGCTGTATGAGATGATTGTGGATTGCAAAAAGTAGTCTTCAATATGTTTCTGAACAGGTTAACTTTCTGGGTGGCACCTTAACTCCTTGCATCCACTGTTAAGTATACTTATATTGTCCACTGATTACAATGGTTTCAGAGAGGTGGGGCTCTTTTACTCTAAAAGTATAAGAAAATTACTAGTCTAGAAAGAGAACGATTTCTCATCAAAGAGGTAAATTCTTTCTGCTAGACATGACTACATGTGGTGAATACTACTTAGCCCTATTAGATGACCACATGTAATAATCTTTTAAACTCCCCAGAAATACGTATGGGCTCTTATTTTTATATTTATTTAAATCATACTGCCAGGTAACGAGAATCATTACAAGGAGGTACTTAAGACATAAAGAACAGAGAGCAGCCAAACAGACTGGAACACTATTTAAACATGGATTTTATCACCATACCTCGTCCAGGGAGCCCCATGAAGCCCATCTATCACTCCCTAGCTTTGCATTTTTCTTTGTAAAGATAGACGACCTTTGCCTATTAGATTTCATTAGCGGGGCACCATACAAAGCTCCTCTGCACATGACAGGATAGAGAGCTAAACATCCTCGCCTGAAGGATTTGTGGGAACAAGCCCATCTTCAATCTTTGTCCCTGGGAGGCACTTTTAACACCTGCCAACCACAGCACTATCATCAGAAAAACATTTAGAGATTTATCTTCGGGCTGGTAATTATAAGAGATAATTTGTTTGGAGTATGGATAAAGTTGGTCTAGCATAAACAAACTAGAGACTTGAATTACATGACGAACATCATTAACTATTGATTTAACCACTGCAGCTCTGCCAAAGAACTGGCACATTCTCAAAATGACATATTATTCCTAAGCAGCAACTTTGGCCTCAGAATTCATCAAAAAGGCTGCATGGGCATCAATGATCTTTTATTGACACTGGGAATATGGGCAGATTCTTGGTACTTTTCCCATATTAGGGAATAATTCTAGGGATGTCCAAGAGTTAACAAACCTATAATCCTGGGATGGTGTTCTTTGGAAATCAAGGTACATTGGCCAGGGAGGATCCCTTTAATGGAATGAAACTATATGCTTATTATGGGTTGCTTATTATAATATAGCTTATACAGGGTGTCCCAAAAGTCTTAGTGCCATTTTAAAACTTTAATAGCTTAAATTTTAATAAATTAAGTTTTTAATAGCATTTTATTTTTTCCAATCCCATGTAAAGGTAATTTTTAACACTCACTTTTTATAAACATTTTTGAGTTCCAAATTTTCTCCTCCCTTCCCTAAGATGGTGAGCAACAAATTAAGTTTTAATAACTTAAAAACTACACCAAGACTATTGAGTTGTTGTTGTTGAGTCGTTTCAGTCATGTCAGACTCGTCATGACCCCATTTGGGGTTTTCTTGTCAAAGACACTGGAGTGATTTGCCATTTCCTTCTCCAGCTCATTTCACAGATGAGGAAACTGAGGGAAAGAGGGTTAAGTGACTTATCCAGGATCATACAGCTAGTAAGTGTCTCAGGCCAGATTCGAACTCAGGAAAATGAGTCTTCCTAACTCCAAGTCTGGCACTCTGCCCGCTTTTGGGACATACTGTGTAATGTTTTTTCTTCAGCTTAACAGCATAAGTACATATTATGTGACTACTATATACCATTTACCCTATTGGGCACCAAGGATACAAATAAAAACAAAGAATTAACACAGCTCCCCTCAAACCAAACCAAAAAAATCATCAAACCAACAATCTCTATTCTTTGCAAACCTTGAAGTGCTATGTAAATGTTAGATATTATTTAGTATTATCACTATGAATATTACTGGAGAGGTAGGATACAAGATTTAAAAAAAAATAAAGGAAGGAAGGAGAGAACCCTAAGAACTAAGGGAATCAGGAAAGGATTCCTGAAGGAGGCGGCGCCCTGAGGTAAGCCTTGAAGGAAGCTAAGGATCCAAAAAAGGTGGGAGTGAGGAGGGAGAGAGTGCATGTCAGCCATGCAGACAATCTGTAGGTTTGGAAACAGAATTCAATATCTGTGGAACAACTAGTAAGTCAATAGATCAGTTTAACTTAAATAAAGAGTGTAAGAAGAGAAGAAGTATGAAATAAATATTAAAATATATTCACACATATTATGTCATTTCATCTTCCTAACAACCTTGGTAGCGCTAGGTATTATGAGTATCAATTTACAGGTGAAAAATGGGCACAGAACAGTTAAATGCCTTACCTAAAGTCATAGAGCAAATCATAGCACCCATATCTTTTTGAGAATGAACCACTGTTCCATTCTTTAGAAAACATAGGAGCTTCCCACTTTTTACTGAAAATCATCAATCTCTGAGCCTTTCAAGAAGATAAAAACACTTGCCAATGAAAGGGGATTTCTATGTGTAATCCTCATTTTCTTATACAAAATGTCATAATGTTACAGAAAAAAATATATTAGTAATTATGGGTCTAAGATGAGTTCTTGTAAAATGACTGTGTGTACCACATGCCAAGAGAGCATGATTAACAACTAACATTTGTACAGCCCATTAACAAAGCACTTTATATACATGAAGAGACTTCTATGGATGCCACAGCTAATATCTGAAGTGTTTGGAATCCAGTTTCTCCTGACCCCAAGTACTGTAATCTACTCCACCCTGAGTCTCATGAAAAAAATGAGTGAAAGTTTTACAATACTAACTCAGGCTGTTGTGTTTGTCCTTTGTTTTTGAAGAGGACCATGGCATCAGGGAAATGATGACATGACTCGCAGTTGACTGTGATTTGCCTGAGGGAGGGCTGTGCAAGGTCACCAGCCTCACTTTCTCCTCCAGAGCCATCTGGGTCCAGTAACCAGATATGCATCAGGATGACTGGAGATGACCCAGGATGCAATGGGAGACCCTGGCCCTTTTAGGCTAAGGCCTTTTCACCTACTCACTTGGAGTGAGGTAAGGCCCATTCAGTGAGTAAGCCTCTTTAAGAAGTAAGTCAAGAGGGCAGCTAGGTGGTGCAGTGAATAGAGCACTGGCCCTGGAGTCAGGAGGACCTGGGTTTGGATCCGGCCTCAAATACTTAACACAAAAACTAGCCGTGTGACCTTGGGCAAGTCACTTAACCCCAATTGCCCTCCAAAAAGAAAAAAAAATGTGAGTCAAGGGATGGCCCCTTTAATTAGAATAAAGAAATCAGGCTGCAGGGTTGCTATTCCAAAGAGACACAGTTACCATTGACAATACTAATTCAATGAAATGGGAAAAGACAACTTCCCAAGAAGCATTGTTCACATTAAAATAATGAGTTAATTATTATGCAATTTGCATATAATCCTAAAACAGTGTAAAAAAATCTCACTAATTCAGAACCTAATATATATTTTCTAATAACTCATATGAGGGGGATAAGTTTATCTAGGGTGTCCCAAAAGTCTTAGTGTAAGTTTAAGTTATTAAATTCTTTTATTTTAAAATAGCTTGGTTAAAGATTTAATAACTTAAACTTGCACTAAAAGCTTTGGGACATCTTGCCTTTTTATTAAATGTCAAAAAAGATTTGCAGAAAAAATTAGTAATGTCAAAAGATTAACTTATAATAAAAACTATTATGAAATATTTTTAAAGACAAATACATGCTGCAAAAAATAGATATGCTAATTTACAAATAATTTCTATCTATTCATTAATGTGGATATTGGAAATATTGGAAAACTTCAACTTCATAACATTCTTTCATCTAATTGCGTAAATATATATATATATATTTGCTATAAAATAACTTACAAGTCACATGATCATTAATTCAAATTGGCCTCCCTAAGAATGTTTGAGTTAGTGAGGTTTTGCTCTATTTTCACATCTCAAAGTCCTTTCCTTGCATGGACTTCATATTTCACAGCTGACTACACAGTTGTGACTATAAGCTTCTTGAGGGCAAGAACTGTTCCAGGGTTTTGTTTTTGTTTTTCTGCACTCCCCTTTGGTTAGCACAATGTCTGGCACATAAGAGGTACTTAGGTGTCTGTTGATTTATTGATATCTCAGAAAGTTAAGCATTTTCTTGGGGCAGTTGAAAAGAAAGATTATGGCAGACATGAAAATTCTATGTTAGAAGCATAGATTTAGAACCATATGGACTTCAAAGGTCACCTAATCCAATCACCTCCCTCATTTGAGAGAGAGAAAAACAGATTCAAAGAAGTTTAAATGACCTATCTAAGGCTACACATTTAAAAAGTAGCATAGCAAAGTCACCAGAGGTAAGTCCTGTAGCTTAGAGGTCTTCTATCTGGAGTTTGTTTTTGGATGGGTCAAAACTGATGAACCAGTTTATAGGCTCCTTTTTTGTGTGCTCTGCTGTGAGCATGGAAATATTCTTTTTTAGGGAGTGTTTGAATTCAGAAAAAAAAGTAAAATTTGTATGGAGAAAAAAAAAATATGTTGCATAGCTATTTCTTCGAGCCTAGCTGGGATTCATTCAAATGCATGCCCTCTGCCTGTAAATCAACAATTCTTTCCATTGTACCACACCACCTCTCTGTGTAAGTTTCATGTAGTTTCAGAATTGTCACAGATGGTACATTTAGAGCTGTTGGTTGTATTCTTCTTGATTATTTGAGTTTTTAGATCAAATACCTTGGCTTCCTCACTAGTAATATGACATTACTCTCAATAAATCATTCCAAAGCCAGAGCTAAATATCCCTAGGTCTACTGTGCGTTAGCCATATGTTTCGATTGAGAACCAGAGAAAGTAGGAAATGTAGCAGAAGAAGGAGGGATTTAGGTAAAACAAAGAAGAAGATTATCCACACTAAATAAATTGTTGATCAGTGAAATAAGTTACAGAGGGAAAATGGTGAATAGCCTCTTTGGGAGGGCTTTAAAATAGAACTGGTATTTCTTTAAAGTTCTATGCATTATAATTGGGATGAATAAATGACTTCTCAGAGTCATTTCCAACTTAAAAACTCAATTTAATAGTGACTTCTCACTCAAAAATAAACTTGTTTGCTTCATCTTTCTCAGGTTCTTTCCCCTCTTTCTTCCCTCTTCTCCCCACCCCGCCATCCATACTTTCACATTTGACTGAATCAATAAACTTTGAGACTACTAGACTGGGGAAATCAATAAACAAACATTTATTGAGGCAGTCACTAATGTATGTACCAGGCACTCCACTTGATGCTGGGGATGCAAAGACGAGATGAAATAGAATCCTTCTTTGATACTTTATCTCTATGGTTATTGATAAGATTTCCCTGAATATAGAAATTTGAAAGTCTATTCCATTATTCTCAACTGACCCTAAGATGGAAATGTAGTGGAAACTAAGGGTGCAAACCAAGGAAGCCTTCTTTTTTTCCAAAACACATTTCACATTCCCCACCACCCAAAACTATTGATTTCATTGTTTCAGGAAGTCTTGGTGTGGAAATTCCCTTCACCAAAGCTTATCATATTCTCACTAGGAGGAAATAATCATTATACAGTCTGTCAATTGGTGGTTATCTCTCAATGAAAACAAATAATATATTTATATTCAACACAATAAATATCAATACATTAAATATATAAATATTTAATTCTGTGTGTATATGTGTGTACATGTATATACATGTGTATACTGAATATATTTTATTTGCTTTATTCTCTGACTGGATTCCCCCTTATCACTAACCCTAATATTGTGACTATGTCTAAATCTGGCCTAGTCAAATAAGTTCAAGGTTTTTCTTGTTTAAAAGACATTAAGTATTCCTGAACCTTAAAATTCAGTTTAAAATACTTTAATATTAAAAGTTTAAAACCCAATATTAGGACAAAAAACCCATAAGACACACTTGCCTTCTCTAGTCAAGAACTGAATAAAGCTCTCCTAGGCATCTCAAGTTCCTGAATACATTTCTAGCTCCTTTCCTGTTCCCAGGTTCATTTTTCAATCATTCAAACTACCCAGCCTGCAAAACACTGGGGCAGGGTAAGCCAATGGGTGGGCCAGAGGATCTGCCATGGTCACAACAGCTGCCACAGTCCCTGGAACTAGTTGCCCAAACTCTACCGCACATTCTTCTGATCATGGAGAAATGATTTATGATTTGGATGATAATGGTTTCTTAGAGAAAGTTTACTATGGAATGGCCAATTGTGAGTCCAGCTTTCACGTACCTCTTAAATCTCTGACATCAAACTTTGAATTGTGTCAATGTCTTCTGACCCCCCTGGTTAGAGTCATTCATATCCATGATGTATAAAAGCATCCTTCCCCACTCCCAAATTGAATTTAAATTAGAAAAATCTCTCCAGTCTCAATCCTCTTAATCTGCTGGTCTTCCATTATGGCCCTTTACCTCAATCTAGTATCACTGTTAACTTCCAATATTAAATCAAGTCCTTTATCCTGATGAATTTGAATTTGCTGCTTGTGTTATTCTGGGACAGCTGGGTGGTGCAGGAATTGGAGCTCCAGGCCTGGAGTCCAGAAGACATCTTCATGAGTTCAAACCTGACCTCAGAAACTTCCTAGTTGTGTGACCCTGGGCAAGTCACTTTATCCTGTTTGCCTCAGTTTCATCATTCATAAAATGAGCTAGAGAAGGAAATGGCAAACCACTCCAGTATCTTTGCCAAGAAAACCCCAAATGGGGTCACCGAGAGTGGGAAATGATTGAAAACAACTGAATAACAACAACAGCAACAACAATTATTCTTCTGTCCTGGGCAGATCCTTAGGTGGTAAAGAATAGACAGGTGAGAGAAACCAAAGTAAGAAGCAACACTATTAAGATAAAATGCCTGCAATAAAATAATAAAATGAAATTAAAAAAGATAAAATGTCTGGGTTTGTTGGTTATTAACACCATTTGAAAGGCTTTAACAAAGTTGGCTTTAAATAAAATTTGATGACTTTTTATTTTCATTTTGTTTTTGCTGTTTGTTTGAATTGAAGTCCAGGGTTTGAGATTTATTCTAATGTTCCTCTCACCGGAGGGACACAATGAAAACACTACAGGGATTCTTACCTTCATTCTATTACATACAGATCTGGTCAGCTCCTAATATCTCTATATTGATTAGCAATTTAGGGAATCTTTCAAAGTAAATTTTAATCCATGACTGCCTTTACTTTCACTCTCAGCACACTTCTGGGCCACCTCCCTTTAATATTGGAGAGTGTTTAAGAGATGCAAGCTACTTTTACAAGCTTTATTACCAATGAATACAAAAAAGCCCAATTAGTTTTCAGAGTACCATATTTTGTTAGGCATGTGTAGGAGCAATGTAACGTGAATCAACTTAACTGTTTTCAGTTTAATCCCAGGATCATGTATCTAGAGATAAAAGAGACTTTATGTGGCATCTAGTCCAATCCCTCCATTCCACAAATGTGGACATGGAGGCCTAGAAAGGGTGAGGAAATTGCCTTAGGTCACCTAGGTAGTAATGGAGCCAGGATTTGAACTAAGATCTTCTAATTAAGTTCAACACTTTCCCCTCCACCAAAATGGCTGTCTTCTTAGACATTTGGTCCCCAGATAGTGAAAAGTGTATTGTAATTTGGTTTTTAAATATGAAAAACTTAATATTATAGGAAGTAATCACCTCACCACTTCTTGCCTAGACTATTGTTAAACAGCCTCACGACTGGCCTTCATCCTTCTCTTCTAACTAGATCTCTCTGATCCATCACTCTCCCAGTATGTACCTCCTAATTCAGTGCATTCATCATGACACTCTTCTACTCAAATACCTTCCTCGAAATGAGTGAGTGGCTCCTCCTTACCTACCAAATAAAGTTGTAATTCTGAGCCCAGAACTAAAATCCCTGCACAACGTATCTCCAACCTGTCTTCCTAGCATTCTTTCAAGTGCTTTACTTGCCAGACAAATTGGATGACTCACTCCACCATTCTTAAGCTGTCTTCTATGTCTGTGTCTTTGGACGAGCCATCCACATTGTTTAGAATGGTCCTCTAACCTAAACCTAACCAACCTAACCACAAATATTCACCTTTTGGAGCTTCACTTTTCCTTGAAGTTCTAACTCAGGGTTGCCTCTTGTATGAAGACTTTGTTGACCTAGTTGAAATCAATGCTTTCCTCCTTAAATAATTCAGATAACTTGAAGCATATTTCATTTTCCTTTAGATTATAGTTGTTTATATACATATCATTCTCTCTTATTAGACTGATAACTCTTTGAGAATAGGATCTGTTTTACGTATATTGTTGTATTCTCTGTGCCCAATACTAGGTCTTGCAGACAATGGTGTTTAATTAATACTTGTTGAATAAATGAGGGAAAAGCATTATAGTTTACAGATGGGGTTTTTTCCAGTGGACAAACTGATCAGGGATATTGCACAAAGTTTAAGACTAATGTCTTGGGCTTGATTTGTCTTGCTCAGTGCTTGGGTCCTAAGGGGCAGACTAAGCTACAGAATATTCATGATTTAAAAAGCATTAGTAGCCTTGAGTCATTGAGACATGGAACAATGACAGGGTTATACAACCTCACATAACCTTCTAAGGAGAAATAGTTCTTTGGAGAGCTGTTTTTCTTATAAACTTGGGTGTATCCCTGCAAGTCAGGAACTAGTGAAAATGTTTGCGTTTATAGAAATAAGTGAAGTTTTTTTTTTCAAAATTACTTTCCAACTACTCAATCTTCCTGATATTGTTCTGTTTGCTCAGCCCATCACAATGAATAAAGTTCATTGAAAGCCTTTCAATTTGCCTAAACCTTCTTTCTCTGTTTACATTCAGCAGCATTCTGTCCATGGGGGATGATGAGATTTTCGTCCTCATAGTGTCAAGTCAACAAGCATTTATTAAACACTTCCTCTGATGTGGGGATACAAAGAAAGGAGATAAAACCAAATCCCTGTTCTCACAGAGGTCACAATTTAAAGGGGGAATACAGCATGTGAACAGCTATGTACAAACAAGATATATACAAGATAAACTGGAGATAACTTATAAGCAAGGCACATATAGGACATGAAGTGTAATAAGACTGGAAGAACCCAGAAAAAGTTTCTGATCTCTCAAAGATAGTGTAAGTACTTCTCCCCCATTTTTAGTTCTGGTCATTTGGATGCCTCCTCAGGAAGATCTGGATACTTCAACTATCCCAGTGCCTAGTTTACAGAAAGCTCTTACTGCTATGGGTGAAGTATCCATCTCTGGGCTTCAATGTACTCAATCAAGTGTCTCGTGGGTCTCAGTTGGGGGAGGGTGGAGGAGAGAGAAATTTCCAGATTATCATTTGGTAGATGATGATTAGGTCTTTATTTTTTGGTGAAAAAAAATCCATAACATAATAAAAAAATAAAAACACAACCTTATATATGCCTGATAGCAGTAGATAATAAAAAATTTTCCCCTATAGTGTCAGATAGATAACTACCCGATGGAATGATTTTCAACATGAGAAGGCAAAAGGCAGAGAATGAGAGTTCTAAGAGAGACCCACTGCTCTTTCATTCCCAAAAGTGCTTGATGTCTCCAAAAACTAGATATAGAAAGCAATGAAAGAGCTTTGTTTCATGTCAACATTAGAGAATCACAAAGTGGGAGATAGGAAAGGTAATGAATAGGATGACTTCTAACATTTATACAGTGCTTTAAGGTCTGCCACGCACTTCAGTTTCAAGCATTTCATTTGTTTCATAACATAACCATATAAAATGGATACCAAAAGTATTAGCATCCCCATTTTGTGGATGAAAAAAATGAGACTTTCAAAGGCTAAGGAACTTGCCCATGCTCATATAGATTATAAATGTCAGAAGTCAGGATTTTAAACTCTTGTCTTTCTGGTTTTCAATTAAGTACCCTTAACCCTAGGGCTTATTCACCCCTAGTGAATAGAGAACTGGGCCTGGAGTCAAGAAAACCTGAATTCAAATCTGGCCTCAGATACTTACTAGCTATGTAATCCTGGACAAGTCATTTAATCTTGTTTTCCTGAGCTTCCTCATCTATAAAATGAGCTGGAGAAGAAAATGACAAGCTGCTCCAGTATCTCTGCCAAAAAAAATCCCAAATGGGGTCATGAAAGTTAGACTTGACTGAAATGACTGAACAATACCCTAACCCTATGTCATATTGCCTCTCCACTCCAAAAGAAGGAGTATAGAAGGGTAAGCAGCTATAAATGGAAATGGTCCCTAGTCATCATTGACTACAATCTGGGGTTATTGAGAAGAAGTTACTTTGAATTTTCCTTCGGTCTTATAGTATTTGGAGTGTGGAGGTTAGAGTATGGGGACACTGATTTTGTGGAGGTGGAATAGGAGGGAGAGGCTATCAACTAACTACAAGCCACTTGCTGGGACTCATTTCCTCCCAAGAAGGAAGCAAGGAGAGCATAGCAGTAGTCAACTTGGAGAATGACACAAAAAGTCTTCCCATAATTAAGCTCTTTGGAAATGTCAGAGGTAGGATTTGAACCCAGGCTCTCTTCATTCCTAGTTCTGCAGACACAGTAGGTAGTTTGTGAAAGAAACACAAACAACTGACATTTTTATAACACCTTAAGATTTATAAGGTGCTTTCCTCCCAATAACCCAGTGTAGATAGTGCAAGTTTGTGTTTGGATCAGAAGAAATCTAGGTTCAATCTGACTCTACCACATACTAGCTGTGTACATAGACAGGTCATTCAACCTCTCTGAGCCTCAGTTTCCCCATTTGTTAAATGGGGATAATAACTATAGTACCAATATACCATGGGTAGGTAGGCTCATTCTATAGATGAGGGCTAATCAACAATTACTTATTAAGTGTTTGCCACAAGTTACCCACTACAGTACGATCAAATATAATAATGTATTAAAGTACTTTGCAAATTTAAGGCTCTATCTAAATGTTAGCTTTACCATCTCTATTTTATTAATAAGGAAACTGAGGTTAAATGATTTGTTCATAGTCATGCAGTCACTAAGTGGATGAGCCAGGATTTGAGCTCAGCTCACATGTAGCTCTAAATTCAGAGTTTCTTCCTCTCTATACCACACTGACAAGATAGGTTACCTGCATTTGGTAGTAGGAACTTCCAGAATGACTCTGACTGTCAGAAATATTTACCTCCTGAGAACTCAAACTCTACCTGCACATTCACACAGGTCATCCAAACTGTGCTCCACTGATAGAATTTAAGAAAGAAAAGACCTATGAACTTCCTTTTGAGATTACTGTAAATATTCTGGCTAATATGCTCAAGTTTGTATAAGAGTACTAATAAGCACTCATCACTATGAGAGTTCAATGAGATGCCTTCAGCAACTCATTTGTTAAACAGTCAGTTCCTTCAAATGAAATACAAGTCATTATCTACCCAAACAAGAAAAGAAATACTGTATTCCCCAGCTTCATATTCTATGCTAAGCTCTAAGTCTGAAGCATTATTATTTTCCATTTTTTTTGCAAATAACCTTATGAGATTAAGAAACTGGACAAACCAAATGTTTTAAAGTCACAGAAATAAAGGAAGTTGCAAGTTGAAGCACCAGTCAAGTCACCAGGGAGAACATAGCCCATTAAAAAGGAAAACAATTTAAGTGTTAACCGTAAAAAAAAAAAAAAAACACCATTATCAACAGAAAATTATGCCGCAGGAATTACTTTATAATAGAATTTCTGAGCTGGAAGGGACCTTTATGAACATCTAGTCCAAGACCCTCATTTTACAGATGAAGAAACTCATTTCTCTATTACTGAACTGAAAGTCTCAACTGAGATGCAAAACCTTAGTTCTGTTGGGCTTTAATTGTTTCAACCTCTCTTAAAGGGAATCCCCATGACTGGTCAGTCGAGCAGTCAAGTCATTCAGTAGAATTGATTGGATGCTCAGATGGGGCATATTTTAAGTACATACTTGGGTTTGCTCTATGAATGAAAGGAGCCCATCTTTAACTTTTTATCCCTACACCCCAACTTTGCCCAGTGCCACCTCCCCAACCGCATCCCAAGAATAAATATTCAAAATATGTGAACTACAGTGACTTGTATAGATTAGAGATGAACTTTGAGGAGCTTACACTCTAAGAGAAGGAACAAGACAAATAAGTATCTATATAAATGCATATAAAATTTGAAAAGCAATTATTTGAGATACCTGTGGGGGAAGCAAGGAACAACTTGAGACCTATGTATATGAGCAAAGAAAAATTTTCACTTATACACACAATTCTTAATCCTCAACTCCTTTACTCATTCAAAACAAATCTTGATAACGTCTATATGTACACATGAGTTACTAAGAGTTAAGGAACAACTTTAAAGCAGTTATTCTTACGCATTGCATACATTGTGAGCATCTCACTTTAGGAGAAAAAACCAGAAAATGTTCCCTGTGACTTTTTCATAAGAGCAAATATTGACTGACAACACAATTCTAAAAGAATATCAACCTTCCAAGAGTAGTTATAATCTAATGTTGAGTTACTCTGTAGAGTACTCTGGCTCTTGATGGTAGTGTTTTGATACATATTTTAATTATATCTAAAATACAATAAGAATAATTATCAAATTCATGAATTCAGAATTAGATTCTACTTAAAGTTCTATGTTTAAGTTTAATGCTCTTCACCTTAATATCCTGTGATTAAAAATGTCAGTATATATTGACTGAGCCTAGATCCCTGTTACAAATTCAAGAGATGCAATTCAAATAATTTATCTATTGATTGACACTATAATGACACGAGAGAAAACAAAAAAGCTCAATTCAAACAAAATAATCAGTTGACAACAAAAATGAATGTAAACAGGACTTTAATGAATTTGCTAGCTGTTATTTTCTATGATCCATATTAAACTTGGTTAATCTTTAGTCCCAATATGTGCATATAACAATCTGCATGATTCAATAAAGAAACATATTACACTTCACTTTCTTCTCACAAATAGCCTCCTATCGTGAACTCTGCTAACTGGTCTGAATGGATAAACAGCTGCTCTCTGCAAGAATGCTGGACGTACCTCATGGACAGATGGCACCCAATTCCCTACGGCCTAAGCACACAAAACCTTAGTTGGGTTGGTAACATTTGTATTAATCAAGAGATATACAGAAATTTTGAAAATTTGCTAAGGAGCTGATCATAATTTTTAAAAGACAACCCTTTTGATATTAAAGTGGGATGTCTATTTTTCTTAATTTGTGACAGATTAAATAAGTTAGACATCTGTTCTCGGAAGTCTTCAGTCCAAAGACTGGAAATGGACATGGATTTTTAAAGCTTTAGCTCTCTGAGAAGAGTATCTTCAGGGCTGCTTATGAATAACTTTTCAGGAAATTTCTCTTTAATTTTTAATACCATATTTAGAAAAGCTCTTATAGAAAATAATATTATTTGAAGCCTTGACTAATAAGCCTGGTCCTAAAACACAGCCAGCAAAACATCATTTAATGCTAATTTTTCATGGTGGAAAGAAAATGGAAATATTCTGCTTATATTTTTGACACATAAGATCTATGATCATTCAAAAGAATATGGCCTAATTATCCAGTCAGGAAATATCAAATGAACAAAGAAATATGTCCACATTAACATAAGCCTTTGGAATCACAATCCATAGAGCTTTCAATGGCATGTGTGTATGTATGTACATGTACACACATATTCATGTATATTTATATGTGTATATTTTACATATACAAGAACACATGTGTGTTATACAGTATACATATAAACCAAACATCAACTTACAGTGTTTGCTGATTTCCGAGATGTAAATGCTTACTTGAAAATTTAACAACCAGTTTTCATGAGCTAGTGTGAGCTGTCTCCAGCATATCACTGAATTACACACACATATGTGCACAAATACACATGTGTGTATATGTATACATGTATACATTCACATATCTATCTAATATGTATGTGTGTGTGCATGCTTGTATAATAGATACTTCAAATAGCCAATGACCTGTTTCCAGAAATTGAACAGATCATTCAGGATTGTTTATGAGAAACTGTCAAGGTTTTTTTTTAATGATCTATATTTTCTCCCCCAAACAAAGATCTAACTTAAATTCTTCTAGTGTGATACATGTCCATGAATAGTAGAATGCAATGGTCTACAAAGAACTGAAGTTCAGGATCTTCCAGAGGGTAAAGGAGAAAAGTATAATGGGCCTGAGAAGGCTGTCACACAAACAAGGAATTGTGGAAGAAAAGGAAAATCAAGAATACTGTCAAGGAAATGTATGACTAGGAAAAAAAACATAACCAAAAAGATGGAATAGTCACATAGCAAAACATGAATAACTGAGAGCCTATGTGCTCCACTGGCATTCATGTTATGTTTAGATAATTCAAAGAAGGTCCCTAAGTTGGGTAGAACCCATGTGAAAGATATAAGACAGGAATGAGAGCTGTAGAGGAAGAAAGGCCGATATAGTTCTGCTTTACTGAAAGGAGTATTAAAATAAATAATAATCAATTCATTGCAATAGGGACATATTAGAGTATCCTATAAGTTCCCAAAACTAACTCAAATCGATGTCATTTTCATTTTCCAACTATATGGTTCTCTTACTTTTCTACTTAACTTCAAGCTTTGGGTTTGTGAACTTTTGTTTCAAGAAAGCCCAAAACATCTTTTGGGGACATATATTGCAATTTTCTTTTTCCAGGATAATTAGATTAATTAAATCCATCAAAAATTTTCAAGCTGGAAGGGACCAAGAGAATCAGTTCAATCTTTTCATTTTTCAGATGAGGATATAATGACCAGAAAAGTTGAGTATCTTGCAAAGGATATATAAGTAAGTCCATGGCAGAACTGAGATTACAATTGAGGTATTCTGACATGCAGTCGCTTTTTTATTACTCTTCTACGCTGGTCTTAGAGCCAGCCTACTCACAAAGGTCTTTGTAATGGGGTAAGGATGGATAAATAAAGGAACAAGCTGTACAAGGGGCTACAGGGTGTTTAGCTTATATTAAGAGACTCATGATTATTTACAGAAGTGGAAACAACATTCTTCAACTACCTGATTTCAGTTTTTGGTCAGGCAGTCAGTCAATAAACATTTATTAAGCACTTTCTATCTGCCAAGGCACTGTACTAAGTTCCCAAAATACAAAGAAAGGCATTATAAGCATTTAAACCTTGGAAATTTACAACAGTACAAATCAGGGCTTGATTTTTTTGTTCTGTTTCATTAATTGTTTAGATTTAAGATAGTGATGGAGGAAATATAAATAACGCAGATTAAATTTTAAAATGTGTTTATAAAGCTGTTGTTAAACATTTATCAGCATACTACTGGTTGTAATATATAGTAATACAAGATAAGAACATCACAGAGCTTCAAAACAAAGTGTTATGTGGAAGAGAGAAGGCTTCATGGGAGAGATGGCATTTCAGTTGACTTTTAAAAGACAGCCAGACATATAATAGGAAGAGGAGGAAGAAAAATAGCCTAGGCAAAGGGAAAAGCATGAGAAAATGCACAGAGTGATGAAAGCCCATAGAGTGTTTGGAGGACTGAGAGGAATCTAGAGAAAGGAAATCTAATTAGTCAGCTACAGAAAGTCACTGGAGTTTTTCCAAGTACCCAACTCACATGACTAGTCTTTTGTAAATAGCTATCAAGTCTATTTTCATGCTTACCTATTATCTAAGTGTAACTGTGATTTAATGATTAGTTCCATGAATCTTATTATTTCATTCCCTTTTACTTCATCATCATCTTCTCTCTCTACCTCTCTCTCTCTCTCCTCCTTCCCCCCTCCCTCCTTCCTTTATCCATTTGTTCTGAAAGTAAACCAGGAGCCATGAAAACAATAAATCTAGAGTAATATTATGAATGATGCTCATAATTAAGTAAAAGTTGAAAAGTAATATAAGCTATTGATTGTTCAATACAGACCAAATTGGCTCAAACACCTAGTTGGGAAAGGAATACAACTTTTACTAAGTGGTACTCTTTTTTTCTTATTGACCTTACATCTTTTGATATGCACTATTTTTTCTTATCATAAAAGTATATTTTTTTAGAAATTCATTTTCCATGAAAGGGTATTGCTATACATTTTACCTATATCTGTGTAGGTATATAGAATATTTAGGATAAAGCATTTTTAACTGTACTGAAATTTGATTTTAAAATAAAAGATCTCTTATATTAATCATTTTGTGTGTAGAAATATTTTTTGGGGGGGAAAAGCAACCATCCAAAATTTAATTTAAAGTCTAAATGAATGGAAGTAGGGGCAGCTAGGTGGTGCAGTGAATAGAGCACTGACCTTGGAGACAGGAGGACCTGAGTTCAAATCCAGCCTCAGACACTTGACACACTTACCAGCTGTGTGACTTTGGGCAATTCACTTAACCCCAATTGCCCTGCCTTCCCACCTCCAAAAAGTGAAAAAAAAATGAATGGAAGTATCTCATGATGGTGAGAGTGGGAGGGTGTGCATAGTAGAACTAGGTGATTAATAAAGTATATACATCTCCAGTTAAGTAGCCTTTTTCCAGTCTTAAATCACTCCCCTACTTGATAAATTCCCATGGTTCCCTAGAGCCTCTATGATAAACTGCAAACTACTCTGGATTTTAAAACCCTTCACAACTTGACCTCTTCCTATCTTTCCATCCTCATTGGACATTATTCCTCCTTCTGCCCTTTGTGATCCCTCTCTGATCCTCAAACGTAACTGTTTCTCCCATCTCTGCACCTTTAAACTGACCATCTTTCATGCCTGGAATGCATTCCCTCCTTATTTTCAACTTATCCCTCTCTTCCTTTTAAAAAAATTTAACTTATGGAATAAATTCCTTTAAGACGCTCTTCAATCACCATCTTTTGCAGGAGTCCTTTCCTGATCTCTATCGATCTCTATCTAACAGTAAATGGTCCACTTGCATTTATTAAGCCTTTACTACCAGATCCTGTGCTAAATTCTGGGAATATAAAGAAAGATAAGGAACAATTCCTGTTTTCAAGGAGATAATATTCTAAGTGGGGTAACAAACATGAAAATAACTAGGTACAAATAAACAAACTACAGTCAGAGTAAATGGAAGGTAATCGGAGAGAGGAAGGCAGTCAATACCAGTTGGAGGAATTGGGAAAGGCCTCCTGCAGAAGGTGAGATTTGAGCTGAGTGCTGAAAGAAGCTAGGAAGCTGAATGGGGAAGGGGCAGGGAACAGAGCATTCCAGGCAGGTCAGACAGCTGGTGCATAGAGACAGGAAACAGAGAATCTTAGGTGAGGAACAGTAAGCTCACTAGTGTGGAAATCAGGTCAACAGAAGAGAGGGGACAGAAAGCATCCTGAAACCCAACCTCTGCCAAGTACTAATGGCCTCACCTGGGGCAAGTCACTCCCCTTCTCTGGGGCTCAGTTCATAGCATTATAGGGCCATAGATATAGGGCCAAAAAGTACACCAAACATCATATGGTTCAACCCCCTCATTTAAATAATGATTTTATTTCTGTCCTTTTTATATATTCCTATGTTTCCAGCTGTATACCTCATGCAATTAGTTTTCTTGTTTTAACTACTTAGCAAAAATAGTAAAGTCTGTCAAGAATAGTTTTTTCAGTGACAAAAATGTAATTTACACACACATTCAAAAATTGAACATTTTCCAAAATGTTTTTAATGAAGCATACAGACTTGCTATGTCAGAAGTAAAAAAAAGTTCTAAAATTAACTTTTAATTTAACAAATTATTTCCTGGAAACTTTCTTCTCCATCCTTCAGTTTAAACTAGAAGACAGCTAAAGTAGATCAATCCATCTTGGCTATGATTTGGGGAGTAAGAAATCAAATGATATTTTTTGTAAAAAAAAAAAAAGGCATCCATAAAACTTTTCAAAATATTCAAAATATACAGAAGGAAAAATGCTGAAGGTACACAAATATGACAATATTGTTGCTATCTTACTAAATGCAACATATGCTTAAAAATAAACCATATAGAACAAAAACTTACAGTTTCCAATACAATCTTCTTGTTCATTTTAGATTGAAATATTTGTGATTTGTTAATGACTGTTAAGTTCAAAATAAAAGTTGATTGTAATTTTTTTTAACAAAAGAAAACACTAAGTTTGAAAGTTTAAAACTGAAAAAATGCCCAACCATATACATTTAGTTGTGTACAGAAATCTATTTTACCCTACAGGAAAGTAGGAAGGGAAGGGGATAAGAGAAAGCAGGGTGGGGTGCTGATAGAAGGGAGGGCAGACTGGGGGAGATGGTAGTCAGAAATAAAAACTGATAAAAAGGAGGAGGGGAAGGAGGAGAAGCATTTGATCCCCACAACCAACCTGGGAGGGAAGTGCTATTATTATCCCTATTTTACAGCTGAGGAAATTGAGGCCTAGAGAGGTCAAGAGTCTGAGGTCACACAGCTAGTAAGTACTTGACATAGTATTTGATTTCAGCTCTTCCTGATTTCAAGTCCAGAGCTCTACTTACTATACCAGAGGTATAGCAATATATACATAAAATATATGTATGCACATTGTGTATTTGTGTATATATAGACACATATGTGTATGCATACATACATATATGTATGTGTATATGTATCACATGGCCATGCAGCCTCCAACCCTCCCAAGTGCGGCCAGAAGCAGATTCAAAGGTAATTAGGAATTATTTAACAATATACAATAAAATATAGATAACATTACATTTTAAAACCAAATCAATATATGACCCAGAGATCCTTATGTACAGATTAGTCACCCCTATCTCTATTTATCACTACATTAATTAAATGATTAGATATCAATATTAAATATAAATGGCAATCAAAATTTTGAAAGAAATTTAATAGACAATAGAAAATATCATGGTATTTTGTTAGGGGATGAAATTTGGTAATAACCCAACAACAGCTCATATTTCTGTAGCTCTTTGAGGTTTATAAACCACTTTTTCACAATAAGTCTTTGAGAAAGGTAATAAAACTATTCATATATTATTACTCCCATTTTACAGATGAGGAAACTGATGCACAGAGAGATTAAGTAATCTGCACAAGGTCATAGAGCTAATTATTCAAATCCAGACCCTCTGAACTCCAGGTCCAACTTTGTGTCCACTCTATTACACTACCTTCCACAGTGAACAGAACTGTATGTAAGAAGATAAATATGTCCCTAGAAATAGTTAAAGGGCACATAAAATATATGGAACTGATGGGGCTGGAGATTACAGATAGCAGGTCTACACATCCCCAAATGAGGCAAATGTACCAAAGTTTAGAGAGCTAGAAAATGGACCAGGGACAGAAAATTAGAAAGTGAATACAATTAACTCAAACATCATTCATTCAATTATTCAAACAGTTAAGTGACTACAATGTTTAAGGCACTCTGTTGGGTACTATGGAGAAATAAGAAAGATCTCCAAGATCCCATTCTCGAGAGGCTTACAATCTAACTGAGGGAGAAAACACATGTAATGTGGGTCAATATATTTTTTAATTGCGATATGAAAAGTACATAAGAATACAAAGTGCTATGTTATCAAATAAGGAGAGAAAAAAAAAAACAAAACACTTCCAGCTGGAGGAAAATAGGGAACACTCCATCCAGAAGGAAGCATTTAAACTGAGTCTTGAAGTATGGGGAAGCATGGAGTTTAGACACAAAAAACAATGTAAGAAAAGGCTATTGTCAGTTGACTATGCAAATCGTCCTGGCATCAAGAATGCATGCATCTTGTTACTAGTTTTTCTATATTGTTCAATTTATATCATGTTTAGAGGATGTATACCCATTTATCTATTTACTGTTGAAAAAATCTGCATGTATATAGTGCATAGAAAATATATCCTAAGAAAAAGAGACTATGGACACTTAGGTGGCACAGTGGATGGAGTCCACACCAAACCTGGCATCAGGAAGACTTATATTCCTCAGTTCAAATCCAGTCTCAAACACTAGCTACGTGACCCTGGGCAAATCACTTAACCCTGTTTGCCTCAGTTTTCTCATCTGTAAAATGAGCTGGAGGAGGAAATGGCAAACCACTGCAGTGTCTTTGCCAAGAAAACCCCAGATGGGATCATAAAGAGTTGGACATGGCTAAAATAGATTGAACAACAACAAACAGAAATGATTAGGAAACTCCCTGACCTGTAAGTACAAGGGGGTGATTGAGGACCTCTGTGATATGCTGGACTGGAGTACTGTCCAGGGAATTGGGCATCTGAGCTCTAACTTTGAGGGGCAGGGACAGGATGCTTGCTGTGCCCTTCCCCAGCCCCTAACCCCCCCAAAAAAGTCTGTCAGCAGCAGATGCTGGGCCAGGTGTGGCTCCTGGAAAGGCAAGACCAAAGGTGGCACCGAACATCTGTCTCTTCACATAGAATTAAAGTGTGGATGCACAGCCCCATGGTGTAGGTGGGTGCCCAGTGGCACATCAGAATAGTTTAGTGACCATGTTGGGGATAGTAGAATGGATTCACCTGGACAGTAGAAGGGGTTTGATAAGGTGCTAACTGGATTAGAAGTTCCCTAAGTTCCCATCCAACTGTGTTCAACCTAGACCAAATGGTACACAGACAGGATAATATATATGATCATGACATATGCTCCCCCAAAGATATCCCCAAGCAATGTTTGCTTTTTCCTACTTCTAATAAGAGGAGCAACATGACGAAAGGAGAGAATGCTGAAATAGGACTCATTTATTATTAATAAAAATGTCAACATAATATATTTAATCATAAATATATTTAATATATAATAACATGATAAATAATTACATATTCAGTAATAAAATAATTATCTTCTATATAGCACCTAAGTTTGCAAAGGACTTTACAGATATTATCTCATTGGAATTATTGTTACATTTTACAATAGAGGTAATGCTAACTCAGACAGTTTATTTAAGTGACTTGCTCATCAGCTAATAAGTGCCAGAGGCAAGATTTGAACTCAAGCAGATCTGACGCCAAGTCCAGTTCTCTATCCAATACTTCATGCTTCCCTTCAATAAATTGAATTCTGGTCAGCTCAACAAACATATATTAAATGCCTACATAGAGGAAATGATAGTATTCCTACCCTTAAGAAGCTTATAAGTAACCAGGAAGATGAAACTAGTTCCCAAATTATTTTTAAGTTATGAGTAATTGTATAAGATAAGTCAACAGTAATTTGAAAAAGTTCAAGAAAGAGAGATCTTTTGTATTTGGGAGGAGATAAGGGTGGCAGTGCAAGAGAGTGAGGGAAGTCTCCATGGTGGGAGTAGACCCCGAGCTGGGACTTAAAGAAGCATGTCATTAGCCTTAAGTGGATCCATTGTGGGCATGTTGTTGAGTCATTTCAGTCATGTCTCACTCTTTGTGACCCCATTTGGGGTTTTCTGGGCAAAGATGTTGGAGTAGTTTCCCATTTCCTTCTCCAGTTCATTTTACAGATGAGGAAACTGAGGCAAACAGGGTTAAGTGAATTGCCCAGGGCCACACAACTAGCATCTGAGGCCAGATTTGAACTCAGGTGTTCCTGACTCCAGGTCTGGTGCTCCATCCACTGAGCGACAAGAGACAACAGTACAGGGAATGGTAAATAGTCTAGTATAATTTCAGTATAGTGTATATGAAAGGGATTTCAAAGTAATAAGGCTGAAAACCTGGACTGGATTCAGATTGAGAAAGGCACTCAACTCTTAATTGAATAATTGTATTTTTTTTTCCCTAGTCCCAACAGGGAGCCAGAGCTTCCTGGGTTGGTGAGTGACATGCATTAGGAAGAATCCTCTGATAGCTTTGTGAAAGATGGATTAGAGGGACTGTAAGTAGGTAGCACTATTAGGAAACTGTTTCAGTGGGTTACTGGAGGATGACCTAAGATTGAGCTGGGCTTCTAGCTCTGGAAGTGGAAAGGAGCATACGGAGGCAAGAGACATTTTACAGTTAAGACAACAGTTTTGGAAGTCAGGAGAACTAAATTCTAGCTTCAACTGTGTTGATGCATTAGTTCGCTGTGTAGCCTTGGCCAAGACTTCAGGCCTCAATTTCCTTCTCTGTAAAACGAGGTAGCTTAGGTGACTAAGACCTCTTCTGGTTCTAATGTTTTAGGAGTCTGTGATTCCAACTCAAGAAAACATGCACACAACCCCTTGCGATGCCCACACTCCTCAGGCAGATGGCGCTCTTCACACACTTTCAGACACCCAGGAACCAGATGCCCATCTAAAAATAATAACTGCCTTTTAATTCTCACATCTGAATTATTCCTCTAAGACCAGAACAGCTGCATTCTATTTGCCAGCACATGCGTTTTTCAAAATCTCATTAGACATCTAATGTTTTCAGCCTAAGCATATGCCCTGAGGGGAGTTGGTCTTCTGGGGGCTCTTCTGAATCTGTGGAAAAGGTGCTATTAAGGGGAAAGGCACTGAGTTTTTAAAAGTAAGAAATGAGAAGATCTAACCAAAGTCCCAATTTTAATCTGTGAGCTTATATCATACAAATAAAATTTGTGCTTTGTATTCTTTCTACTGAAGAGGGGTGTCTAAGTTGCTAAATTCTCCCCTAGTGATGTTTAAGCTACAATACAGCCAGCGTCCATCAACACTGATTAGCAGGTGCAAATAAAGTGTGTAATCGGTATTAATCTGCTAGTCTGTCGCTGCTGCCATTTATAAATCTGCATAAATTTTTACTAAAAAACTTTACGAAGAAATGCTATTCAGAGCAAATGATGCATCAAATTCAAACAGGCCATCAAGATTGCTAATGGATTTTAATAGCAGCTATTATAGCATAATAGTATTTTCCCAACAGCTGTTTGTTTATACAATTTTCCGTTTACAGGACCTTTATGTCCAATCCCAGGAGAAGGCCCTCAATTCATTTATAATCATTTGGTTCCACCTACAAACAAATGCTATTTTATGCACATTCAGAGACAGTGTGAGTGGTCTGTAGATCTGACCGACTCCCACCTCATTCAGTGAAACCAGCAGCGAACATTACAAGCTAGATTAATTAGTTAATATTTACTTCTACTAAGTACTACTAGAATAAATATTATCAATTGGTGAACCAAAAGAAAGAATTTACCATTGGTTTGGGTCCATTCTCAGGGGCATTAGCTTACATTGTGTTTAGATGTCTAAAAATGAATATTTCCATCCTCCAGTACTCGAATAGGCTGCCTCTCATCAGTGTGGGGATTCTCTCCAACAATTCAGATTGTAACCTATCCCGCCTGCCATCTTGTGAGACTCTTGTCCACGTCAATTCTACAAACTGGCCCACTTTGACTTCCCTTGCTTGAGGCCTTCCTTTTTGTTCTCTTGTCATCTTGTATTTACCAAGGAACACTCAGGCAGTCCCACATTCTTGTGCACAATGCAAATTTAAACCTAAAATTTTGAAAATGGGGCACTTTTTCATTCTACACCATGTCATTCTACTGTAGCTGTCCAATATTGGTGAAGATCAAATTTTGGGGCCAGAACTGTGATTTCATTAGTGTAGAAAATCTCTGATATGAAGATCTCCTCTACCAATGTAGATCAGCAATTTGCCAGCACCCTTCTCTTCCTTTTCCCTCCAGTTATGGAGCCATAATAAACTCAAAATTGCCATTGATACTGTGGAAATGTATGTGAATATATTCTCCTATGATTCTAATTACTGTCCCTATAACTTTTCCAATCAAAATACTCCACCCCAAACCACTTTTATGTGTTGTCTTTCCTATTAGAATTAAGTTCCTTGGGGGCTGGGACTATTTTCACTTTTGTATTTGTATCCCCAACTTAGCTTACAGTTTGGCATATAGCGGGTAATTAATAGTTACTTTTTTATTCATTACAATTGAGAATTATCTGGGGCCACTGTAAAGTTAAGTGATTAGCCTTTGTGTAGGTCAAAAGCAGGACTCAAACCTAGATCTTACTGACTTCAAGGCTGATCCTCTATTGTATCATCAAGGTATGGTGAGATAAAGCACACTACCAAGATAAGGCACTCATAGATTGTAAATCTAGTTCTCATACTGATCCTGGAACTGGTAGACTAGTTAGTCACCAGAGGTGACTACAAAAATAAACACTATTACAAGCATAGAACTAATGGGACTCAAAAAATAGACTTAAGGAAAACCAGAAAGTGGAACCAAACACTGTATACCATGGCTACCTCTCCTGTCTCACCTTCTTTGTTATTCTGGTGCAAATGTATGTGTCTTATATGTACATATACTCAGGAACATATACTTGAGTTTTTTGAATCAGTGCTATGAGGAAATAATCAAAGGAAGTGGAACTGGTGGGAGAGAAATGGAAAGAGTGAAAAATTCATTTAGAGCAAGAGCAAACTCTCCAAGGCAAATATGTTTTGTAATCTGATACTTTTCAAAAATCATTTCCAAGGCTGACCAGGTCAGATATCAAACAGTGATCCCAGTTAAATAACATAACTACAAATTTCAAGTTCATGATATGAAAATATAGAACACTTTGGGAAATCATCCATCAGTGAACATGTCATAATCTGCCTTACCTATACTATACTTGGATTTAGGTTTCATTGGGAAAATTGATTTTCCATGATGGAACATGATCCTTATCATTCCATTTTGCAAAACACTAAATCTTGTCTCTGATCATAAGCTTTAAATGCAAACCCAAATCATATAATTGTGATTATGTTTGTGATAAATGCTTAACTACATTTAGTGGTTTCAGTAAAGCATTTGACAAAGTCTCTCAAGCTATACTTGAGGACAAAATGGGGAAATGTGGACTAGATCAGAAGTGTCAAACAAGTGGTGAGGAGGCTGCATTAACACCTGGGAGGTCAAGGTGGCTGGGAAATATTTAACAAAATAAACAAAAATGTAATAGAACATAGATAATGTTAATATGTGGTTTTCCAACTTGTGTGACCCACAGAGACCCTTATGTATGGTGTAGTGGTCTCATTTCTATTTAAGTTTGACATCCCTGGGTTACATGATATTATAGTCAGATGGATCTGGAAATAGGTGAAACCAAGACGGAATCATTAATGTATTGATGCCAACTTGGGAAGTCTTTAGTGGTATGCCACAATTCAATTCAGTTCAATTCAACAAACACGTATAGATGGCCGCTATCTAAAAGGTACTATGCTAGGCTTTGGGAATACAAAGGCCAAAACAGAACAATTCTTTCTGGGTCAAAAGGAATGGACATTTTAGTTGCTTTATAAGTATAATTCCAAACTACTTTCCCAAACAGTTGTGCTGGTTCACACATCCACCAACAATGCTCTAGTGTACCTATCTTCCTACAACCCCTACAGTGTTGCCAATTCCCTTCCTTTGGGATGGGAAAAGATGAAACTCTTTGCTAACTTACAGGATATAAGGTGAAATTTCAGTGTTGTTTTGATGTGCACTAGTGACTTCAATAATTCTTTTTAGAACTGTTTGTTCATATCCTTTGACCACTTCTTTATTGAAGAATGACTTTGAGATAGATAGACAGACAGACAGACAGATGGATGGACAGACAGACAGGCAGATAGACAGAGAGATAGATAGCTAGATATAGGTACAGATATAGATACAGATATAAATGTATTTATGGGTATGGTTGTGGATGTATGTGAGTGTGGGTATGTATATATACACACATGCATATAAATTTTATATTTTATTATATTGTGTTAATATTATATTATTTATTGTTGTTTATTATATATCTAATATGTTCATTGTGTTTATGTCTTAGATATCAAATCCACATCAGAGAACTACAAAAATTTTTTTTCTATTTGATTGAGTTTCTTCTTATGCTTATCAATTCCCATTGATTTTTGTGTAGCTTTTCAATTTCATGTAATCAAAGATACCTCTGTGATCTTTTGCAATTGCTTTCATCCTTTGTTTAGCTAAGAATATATCTCTTGTCCATAGCTGTAAAAAGTATATAATCTGCTGCTCTTGTAATTTTTTTTTATGACATGTTCTTCAGCACTAAGGTCATGTATCAATGTAGAATATGCCGTTGTCGGTCCAGCCATTCTAGAAAGCATTTTGGAACTATGCCACCAAAACTATTAAATTATACATAAGCTTTGACCAAGCAATACTATTATCAGATCTATACCACAAAGAGAACATAGGAAGAGAAAAAGCACCCATATGTACAAAAATATTTTAGCAGCTCTTTTCATGGTGGCCAATAATTGAAAATGGAGAGAGTAGTCATCATTTGAGAGATGACTAAACAAGTTAAGGTGTATGAATGAAGTGGAATACTATTGTGCTATGAGAAATGACAAGAAAAACCTGAGAAGACCTGTATGGACCGATACAAAGTGAAGTGAAAAGAGCCAGAAGAACCATTTATATAATAATGACAATATTGTAAAGACAAACATCTTTGAAGGACCAGAGGACTAAAAAGGAAACGCTGTCTACCTCCAGATAGAGAACTGATTAACTCAGAGTGCAGACTGAAGCAGATAGATTTTATTTTTTTGGATATGGCTAATGTGGGAGTTTGTCTTGTTTGACTATGCATATCTGTAAAGGATTTCATTTATTTTGCTTTCTCAGTGGGAGGGTGGGGGAAGAAGGAGGAGGAAAAAGAATTCAAAACAGAAAATAGAATAAAATGAACAAAAATAGGATATGTAGTTGCCATATTCCTTGACCTCCTCATGCATGCAAACATAAAATAGAATTATACACTCAAAAACACTGATCGGGAGCTTTAATTGGTGTCTTGAATTGGATAGGAATGTTGATAAGTTCAGAGGACTGTAACAAATGTCAAGTTACTCAACTTTCCTACTAGAGGAATCTCACCATGGAAAGTGACCAAGAAGACTTAGTTGTGAATTAGTCTTGATATACAATCTAAGAGAAGCACTATTTGATCGTGCTAGACTCCTCAAAACTGCTCAGTAGTATGTGCTGTATCTGAGATCTTTGATACAGTAGCTTCACCTCCATACCAATTATTTGAAGCTTGCAGCTTTCCGGGCATTTTATCCTTCTGATGCTGAAATTTGTAATTATTTCAATTCAGTTTGAGGAATGTCTGGAAAGGAACAGGATCCAAACAATCAAGTTCATACTTTATCACCCTCAATCAAATGGTCAAGATTATATTAGGGGAAGATTATACTAAAATGGACATTAAAATTAGATTATTAGAGGAGACTGGCCAAAAAGAACTGTTATGTTTCTCCATATTCACTCCATATTCAAGCAACAGGAGTCAATCCTACTGAATTATTAGTCAAGTGGAACCTCAAGATTTGTCTCAACCATCCCTTACTATCCTAGACCAGGGGTTCTAATCTTGGAGTCTATAAAGCTGTTTTTAAAAGATTTTGATAACTGCATTTCAGTATAATTGATTTCTTTTAAAAGACCGTGTGTTTTGTTTTAGACATTTAAAATCATTCTAAGAAGGGCATATAGGGTCCACTACACTATGCAAGGGATCCAGGACACAAAAAGGGTTGAGAATTCCTGACCTAAACTTATATGGGGCATTGAAGAATACATATTGTACTATTTTGGACATTGTTCTCAATATATTTACCATTTATTCATTTTTGCCACAAAATGAATTACAGTTTTCATCCCTGGCATAGAACCACTTCAGCACAGGTGACTGCCTCTTCTGAGAGCATGAGACATTGTGTAAACAATGTCCATAATGAACAAGTATGACATCCACAAATCAGTGAATCGTAGGCACATTCTACTTGCCAAACTATTAGAGGCACGTCCTCCAGAGTCCAGGGGACTCTAAGAGACACAAAAATGACGTCAATAATCTTTATTCCTGATGAGTTTCTCTTAGGTCTTTCATCGCTTTTGAATTTGCTTATTGTAACATTCAGTGCTTTCTATGATGTTTGTCCATAGTAGGTTTTTATAGCACTGATGAATACAGTATTGTAAGCATGTTGCTTCTGTAGTGTCAGGGAAAATGGAAAAAGAAAATGGAACTAAGGGCGGCTAGGTGGCGCAGTGAATAGAGCACCAGCCCTGGAGTCAGGAGGACCTGAGTTCAAATCCAGCCTCAGACACTTAACACTTAATAGCCGTGTGACCTTGGGCAAGTCACTTAACCCCAATTGCCCTACCCTCCCCCCTCCAAAAAAAAAAAGAAAAGAAAATAGAACTAACTAAAAAGTCATCAGCCCCACATGGATATAATAATGCATTAACTACTCTGAAGTAAAAGACACTAGGTGAATCGTGAGTCAAAGGTCCTGGATTTGAATTATAGGTCTGCTGTTTAATATCTGTGTGTCCATGGGTAAGTCATTTATCGTCTCTAAGGACTCAACTTATGCACGTGTAAAATGAGATAATTGGGTAGGATGACCTCTGAGGATCCCTTTTAGTACTAATTCCATTATCCTAATTGTGAAAATATAAAAAATGGAAATATGATTCTCTGAAGCAGATTTTATTTTTATAATTCTCAAAGAATTATTCAAGAAGTAGCCTAATATAGTAGACAGAGGGCTTGGTCTCAGGATAACCAGGGTTCAAAATCTGCATCTCACCATATTGCACTATGTAACCTTGTATCAAATTGCTTAACTTCTCATCACTTTAGGCAATTCCCTATGCCTATAAATTATACACAAATAAAAAATTTGAATTGTGCAGGCAGTTTACACATCAGGAGTTCCCTATAATGATGAAATCACAAGTCAAAACAAAAATTAAAAAAAAATATTTGCTATACATAGCAGGTTTTTTTACATTGACTTTAATCCTACACAGGTTTTGGATTCACATACTAACCAATAATAACACCAAATTTCTGCCCCCTCAGTCTGCTACTGGACCTGCTATCACATTTATAATCCCAAATTCTGAGGCTGTCAAGGGTATTCTCTGATATTTCCTCACTAATTACTAAAATTAAAACATCTTATTAATTAATTTAACTTAGAACGTCCACTACAGTTTATTAAATATTATTTATTAAATACTTTGGAAAAACTTTTTTCCCATAACCTCTCTTTCATATTTATTTGTGTATATGTGTATGTATATAGGTAAAATCACTGCCTTAATTTCCTACAATCAAATAACTATCAAGGTTACTGTCTGCATAATTTTACAAACAGATATTAAAAAAACAAAGAGAAACAATTATATACAATAATTATCAACCTCTAAATATCAGTTCCTCTGTTCCTTTCTTCTCAATTCTGGAAACAGTCTCACCATTTAGTTTTCTTAGAGTAGCAGCCAAAATTTCTCAAGAATTCTTTTCAAAATATTTCTTCAGAATGTAAGAGCTAAACTCAATTTTATCAACAAATGCTTCTATAGAGTTTCGCTCTGTTAGTTAAGTCAGTCTCCCAGCAAGGAAGTTCTCACAACCCTTTATTTCCATACCTCATTCATTCTCCGTCCAGCCATGACTTCACAGTGTCTAAAATGACAGTTAAAACTCGCAGGCTTCTCACAGACTCAAAGATAACCGTAAAAATGAAATGGGCCCAATATTCTATTCCCATTTAAATATACAATAATGGTTTGGTTTCTATAGTCTCTGTGGGAGAGGTTATTGAAACTAGCGTTACATGTGTTGGTATTTTAGGGCCTTTAATCTCAGAATAACAATCATATATCTAGCCAATGTAGGTTTTGTTTTTTGTTTAGGATTGGGTTGGGGGTTTTTTTGTCGTTGTTGGAATTTTACTCTGTGAATCTGAATGTGAAAACCACCAAACATTACATATTCAGGTTGGCACGAGTGCATTATCTTTAACTGCTGTGTCTTTTATTTATTACCATTTACCATGTAAAATCTTTTATTCTTGGTCACTAGGTGGCTCTGACTTTCCACAGGACATGGGGGGAAACCTTTACGAAGAAATCAACATAATGCTATTTTTCCCCCAAATAACAAGATTTTACAAGAACACAACAGTGATATAATTAAAATAGAGTACTTAGTAAATTAAGAACATTAAAAAAAATCTGTTGGAAATCATTAGGTATTTTTATAGTTAAACCATCAACTGAGATTTTAGACACAGACTATGTTATTTAAAAATATGTACCTTATGTTTTAATCTTTCCACAGTGTGATCAACATGGCATTGGGTAGTTGTATTCCTACATGATTTCCTGATTTCCTGCTTGTTTCCTGGGTGTCTTAGGAAGTTCAAAAGTTTATAAAGTGATTCATGATTTAAGGGTGACTTAAGGGTGATTTAAGGGCCCAGAGATGTTAAACTACTTGCCCAGGGTTACATAGAAAACAAGTAGCAGAGTCAGGATTCAAACCCAGGTCCACTGGCTCCAAATTCATTGTTCTTTGCAGCACACTATATGACATTTTTGCATCATATTGCTTCTTTTGTCAAAATCCTTCAGTGGTTTCCTATAAGACTCCCTATCGCCTCCCATGGAGAGTTCAAACACCACCCACTAACATTCAAGGCTCTCTATAATCTTAAACCACCCTGTCTACCTAGCCTACCTTCCACATATTCTATGATTCTTTCAAACTGCCCTGCTTTGTTTTCCAAATGTACCATGAACTGTCTTAGTCCCATGACATGTTTATTCTGCTTCTTAATCTTTGAAGATTCTCTCTCTCTCTCTCTCTCTCTCTCTCTCTCTCTCTCTCTCTCTCTCTCTCTCTCTCTCTCTCTCTCTCTCTCTCTCTCTCTCCTTCCCTCTCTCCCTACATCCCACCCTCCTTCCCTCTTCCTCTTCCTTCCTCCCTCCCTCTCCCCCCACATGCTGAAATGCTACCATCCCTTTAAACCTGAATCATATGTGACCTCTGGAGAGCAGAAAGAAAGCCAAGATAGCACATGACAGGGCACAGAGTTAGTAAAGGGAAATTTTGGAACAGAGAATGATTTGTAGTGTCTACCTGTGACAGAAGATGTCTAAATAACACATGATCTTAGAACCTTTTGCAACCAGTCTTCCCTTGAAACATCAGACCATTTCCCAGGCAATCATTCAAGAAGTGAATGCCATCCTTACAGGAAATCATGTGCATGGAGGTACAAAGATTAAATCATCATTAGTAGTCATGCAGTAAGATCAATAGAATAGAAGAGTGATAAAACATGAAACAATGACATCTCCTCCCTCCTTCATCTATGAGAACAAACACCATTTGTAACAAGACCTTTGAGGACTGGAAAAGTCAAAAGGGGTATGGGAGAAAATATGGGAGAGAGCAGATTGGAGAAGGGGATATCCTGTGGGACTGCTATTTTGGGGAGATGGGTAGGGGAAAAACGGGGAGAAAATGTGTAACTCAAAATCTGGCAGAAACGAATGATGTAAATCAGAAGTTAATAAAGCATTAAAAAAAACCTTTGAGAGTATGTTTTTCTCAGTGATGCCTGGAATTCTCTCCATCCTCATCTCCCTCTCCCAGACTTCCTGTCTTCCTTCAAGTGCCAGTGAAAATCTCACCTCCTACAAGTAGCCTTTCCAAATTCCCCTTAATTCTAATGCCTTCCTCTCTTGATTATGTCCAACGGATCTGGTATGTAGCTTGTTTTCAAAGTTTTTTTACATATTGTCTACCCCCTTAGACTGTGAGGACCTTGAGAGTCGGGGCTGTTTTTTGGCATTTCTTTGTATAATCAGCAATTAGTTCCTGGCACATAGTGCTCTTAGTAAGTGCTTGTTGATTGACTGAATGAGGACAAAGAGAGGCATAATGCAAGAAAAGTCAAACCTGAAAAGTTCAGAATAACACAAGTCCTGGTCATGTCTCAGTCAACTAACAGTGGATTATATTATTGTACCCTTTCCTTAGTTGGCTTCTTTCAGTAAGTTTACTCTAACCTATATGTGATTAAATAATTTTCAAGTCACATGAAATTGAGAAAGAGATTAGGATCCTATAGGATAGGGACAAAGATGAGCCTAGCAAATTGTGAATTTTGATGGAATTAAATAATGCCTTTAGATTAGGTAAACACTGGAGAAAGGAGAGAAGTTGTTCTCTGAATATGCTCAACTGGTAATAGATGAATTACTCGAGACTGGAACCCAAGAACGGCTCACTCATATGTAGTGAAAGTAGGCTGGAGCTTGAAGCACCACCTGATGTTTTGTACAGATATCATACTGTGTTCTTGTTTGGTTGTGTCCAACTCTTCATAACCCCATTTGGGGTTTTCTTTTCCAAAGATACTGGAGGGGTTTGCCATTTCCTTCTCTAGCACATTTGACAGAGGAGGAAACTGAAGCCAACAGACTTGTCCAGGGTCACACAACTAGTTAGTGTCTAAGACCAGATTTGACCTCAGGAAGATGAGTCTTTCTGATTTTAGGCCCTGCACTCTATTCACTACATTACATAGCTGCCCCAGCCTCTCTGAGTATACCCCTTCTAGTCAAAGGAAGGACATTATCTAGGAAACCTAAAATTGGAGAGTTCCTGAGTTTGAGAATTCAGGGACTAGGCTTTGTAGAGAGAAATGATTTCCTGATGTACACCTTAGAGAAAGCAGATAGTTAGCATGGTTCCAGCTCAGCATCCCATTTGGAAAACAGAATCCATGAAATACATGGAAAATATAGGTCTTATGAGAATGACTTTGCTTATTGCATAAGATCTAAGTATATTTATCTCTTACAGGTAAGGGTGGTTCTTCTTTTCTTTTTTTAAATTTATTTATTTTTAGTTTTCAACATTCACTTCCATAAGTTTTTGAGTTTTAAATTTTCTCCACTTCCCTCTCCTCCACCCTCTCCAAGACAGCATGCAATCTGATATAGGCCCTACATATACATTCATGTTAAGCATATTTTCACATTAGTCATGTTGTAAAGAAGAATCAGAACCAATGGGAATAACCACAAGAAAGAAGAAACAAAACAACAACAAAAAAAAATAGTCAGCTTTGATCTGCATTCAGACTCCATAGTTCTTTCTCTGAATCCATGGAAAGCATTTTCCATCATGAGTCCTTTGGAGTTGTCTTAGATCCTTGCATTGCTGAGAAGAGCTAAGTCTATCAAAGTTATTCATCACACATTGTGGCTGTTACCATGTACAATGTTCTCCTGGTTCTACTCACTTCACTCAGCATCAGTTCATTCAAGTCTTTCGAGGTTTTTCTGAAGTCTGTCTGCTCATCATTTCTTATAGCACAATAGTATTCCATTACATTCATAAAGCACAACTTGTTCAGTCATTCCCCAAGTGATGAGCATCCTCTTAATTTCCAATTCTTTGCCATCAAAAAAAGAGCTGCTATAAATATTTTCATATATGTGGGTCCTTTTCCCATTTTTATGATCTCTTTGGGATACAGCTCTAGAAGTGGTATTACTGGGTCAAAGGGTATGCACATTTTTATAGCCCTTTAGGCATAGTTCCAAATTGCTGTAAGGGTGGTTCTTTGAGTCTTAGAGAGATCATGTAGCAATCTGTGGAAAAGATGGGAGTCTCCAAGATAACAAAGAGTTGTCCCAACTTCAACCCCACGTTTAGAGACTTTTCAGAGGAAGTTAATGGACTAGTCAAATGATTTTATTTTTGTATATTTGGTCATAGGCTACTGTGAAGCTTATGCTTTCTCTGTGGGGTAAAATAAAGGCTGTCCTATATCAAATACTCATATTATATACGATAAGTACCTCTGAGGGAACTGGGGACTCCATCACACATCTGAGGAAAATTTTATGAACTATACCTGAACTTCAATTAGGAGTGGGGGGGGGGGAAGGGAAGATTTACTCCAGGTGGGATTAGTCAAAAAGAGAAAAGGACCTTGGGGGTCATGCCCCAGGGATCAAATTTGGTTCATATGGGCCCAGAGAAGGGGGTGCTGGAGCCATATCTAACCAGTTCCCAAGAGCCAATTATTAATTTTTCAACGTGAGCATTTACACTTTGGACACCAACAAATGTTACAAATCAGTGCTGGATTTATTGTTGTGTTTATTTTCTAGATTTTAAAAATGGAGACAATGTTAATAATAAAACTGAAAAGTGTGTTAAAAAAACAAAGCTGGTTGTGAGACATTTACCAGTATACCCCAAGCCCAAAGTATTGTAGACCCCAGGCTCTGTGTGTGTGTGCATGTGTCTATCTGTGTGTAATACACACACACACATATCCATACCCATAGACAAATATAAGTATAGAATACATAAGTATATTACTTTTTTTGCTTACTTATTTATGCATAATGCAATTTCCTTGAATAAAATGTAAGCTTCTTATGGCAGTGGGCTTTTCATTTTGTCATTGTATCCCCAGCATCTAATAACTTGGAACATGTCATATATTTATAAATGCTTATCCAACTGATTGATTGATTTTGTTTTGCTTAACTGCTTTTCTTTGTTACTAGGGAGGGTGCTACTGAGACACAACAAAGGTGCATGAAACAAAAGCCATCAGTACAAAAATTGTTTTTAAAAAGGCCCAGCTGGGAGCTTCAGGTCAAATTATATATATATATATATACAGAGAGAGACATAGAGAGAGAGAGAGACAGAGAGAAACAGAGAGAGACAGAGAGAAACAGAGAGAGACAGAGACAGGGACAGAGAGAGACAGAGAGACAGAGAGAGAGAGGGAGAGAGAGAGGGAGAGAGAGAGAGAGAGAGAGAGAGAGAGAGAGAGAGAGAGAGAGAGAGGGAGAGGGAGAGAGAGTGCTGTAAGACAGGCAGTGGTATGGTTTAGTGAAAAGTGAACAGGACTGAGAGCCATGAGCTCTAGTTAGAGACCCAGCTCAGTCCTTTGTTGTTATTACCTGTATGACTTCAGGAAAGTCACTTAACCTCTGTGTCTCAGGCTCCTTTGCCATAAAATAGGAATAATCATAAAAACTCAGCCTACTTCTGTGAGTTGTTCTGAGGAAACTACTTTATAAATTTTAAAGTGTCATATAAATAAACGTACTCCATTGCTACTTAGTATTACTTCTAGAAGAAAAAAATAAATTAAAGCCAGAAAACAAATATGTGTGTTTTTAACAGTCTTTTTGGAGCTGTGTAGCCATAGCTATACATAGTCCAAGTGGGGCTACACCATAACCTTTTGTCAGTTTTATAAGCTACAGGTCCAATTGGAGCTGTTCCCTTCCCACCCAAGGACAAATTGGAAGGGAAAGGAAACCAAGGATAGCCCTTAGTAATTTTGCAACAGTAAGTTATATGATCATTGAAGAAGAAAAAAATATTTCCTCATCTGAGGTACTGATTTATTACAGGTGTGTTCATTTCTAGACACAAGCAAGCTCAACAATAAGTAAGATAGATCGGATAAAGTTCTCATTTTTCATTTTCCATTCCCTTGAGGTTGTTGCTAAACTAAATGATGTCTGATTCTTCCTAATCCCATTTAGGGTTTTCTTGGAAAATATACTAAGACTGGTTTTCCATTTCCTTTTCCAACTCATTTTACACATAAGGAAACTGAGGCAATGACTTGCCCAGGGTCACACAACTAGTAAATGTCTGAGACCAGATTTGAACTCAGGAAGATGAGTCTTCCTGACTCCAGACCTGGCACTCTATCCCCCGAGGCACCCATCTGCACCTCCTTTGAGAAGAGTCTCTCTAATTACTATATAGTCTATAAGCAAAGTGCTTCAAAACTTTCACATGTGAAAAGAGAACATCATTTAACCTAGCTGGGTCACCCTGGACAAACTGCTCTGAACCTCAGTTTCCTCCCCTAGAGAAGGATAATTATAGCACCCACCTCATAAGGTTGTTGTAATGAGATACTATTTGTATGAGATCCAATGTATGTAAAGTGTTTTGCAATTTTTAAAGCACTATACAGATATCAACAATAATGTTACTAATAACTTAATAATAATATTAACAACAAGATTAATCATCTAAACAAAAGGTAAAGATTTTCTAGATTTGTCATCTAAAGCTGGAAGGGACTTGAGGGGGCATCAGATTCAATTTCATCATTTTAACATATGACTAAACTAAGGCACAAAAAGTTAAATAACTTGCCCAAGGTCACACAAAGTCACAGAAGAGCAACAGAGATGGGATTTGATCTAATTTCAGGACCAGGGTTTTATTTTCTCCACTGTATCATTTATACCCTAATTAGCTTCATTTTACTGAAGGGGTCAGTTTTGATCTCAGCTAACCAAGTCTTGTCATACTCAAAGAAAATGTGTATTAGCACATAAGAGCATAAAAAAAGCTCAGTGAAACTCACCTCCCAGGGCTTACATCTCCAGTCTGTTGGAATTCCTGAAATTCCTTAAACAGTAGATAAATCCTTTTATTCCGTAGAGATGAGAGGTTTTAAAAGCACAGACATCTGGTCCAGTTAACACTTTGGTTTGAATTAATTTCACTCAAAGTATAAATGTGACTATCAGCTTCTTTCCAGTTTTGACAGAGAAAGCAGGACAATAATGGTCCCTCAAAAGGATAAAAGGGTTCAGCAAAAGGAGGTAAGGGATGCTGAAAACACACTTTCCAAGCTTCCTTTCCTATTTTATTCTTTTCCTATTTTACTTCTGTGTGGACCCTGTTTACTTTTACCTGTGATCAGAAGAAAGAATCTTAGGTGTGTGGTTCAGCCTTTTAGAAGTGAAAAGAATCATTTGGATTTGGAATCAAATGATCTAGGTTCAGAATGTAAGTGCTGTCACAGTGTTACCTGTCAAGTTTAGACCTCTCTGGGCCTTGGTTTTCTCACTAGTAAAATGATGGAGAAGATAATCTCTGAGGTTTCTGTAAGTTCTAACACTCAGATCCCATTTCTCTAATGACTAGACACAAGGACAAAGAGTAAGGAAATTCTTCTAAATTCCCATCCCATCTACTCCTCATACAGGGCACAATACTTTGTGGGCAACTAAGTGTCGCAGTGGCAGGAAGACATCTTCCTGAGTTCAAATCCAGCCTCAGGCACTTAATAGGTGAGTGACCCTGGACAAGCTATTTAACCCAGTTTGCCTCAGTTTATTCATCTGTAAAATGAACTGGAGAAGTAAATAGCAAATCACTCCAGCATCTTTGCCAGGAAAACCCCAAATGGAGTCACAGAGTGGGAAATGACTGAAAAACAACACCATTCTAAGGGGCTGGTTCATGGGATCATAGATTGAGGCTTTGATCATTTTACAGATGAAGTAAATGAAGCTAAGATGAGGTTATTGCAGTCACCCTGATAGGGTCCTCATCACCCCAAGCCTGGACTACTGCAATAGTCTGCTTGTTGGTTTCCCTGGCCCAAATCTCTCCTCACTCCAGTCCATTCCACACTCAGCTATTAAGTTGACCTTCCTAAAATGCAAATCTGGCTGTATCATCTGCCCCATTCACTCCATTGGCCCCCATGACCTCCAGAATCAAGTACAAAATCTTCTGTTTGGTTTTTAAACTCCTTGATATTCTGGTCCTTCCTCCTACCTTTCTAATCCTCTTACATATTAAACCACCCCAACTCCTCCCCGCCCCTTCTGCCGCACCCCATGAAATCCAGTGACACTTGGCCCCCTTGCTGTTCCTCATACATGGCATCCCATCTCCCAACTCCTGGTATATTCCCTGGCTGTCCCCCACAACCAGAACTCTCCCTTCCCATAATAACTTGTTTGAACATGGTTGTCTACATGCTGTCTTCCACCATTAGAATGTGAGCTCCTTGAGGGCAGGCACTGTGTTTTGCCTTTCTTTGATTCTCCTATACTTGTCACAGTGCCTGACACACAACTGGCAATTAGTAAATGCTGGTTGATTGACTAAGAAAAGTTAAATGACTTTCACAGGGTCATTTAGCTAATAAATTGTTAAGGCAGTATTTAAACTCAGTTCTTCCTAATTCCAATCACAGTACTCCATCTACTATACTATCTTGTCTTAAGTAAATGTGTATTTTTTTTCTCTTTAAACTATCAGATCTTTTATTTTGTGACACATCAAAGATACTGAGTCCTATTAAAATAATGGGATTTTTTTTCTCAAGTTTCCTAATCATTATTTTTGTGAAACGTCAAGAATATTGTGTCATGTCATTGAAATGTCAATAGTTGAAAAAAGGTGTGTTCCTTAAAAATAAAACAATATCCACCAGATTCTCACCATGAACAACACTCAGGGTCAAGGAATGTGGTAAACAATGAGAAAGTTGGTCTAAAAGATCTAAGCAGAAGCAAGAGTATTAGAGATTCTTTTGATATTACTAAATTTAATTTTACTTGGCAGAAGAAAAAGATATCAATTACTATCCTATAAACCAGCCTCAAGATAGATAGACTTTAGAAGAAGCAGTCCAACTTTCTTTCTGGACATGAGATCTTATTTTAAGTTCTTGCAAGTATCTTTTGAAGATAAGCCTACTTACCGCAAATCATACCATGAAACAGTATTTCTTGACTAATATCAATATATCCACTAACTTTTTCTCCTGAGCATTTTAAAAGAGTGGGCTTTTAAATCTCACATTTATTTCCCTAGTAATTCAGCATTGGGACTTAGAACTTTAGTGACTTAGTCTTATAGTATCATTCAACATAAATAGGTAAAGAAAGATTCCACACAACTGAGAGATTTCATCAAGGATTCTGAAATACTGTCCATGGTGCTCATAAATACTGTATTGTCTGAAATGACTTATCTCAGTAGTGACTGTGGGCTCAGATTTGTTGTACAGTTCATCAACTTCTCAGCATGTTGGATAATGAATGTTTCATTTACATCGCTAATTGCCAAGCCATGGTTCCTTCAACCTTTAACCCGAATGCTTTATCACATTATCACCATATGTCAATATAATTGCATTTAACATTCCAAATGATAAACTTAGTTTTGTACAAAGAAAGATTTTTCACAAAGAAATCATGAATTCTGGCTACAAAGCTCAAGTCCATAATAGATAAGCGTAGGACTATGTCAGCTGAAATATAGTAAGCTTAATAATTAGTAAGTTCTCTGTCTTGGACTTCTCTTAAAACAATGGGATTATCCTTCAGGATTTTTCTATAAAATAATAATAATTTCAAGGTTGTTATTTGGTTGGTATGCTACTTTCTCTTCTGTTGCATATTGAAACTCTTCTTCAATTAAGCAGATATATTTTAATGAATTGACAAAGCCAACAAAATCATGCAAGTAGCAACCAACCTTTTTGGGGATAAGCCACTTTGAACTTAGCATCCTACTGGATCCTAAGCTGGATATGGGAGAACAAACACTCTATCTATCACTGGGCTTTCATGTATAACATGCTTTATAGTTAAAAACAGAACAAAACAAACAAAACATCTTGACATTCATCTTATTTGACCCTCACAACAATTGTATGCGGTAGATAGTATATTACTATTCCAGTATTTTACAGATTGAGAAACTAAAGCTTAGAAAAATTAAGTAACTTCTCCAAATGCAGAGTGTTGAAGGTCAGACTTGAAACCAAATTTTTTGACTCCCAGAGAGCTCCCCAATTCATTTGTAGTCTTCGTCTAAGTTGATGGATCTTGAACATTTTTGCATCAGGGACTCTTTTAGCATTTTGGTGAAACCTATGGACCGCTTCTCAAAATGATGTTTTTAAATGTATAGAATAAAATATCCAAGATTACAAAGGACAGCACTTAGAATTGAAATAGTTATCAAATTACTTAACATTTCAAGTTCACAGATTTCCTGAAATCTATCTGTCCTCATTCTACATTCTGTGGGGGGTTCCCATGCCACATCCAGGCTACTCATATGTTATCCTTTGTTCTCACTACATGGCTAGCTCACCTCCTTTTCCTGATCAAACACTTCTCTGATTATGTCTTTGTTGGTAACTTACCATAGTCTGTTTATAGTTCTCACATTGATCTTCAAATCTAGAGAAAATCTGATTAATCAATGTTAGAATTCTTTAAAGGAGTACATAGGTATGTAGATAAAAGACACCAGTGGATAAAACTGAAATGGTTCAGAAAATTTTGCATGATCCTTCTGAATGACATGAAAATTCAGGAAGTTTACATGTTGTGTTGTTTTTTGGTGGAGGGAGGGGAGAGGTAGTTGGGACTTGTATCTACCTTTCTCATATATTTAGGTGCTTTGAACATAACAAATGCCTAACCAATACCAACTGAATGAATGATTTAAAATCAGAAAACCTTTGGTGAAAGGCTAAATACTTAAGATTGAGGCATTTTTAGTTTTTTTAAAAAAAACATGAATTATCAAAATTAGGATGACCACCAAGAGAAGAAATGGAAAAATACACCTTCTTTCTTTTATTGGAAAGGTGGAGGGATCTATGAGTATGTAATATTGTATACAATACCAGATGTGTTAGATGTGTCCATTGATTTTGCTGAACTATTTTTTTCCTTTTTAAATCATTGTAACAACATTAATAGATAGCATTTATAGAATGGTTTAAGATGAGTGAAGAACTTTACATATATATAATCTCATTTGACCCTTCCAACAACTCAGAAAGGATGGAAGTATTACTACCATTCCCATTTTATTTATTTATTTATTCTTTAAGCAACTGGGGTTAAGTAACTTGCTCTAGGTTACATGGCCAGTTATTTCTGGGTGGGTGCTAAGTGTCTAAGCCCGGATTTGATCCCAGGTCATCCCTACTCTGGGGCCAGTGCTCTTACTCGCTGTACTACCTGGCTGCCCCATACCATTCCCATTTTAAAGATAAGGAAATAGAGTTAAGAAGATCTGGCCAGGGTCACACAGTTAATTAGTGTCAAAGGAGTGATTTGACCTCAGGTCTTTCTGACTTCTAATTCAATTCTCTATCCACTACACTACTTAGGGATATATTCAGAAGTTAACATGATGGAGGGGGAAGAGGAAGACATCACTAAAATTTTAAAAATATAATAAATTGGATTATTATAGTTCTATGAAATTGACTTAGAGATAGGAAACAAATATGAATGAAGGTGTACAGAGTGTCCTCTTGAACACCTCAAGAATCCATTTAAGAACTGATCTTATTTGGAATTTTTGTAAGTGAAATGAAAGGAGTTTGTGGAAGATACTAAGTTCTTAGAGGCTGTAAAAAGCCATGGGAATAAAATTCAGGAAAGTCTTTTGAGATTGTAAATGGGCAGGAAAATGGCAAATGAGTTTGTGGCAGCAAGTGTTACATTAATGCATTTGGGACAAAAATAATCCAAAAGCTATTCAGCTTTCAGACAGAAGCTAGCCTTAGATGTCACTCTAGACTGTTTCCTGACAATGGGATAGTAGGCTGCTTTAGGCTAAAAGGGCCAACAAACCATGAAATCAATCAGAAATAAAGCCTTATTCTACAATTTTACAAAACCGTGGTCTGTATTTACGACCGTATTCAGCCTTAGAAAAGATATAAAAGAAACTAGAGTAACTAAAAGGATAAAGTGTGCATATAGGAAAGTCAACAGAAGGAAGAGTAGGGTGTGAACATTGCAGGGACCTTCTGAAGTCAATTCCCTACTCACTCCCAAGAACTGATTGTAAAATTTTCAGTGGAATCTCTTACACCTTAGAGATCAGAAAATGCTAAAATAAGGACTCAGTTCACTGTTTTGTTGATTGTCTAGATTTAAGAAAGTGATGGAGAAAATATTAATAATGCATATTAAACTTGAGTGGGTTTTACCATACATATTTTTTTTTCAGAGAGATGATTGTTAATTACCATTACAAAACTGGCTGAATGAGAACCCATTATATAGGATTCTATGGTCTGGCAAAAGGTGAAACTTAGGGAGAGTTACTATCAAAATCTCATTAATAATCCTTGTTCTCCAAACCCCAGAATATTAGAAGGAGGGGAAGGAGTATTCCCTTGAAACTTAAGTTGGTAAATTTTGGACAAATTGAAAGTTTTACTTCATAAAACAATAGTAAACACCTGGAATTCATGAATGCAAGTTAATATGAGGTCAAAATACTAGTAATTTCTTTAAAAGTTCTAAATACCTCAACAGATGCTAGAGTCACAGTAAATTTTGTTATACTTGTTGGTTTGGAGGTTTGGGGGACTAGAGGTAGGTGGGTGGGCAGAGAGTAGTCTTGTGATTACATTGGTAAAAATCTCAGTAAGTAAACTCTCTATCAAGACAGGTTGGTACCTCTTCAGCAATTTACTTGAGTCATTGAGACATCATTAAGTGACTTACCCAACATCACAAAGTCAGTATGTATCAGAGTAGAGACACATCATAAGATATTGAAGTTATAATTTTGCTTCATCCTTTGAAGGCAACATCAATAATTGCATTAATATCTGACATGTATATGAGATACTTTAATGTTTATATACCCTTGTTAAGGGTGGGGTGTGGATCAAGGAAATTTCTGATCTATTTGATGAAGTTTCTAGTCAACTTGATGGGATTTTAACTTATGAGATTTGAGCAATAGTTTCCAAACTTTTTTTGATCACACACCATTAGTAAAACATCTGAGGGTACCTCCCCCAAGCTGTGTATTTTTTATTTATAAATTATATACACATATAATTATGCATATTATACAACTTACACAAAGATGTGATAAGAATCTGAACTATGGTGGTGGCTGTTTGAGTAGAGAGAAGTGGACAGATAAAAAACAAATGTGATGGAGGTAAAAATGACATAATTTGGCAACTGCTTAGTTATATAAGGTAAAAGAATGAAGAGTTGAAACTGACAACCACAGTTGCTTTCTGGATGGCTGGAAGGACATTCAGAAGAGGGGCTAGTTTGAAGGTTGCATGGAAGATAATGTAATAAGATCTGCAATGCAGATTGCAACCCAAGCATACCTGCTCAAACTATGTAACTCACCTTCTCTCACCCAAATAAATAAAAGTGGAGGGGTTGGGTGGAGGTAAAGACCAGTCTCTTCCTCACTGGTGACTGACTTGACATCAGAGCCTACCCTTCCTAGTGCTGTAGCCACAAGGGGAGATGGATGTGTGGGTATGCTGGGGGGAGGGGAGTTAGGGACATAAAAGTGAAGGTACAAAGTGATCTGGGGACTGGGGGTTTGTAAGCTGGGACATTGAAGGGAGGGGGTTGAAAATTTTCCCAATGGTACCTACTCAGTCAGTGCTATGGATGACCAGTAGGACTTCGGTTATAACCCAGGTAGAACTTCCCTGAGGGACCAACCACTGATGCAGAGGGGTGCAGACTGGAAATCTGCACACTGAAGGGAAGAGATATAGTTGAAGATTCCTAAGTACTAGCTATCACTAAGTTGGTAATACATGATCCCTCCCAGCTTCCCACCTTCTGATTAGTGAATCACACATTCCTTGATTCAGGAAGAGGATCCCTTTGAGGTTAGACTCTCTCCTACCCTGCCCCCCCATCCCCTCTCCAAAACTCCCCACAGAGCTCTGGCTCTCACTTTAGAGACCACTGCTTTAGACGTATTTGAGAGGCATCTCCCAGTGAAAGGTGGGAATGCCCCCTATGGCCGTAATCATAGAATGAACAACTTCTAGGCAGTTGGCTGACAAAGAAAGGACCTAACTGACCAAGGATTCCCTAGATTGATACCTCCCTTGTCCATACCCATACACTCTACTTGGGAATGAAAGAGAGAGATTAATAGATCTTCAATTTCAGCTGTGTGTGGAATTCCTAAGTGAAGAGAGTCTGTCTACCGAAGGTAAACTGGAACCTTCTTTGAAACTTACTGTCTTAGAACGCTGTCTAGAGCATTTTGAGGTTCAATGATTTGCCCAGGGTTACATAATCAGTATGTCTGAAGCCATACTAGAACCCAGGGCTTCCTGACCCTGCCTCCTTCACCTACCCATCACACTTCTGAGACTGGCCTGCAATCTACTGTCATGCTTCCATGGGTTTTTCGACTTGTTTTGTGGCATGAACTCCTTTAGTAGTCTCATGAAGTCTGTGAACCCCTTCTCAGAATAACTTGTTTAAAAAAATTAGAAGTGTGAAATTTCAATTAGAGCTTAATAAATATAAAGAATTAAAATTTCCCCATTCAAGGTCCTAGATCCTTTAAAGCCTGTGAACCATAGATCCCAGGTTAAGAATCCCAGCTCTAGGCTATTGACATGCAACACAAATAACTAGAAAACAACATTGATTTTCACAACTTCAAACTTTTCCCTAGAATGCAACTTAATAGGAAAACAAAATAATAATGATGATGATGATGATGATGATGATGATGATGATAAAAATAAAATCAACCTTTCCCTGACACACCACTCGCAAACATCCCATAATGCTCCTCAGAACTTTGGTGAATCCCCTGTAGTCAATTTTTCCAACTTCCAGAAGTCTACTTCTCTATTTTTGTTGTCCTGGGAAATGAGGCCCCCACGGCCCAGCAAAGCCTCCCCCACTGCAGTAATGCATTCCAAACCAGCAAGCAAGGAGCAGGTGCTAACAGAGGCACATTTCTTTGTGCCTTTCTCTCTCTTTCTCTTTGACCCATTGTTGCAGACTGAAAAACAAGCATGTTTTCAAATGGCACTATGAGCTGCCAATGATGTATCACTGCCAGATCTCATTATTCTTCTCCAAATGCGATAATAATGCGATCTGTTAACATAAAAAAGTTTGGCTCCACAAAAGCAGCTGGAAATGGACAGCCACAATATGCATAAATCTAACTCCTACCATCAGCTCCACACTGCTTGACACATATTGTTAGAAGCACCTCGCAATGACAAGTTCTCTTAAGCAAAATACTTGCATTAGGACTCAGCTGGGGCTGTACATCAGGCAGTTTGGGGAATATTCAATTCTCAGTGGAAGCCAGAATTTATATGCTCTCATCTCTTAGGGAAAATTTGCCAGGTCCTGAGAAAACATAGGCAGTAGGTGAGAAAAAAAAACCCAGTCATTTCAGGTGTTCCAGCAAGTCTCTCTAAATGGTCTTTTACATGGTGTTCAGCTTCTCATGTTTTATTGATGATATGGCAACGGGAAATCTCTCAGTTTTGAGCAAATGCTTTGGGTAAGAGGGAACAAAAGCACAGAAGCAAAATAGGAATCTTGTCTTAAAGCTTGAACTCAGGAGAAAACAAAAAATTATGGTCAGAAAGAGAGCTAGATGTTGAATGGGCACATGAGTGTAGAAAATTCAGGAAGCAAGCAATTAACCATAGGACCATAGATTTAGATCTAGAAGGGTAGCAGGTTCTACCTTAGAGGCTGGGGATGGACAGATAACAATGAAACAGTATCAGTTCTCCCCCCAAAAGAGCTTATATTCTATCGGGGGAGGGAGAGAACAACTTAGACACATATAAGTAAATTCAAAATAAATACAGGGTGTAGGAAAGTAATTTCTTAAGGGTGTGTGGAAAGTTCTGACTGTTGTTCTATATGATGAAGCAAACTGCTGACTGAATTGTTATTTAAACTTTGGACTCTTAGTCTTGGCTGAGAAATATTATTTATTCCAGAACTCTATAAATTGTGATTTCAAAATTATTTATGTTAGAGAAAAGTCTGAGAGCATGGGTGAACTCTGTCAATTTGGACATTTCTCTTTCTAAGAATAAAAATGCAAAGAGTAGAAAAATCATAAATTAATAAAAATTCTTTCTAGAAAAATAGATAGAAAGGAAGAAAGCAAGAAAGCAAGAAAGAAAGAAAGAAAGAAAGAAAGAAAGAAAGAAAGAAAGAAAGAAAGAAAGAAAGAAAGAGAAGAAAGGGAAGGAAGGGAGGAAGGGAGGAAGGGAGGAAGGAAGGAAGGAAGGAAGGAAGGAAGGAAGGAAGGAAGGAAGGAAGCATTTGAGTGTGGGGGGATTAACAGCAGAAAGAATCCAGAGAGGTCTCATGTAGGAAGTGGCACTTGGGCTGAACTTTGAAAGACTCTACGGATTCTCCAAGGCAGAGATGATAAAGGAATGCGTTCCACATCTGGAGGACAACCAATGCAAAGTCACGGAGACAGACAACGGAATGCAGTGTATGATAAAGAGCAAGTAGATTGGTTTGGCCAAATCTACAAACTCCCCTTCCCTCCCTCATCAATACAAGGCCCCAGATGACTAGCTGTATCCATGTTCTTATCAACCAGAATCATAGTTGGAGTCACTTATTTCACTTGAGATCATAGATTTCAGAGGCTACTTAGTTCAACCTCATTATTTCACAGGTAAAGAACTGAGGCCCAAAAGAAATCAAATGATTTGCCCAAAGTCATATAAAGCCAGTGTATAAACTGGGGACCTCTGATTGTAAACCCATTTCTCTTTCTCTTTCCATTGTACTTGAAAGGCAAGGTCTTATATAAGCCAGCAAATTCTACAGAGAAAAATTCTGTTTCATGGCACCAGACAGCTATTACCAATTTCTCAGAAACATCAGTCATTCATTCATCATAAGGAGAGCCAGTCACTAGAGTGCAGGTCATCTGACATAAATTTGTCCCGATTAGGAAACAGATCTAGAGACACAGCTACTCAAATGTGTCAACCGCGTGTGTGAGTAAGCTTGTACTCTTATGCCTCTTCCATGGTTTCTGAACATATTCTTCTATTTCTCAAAACATCTTAATTTCTAAGTTTTGTTGATTGCTTCTTTCCATCTTCCAACATCACAGAATTTCAGAACTAAAAGGACTCTCAGTAGCCATCTGGTCCAACCCAGATCTGAAAAAGAATGCCCTCTATAGCATATCGAACAAGGGGTCAACTAGCTTCTTTTTGAAGAGCCTCCCTTAAGGAGAAACCCACAACTTCCCTTTCCTTTCCTACAGTACTGGAACTTCACTATCCCACAACTTGTTATGGCAAGGAATTTGGTCTTAGGTGGGTTCATTTTTGACCTCAGCAAAGTGTGTATGTGTGTGTATAACATGGCAGAGGATTACTTACCAGACTAACTAATAATATTGGTCATCATAGTTATGGTAACTAAGAATATTAGTTACATGACTTCACCTAAATGGATATAGCTGTAGGCCCCAAGAACAGTGATGCAGTGTGGTTTCAGTACATTTCCACTTTGGTCTATTGTTCTCTTCTAGATTTCTGGCAGACCAACAACAGCAATGTTGCCCATTGGGGAGCACAACACACTGAAGAGAGAGGGAGAGGCAAAGGCAGAGAAACAGAGAGAAACAAACAGAGACAGAGAGAGTAGAACTTTAGCCATGTCCCTCCTCAGAGCCAGCTCTTTGCAACAATGCTGAGTTGATTTCAGATGCCACTGAGTTTCCTTTCTCTTGCCCCAGGTATGAGAGTGCTTTAGAGAAAACATTATCCCATGTAGCCTCGGATAGCTACCTAGGCACCCTAAGTGACTGCCTCTGCCTAGGTCTGGTGGGGAACTTCTTTAATTAGGAATGGGGAACTGGTAAGGACACGAGCTACTTGAGTTCATGCCAAATCAACCAATGCCTTCATTCAAAATTTTGTTTTTTCTTCTAGGGAACTCACTGATGAAAAAAAAGTAGCAGCATCCAGCTCCTTTGGGCTTACAGCTTCTTCAACTAGTAAAAAAGGTGGTTATCAAGAATCATGATCTTGAATGCAATGAGCATTTATTATGCACCTACTATGTGCAAGACATTGTGTTAGGCACAGGGAATAGGGAATACAAAGACAAAACCCCAAAACAGTACCTGCCCTCAGGGAGCCTACATTCTCCTGGCAAAATGAACATGTAAATAGATAATCTAAGGTATGATAATTTGGGGAAATGGAGATTAGGGATTGGGCAAGGCTTCTTGTAGGAGGCGGCACCAGGTTGAGCATTAAGAATCCTGAGAGGGGAAAGTGAAGAAGAAATGCCCCCTAAGCATGGTGACTTCTTTCCCAAATCTATTTCTTATGGTATATGTTAAAATGTTGTTTTAATCAAGATTAAGAAGAGAACTCCTGGGGCAGCCAGGTGACACAGTGAACAAGAATGCCAGCCCCGGTGTCAGGAGACCCAGGATCGCTTCTGGCCTCAGATACTTGGCGCCCACACAAAATAACTGGCCGTGTAACCTTGGGCAAGTTACTTAACCCCAATTACTTAAAAAAAAAGAAGGGAACTCCCAAATATTTCACCTTCACATCTCAATTTCTCCAGAATCCCCTTTTTCATATCCTAGAACCCGCCCCCCTCCCCCCAAGTCAGTGCTTCCTATTTAAATCTCAGCATCCTCTATGGAATGCACCCTTACATATTCCACACTTTTAAATGGCTCCTTCTCACCTCAGCAAAACCTTCCACTGCAGAAAGACAGAACAGGGACTAGACCTGTGATTTCATTGATATGTTAAATTCCCAGGCAAGGAAGCATCCTCTACCAAGGCAGGTGAGCAGAGCTATCTCAGAGAGCTGCCTTGAGCAGTGAGAGTCTGTCACTTGGTTAGGGTCACACAGGCAGTGTGTGCTGGAGATGAAAATTAAACCTGACTTCAAAACCAGCTCTCTATCCACTATGCCATGGCGTTACTTCTTAGAGGAAAGCAAAAGAAAATAAGAGAAAGGTCACTCATCAGATCTAAGGGACTGAAGTATCACAGGAGAAGTCTTACCAGAAGAATAACTTGGACCCCTAAATCTACTTCATGCCATGAAAAAAAAAGATGATAATCATCAATACATTAGGGAATTTGCAATAGGCTTATCTGCTATATAATACCTGCTCCTCGTTTTTACATCTTAGCAATAGCATGTAATAAATAAAATGGTCATGAATATGTCCTCAAATCATCCTGATTTCCTTTAAAGAAATACAGATACAAATAAATAAAAATTAGCATGTGGTGTACTTTTAAGATTTGCAAAGTTTCTTGATATATTACTTCATTTGATCTTCACAACAGCCCTCTGAGTTAGAAAATACAAGTATGAAGCCCATTTTACAGATGAAGAAAATGAATCTGGGAGAGACGATAAAGTGAATAGCCTAGAGTCACACAACTAATAAGTTTCATATATAGTATTTGAACCCAGGAGATGGATTCACTGAAAAGGCAGCTTGAACTGGGCCTTGTAGAATGGAACATAAGCTCCTTGAGAATGGGGAATGCTGAATATTATTGTGCTACAAGAAATGATAAGAAAGATGATTTCAGAAAAACCTAGAAAGACTTACATGGTCTGACACACAAGAATTGGGCAGAACCAGGAGAATATTGTACACAGTAACAGCCATATTGTATGATGAAGAACTGTGAATGACTTAGCTATGATGACCAATACAATGATCTAAGACAAACCCAAAGGAGTCATGATTAAAGATGCTATCTGCCTCCAGAGAAAGAACTGATGTATGAATACAGACCTGAAGAATACTGTTTTTCTCTTTCTTTTTTATTTGAGTCTTCTTGCACAAAATGACTAATATAGAAATGTTTTACATGATTATATGTGTATAACATATCAGATTGGTTCTGTCTCAGGGAGAGAGGAGAGGGAAGGAAGAACAGAATTTGGAACTCAAATTTTTTTAAAGAATTTTTAAAATTGCTTTTACATATAATGGGGTAAATTAAAAAATTTTAAATAACAGACCATGTTTCTTTGTTTTGTCTTTATATCCCCAGTACCAAGCATAGTGTCTGAAACATGGTAGGCACTTATTAAATGTTTGTTGATTTATTGATCTGAATTTATCAGTAGCCTCAGGCCCAATTTCCAAACTCTCAAAGACCATTGCACATTGTAAGGACTTAATAAATGCTTTTCATTCATTCTCACTACTCTGAAGTAGAACATAGAGGGATGGATCTGGAAGATACTGTAGAGATTATTTAGTCTAGCCTTCGCATTTATCAGATAAGGGACTTGTCCAAGGTTGCAGTCAGGAGACAGCAGAAATCCCAAAGCTTTCTGACTAATAATTAAGTTAGCCACTAAAGAGTCCCCCAACTTCCCCTGCCCTTCCCCATATAGCTTGGAGATCCACACCCTGCCCCAATTGCCACTGCAATGATACACGTACAACTTCATTTTCCTTTCCTGTCTAGTACCTCAACAAGAATTAAAAACACACACATAACACACAACACACACACACACATACACATACACATCCCTACCCATTACAGATATATCTTAGAGCAAACCTGCACAATTTGGCAGATGGTAGGGGCTAAAATGAAAATAACCTAGCTCACTTTCCAAGTAAAGGTATAATTAATGATTAAACTATTTTGCAAATAAACCTTTTTTTAAAGGGAAATTTAAATTAATATCAATTAATTACTCATTACTTAAAATTTTTATTTATCATGAAATCACATTAGTGTTAAAATTATTTTGCTAAGAATTACAAGTTTTAATACATTTTTCAGGTTTTCTTACTGTTTATATTTAGTTAAAAGGACATATTAAACTTCTTGTCAGCATTAGTTTATTGCACTTCAGAATCATGTTAGAAATAGTTTCTTCAGAAACCTGAAAACTAGCCTTAGTGGCCACCTCATTTTCTGGGTTTACTTTCTTGAAAAACCATTGCTCCCCCCTGAGACTTTTCAACAATTTGGACACTTTAATTTTTTTTATTGGTGTCCAATTTGCTTAAATCAGGATGTTTTGATGAGAACAGCTATTACTTCTCGGCAAACAAGGCACAATATTCTGTCTCTCACGTAAGTAAACAAGTATCTATTTGTCCACTGGGCATTAAACACTCTATGATCTGATTTGATCTTCTGTTTCTTTTTATCACCCATTTTACAAAGTCACCCCCAAAATTTTAATATGAAAACCAGAAAATCTCCACAGCAACTGCTCACATACAAAGAAATACTGAACTGAGTGTCTGACCTGTTGAGAACGCCAGACAATTATGTCACTTGGAGGACAGCCATAAAATGAGGGAGGGGAAGAAGTCCTCACATTATTGCCACTGATCACATAGTGGGCATCAGCTTCTTTGGCACATGGCTGCACTCACTTTGTGCCTGCTCAATGCCAGTAAGGACTGAAAAGAGCAAAAAGATACAACTCTTGTCATATGACAAACAGAAGGCACTGTGCAGTGGTAACCCACCCACCAAGTTACATGGCGGGCACAATAGTGACTAGGGGAAGGTGAGCTAAGCAGGGCATGGACAAAGCACTCATTACATCTTTACTTTCTTTTACATTGTCTACATTTTTCATGGGCTGCCCAAAATCTTTTGGCAGGCCACTGGTAGCCCAACAGGCTATGTATTGTGCAGGCCTGCCTTAGAGATATTGCAGGTTCAGTTCCAGACCACCACAATAAAGAGGATGTTGCAATAAAACGAGTCACGTGAATTTTTTTTGTTTCCCATTGCATGTAAAGGTTATATTTACATTACTATAGTCTATTAAGTATTGGTATTAGTACTAGAATTGCTATTAAACTATAGGATTATATCTAAAAAAAAAGAAATTGTTTTCAGCAAAAAATACTTTATTGCTAGAAAATGTTAACCATCATCTGAGTCTTCAGCAAGTCTTAACATTTTTGCTGATGGAGGGTCTTGCCTCCATGATGATGGCTGCTGACTAACCAGGGTGGTGGCTGATAAAGGTTGGGGTGCCTGTGTCAATTTCTTAAAATAAGACAACAATGACCTTTGCCACATCAATTAACTCTTCCTTTCACTTGAACGCTTAGAGGTCATTGTAGAGTTAATAATTGGCCTAATTTCCAATATTGTTATATCTCAGAAAATAGTGAAGCCTGAGGAAAAGGAGAGAGAGAGGTGGACTAGCCAGTTGGCAGAGCAGTCAAAACACACACATTTATCAAATGAGTTTGTTGTCTTATATGAGTGTAGCTCATGGCAACCCAAAATAATTATAATAGTAACATCAAAAATCATTGACCAGAGATCACCATAACATATGATAATTAAAGAAAAGGTTGGAAATATATTGCAAGAATTACCAAAATGTGACACAGAGACATGGTGTGAAGCCATGATATGGGAAAAATTATGTCAATTGACTTGCTTGATGCAGGGCTACCATAAACCTTCAATTTGTTAAACAAAACAAAATAAAACAAAACCACATCTGAAAAAAAACACAATAAAATGAGGTATACCTGTAGACAATTGCCAAATATTAATCATAGTCCTGGGTATGGTTTCTGTTCTTGAGGAATTCACAAACTAATTAGTTGGTGAGCAAAATAATAGTGATAATAATAATAAAAATCATGCAATAATAAGAAATACCTATCATTTTACAGTGTTTTCACATTTGCAAATCATCTTACATATGTTATCTTATTAGAGCCTGTAAGGTAGACATTATTATTATCCCAATTTTACAGATGAGGGATTTGAGGTTGATAAATGACTAGCCCAAGGACACACATAGCTAGGAAATGTCAAAGGTAGGATTTGAATTCTTGTCTTACTGATCGCAAGTCCAGTACTCTATCCATTATACCACCTATTGGCCTTTAAAATAATCATTTTTTTAATCAAGAAAGTTTAATTTTAATTTATATTTATTACAATAAAAATACCATAAAAGCAAAAGTAGATTATCTCATTGACAGACTGAATCAGGGAGATTTCTTTCTTAATCATGTTACTAATATAGGAAATTTCCATTAGTTTAAGCTAATTTTCAGTATCTCTAAAAACCATTCCTATAAAATAAGCAAATTTAACCTATTATTCAAAAGGAAAAATGTGGATATAATAAAGAAATTTGCAAACAAGGGGTGGGAAATAGGGTTTTAGGAACTTCTCAAATATTAGAAAACCAAACTAGGGAAGGAGGTGTCCTTGAAAATGTGGACAGGACCTGAGGAGTAGAAGAGAGAAAGTTAAAATACCCCACAGCTACACTACAGCTGCTGCTATCTGTTGTTACTACAGTAACACTCAGTAGGCTGGGGCTAAAGGGACAGCACACCTTTCCCAAAAGGCTAAACCATTGAAACAGTCACCTCTGACTCCTCTGTGCCCCAAGGGGAGAGATGAAAGTTCTGAAAGATGTCAAGATCTTCTCTCTTTGGAATCCTTACAAAGTTCATATTCTGCTTGTATCCCAACCATTCTACACTCCCCAAACTGTGCCCCCCCAAAAAAAAACCCAACCAGGTACCATGGTTGTAATCAGATAGGTATCAGTATAGTTAAAGCCTAGATAGGCAAACAGACGGACAGATAGACAGACAGATAAATAGATGATAGATAGATAGATAGATAGATAGATAGATAGATAGATAGATAGATAGAT
>NW_027185694.1:10489839-10595823 GCF_028583685.1 Petaurus breviceps papuanus | reverse complement strand
GATAGATAGATAGATAGATAGATAGATAGATAGATAGATAGATAGATGATAGATGATAGATAGATAGATAGATAGATAGATAGATAGATAGATAGATAGATAGATGAATGGATGAGCAGATAGATGGATAGATAGATGGATAGATAAATGCTGGGTTTTATAAAGTCAAGGAATTGGGAGAGGCACAGGGAGGAAGGCCATGTTTTTTGCATATCCACTGGATGTGTGTTTGCCATAAATTAGGCCTGCTGAGAGAGTAATGCTGAGCCTTCCATATGGCAAATATCAGATTGAGACACACTGAAAGAGAAATGACTTTTTTATTCTTGAATTAATTCTGTTCAGTTTATTTGGAATGTCATCTTATCCAGCAAGCATACAGAAACAACACTGTTAGAAATTCAATGATGCTTCTAAATACAAAGGAAGCAAGCTAATGAGCAGACTTTCCAAAGATGAAAAGAAGTACATTTTGGTATTATTATTACTATTATTATTAGTCTTTGGAACTTTAGTTTAAAGAGTGATTGATTCATGCCTTATAAATATGTAAGGGGAGAAAAAGGAAACTATTAAAATCCATTGCCCCAAACATTTGTAGATACTGTTTGTGTTTTTGCTAAGATCCTCAGGATTTTTACCGTTGACTCATTTTATATAATGCATATGTATAGAGATGTGTATAATTCTATTTCCCAATTATTAGATGTTCTTGACCTGGAATATACAAACTTTTAAAAACTTATGGTAATTTCATTTCAAAATAATTGTTTCCTTTGTAATCCTGGGGATTTTATTTTATGCATTTAAAAGCATTATTGTGAGAAGGGACACATAAGCTCTATCAGACTTCCCAAGCAGTCCATCACACACAAAAGGTGAAGAATCTTTGGTAAATGTTTAATCACTGGCTGGGACAAGGTGGATAACATCTACAGAACATACTTTTTTTTGGCTTTTGGTGGATTTTGTTTTGTTTTTTTGAGGGTAATCAAGGTTAAGTGACTTGCCCAAGGTCACAGAGCTAGTTAAATGTCAGAGGCTGAATTTGAACTTGGGTCCTCCTGACTCCAAGGCTAGTGTTCTGTCCACAGCACCACCTAGCTGCTTCCAGAACATACTTTTAAGTTGAATCTGTATTATTAACATTTTCTCCATCACTTTTTAAGTCTAGACAACAACACAATAAATGAATCCTAGAGTCCTCTTCTGCCCTCAGGTAGAGTCTGATCACTGCTGCTATAATGGGGTGATGGGTCAAGTGTATATATGGAGTCAGGAAAGTCAGGGCTTGGCGTCAGCTCCCAGATGTACCACCTCTGACCCTTCCTAGCTGGGTGATACTGGGCAAGGCTTTTCCTTCTTCTCATTCTCAGTATCATCATTTCTAAAATGGGGATAAGGAAAGTACTGACCTCACAAGGTTGTTGTGGTTCAAAGAGGAGTCGCATCTTATAAGCCTTAAAGCGCTATATCGTTGTCAATTATTGTTGTATATGAATAACTCAGACCCTGGAAGAAACCGTCCCAAGGGCATTCTGCCCAAGAGGTAGGAATGATACCACTTGACATTTTCTTCCAGGATCAATTTTCTGCATATACCTTCTACCATAATCTCTTCTGCATATACCTTATACCATAATCTCTTCTTAAAAGCCAGCATTTATACTGTGATAGTATTTATGCAGATTTGCAAAGTATTTTATGGATATTAGAGAATTTAATCTTCCCAGCAAACCTGGGAGGTAGGTGCTATTTATTTCATTAGTAAGTCCCAAACTGAGGCAAACGGAGAGAAAGTGACTTGCCTAGGGTCACATTGCTAGTGAGTGTCTGAGGCTGGATTTGAACTGAGGTCTTCCTGACCTTCCCTGTAGCCCTAGCCACCTTTTATTTTTCCTCTTTATTGTTTACTGTGCCTTGCACGTGGTGGGTACTTGAATGTGTGCTTGATCTAATTGAATTGGTTATTTTTCTTGGATCAGGCTATCTCATCTTGTCTCCCCACCCCACACACCCTCTCCATCTTAAGTCCTATTCTCTGTGTTTCTGTAATTAATAAAGTTGATCTGCTGCTACTGTTGCTGCTGTTTAGTCATTTCAGTCATATCCAACTCATCATGACCCCATTTTGGGTTTTCTTAGCAAAGATAATGGAGTAGTTTGCCATTTCCTTCTGTGGATCATTTTATAGATGAGGAATTGAGACAAATGGTTAAGTGACTTGCCCAGGGTCACACAACTAGTGTCTGACATCACATTTGAACTCAGGTCTTCCTCACTCCAGATCCAGCATTCTATTCACTGCACCACCTAACTGCTCCAACTACTGATCTAATATCTTACAAATACTCTTTTCTATCTTAAACTCTACTCTTTCCTCTGACTCTGAGCACCCCCACTTAACCCAATTTAGGAAATACTAGGTTGAAAAATTAACTGGGAATCATGAATTCCCAATGTGGCTCTTGCCTTGATAGTCAGTAGTTTTACCATCTATAAAATGGCAATACACACACACAATAGGACCTGTGACCTCCTTTGCTGGAATGTGACCTAAATTTTGCAAAATAGTCAGGATTATTTGGAAAGGACTTAGAGATCATCCAGGTTAACCCTTTCATTTTACCAATAAAAAAACTTTGGGTAAAAAAGATGAAATGATTTGCCCATCACTGTTAGCAAATACTTGGTGTAGATACCGAATTATTAAAGACAAATCACGCTGTTATGAAATATTACTCCACTTTAGATCCCAATGTGACATTGGGCAAATTACTTAACCTCTCTGGGGGCCTAGTTTCCCTTCTATAAAATGGTGATGTTACAATGGTATATTACAGCTCTAATTGGATGATATGGTTATCCCCTTCAGCACAATTCTTCCTGCCAGATACTTTCACTCATTTTAAGGAAGATACAACAAGATAATGAGCAAATATCAAGAGTATCAAGATGTTTCATAAACAAGGAAGAAAAGATAAAAAGTTATTTTCAGAAAGTCTGAGTCACATACGATTATGTGTGATTGCAGTTTAATATGTTATTCTGATATTGGATGAATCCATGATTTCATCTGCAATATGGTCTCCACTCAGCTTCAACTTATAAACCTTCCCCTTACCATTCTGGGTAGTTCTCATCCATATCTTTCCATAAATCCCCCAGAGAAGCCATTGAAAAGAGTGAATGTCATTACTGGTTGTTTTCCCATCTTAGAAATACAGTCACTTAGACTGTCCCTGTAGGATCACATTCTTACTAAATAACCTGCCCACCTCCTTTTCTGGTGTCTTGGCACATATTGTTTGCTACTGGGTTAATATTAGTTTCAATGTCACCATAAGTACTAGTAGGGCAAAGGCAGGGGGGAGGTGTCTATAAATCAACACACCAGATAAAGGGTGTGAACACCCTCCACTTTACAAGTCAGGAAACTTGGGCAAAGAGGTTGGAATTTTCTAAAGGTCACTCCATTAGCTGCAGTAATGGGAATAGGATCTAGGTCTCCTAGTTCTAAGATGTAAGTCTTATTCCAGTTCTTCATAACAAAGTAATGATTCTATCTCCTAAGATATTTTAGCTATTCTGATTTTCTTGCTTGTTTGATAAAATTGGGATCCTTTGGCCAATAAAAAGTGATCTTCCTAAGATTCAAGTCTGACCATGTCACTTCTCTCAGTCTCTCTCTGGAATTACCTTCCATTTATACTCCATAATATTATGTGTACATAACTATTTACGTGTCTCCTCTGTTAGAATATAAGCTCCTCAAGAGCTGAGGTCATGGTTTTTTTGTCTCCCCAACACTTAGTCCAGCATCTGGTACACAGCAACCCCTTTTGTTGTTCTTGTTTGGTCATTTTCAGTTGTGTCCAACTCTCGGTGACCCCATTTGGGGTTTTCTTGGCAAAGATACTGGACTGGTTTGCCATTTTCTTCTTCAGCTCATTTTACAGATGAGGAAACAGGGTTAAGTGACTTGGCCAAGATCACATAGCTATTAAGTGTTTGAGGTTGCATTTGAACTCAGGTCTTCTTGACTGCAGTTCCAATGCTCTATCCACTGAACCACCTACCTCCACCTACTTTAGTAAGTCCTTAATAAATCCTTTTTGGTTTACTGACCCACTTCCTAAGAGTTTAGTCACAAAAAACGATCTCTTCAGTTTCTCAATAATAAATCACCTTAGGCAATTTCAAGGTACATCAAACCACAAAGTAGGGACATTGTCAAAGAATATGGTAGGTGGCATTCTGCTTAGGAAGGAGAGCCTAGAGCCCACATAGATCTCCTGAGTGTCTAGTTCTGAGCATAAGAGGTGGAATCAGCACACCACCCTGATGCTCTTCTGCCTGCCTATTAAAGGCATGAGAGGATCATAGACTTCTGCTGTTCTAACATATGGTCAGTGCTCAATCAATTGATAAGACTTACCTGAGACTCAGGGTTTAATTGAACAGCACTGGCTCAGGTGGCCCAGTTCCAGCTATCTGACACAGCCCTGGAGAGCAGCCAGAGCTTCCTGAATTTGCATAAAATAGCATCTGATGAGAATAAGGGCTGTGATGAGTCCAGCCGCACAGGTGTTATTAGATAAGGGTGATCACTACCCTAGATCAGGGGTTCTTAACCTGGGGTCCACAAATCTCCAAGGGAACTATGGAAGGATTTCAGGGGTTCTGAAAAAATTATAGCTTGATTTCAATATAATTGGCTTCCTTTGTAATCTAATGTATTTTGTTTAACATATTGAGAAATGTTATTCTGAGAAAGGGTCCATAGTCTTCAGCAGACTGCCCAAAGGGTACAAGACACACAAAGAGGCAAAGAATCCCAGGACAAAGTAATGGTATGCCCTACAGCACTGCCCCATGCAGATTTCCTGCAGCCTGCTAATCCCACCCGAAAAGGACTTCAAACCTTCACTACTAACCACAATGAGAAGTTTGGGGAAATGGCAGGAAATAATACAGCCCTGGGAGCTAGAAGCCTACTCATTAAGAGGAGTGCGTGCATTTTTTTTTTCTGGCCACACCAGTGACATTTAATAAACTACTTACTGGGCATTAAAAGGTCTCAGAGGGGTTAGAAAGGCATGCCTGTCTCCAGAGTGAGGCAACCACTCAACCTGCTATAGCCTGAAACACGGCCTTCCTGGGAGCTCTCAGGCAACCTCTGTGGCATGCCTTCCCATGACGGATGTCCACTCCATAAAATCATGTAACAGTTTTCTAACCCTGTGTTATGCTATTTCTGTCTGTCTAGAACAATGAAAAAAGAGAGGGAGGAAGGGAGGGAAAAAAGGAGGGAGAGGAGGAAAGAGAGGAAGGGAAAGGAAAAGGGAAGGAAGGAAAAGAGGAAGGAAGGAAGAAAGGAAGGAAGGAAGGAAGGAAGGAAGGAAAAGAGGGTGAAGGAGAGGAGGGAAGGAAGGAAGGAGGGAAAGGAGGGAGGAAGGAGTCAAGGACAGACTCTTGGGGAACACCCACATTTAATTTCCAGGAAAAAGATGAAAAGTAGACCAAGAAGAGAGTTAAGGGGAATTTAGAAAAAAAGAAAAAAAGAAGGAAGTGAGTATTCTGTGTCTAAAGAAAAGGGAGAGTAGGCACTCAACAATACGAAATCTTTGGAGATGAAAATGAGGACTAAAAAAAAAAAAGAAAAGAAAAGAAACCATTGAATTTGGTGAAAGGGATGGCATTGGTGAATATAATAAATCAGTCAGATCAGCTAGGTGGAATAGTGGATAGAGCGCTGGGCTTGGAGTCAGGAAGACCTGAGTTCAAATCTAGCCTCAGATATTTTATAGCTGTGAGACCCTGGATAAGGCACTTAACCCTGTTTGCTGCAGTTCCTCATCTGTAAAATGAGTGGGAGGGGAAAAAATGTCAAATCACTCTAGTATCTTTGCCAAGAAAACCCCAAATGGGGTCACAAAGAGTTATGCATGACTAAACAAAAATAAGTTAGTCACATACCTTGGGCTCAGTTCTGAAATAATATGAGATACTCATGGAATATTTAGCAGAAAAGGAGACTTACTTAGGCATAGCCAGGGAAGGAAAATCTGAGCAGGGAAAGACTATTTGGTGAGATACAGCCACGATTCAGTTGACTGCGGTTTATCTGCCTTCATGTTACTCATGCTGGTCTGAAGCTTGAGGGAAAAGCTGGAGCTACATTTGTTGTAGTTCATGTATTTATATATTTATATATTTCATTAACCAGGAAGTGACATCAAATGCCTGTCTTTAGTCCACTAACCAAATTAATCCTCAAGGATAATCTCAAGGAAAAACTATCTTAACCTCCATAGGACAGGGCCTTAGGATACTGCTGCTACCAAGTGAACTTTAAGAGACCAATTTCAATAGAGTAGTAGGGACAAAATTCAAGAGGTGGAAAAGGAAATGGCAAACCACTCCAGTATCTTTGACCCCAAAAATGGAGTCACAAAGAGTAGGACGTGACTGAAACAACTGAATGAAAAGAGTAAGGAAGGAGAGGCATCTGGTGTAGGGGACTTTTTTAAGGAGTTTAGCAGTAAAGCAGGAGACAGAGATGAATTGTGATTGGATAGTACAGAGGGTTTTTTCTTTCTTTTTTTAAAGATTGGAGATGATTATAGGCCCATCAGAAGAAGCAACTGAAAATGCATGAGAACAGATGTATGCATGAGAAATTACTTAAGAGATCACAGGAAGGGCAAGGGTGCAGGATGCGTTCCTTTTTTCTTCTGTGACCACAGGGAAGGAGGAAAGGGTAAGACGTTTACAAGTCCTACTGGTTCTATATCTGAAATGATTCTTGAATATATCCCCTCCTTTCTATTTACTCTGCTTTTACTTAGACCTTCCTCACCTATTTCCTGGACCATTGAAATATACTCCCACCCAACTAGTCTCCCTACCTACAATATCTGCATGGCCCCCTCCAATTCACTTGCTGCCCAGTTGTCAGATCCATATTTCTAAAATTATAGCTATGTCTATACATGTCACTCCCTGTCCTAAAAATATGTATTGGCTTCTTTTCTACCAAATTAAGTCCAAATTTCTTAGCCTGATATTCAAGGACCCCTAGACTCCAATCCCAACCCACCTGTCCAGTTTCATCTCCTACTTCTCCCATATACATCCTCTATATTTCCACAAGGTGGAATACTCAAACGTTCCCTGCACCTTCTGATTTCCAGGCCTTTACTCACACTGTTTTTGCTACTTGCCTCATCATCATCCTAATCATTTTTCTTTATTTTCTTCCATTTTATATTATTAAATATTTCCCAATTACATTTTAAACTTTTTAGCACTCTTTTTTTAAATTTTGAGTTCCAAATTCTCTCTCTTCTGCCCCTCTCCCTCCCCCTCAAGATGGCAGAAATATACCAATTTTTTTCAGTTTGTTAAATATTTCCCAATTATATTTCCTAACTACTTTTCGATGCTCAGCTCAAATGCCAACGCCTTAATGAAGTCTTCCCCGAAGAATAACTAGCAGGTAACAGTTTTTAAGGCTTACAAAGAGCATTCTCATAACAATTATTCAAAGAAGGAAGTGCAATTATTGTTCCTTTCAATGTACTTACAAGAAATCTGAAGCTCTGAAATGAGACATCATTGCTCCCGGTCCTATAACTAAGAAGTGAGAGGGAACTCAAATCGACGTCCAGTAACTCTAAACCAAGTGGGCTTTCCACTATGCCACAGAGAGCAAATAGAAGTCAGGATTTACATGGTGCAAAGACAAGTCCTTTCAGTCAGTTTGGCAAGGAGTAGTGGTTTGGGGGTTGGGAATAAATCAGGAATCAGTCAGTTCAGTAAAACATCAAAAAGTCTGCCACGTGCTATATTAACAAAATATTAACACATAAAAATTTTAATATAGTATAATAAATACAATATTACCAAAACTACTGTTTGGCAGCATATTTCATTTTTCAATCAATAACTATAGTGTCATGTTACACTAGCTTAAATGAACTGTATTCTCATTCTGCAAGTCTACCGATTGTGTCATAAGCTATAATAAAAATATCTGTTTCACTTTGTCCAGTGCCCACACTCCCTTTATTTAGAACTCAGGAAATAGCAGTTCACTGACATTATAGCTTATGCACATTTCCAGAGATTTCCAAAAGTTTTAAGTGTCTGGAAAAATGCAAATTAGCACTTTTGTTCTCCAAACTGATTTCCCTCCTTTTAAAAACTAGAATTTTACTATAATCTATGATGGCACATGATGGATATAATTTTGTACACAGAGGTCACCTATGCTACACTTCAATGTCTTCTAAGATCTCAATATTCCCTTATTTTTAAGACTGTAAATCATATTGCAAGGGGCCAGCCTACAATCAGCTAGGAAGTAGCAGCAGTTTATTTTCAACACTCAAAGCTGTTCCCTAAGGGATGATTGTCCAGAGCTCCGTTACTTTGGGAAGCAGAGGGTTTACAGGAAAGTAGTGGGCATAAAAGGTGGTAACACCCCAAACTGCTGAGAAGTAGAGAGGGAAAGGCAGAATCCCCTACCCCCAGTCTAAGCATTTGTATATATAATACAAGAAAATAAAGGTTGTAAAGCCTGAGATCAGTTTCCTGATAACACCTGTCCTTTCTCCATCTACAAATACCTTTCAGATTGCAATGTTTTTCTTTGATATTACTTTGTATATATTTTGCACTAAGTTAAATATGTACAGGGTTTCCCCACTATCCTTTAAGTTCCTTGAGGGCAGGAACTGATTCCTTTTTGATTTTGTGTCCCTAGTACCTAGCAGAATGACTAAAGCCTATATAAACATGTAATAATTTTTAAAAATTATTTTATACCTCCCCTCCCCCCTTTAAGACACATAGGTTACAGTTGAACTGAGTTGTCAAATATATTTTAACCAGATTTCACATGTATAAGTATAATCATCAACTCCTTTTAAACCTGGGATAATATAATGGTCCCCCAGGTGTATGTATCGCCATTCTCTGGTGCTTTAGGAAATTTATATTAAATGAAGTGTCAGGAATACCCTGAACAATCACTCTAAGCCGCCATTTAGGAAAATGCCACTTATCTCTTGCAGTTGAGGCAAAACTCAGAACACTGAAAATACTTGGATAAAGAAGCAGGAAAGTATATTACAGTGTCTGCTAAGAGACAGGAATGGGGAGAGAAGCTTGGGAAAGATGCACCTAGCGGTATCGGTCCACACCTTCTGCTCCAGGATGCCTGTAGAGCTAAGGGCCCTCCTCATTCTTTCCCCTTTCTCTACCACATCTTAGTGCTATTTCGTTGTTGGCATCACTACTCCTGACATTTCTCCTTTTATACAAACTTAGCAGGGGGGGTGGGGAGAAAGAGGCGACCTAATCCCTCACCCAAAAAGAAGGGACTTCTCGTTTCATCTAAGGGAAATGTCTTAATTGATTCAAGTAGAGGTTCAAGCCTTTTATTCTCACAAAGTAAATAATTGAAGATGTTCTCACCCCAAAGGGTGGCTAGGTGCCATAGTAGAGTGTTGGGCCTGGAATCAGGAAGACTCATCTTTTTTACTTCAAATAAGGCTTCTGATACTAGCTGTGTGACCCTGAGCAAGTCAGTTAACCCCATTTGCCTCAGTTTCCTCATCTGTAAAATGAGCCAGAGAAGGAAAAGACAAACCACTCTAGTATCTGTGCGAAGAAAACCCCAAATGGGATCATGAAAAGTAAGACACGACGGAAACAATAACTCTCACCCAATAAATGTGTGAAGACACAACATCTTATGCCTCCTGACTTCCCTGGTTTTCCTTCAAGCCCCAGCTAAAATCTTAGTTCTAGAGCGAGCCTTTCCTTCGCCGATTATTTCCAATTCATCCTGCATATTTCTTTTTTCACATAGTTGTTTGCATGCTGTTCCCCACATTAGACTGAGGTCCTTGAGAGCAGCACTTGTCTTTTGTCTTTCTTTGTATCGTGGGTAATTAGCATAATGCCTAGAATATATTGGGTATATAATGTTTATTAACTGATTGATACTTTCTCTAAATGAAGGGAGGTATTTGATTTACTTAAAGAACACCAAACTTACATTTTAAAACAAAAATTGGTGGTGGGGTAGGGGGTGCAAGGAAGGGTAGCACAAGATATAATTTGCCCCATTGACTCCTGGGAAAACCCCTGGCAATACCTGTTTCTTGGAATCTCACAAAACTGAATTTATATAACCTTTAAAGTAGGACTATACCAGGAAAGAGTTCATAGAATCACAGATGCATAGAGAGAAGGAACTTTAGGTTAAGTCCATCATTTTTTAGATGAGGAAACTGAGGTTCGGAGTGATTAAGTGAATTTCCCACGGTAAAAAGGTAGCAGGTATCAAAGGCAGAATTTGAACAAAGGTTTGACTCAAGAACTTTTGCAGGAAGAAAATCAAAGATTATGCAGCTGAAAAAAAACAACTTACTTTGTTCAAGGTCTAAGATTCAGCCCATCACTGTATAATATTCTTTTTTAATACATTTTCTTTTTTTGTTTTTGTTTTTTACATGTGAAGACAATTTTCAAAATTCTTTTTTACATAAAATTTTGAGTTCTTAATTTTCTCCCTTCCACCCTCCCCATTTCTTTCCATAAGATGGTAAGCAATTAGATATGGGTTATATATGTGCAATCATGTAAAACAAATTAGAAAACATTTCCAAAATAAATAACATTAAACCACACAAGGCAATATTTCAAAGCCCTTCTTTTACTCTGATAGCCATTCAAAAGGGCTAATTCCCAACTGAACAATTCTGTCTAGAAACAATCCATTGACCTCAGTGAGATTAAGTAATGTTTCATGGGTTAGTGCAGTGAAAAGGTGCCATATGAAACAGCTAGGTGGCATAGTAGAACACTGGGCCTAGAATGAGGAAGATCTGAGTTCAAATCCAACCTCCACTTGTGCCAATTTCCTCAACTATAAAATGGGAGTCATAATAGACCTAGCTCCCAGAACTGTTATAAGAATCAAATGAGATAATTATTTATAGCATGCTTAGCACAGCATGTGTCACATCATAAGGAACTTAATAATTTTTTTGCCACTCCACCCCAAATGTCAGGTACCTTGGGCTCAGGAAATGTATAATTAGCAGCCCTTGAATGAACAGGGAATTGTTTGCTCACCTGAATTACTACAGGACTGAACTGATCATTTGAGAATCAACCCATCTTCCTGTATTGAAGATTACTCATGTGTGCTACATGACTGTGTACAGAGACTCAACTAGCTTTGGAAACAAACACAGTATAATGTGTGGACAAATTGCAAGATATATTTTTATGCGGAACATTTTTCAAAATAATACCTCCTGCTGTCAGTGTCTGTGCCCCATGAATAGCTGAGCTAAAGCTGTGATAACATCAGGAGAGGAAGCACAAATGATAAATTAGTCAAATTTAGAGGAGCCATTTCTGTACCACTCAGATTTAAGTATTAGACACACATGTGCACTTACCACATTTTACACTTGTATGAGATTGTTATGACAATGATTTTGTGCTCAAGAAAAAAAAACCAACCCTTGAAAGCTATTAGCCATGAGAAGCAATGTGATATGATGGGAAAGATTCCTAAGAAGCCGGAGACTTGGGTCTTTTAATCCCAAATCTATTTCTTATTAGCTGTGTGACCTTGAACTGATCACTTCCTCTCTCTTAGAGGGACCTTGGTTTCCTCATCTGAAAATGGAGATGAATGAAAACTATTGTGGGCTTATATTTATATCATGATTTAGAATTTACATATAGCTTTACTTCAGTTATTTCACTTAATAATCTTAACCTTGTAAGATAGATAGTTCAAGTGTTATTATCCCCATTTTAGAGATGAGGAAAATGAGTTGCAGAGGGTTAAAGTGATTTGCCCAAGGTCATAGAGCCAAGCAAAATCAGAACTCAAATTCAAACCTTCAGAATTCAGGTGTAGTGATAATTCCCCATGTATCATGCTGACACTCCTGGTCATCTTGAAGGTCTTTCCAACTCAAAAATTCTATAATTTTGGGTCTCTTTTACTTTTTTTTAACCAAAAAATACTCATAGACATAAGAGTTTTGCATACCTGCCACTTAAAATTTTGCTCCTATGAAATCCTTGTTCCTGTCCACAATGTAGATAAGAATTGCTTTTGCCTTTCTTAGATTTTACTGGTAATGAGAACTTATTAGGAGAAATAAGGATTTCAACAATATCCTATTATATTTAAAACAGACTTCGAAGCAGAAAAAAAATGTAGCACAGATGCAAAAACAATATAATTTCATTAAGCAGACAATTAAAAGGAATACAAAAACAGAGAGACATCTCATGGTTACATGTCTTAAGAATGAGCTTTCTACAATTTGAACATTTAAAATTGTACAGACAATACAAGTCTCATAATATGAGTAATTATATTTTTAAAACATATGGCGTCAAAACCACTTTATGATCATTTGAGATCCAGTTTTGCTCAATGAATAATATGTGTATGTATGTATGTAATCTCTTTAAATTCTATGAAGGAAAGAAGCATGTGCTTATTAAGCCCCTACTATGTTCCAGGTCCCACACTGAGCACTTTACAAAGATGATCTCATTTGCTCCTAGGAGTGAGGTACTTTTGTTATCCTTATTTTATATGTGAGGAAACTGAGGCAGACAGAGGTTAAGTGATTTTCCCAGGGTCATACAGGTAGTAAATGTCTGAGTCTGAATTCAAACAATAAAACCAAAATGTATTTACATTGATTGTACTCACATGATAAGTCTCTTCTATTTCCCTCCTCCCTCATATTTCCATTACCCACTTCTTACTGGCTATCATCTGGATTATTGCAATAGCATCCTCAGTAATCTCCCTACCTTTGGGTTCTTTCCAACCCATCCTACATGGATATCCTATGTTATGTATCCTATACACTGTCTTAAGCTTAAAAAGCTTAAATCGTTTCCCCACAGTCTCAAATAATATTTCAAATAATTAGCTCTTCCTAATCAGACTCCAGTCTTCTAAGATTTATGTCACATGATGACTTTTTGAGGACTCCGGTCAAACTGTCCCAAAAGCATAGCCTGCATTTACTTGCCTTCCTGCATCTGCTTAAAATGTTCTTGAGTGCCCTTCCTATTCTCATTCTTACCTGCTGAAAGAAGACATAAGACCCTGCTTGAGTGTCACCTCCATATTGCCATGAAAATTTCTCCTTCCCTGAACTCTCACAATGCCTAGTCACATGTTTCATCTATTAATCAGTCTGAGGCCCTTCTTTTATGTTCTATTTTATCAAAGAAGAGAATATCTGTATCTCGGTAAAATCAGACAAAAATGATCATCAGGAACTCACTTGGAAGGAAAAGGATTCCTCAAGAAATGACTGAACATATTTGCATACACATATTATCCCCCTAAAGAACAATAAGTTTCCTCAATCCATGGACAAAATCTTGTATTGGGATTTATAATCTTGAGCCTGGGTACATATTGTATCACCCAATAGGACATATACCCTTGTTGATAGTGGGATCTTTTTGTAATTCTGTTCTCATATCCTCAGCACCTAAAACAGTACCTTGCATACAGTTGGCCCTTAATAAATGTGTGGTACTGTGAAATGGGAACCGCTTCAAAGTTGGAGAAGCTACATCTGACACATTGCTGGTGTCACCTTCAGCAAGTCACTTAACTATGGGCCTCAGTTTCTTTATCTGTAAAATAGGGATATTGGAGTAGATGGTCTATGAGGTTCTTTCTAATTCTAAATTTATAACCTTATAATCCTATGATTGATTGGACCAATGAAAATATTTATTAAAATTTTAATATGTAGTAAGCACTAGGGATGGACGGATGGGTGGTGCAGTGCATAGAGTGCCAGCCCTGGCGTCAAGAAGACTCATTTTCCTTTGAGTCATCTTCCTAAGTTCAAATCTGGCCTCAGACATTTACTAGCAGCGTGATCCTGGGCAAGTCACTTTACCCCCATCAGCTTCAATTTCTTCATCTGTAAAATGAGATGGAGAAGAAAAGGACAAACCAGTCCAGTATCTCTGGCAAGAAAATCCCAAATGGGGTCATGAAGAGTCAAACATAACAGAAAAAGGACTCAACAACAAGAAGCAATATGGATACAAATATGAAAAGCAGACAGTGTGTGCCCTTGAGGAGCTTATTTTATAATGAAGGAGATAATACATATATAGGTTGGTTAGCTAGAGAAGAAGCTAATGTAAGTGGAACAATGGAGGCATTTCTGTTTTGATGGTACTTTTGATGGTAACAAAAGGGACAAAGTGAGGAGGGGTAGAAGAGGCAGAACCCAAGGAGGGGTAAAGATGAAGACAGATAGTAGTACTGACCTAGGTATTAAATAACTGCCTACGTTTGTAAAGAGTTTCATAATCTCCCTCAGTGTCTAACATAATGCTTTGTTCACCTTACATGCTTAACTGCTCAGCAAAAGGACCACTGGATTATTACTAAACTTTGACCAAAATGCCATTGACCAGGGCAAAAGTCACAAAGGTGAACACAGACCACACCACCCAGTGACCACTATCAAATTAACCCAAAAAAGATGATTACTAGGAAATTTCAAATGAATAACTCATTCAAATTCCTACCAGGGTTCTTTCTGTATCTATAAAAATGGAAGGACCGTCACCACAAGAAGAAAGCAGAGAGACTTGTTTAGCTGCTCTAAGGCCATCACTATTTATAACAACATTCAAAATCTAACCTAGGGCCTCAATAAAAAAGCCAAACAGTAGATCCTTTCTGAGGTTCATCAATGCTTTTTTTTTCTTCCTTTCATTGCTTTTTCTTGGATTGCAATATCCCGTTCTTATAAGGTAACAAATTAACCCTAAGGATACCTCAGAGTTCTCAAAGCTGAAATATTAATATATTAAACTCCGTGGGGTAAATTCACCCACAGGCAAATTGCATACATTGCCATTTTCGATACTTAATTGAAGCTGATTGATTTACGTACTGTACGTTTTCAACACACCAAAATGATGTATTTAATGCTTTATTTTTAAACACAATTAAAAAATAATATATAAATATATACATACTGCAAATGTAATACAGATAACAAATTCATTTAAGCCCATTTATGCACATTAGTAACACACCATGTGGCAGAAAGACTAGGACTACGAGAAGACCCCTTGGCGATTTATTTTATATTAAATCCCTAATGGCCTCTCCTTATCTTTGCAAAAATATGCACAAAAGTCCAGACTATGCAGCCATTGAAATGAATGGTTATTTATTTGCTAAACGAGAACCCTATGTTTAATGTTCCTTAGACATAAGGTAGTCTGGAAAAGTCGCATTCCTACAGCTCCATACATCATTTATTTTACATACCCTAACTTCTCACAACAGGCATCAGAAAAATATCTCTCAACAGCACTGGAAGTTGCTGAGAATTTTGTTTCCGATTCCGGTGCTAGAAAATTAAATGTTAACATGTTTGCTTGATTCTTTTGCAACAAAAACAAATCTATGGACCAACTTGGTTCATTTCAAAATATGTCTATAAAAGTGGGAAGTTTGCTAGGATTAAGAGTAGCACTTAAATTAAAAAACAGGTGACAGAACTTTGTTCAGCCTTTCAAATCAGCCACACTGAACCTTAATTAAATAGCAAAATGGAAACTTGGTGAATTCTAAATGCCTTTGAAAAATGTGCCTGTGGCTGGAAATTAGATGGAGTGTATTCTTGAACCTTTTGAAAATAAAAAGTCAATTACCTTTCATTCTTCAACCTAAATCTATACAAAAGCGTCAAAATTAGAGATAATGTGTGCCACTTATACTGATTGATATTTTAATATTCATGATGATATCTACACACATTCTTAATAAATTTGTACGATAGCTTAACCTCACTTAATTTCAAGTTCACATAACCAGGGTTATCCTTGTGGGATACAGGGGCAAGAGCCCTCATGGGGGAAGAGGGTGTCAGAACCCCTGGTAAATCAGACTAAGTGATTCTTCCCTTGTCCCCTTCCCTCAGAGGGAATTTTTACTTAAGTGAGATGTGATAAAAATGATGATCAAGGTTTGAAAGGGAAAACAAAGCTACAAAAAACAGCCTTAGAGGAGGGGAGCAATGTGGAGGAGGTAATGGGTAATCTCATATACCTTACCATAGTGATGGTAGCAAGTTAACAGGCTAATCCTATGTATTCAAGCCTCTTGTCTCTTGTCAAAGCCCAGTGAGATGAATGGATGAAAAACTAGCCTTGGAGTTAGGAAAACTTGGACTCAAATTCTACCTCTGGCACATGCATCTGCATGACACCAGGAAAATCACTTAATCTTAATGCTCTAGGCAAATGAGCTATAAATTGTAGAATGGTTGCCTTTCTAGATAGATTAATATATGGAGTTTACCTACACCAGTGAAATCATAAATTTAATAAAATTCTTTTTCTTGAAGCCTTCTCTCCCACCAGCTATCTCTCCTAAATTAGAGAATCCAGCATGGGAAAACCCTGCACATAAATCATGCTGTTTTAAGGGAACCTGGATTTTACAGAGCCAGCACAACCTACTGTCCCAGAAGTTCATTTAAAACAAAAAGATCCCCAAAGGCAAGGGCTTGGATTTTGCTATTACCATAAGGCACCTAGAGCAGTGTATGCACATAACAAGCAGTTAGTTACTTATTCTAAAAAAAATAAATGAAAAAAATGAAAAGATGAATAAGAGTAATTTAAATATTGTTTTAATCATGATTTAATCATTTATTTATTACATAGCACCAGATACCTTGACCCTAGACCCTCCTTTGCTACTGACGGGCTATGGGATCTTTGAGAAGTTATTTCATTTGAGAAGTTTTTTCTCATTTCTCTGATTCCCAGTTTCCTTATCTGTCAAATGAGAAAGTGAGGCTTAATAGATTTTCAAGACCAAATCCATGCTTATTCCTTTTGGTTTTTTTTTTTTTTTTGGCAAATAGTATTTTCTTTTTTCCAATTACATGTAAAGATAGTTTTCAACATTCATTTTTGTAAGATTTTGAATTCCAAATTTTTTTCTCCCTCCTTCCCTCCTATCCCCACTCCTCAAGACAGCAAGCAATCTGATACAGGGTTATACATGTGCAATCATATAAATTTAATTCCATATTAGTCATGTTGCAAAAAAAAGAATCATAACCAAAGGGAAAAACCACAAGAAAGAAAAAAAAAAAACAAACAAACAAAAGAAAGAAAATAATATACTTTGATCTCCATTCAAACTCCATAGTTCTTTCTCTGGATGTGGATAGCATTATTCATCTTTAGTCTGAATCATAGTTGATCATCATACAATGTTGCTGTTACTGTATACAGTGTTCTGGTTCTACTTAATTCACTCAGCATCAGTTCATCTAAGACTTTCCAGGTTTTTCTGAAATCCGCCTGGCCCATCATTTCTTTTTTTTTTTTTTTAAGCAATCGGGGTTAAGTAACTTGCTCAAGGTTACATGGCCAGTTATTTCTGGGTGTGGTGCTGAGGGCCTGAGCCCGGAATTCGATCTCCAGGTCATCCCAACACTGGAGCCGGTGCTCTTACTCGCTGAGCCACCTGGCCGCCCCTCATCATTTCTTATAGTATCGATTACATTCATAAACCACAATTTGTTCAGTCATTCCCCAATTGATGGGCATTCTCTCAATTTCCAATTCTTTACCATCATAAAAAGAGCTGCTATAAACATTTTTGTACATGTAGATCCTTTTTTTTTTATGATCTCTTCGGAATACAGTCCTGGTAGTGTTATTGCTGGATCAAAGGGTATGCACAGTTTGCAAATTAATGTTTCTTAAAAGACACTTACCAGGGAGTCAATATTTAATCAAGTGATCACCCTTTTTGTTCTTCAAGAGAAGTTGAAAGGGGGAAGGGATGAGGAAGAATGCTCCATTTTCTCTAAACAACACAGGAACTTGGGAAATAAAAAGTCTTCATTTTCCAGATAAATAATTTCAATCTGAATTTATAAGAATTTCCTGTGTCCTACCACTCAGCTGCTTTTTAAATCAAGATTTCTGATGTGATTCTGTACCTGTGATTTTAATAATTTATTATTAGGGAACTTTTCCCAAATTCCCTCAATAACCATAATTTATGTCTGTAAATAAATTATAAACAATGTCTGTAAGTCATATTGCCATCTCCTCTATTAGCTTTCTTTTTATAATTTTTTATTAACTTATAGACAAACATGAACATTTACATATATAAAGAACAAAAAATATTCTGCATGAAACCATAATCTTTTGTAAGGTACATTTTCAAGTGGATATTAGATTTAACATCGTAGTCACAAATATTTTACAATAATCAACTATGAATGACTTAGCTGTTCTCAGTAATAAAATGATCCAAGACAATCTCAAGGGGCACATGATGAAAAAATGCTATCTGGCTCCAGAGAAAAAACGATGGAGTCTAGATGCAAACCAAATTTTACTATTTTCCACTTTCTTTACATTTTTCCTGTTTTTTTGTTCCTTTTGGTCTGTTTCTCCTTCCACAATATGAGCAATATGAAAATGTTTTACATGATTGCACATATATAATCCATATCAAATTGCTTAAAGTCTTAGGGAGGGGTTAGATGGGGGGGAAAGGGAGAAAATTTGAAACTCAAAAAAAATTTTAATGAATGTTTAAAATTATCTTTACATGTAATTGGGGGAAAGTAAAATACTATAATAATAAAGAAAATCTTTTTTTCTACAAGAAAATAAAATGTAACTTGACTATTACCAGAAAGGAAACATCTGTTTACCACTATGGAAATCAATTCAAAATCAAATGTTTAGAGGTAGTCAGACCATCAGCTGGTTATTGAACAAGCCAAAATCAGCATCAAATTAGAATAAAGGATTAAGATGAGAAAATGTTATCACCTGTGATGATCACAGTTCTAACCCAATGTACTTAAAGAAAAATTACCAGTAGTGAATGATAAATATCAGATAAAATAGTGTGCCTATAATACTTTTTTCTTAGAGAAATCCAAACAATGTAAAACAATCATCACAACAGGGAAGTAAAGAAACCTCAGAAACAGCTTCAAGAGGAAAATATGTATCTCCTTGCCAAGTTCAGAGACAATGGAGTAACAGCAGTGTGGAGTAGAAATTCATTTGCAAAACAATACAGAACAACATGAGGCAAAAATAGGAATAATACTACCTCATTTAACAGGAAAAAGCAGCTGAAGAGAAAATAAATTTGAGGATGTTTATAATGAGATATAGCTAAGTCATATCACCCCAAGAAAAATTGCAAATGGATCTGGAAGGAGGGAAAAATAGATATGAATGAAACTGGTGAGGGAGCATTTCTACAGTGACACTCTCAGTTGGGATAATGGTCAAATCACTTCATTTTTACTCTAAGATATAATATAAGAATCGAACATACTGTGTAGTAATATAATTTAAAAAGCTGAATTTAAGAAGAGAAGTCAGATTTGACCAAATACATGCAGGAAAAAAAGTGTTGTAGTAACCCAGGTTTAAAGATACTTGGGGATCAGATTTGTGAGTTATCCTCACAGAAATGATAGAGAAACCCATTGGAGCTGATGAGGTCATCCAGGGAAAGTGTAGAGGGAGAAGTGAAGAGGGCTCAGGCCAAGGACAGAATTTTCAGTATCTACAGAGTCAAATGAAGTTTACACATGACAGAGAAGGGTGTTCACCCAAGCTGTTCTCCAATGCCACTGAGGATACCCTGTACAGAGTTCAAAGAAAAAGCCATGAGGCATTTCAAATGCTCTTATTAGTTGATATTATTATGACTGCATCCATTCCACACTAATACCAATGCTCTTCGATGAAATCCTGTCACAGAATCTCAGAGTTGGAAGGGACCTCACAGCCACTGAGTTCACCTAGCACCTTGACCAAGAACTGGGGATGTCCCAAAAACAACAGGTGGTCATACCAACTTGGCTTGAAAACCTTCAAATATAAGAAATCCCACTAACTCCTGAGTCAGGCTATGCTGCTTTTTTTTTTTTTTAAGCAATCGGGGTTAAGTAACTTGCTCAAGGTTACACGGCCAGATATTTCTGGGTGTGGTGCTGAGTATCTGAGCTATGCTGCTTTTTGACATTACTACTAAGAAAACTTTTCTGTATATAGAACCCATAAGAACTCTCTTGTTTGTCAATGATCTCATCAGGTTCCACATCTACTCATATGACTCATGGGTCTATAGTCATAGTGCCTCCCCTGAAATTCAGTCCTACATCACCGACTACCTAATGGACATTTCAAACAGCATATCCTAGAGACATTGCAAGTGTAATAGGTCAAAAACTACATTCATTACCTTCCTTCTCTCCTTTATACTCCATCCCCCTACCCCAACCTCTTCTAACACGCCCAATCAGTTGCCCAGTCTTGCTGATTCTACCTTCACACCATCTCTTGCTTTCATCCACTCCTCTCTACTAATGCAGCCACCAACTTAGTTCAATCCCTCATCTTGCCTAACCAATTGCAATGGCTTCCTAACTGGTTTTCTTCCTCAAATATTTCTCCAGTTCAATTCACTCTCTATACAGTCACCAAAGTATTTTTCCTTATGCATCCATCTAACAATGTCCAGGGTTCCCTCTTGCCTCTAACATAAAATAAAGACCCTGTTTCCAGTTCTACATCTCAGGTTGACCTTTCTAACCTCTAAACCACAGTGTTTGAAGGTAGTCAAACCAAATACAGAAATATCAGGTGAATGTTTGCTTCTCTGCATTTGGGTCCTCCGCACTTTTCCCATTTCCTCTGTTTCAGAAGTCCTGGGCTTGTCCCTTCCCTGGAGGCTGCATAGTAAGAGCCTGCTCTGAGTTGGTAAACATCATAATAATAAATAGTGCAATGACCCGGAGCCCTCACTATCTAACAGTTATTTGGCTAGAAGTGGAGCATCTGCTTTTAATTCCTCTGGTTTAAGGGCACAAAGGAACCTAATCTAAGCATGTGGCCAACTGAGAAAGCTATAATAGCCTCTCATGCTGAAGTCATGAGGAATGTGTGGCTTTAGATTTCATATGTACTTGTAGTTAACTGCTCCAAGAAGGAGGTATTTTAAGATTTAAGAGGTGTTGGCAAAGACACACTGGATTTGGAGTCAAAGGACCTGGGTTTAAATCCTGGTACTCTCTGTGATCATGTGGATATAATATATATTTTATAGGTCTTCTCACCTATAAAATAAAGAGGTTGGATCAGGTCCCTTCTGTAAGGTCACTTCAAGATGTAAATCTATGATCACCAGTACGTGGCACGGTGAATAGCATTTGAGATTTTTGCAGTCAGGTTGGCCTGAGTTCAAATCCAGTCCCTGGGCAAGTCTGCCTCAGTCTGCTTATCTACAAAATGAGGATAATAAAAGCATCTACTTCCCAAGGTTTTTGGGAGGAAAAAAATGGGGTAATATTTGTAAGGAACTATAGGAACAAAAGTTATTATGACGTAAAGGAAAAATGTCCACATGAGGAAAGATTGTGAACTCCCTATACTATGAAATTAGTCCTATTTATTTCAAGAATCAAAAAGTTCCCCTCTTAGCACAAACTTTTAAAAACATATAAATTCTACAAGATAGGGTCTAACAAAAATACTATATACCTAATAAACACTCAAGCAATACTTACAAATGAATGAAGACATTATACCAAATCCAGTTTCATCAATTTCCCAATGGAAAGAATTCTCTCTACTAAAATATTCCTAGACCACTTTATCTGGATCTCACCTTTGTCCACACACCTTATGTCATATATATATATATATATATATATGTATGTGTGTGTATGTATGTATGTATATGTTTATTTCTGCACATGCCATAGAATTTCTATCAGAATGTAAACTTCTTGAGGCAGTCTCATTTTTTTAAAACCTCTGCATACTTAACCCCATTATAATGTTCTGCATACAACAGGCATTTAATAAAAGTTTACTGAATTGAATGGATGCAATGAATTTGTACTCAAGTGAATATACTAAAGCAATGTTAGCCAAATAGTCTCCATTGAGCGTCCAATTCTTTGTTTCAATCTTTCCACCACTAGTCTGCACTACTGACATATCAATCTCTCAATTTCTCTGAAAGAGCTAGTAATGTCGTTTCCTCCAAACATGGTTGCTTTTTAGCCCAAATGAATAGTCTAATCTGAAAATTATACCCACGCAGTCCCATGATCCCCTTCTTTAATTTTTCCCCTAAATTGACCCTAGCTATTGGGTTCAAATTTATTATTTCATCTATTTGACTGGGAAAACCACTCCCTGGTGCTTCATAATGCCCTCCTACCATGGTAGGTGTAGCTATTGAGTGAGCCAGCACCTCTGGAACGAAACAAGCCTTCTCGTCCAGCCCCTCTTTCACAGAGAGAGCTTTTTTGTCACAAAGAAAGGAGACCAGTTCTCCCCACTACTTCACAGCTTGGGCTCTCTGACAAGTTGTTACAATGTAGTAATTAACCATTAAAATATTGCACATGACTCACAGGAATGCTGCAGACAAACTAAATTAAACCAGGGTCAGGTCCCCAAATCAGCAGGATAGGGACAGAAAGAAAAACAAAGGAGAGGGAAGGTAAGTGACAGCTGCTATTAAAAGTAACGCCAGGCAGCGGAGACGGTCTGCGCACATCCCTGAAAAAGTAATTAGCCCAATCCTTCCAGAAATTAAACCATCAAAATGACATTACACTACGCTTTTTAAAAATTATTTACAGAGTGCTTAGAGCAGTCATGCTAGCAGAGGATTCTGGCCCGAGGGCTTCCCTTCACAGACAGGAAGGATGCAGAACAGAATGAGAGACTGTTAGAAAGAAAGTTCAAATTGTCACCGGTGTACTCTGAGAAGAGCCGTGTGCTGAGTTCCCTTGCCAGTGCCGAACTTGAGAGAATTGCCATAATAAGCTAGCTTCCCCTTTCGCGTAATCCTGTGGGACGACTGAAATGAGAGAATGGAAATCTAGCTCTTTGCCTTCCAAGAGCCAATATTTGTGGAAGGGCAGAGAGGAGAGAGGGGCTAGATTTAAGCAGGGGAGTCCAAGTCATTACCTCTCACAAGGATGGATGGAGCCTTGTGACTTCGTTCTCTTTCATCAGGGGCAGCAAGCTTATAAATACACCCAGTTCTCAGTGGTACAGCTTTGGATAGGAAAAATTCTTCCAATTTTTATCCCTATAAGAAGACAGCGAGAGCATCCCTGGGCTACAAATGTTGTAGTCACATTCATGTCACACATACCTTGGGGAAAAAAGTATGTGGATGGCAGACTAGCAAAGGGATAGAGAAGGGATGTGTGAGTGCATATGTTTAAGATATATGTGTGTACTCTCGAGTCATGCAAGACAAAACTCACCAAAATGCATAAATTAAAACGTTATAAAGCAACACGTCTCTTGGTTTCTAACTTGCAAGTGTGAGACACATGGGACTCCTACAAATAGCGTAATGCCCTTCCCAGGATTTTCTTCTCTGCAGCAAGGCAAATAGCCACTGCTGGCTTTATCCTAACTGGACTGGCCTCAGTTCCTTGAGAAGCTTGCCTCTGGGTTTTCTTTCATTCCCACTTGGTGGCATTTGCATATGGTAGCAAGTGGGAATATCTGAGTTTTGGAATCAAACTCTTCTAAAGTCAGTTTGTGCCTGGGGCAGGCACCATGGTTTATGTGCTATCTGCTCTCCCGCCTGTTCCATACACTCAACATGAAAGGAGAGAGAAATATTTCTCCACGGTATCTGCCAATATCAAAAGACCTACAAGTGGATAACTTTTTTTGTTTTTAAGTCCAGACCTGTATTTTCACAAAAGGAGCTCTCAGATGCCGAAATTTCTACCTATTCAGATGGGTTGAAAATTATAGTCTTTGAGAGTAGACTGGGGTACATGGGCAGGTCAAATGATTTGTCCAGAGTCACAGAGCCAACATTTGTCAAAAGCAGAACTTGAAACCAGGTTTTCCTGATTCCAAAGCCAGCATTGTATCCACGACACAACCTTTGACTCCTAAAATCTGTGGATCGTTGTCATTTATGCCCCCCTTGTCCAATCAATTGTCCATAAAAAGCCCAATACATATATTATTTATACTTTAAATGCAAACTTCAAGATTTGCAAAGTACTTTACATACATTATTTTATTTGAGCCTTACAACAACCTAGTGAAATAGATGTCATTATCCTCATTTAACTGATGAGCAAACTGAGGCTCAAAGAGGTTAATGTGCTTTGTACAGGGTCATTGTCAGTAAGTATCTGAGGGAAAATTTGAACCCATGTTTTCCTGACTTAAGTCTGATTCTCTGTCATATCACACTGCTTCTTCTGATATCTAGTTCACTGTTTTTTGTTCTGTCTCCAATCAAAGAGCTATAAATGACATTTAAAAGTATCTCATTGAGATCTTTTGGAATTATCAGATAGTCTAGTTAAGAACAAAAAACACATGCTTCCTTGGGATATCACAACACATTCTGGCATGCTCTAGGCTTAAGAAATTACTTGAGTCCTGACTTAGAGAAACCTTCTAGTCAAAGTAATTAAAATTTGCTTGGGACCAAAATGAGTATTCTCCTTTCCTAGTATTATATACTAGCTACAAGAGGTTCAGTTACCACCTAATGAGGCCAGGGCAATTTTCCATTTTTGGCTTCTCTGACGTTTTGAACCAGCAAGGTTGGGGCTAAATTCTTTTTATTATGATTCCTCAAAGGTGAGAATAAAACATTTTTGAGGGTTTTTTTCCCCCTTGGTAGTACTACATGCAATATACAGTAGCAAATCAGCAGTGCTGGTAATTATACCAAACATGTCTTGAATCCATGTCTAAACTACCAAACAGCATAGTCATGGGTACAACCTAGGTTGAGTGCATGCCAGAAGCCTAGAACAGTCATGATTTTTGACAATTTGCCTCTGACTCCAGTTCTAAATGAAAAAGACAGGATTTCAAGAGAAGGAAATCCCAGGCATTTCTCAGCTCAAGAGAGGGCCTTTTGTCACACAAAAGCTTAAATATGGTTAAGAGGGAACTCATAGAAGTAGAATATTTGGAGCAACCTCTAATATGATAGGAAGAACCATAGACCTAGCACCAGAAAAACTATGTTCAAGGATAGTTTCTGACACACACACTAACTGAGCATTCCTGGTCAACTCAGTAAACCCCATGCCCCAGGACTCCAAGTTGTAGAACAGTTACAGATCTGTGCCAGCAGAGGGCGTTTCCTCACCAGGAGCTCCCCATGCCAATGGAATCACAAGTCTGGTTAAGAAAAAAATATATCGGGAAAGGGAAGAGTGGTAGGGAGTCAACAGCAACAGCCAGCAATAGACTCAATTTGTCATAGGTCTCTGTTCTATTCTACTCAGCAGGTACAATGAGAGTGAGAATGGCTCATGGCATAATGCCTAAAGAATAGATAGTAATGGCCCTGCACAGCCCAAGTTGCATGGGAACTTTTGACAAGAGATGCTGTCTCTCTCTGGCTAGGTTTCTTTTGAGGACTTGTCTGCTCCATTTTCTTTCCTCCCCAAATCTCAGTCTGAGTCCATATGTCACCTGTCATTATCAGGTCTTGTGCCTTTGACTCATTATTGTTATTTAAAGTCATCGTTTGCTAATCTGTTAGGAAATCCTATACTCTTCCTTCTTAATTTCCTACTCATATTACTTGAAGCATCTGCTAATATAATACATAACAAGGCATGTGGAAAAAACCTCAAGTAACTTCCTGCTTGATCCCCAGGGAATCAACAGGAAATCAAACAGCAGAATGTACAGTTTTTGTCTACCAACTCAAAACTTCCTGGAAAGACCATGTTGTCATTGAAATTATGAAACCCAAACTTCCTAGTTCTGATAATTTCTGTTGCTAAAGAGAAATGGTGAAAATTTTAGGCAAATGAAGCCATAAAAATAGCACCCAGAAAAGATAGAGCCTCAGAATTATAAGGGATCTCAAAGGCCAACCCACATCCAGTCAGGAAGCCCCTCTGCAATATTCTCTACCACATGGCCATCCATGTCTCTCTCATAAGTGGACCTGTAGTGAAGGGGAACTCATTAAGCAGCCCATTCCACTCTTGGGTAGCTCTAATCATCAAAGTCTTTTTTTCTTTCATCAAGTCAGAATTTGCCTCTGCAATTTCTGCCCATTCATTGTTTTGCCCTTTGTAGCCATGAAGAGTAAATCTAGCTGTTAGGGCCCTTTCAAGTGCTTTTTAAGACAATATGTTACCATTCCCCCAAAATCTTCTCTTTTGCAGGTTAAAAAGTCAACTCATACTCATCTGGCCTGACCTCAGACCCTTCACCATGCTGAACTTTAGGGGGTTAACCTCCCTCCCAGGGCTGGAATCTCTTCCACAACATCCCTTACAGGTGGTCATCACTTCTTTATTTGAACACAGTGTCATTGGCAGTAATGTATTAAGAGATTATTAATTAATATCAATAACTGCAAACAGAAGCACCCTAGCAAAGTAGGCAGACAGTTTCAGAGTTAGGAACCAAGAAGATCTGTGTTCAAGTCCTGCCTCTGACACACACTGGCTGTGTGACCCTAGAAAAGTCACTTAACTTCTTCATACCACAAGCAAATTTCTAAGATTATAAATTGGAGAGCAGGTGCAGATCTGCATTGTTAGAAATGGCTTCTCGGGGGCGGCCAGGTAGCACAGTGAGTAAGAGCACTGGCCCCAGCGTCGGGATGACCTGGGATCAAATCTGGGCTCTGATACTTAGCACCACACCCAGAAAAAATTGGCCATGTAACCTTGAGCAAGTTACTTAACCCTGATTGCTTTAAAAAAAAAAAGAAATGACTTCTCACCCAAAGTTCACCTACACTGATAAAATCATAGGCCCAGTCAAGGCCAACAAAAACATCACTAACCATACATCAATAATTCAGAAGATCTATGACCTCCTTAATGTGGGTATTTCCTCGCTGGTGCAGATGGCAACCCCATCAATGCCTTCTTATCCTGTGAAATTGTAGTCTTTGTTCTACCAGCCTGGTGAGCACCTTGTTCATCCATAAATAGGTATACTATTACTCATCTACCTAATCTCACTTTTCAGGCAGAAATAGTCCTCCAGGGAGAAAGTGACTAAAATATTATAATGACCAAAAATGTGGCATTTACTTAATACCTTGTTCAAATATCACCTGATAAGTTAGTTTTTCTTTCTAATTTATTTTTTTTTTGCTTTTTGGAAGGTAGTTGGGGTTAAGTGACTTGCCCAAAGTCACACAGCTAGTAAATGTGTCAAATGTCTGAGGCTGGATTTGAACTCAGGTCCTCCTGATTCCAGGGCTGGTGCTCTATTCACTATGCTACCTAGCTGCCCCACTTCTTTGTAATTTATTAAGAAAGGAGGGAGGGAGGGAGGGAAGAAGGGAAAAGGAAGGAAGAAAGGAAGGAAGGAAGGAAGGAAGGAAGGAAGGAAGGAAGGAAGGAAGGAAGGAAGGAAGGAAGGAAGGAAGGAAGGAAGGAAGGAAGGAAGGAAAGAAGGAAAAGGAAAAAAGGAGAGAGGGAGGAATGAAGAGAGGAAAAATAAAATATAAATCAGAGTTAAAAGGGGAAAATTATAAACTAGTCTGACACAGACTCTGCTTATACAATATCATCTATCAATCAGCAAGTGTTTGCTGAGTCCTGCTATGTGCTCTCAGCTCTGAAGAAGTGTATATTGCTAGATTCGTGCCCTCAAGGAACTTACAATCTGGTTGGGGAAATAAGTTTAACATACATGAAACAACTGGAAAGAATATATACCAATATATAATTAGGCCTTAATTTGAATAATTCAAGCTATAATTACTATGGGAATTCAAATGAAAGGGAAATAAATGAGAATTTGAGTAGTAGAGCAGCCTTCCTGGTGAAGGTAAGTCCTGTACTTGGCTTTGAATGATGGGTAGGATTTAAATTGTTCTGGGGGGAAGTCAGTATCTGAATTTCTTTTTTTTAAAGGCAAGGAATCAGGTGGGAAAAATATTTCTCAATCACTTTTTTTCAGATTTCTTCTGAATATTAATTGCTGTTCAGATGCAGCACTGAACAACTCTCTTCAGAAGAAAAAAACAGAAAGCTTCTCTCTGACAAGAAGGGAACATTCCAGAAATTGAAAACCCCCTTTGCCACTATTGCATTTTGGAACTTTTACTATCATGTAAAATAATAACTACTATTATTTTAGCAGGTAACTTGAGAACATTTGCTGTCCACAAGGGCCCTGAGTGGATCACTGCTCTGACAAGACACATGGAAGATAATTTTAAGTGAAAAATCTAGATTAGGGATTGCGAACTTCCAAAGATCATTTATATCCATTAAAGCACTGACTGCCATGTCTACAGGGGCCCAGCAGACCATAGTACTTAGAAAAGTAACACTTAATTACAGTGGCATCTGCACATCTATTATGTTTTATGGATGTGTTTGCATCCAAAAATGCATCATTCCCTATGCTGAAAACCATAGATCTGAGGATTCAGCAGCACACAACGACTGCCTTATTGAAAGACAAGACAATCCCTAAATTGTAGATTATCCTAAACTGCATGGCATTTAATCCCATAGAATACAAATGTCTTTAATGTATGAGGCAAGGGGTCCAAGATTTCATCCATTAGGGCACAGTCAATAACTGTAATTGCTCTGCCATCATGAGATGTAGAATACAACCAATTCCAGATTGATATCAGACAGGATAGTACCATCAGTAAGAAGTCATCATCTAGCTGGACTCTATACACATAGGGTTCCATTCCATCAACTTTAAGATTTTCATGTCCAAAGACAGGACTGAGCCTTCATCTGGGACCTCATCTCTGTACTGGCCAGTTTTCCTACTCTGCCACCATAGAAACAGCTAAATACTATTATCCACGCTCAACATGTAGACATAAACCTTCATCTCATCTTGAAACTTGGGCCACTTGTTAATGGGAACACCTGAGGCTGGGATGTGGCCTTAGCTGGGCCCAAATTGAAAAGCAGTATCAAGAACAGAATAAAAACATATTTCAGAGGTAAGTTTTGAGAGCTAGAAAAATCATGTAGTATATTTTGTGTAGTATGTGTCCATGGAGCATGAAGTACAGTGAGAAATATTGCATGACAGACTAAGGACAAACGGTAAAGAGGAAAGTGGGGAAGGGAATGAAATGAATGGTGAGGAAAAGGGAATCAAGAATATATTATGATGACAATAGTTAAATAAGAAACGGGAAGAGGAAAGACTAAGCTTGTGACCATAAACAGCTGTGATAGTTTAAGAAACATTGAATTTATAGGCTTCTCTGAGACTTATAATGCCCTTTTGAGGAAGTCTATCTCTGCTCTGGACATTAAGTATGCCCTTTTTCTTAACATCCATGCTCTGCCATTTTCAGAAGCTTTTAACCCCACTCCCAACCCCCACTATGGATGCACTCCCTATTTAATTGAATGAATGAGTGAAAAAAAAATTTATTAAGGATTTATTTCAATTTAATTTATTAAATTAATTTATTTTATATAATGTTAATATTAATTATATTAATAAAATCTATTAATTTATTAATAAAATGAAAATATTAATATTTCTTATATGCCAGGCACTATGCTATGTGCTGGGAAACACAAAAGTGAGATAGCCCTTGGCCTCAAGAGGCTTGCATTCTAATGGGGGCAACAGAACATACAGGGCAATCATGGACAGGAAAGGGGGTTTGGGTCTGGGGAGTCATGGGAAGATCAATGAATTGCCTAACACCCTGAATCCCATGGGCATGACATTGGAGATGGGACTGCAACGAGATTCACCTGAGTGAGACCCCACTCCCTCCATATAAAATCCATGACCTTCAACTGCATTCTAGTGTAAAAACTGTATATGTCAGGCACTAAGTAAGAGAAGTGATGAATTTGGAAATGCTGCAAGTACCTGGTCTAAGGATGGACTCTCCAAAGGATCTCTACTGACTCACTTATTCTTCCTGTTGACCATCCTACCCAATAGTCTAGCAATCAGTGACTGAGACTGAGTTATTCCCTTTGTTCTATACCCTGCCTCCCTTCCCCCACTCTTTCCCTTTGTATCTTCCTCTATGTCCCTGCTCTTGTTTGTTTTGTTTTAGGCCTTGGGCCTCCTGCATATAAGTTAAAATACACCATAATAATACTCATTGCTTTTTTGTATTACTGACTTTCTGTGAACCCTCCGTGTAAGGTTCATAACTGATAGAAAGAACAGAAATAATGATCGATACTAATTTATTACAGGTCCTACTGCTAAAATCTCACCATTAACTATATCTTTCAGAGAAAGCATTTACATCCCTCATGGTAAAGAGCTGTTGCACCAGTGAGGAAACATTAAGGAAGAACAGAGCTCTAGCTGGCACGTGTCCAGTAAAACCCTTGCCACAAGCATATTATTAACAGAAAGAATAATGCTTTCAGAATGGTTAGACCCAAGCTAAGCAAAAGACATCATTAGCACTCTAAACAAGTGTTTCTGATAAGAAGACTCTAGAGAGAAAGCAAAACTTGTGCATTCAGAACCAGTTCGCACCTTGGTGTTGTCATTCCTGTGGAATGGAAAGTGAGGACATGTGCTTCCTATAGGAATATTGGTGTCTGCTTTCAAGGACCATAATAAGAAGGACAAATCAACTTAATCTTAATTATGTTCGTCCTTCTGAGCTCTGCCACTGGACAATCCATCTCTCTTGATCCCATTTGGTGACTCATTCACTACACAAAAGTCTCTAAATAGATTCACCGAAATACCCTCCTTGATCAGAACACAGGTCATGGTGAGGGGGAAAGATTTGATGTGATATTAATAGGACAACAAAGTTTGATAACCGTAGTTAACCAAAGTTCAACCTCTACTCATTTAGAGGGAAAATGGTTGTCATACAGAAGCATAATCCCAAAAGGTAATCTCCATAATTAACCCAAATCGCCTTCCACTTTGCTAAAATTATGTTTAGCAATGTTGAGAGGCAATAGTTTTTAAAAGGAAGATCAATTAGTGGAAATAAAGTAAGGGGGTCTTTAGTTAGAGAGGCAGGGAACTATGGCTACAGAATGTTGCATAAACTGTTGAAAAACATTCAGTGCATTGATTAGTTTTGTCTAACTTTTCCCTGTCATAAAAAAGACTCACTGTGGATGGGAAGAAACATGAGGAAGTGATTACCAGAAAAGGCTGGTGCAAAAACCAAAGACATCTGAGAAGATCCTATTATTTCCCCTTAATTATTTTAAATTAATGATTTTAAACTTCAAGCAGTATTTCACAGGTCTAATGGTTCATAATTTGATGGGAAAACAAATGTTTCTTCTCATCATAGTCTTCCATGATTGTATAGGCTTCCACCAGATTTTCTCCTCGGTCTTCATATTTCTAGATTGAATGAGGTACCTTTTTTTTTAATTAGCCTACCATACTTTCATCTATCTCTGTTCTACAGCTTTGTCCAATCGGATCCTATCCTTCTAGTACAGGTCCATTGATAGAAGTATTCCAGACTCAGGGTCATGCCTTAGGGGACAAATCCTGGGAGGGATGATCCTTTACCACCATACCCTATTTAGGTTAAAAATGGATATCAAGAAAAAGGGAGTTAATGGAAAATTTGGAAATGACTATTTTTCTCAATGCTTTCAACCTCCTCCCTAAACCTTTTATTAGAGGTAGTAAATGGCTAAGATAGAAGATTCTGCCACTTGCAAGCTATGTAACCTTGAGCGATTCACTTGATCACTCTGAGCTTTAAATTTCTTATCTATAAAGTGAGATTCAATGAAAAGATCTCTAGGGTTCTTTCCAGTTATGACATTCTATGATTTTATGCTACAGTTGACTTAAGCTTAACTTCCTTTCTCTTTTATGCTTATCCCTTGGAAATGAATAGTTGTGTAAAAATTATCAGCGAGCTTGTCAAAAATCAAGTCAAGTCAACAAGCTTTTGTTAAATGCTTATTAAATGCCAAGCACTGTGCTAAGAGTCAGCGATCCAAATATAAGCAAAACGAAGGTCTCTGAACTCAAAGAACTTACCTCCTACTGAAGGTAGACAACACAAAAAAAGGGAGCTAAAAGAGGGTGGGAGGAAGAGATATACTCCCTCAGGAATGAGGGGCATGGTGGCAAAGTAAAAATAATGAAGTGTGTATCCTCTGGGACCTTCTTCAAAATAAGAGAGGGAACTGGGGGTGGAGTGGGGAGTGGAGAGGAAGGAAATGTAGCAATGGAATCTGCCTACAAGGTAGAAATTCAACAGAAAAAAAGCAAGGTTGGTCATGATTTAAAGGAAATAGAGAGATCATGAGATCTCCAGAGAGTTAAGAAACAATGCTAATGAGATCAATCAACAAGCATTTTAAAGCACTTACTATGTATTGTACCAAAGAATTAATCATAATATCCATATAGAACCCCAAAAGATTCAACATTTTGTCAATCAAATGTGCAGAAAGAACACTGTGCAGGATGCTAGGGGTTTGAATACAAAGAATTCTACACTCCTGCTCTCAAGGAGTGTAGAAAAACGGAACTTGGAAACAGAAACAAAAAAGGAAATCCTGAAACAGACATCCAAAAGGGTTTTGAAAGAAATAACCAGGAACCTCTCCTCTTCCCCTCCCCCTGCTCAATTACTACATTGCCTAGAGATAAAACCAGATCTCCAGATCTAGTCATTCCCCCTTAAACATCTGTACTAGGAGGCAGTGAATATCTTCTACACAGCTGGCAATAGTTTAAAATGACATGAATGTTTGATTTATCCATTGGTCCTCCACTTTCAAGAAATCAGATTGCATTGCCAGACATGTAGTTAACCAACTGATTAATTAATAGACCAACATGTAAATTATTGTCATGCTACGGTTATCATTGCATCACTTGTTCAGGATGCTAACCATCTGCAATTGAGCATACCTTGATGCAGCACCATTGATATACACTGCATAATGTAAATGAAGGTGCACTGTGGCTAGAGTAATTAAATGATATTGAGTCTTTATTAAATAAAGACAAAAATTTTGCTACAAATGACAGTTCCCTAAGCCATTCTATATGAATTTAGGAATGAGTTTCACAAAAGGCACTTAAACCTTAGTAAGATGTCATGAACTGGTGTGACATTGAGAAAGCACGAAGGCTAGGGATCCCTAAGGCACATCGTACAAGCCCTGTTCCTGCTGACCCGTGTCTGTATCTCTTTGAGCCCTAGAGGTTAATGTCATGATTTTCTCTCTCTACCACACCCCACAAAATGTTTAGGACATATTTGCTGGCACTACCCACTTTGAAGATCAGCTGGAGTAATTATCAATCCTCAGCTCTCCAGAGATAGTGAAGTCACTCTACCAACAAGGTTAGTATTAAAAGTCAGTGTCTTTCTACTATTGCCAACCTAGCATCTCCAGCTCAAATCCATAAGCATTTATTAAGCACTATTTAGGTGCAAAGTACTATGCCAGGCCCTGGGGGAAACACCCTTGTAGAGTGAATGATCTGTGAAATGAGAAACAAGTTTTACAAAGGGCATAGAATGACATATGGTTTATTGACCTGTGGATATAAGCTAGGTGTCCCAAAAGTCTTAATGAAGTTTTAAACTTTAATAGCTTATGTTTTCAATAATATCAACATGGGGCCATGAGGTGGCACAGTGGATAGAGAGCCAGACCTGGAGGTAGGAAAACCATCTTGGACATCATAAATTATATGCAGGAGGCCCAAGGCCTAAAACAAACAAGAATAGGAACATAGAGGAAGAGATAAAGGGAAAGATTGGAATGCAGTAGTAGTAGTAGTAGTAGTAGTAGTAGTAGTAGTAGTAGTAGTAATAGTAGTAGTAGTAGTAGTAGTAGTAGTAGTAGTAGTAGCAGTAGTGGTAGAATCAATCAATCCAGTCTCAGACACTTGCTAGCTGTGTGACCCTGGACAAAGTCACTTAACCCTGTTTTTCTCAGTTTCCTCATATGTAAAATGAGCTGGAAAAGGAAACAACAAACCACTCTAGTATCTTTGCCAAGAAAGCCCCAAACGGGGTGGATACAACTGAAACAACTCAACAGCAAATATATGAACAGGACAGGTAGATGACCAGGTCGAAAGCGCACCAGACTTGGAGTCAGGAAGACTCACTTTACTAGCCATGTGATCCTGGGCAAGTCATTTACCCCTGTTTGTCTCAGTTTCTTCATCTATAAAATGAGCTAGAACAGGCAATGGCAAGCCACTTCCATATCAAGAAAACCCCAAATGGGCTTACAAAGGGCGGAACATAATTAAAAACAACTGAACAAACAAAAACAACAAAGAAAACCCCCCAAAATGATGTGGAAAGGCTCACAATGACAATTTAACAATGCCCTCACTTGGTTCAAGGAAGCTCTAGGAAACCCTGGGTGAAAGGAGGTTGAATATCCACATACTCACTGAATTACAGATTTGAATTTCAATTCATCTAGACCAAGGGCTCTTAATCTGGGGCCCATGAACTTGTTATTTTAAAAAATTATTTTGATAAGGATTTCAGTACAATTGGTTCCCTTTGTAATCTTATGTATTTTATTCTATGCATTTAAAAATATGATTTATTTGAAGATAGGGTCTACAGGTTTCACCAAATCAAACAAAAAAGTTAAGAAATATCTTTTAAATACAATATGTTATCTCTTGCATCAGGGATTTACTGTTGATTAATCCAACTTGTTCATTTTACACACCAAGAAACTGAGCAGAGAAGTCATCTGCCACAAGTGATGAACAACAGGGCCAGAGCCTTGAACTCCAGTCATCTGACTCTAAATCCATTTATCTTGCCTTAAAACTGCCATGTATGAGCATAACAAGTTACATGTATCCAGGTATAGATATAAGATATCCAAGCAGAGATTGTAACAGGAATATAGAGCTCTAAAAACCCAAGAGACAAATTCACAGGTACTCCTCACACTGATGACCCAGCATCTAGCCTAATGTCTTACATCTGAGGTACTTAAAAATGTTTGCTGAATATGAATAATGTTGACAAAAGAGCAGAAAACAACTACTGAGGAAAATAGGCCCAAACAAAGCTAGAGAGTTGGAATAAAAAATTATGCAGAATTCCAGACAGTTTCAAATGTACTTATATAAAATGTAGTTCTAATTAGGAAAAATTAATTAAGATTAACATACAAGTTGCTGAAAACTCCCAAAGTAGATAAAAAAGATAATTTACTAAAGAACCATACAAAGACAAGAATGTCATTAAGCATGAGTCACCCCTGTAATAAAAAATGGAAAGATTTACTTATTATTAGTGTAGAGCCTTCATGATTTATTACCAAAATGACAGGTTTTCTCAGGCTCTGGAGCTTACCAAAGCCAGTATAGAGATTATTTTTTTAAGAAATAGCACACAATTCCAGTACACAGTGTCAAGTAGCACATACAATATGTGGGACAGAAGCAGACAGTTTTTTTTTTTGTCTTTTGGTTAACTTTCTGTTGAGATATAATAGGGTAACCCATACCCCAGGAACTGAAGTGGTTCTTTTTCATTGTTTATATTTTAAAATATCGTAACAATGGGTATTCACAACAAAGAATGTAAGGAAGGACTCAGAATTTTGGGTGTAACTGCTGTGGTGGATTTAGGAAGACAAAAGTCATACAGGATGGGCAGGTATGAATGGATTGGAAACATTGTCATTGGAGAGAATAGTAATAGTAGTAGTAATGGTGGGATGGTGGGGGTGAGGGTGGGGTGGGGGTGGTGGGGTGGAGTAGGGGTGGGGGTGGGGGGTGGTAGTAATAGATAGAATTTTAAAGTTCAAAAAGTGCGTTAATGTGTTATCTCATTTGATCCTTACAACAACTCTTGGGAGAAGATGCTATTATTATCCCCATTTTATAGCTGAGGAAACTGAGGCTGAAGGAGGTTAGATGACTTGCTCCCTTGTCACATAGCTAACCAGCCTCTGAGAGAGGCTTTTAAATTGAGTCTTCCTGACTCCAGGCTCAGCATTCTATCCATTGTACCACCTGGCCTCCCGCAACATAGGGATGCCCATATTAATGAAATCATAGATCATTAGAATGTTGGAGCCATGTTAACCTGCATTCCTACATAAATAATGCCACAAATAAGTATTTGTGGCAAACAACTTAAGAGTTTAAAAAAATCAATGAGAAAGAATTCCGGAAAGAAAGGTTAAGCAGCATCACATAATGACTCATATTGAATATTTTCTTGTTTCCAACCTTACCTCAAGAGTCATGTGCACAGTACTAATTGCTACTTTTATTTCTCCATCTGACAGTTCCTTCAGATCCTTCAGCATTGTCTGTTCAACACTTAAACCTGTTAAAAGAAGGAAAACACAGTATGCTTTTACTGTAGAGAAATTTTACAGTATAACAATATTATGTTAAAATGTTAACACTATTAACTTCAATTTCTTTCCCCCCCCCCCAAATAACGTGGAAACTTAATACCTCTCAAATACATATTTGTTTTTAGGGATTCGTTAGTATCCTAAAACCATACTAAAGGAGACAAATGAAATGAACAAGTTTAGAGATCACTATTGTTCTTTTTTTTTTGCCTTTTTTTGGAGGGCAGTTGGGGTTAAGCAACTTGCCCAAGGTCACACGGCTAGTAAGTGTTAAGTGTCTGAGGCCGGATTTGAACTCAGGTCCTCCTGACTCCAGGACAAGGGCTCTATTCACTGTGCCACCTAGCCACCCCACTATTGTTCTTAAGACACAAATTTGAAGGCACAAAGTATATAGATCATTGATGATACCATAGCAAAATTATATTCTCTGATTTATTTCCAGGAAGATTATGAGTAAACAAATATTTCTAACTTCCAAAAATTTTTTCCATGTGAATATTTTTAATGTGTAGTTATCTTGTGGGTAAATATAATAAATGATGAAATTATTCTAATTCAGTTGTTCATTCTTTCCTGGAGGATTTATAGTAGTAATTATTGCAATGGTAAATACCGTATTCCCTAATTCTAAATTTTCAGCTTTGCTTAGGGTTTTAGTCGGGTGGGTTTAAATGAAATCCCTAATAGAAGAAGCAGTCACTTTCTTTATAGCAAATTTTCATCCTCTGCTTTTCTTCACTTTAAAAAAAAAACAACAGAAAACCCAAAGAAACTTATGGACAAAAGTGGTCGCTATTATGTGCCTCCCCATCTTGCAACCTCACAACTTAGAATGTGGTGTCTGTAAAGACAGGTAGATTGCAAACTATCTATGATTTGAAGGTTGAAAGATCATGGGAAACTACATTACTGTCCTATTTCCCAAATAGATTACTTGCAATGTACCGATATCAACAGCAACAAAAACACAAATTAGGTATCAAATAGATGCTATTTCATCATTATGTATATTTTGCCTGTGTTGTCCCATTGAGCAATTCAGTGTTCAAGATGTCTTCTCCTAAGTCAGAGGTTCTTAATTTGGTTTGCAGGGGAAAGGGTATCAGTGGACCCCTTAGGAGTCTGTGGATAGATTTCAGGAGGGTCCTTCAATTTTTTAATATATATTTTGAAAGCTATATTTCAATATATTTTATTTCCTCACAGTCTTCAGTATTTTATTTTACACATTTAAAAAGACAATTCTGCAAAGGGGTACCTTGGCTTCATTCATTTGCCAAAGAGAACCATGACACAAAAAGTCTAAAAATCCCTACCCTAGGTCATTTTACATTTGGGGTTACAAGTTTAGCCCTTAGGCTTCCCATCTGTTATCCCCTGCTCTCACTCTACATGAACAACCCACTTTTACTCATCACCTATTTCCTAAATACACACGCACATGCACGTGCACACACAAACACACATAACACACACACATACACACACACACAAGGACAGGGATAGTGACCCGACCTGTGATTGCATTGATGTAGGGAGGTCTCAGTGAGAAACTTTCTCCACCAACACAGGTCAGTCTCTTCTCTGGAATTCATAGTCTTATGTGGCTTTTTTTTTTTTAAAGCAATTGGGGTTAAGTAACTTGCTCAAGGTTACATGGCCAGGTGTTTCTGGGTGGGTGCTAAGTGTCTGAGCCCGGATTCGATCCCCAGGTCATCCCAACACTGGGGCCGGTGCTCTTACTGACTAAACCACCTGGCTGCCCTATTATGGGGCTTCTTAAAGCACAGAATGGCTCAAGGATTTGCCCAGGATCTCATAGCTAGTATGTGTCTGAAAACACCAAGCAACCTATCCATATGTATATTGCAGATATTTGCTTTATTTTTCCTCACTAAAATCCAAGTCCAATGTCTCATCACAGCATGAAGGTGACCCTGGCTTCTCAGAGTCAAAGTCTGGAACCAGTGGAACACAAACTCTGATGTCTCCACACAAACTGGAAAGGTTTCTAACAAGGGACAGGAGACATGATGTGTCTACCGTCTGAGGATCAGTCTAGCCAAGCTCATCACCAGCTTATGAATTTTTCAGCTACAGCACATTCCTGAAACCACACTCAGTAATAGAGGGGCTGGGCTCTATGGCAATAGATCATCCATACTGATGATCACTTAACCTGGAAGTTATTTTTGCTGAGTGAATGATGGTCCCTATCTTTATCGGGAAATTTTGTTTCTTTAAAGAAGCCTGGTAAAGTGAGCCTTTAAGCCTCTCATCAACATTTTCATCGACCCAGTCTTTTTCTTTCACTTCTTTATATCCTTTAAAATATAATTTATTTATAAAATGCACTCCAGTTTGCAGTCAGCCCTGCCATGTTCTTAAAATAAAACCCTCTCTACAAATCAATACTGTACAATGGTGTGTCAGGGGTACACATTAGTTGAATGAATACCCAAAAACATTTCCAGATATCAGTACCTCAGAGTATTGGCAGTAAGAGCTAACTGTACCCAGGCAGGTCACAACTATTGAAGCAGAAAAAAGCAGAAAAAACACAACTTCTAAAGTAATGCAATACATTATCCACCATACCTACACAGGATTTGTGATGTACCTCAATGACGTTAATTAACACTTACTCTGAGCATTGCATTGGGTCTCTTGCAGAACACTGATAATGTCTTCTCTTGGAGGCAAATCAGGAAATTTCTCTTCTAGAATGGAAAGAATTTCTTCCTGTTTCTCTGACATCTTCTCAGATTCCATGGACATCCAGTTGAAAAGAATACTCCCTGGCATGAAAGAGACATCAGATTTTAAATACTGATGTATGATTGGAGAGCTTACATCCTTTTGAGGCACACCAGCCAGTGGACCTACCCATCTTTTCTCCATCCCCTCCCCCTTTAAATACAGGTTTAAATAATTTAAAAGGTCCTTTTCAAGGTAGCATCGAAGGCCCATCTCCTGAGCGAATTCTTTAAGAACAATCCGCCAAAGTTCATTTCACACTAGTAAGTATCACTATAACTTAAAACTAAGGCTTACAATCAAGAAGTTATGAACTCAGCCACAATAGACACAGCTAAATAACATGCGTTAATTTAAAACCCTTTAAAAATAAGAAGAGACAGATATCCAGCAGAAAGAGTGCTAAATATGGAGTCAGCTTTGCCACTTACTACCTGTTTGATCTACAGCAAGCCAACTAATCTCTCCTAACCTCAGTTTCCTCATCTGTAAAATGGGAGATTAAACTAGATAACCTCCAAAGCCATTTCTAGCTCTATGAATGAATACATGTTTGAATGAATGAATGAAGCACTTGCTAAAGACTAAAGATTTAAAGAGAAAGAGAAGACAATCGCTGCTCTTGAGGAGCTCACAATGTAATGGAAGAGACAATATGTGTAGGAAGTTTCAGCTCCCAGTTAGATAGAAAGGTCCCATGGTCCTTAGGGCACCAGCAAAGCAGAAGGTTAATGCCTGTCCTTTAATATCATTTCTACCAATAAATTCCTATCAGTTTCTGATGTTGAACCATTTGATAGCTCCAAAGACTCTGACATCAAGAACCTTCATTTGAGGGTCTTCAATAGATACAGCTGTAACACCTGTAAGAGTCACTGCAAGAATGTTTTCCCATAGGGGTTGCTTCTGAGGATAATAATTATAGGTGCTGGGCTTCAAGCATTCCTATTCTGAATGTCTTGGGTTTACGGTCATAGGCTGCCTCCATTAGGGTCTAAGGGCAAGCGGGTAGAGTGCATAGAGCACAGGCTATAGAGAGTCAGGAAGAACTGGGTTGAGTCCTGACTGACACACACTGGTGACCCTAGACAAGTCTCTGAGCCTATCAATGCTCTATACAATTTCCTAAGATGATAAATTACAGAACCAGGTGCTCATCTGCATTGGTCAGCGAAGTTTCCTCATAAGAAGTGAAATGAAATCCCAAGTCTGGTCCAAAATAATAAAAATAAGATTTCACTAAATTAATCACAATACAAATGAACTATTCAAAGGTATTTCTTTGAAAGGACACAAAAAAGCATAATACCACTAGATTGCAAAATTTTAAAATTAATTTCTTAGCATAGTGCCCATTCCAGAGCTCTTTGCCTCGTTCTAGAGACTGGCTAAGACAGCAGTTTACCCTTTGTTTTATAATTTCTTAGAGTCCTGTATCACAAGGTGATTTGCTCAGAGGAAATGCCCCCTCAAATCACTTTCTGAATTTAACCAAACGCAATCCCCAATGGGAAAGGGAGCTGTTAAATCACTTTCTAACCTCCATACAGGCTCTCCTCTGGCAACAAGAGCCAGGCTAGCAGAGCTGGAGTGAATTCCTATTTATTTATTTCTGCAGAGGGCAAAACAGATCCAGAATGTGAATTCTTGATGTACAAATCATAAATCCATCATTTAATCCAGGTGTCAGGCCATTGCTAAGGATGAGTTCCATGACCACATCTAAGTCAATCAATAAACATTTATTAAGTTTCTACTACATGCTAAGGAGGGGGGATACAAAAAAAAAAGGCTAAAAGCAGTCCCTACCCTCAAGGAGCTCACAATCTTTTTTTTTTTTGCTTTTTGGAGGGTAATTGCGGTTAAGTAACTTGCCCAAGGTCACACAGCAAGGTTTGTGTGTGTGTGTGTGTGTGTGTGTGTGTGTGTGTGTTAAGTGTCTGAGACTGGATCTGAACTCAGGTCCTCCTGACTCCAGGGCCAGCGCTCTACTCACTGTGCCACCTAGCTGCCCCAGGAGCTCACAATCTAATGGGGAAAACAACAAGCAAACAACTGTGTTTAAAAAAAAAAAGCTATATACAGAATAAATAGGAAATAATTAAAAGAGGAAAGGCACTAGCATTATTAAGAGGGCTTGGGAAAGGCTTCCTGAGATTTGAATTGGGACTTGATAGAAGCCAGGAAAGCTAGTAGGAAGAACTGAAGAGAGAGAACATTCCAGACATGGGAGACAGTCAAAGAAAATGTCTGGAGTCAAGAGATGGAGTGTCTTGCTTTGGATCAGCAAGGAGACCAGTGTCATTGGATCAAGGGATACATGGCAAGGAGTAGGGTGTAAGAACATTTGAAAGGTAGGGGCAGGCAGGACAGGGGGTGAGGAGAAAGGGGAGTAACTTATAAAGAACTTTGAATGCCAAGCAGGATTTTCTGTTTGATCCTTGAGGTGATAAGGAGTCACTGGAGTTTAACACGAACAGGCTTGTGCCATAATTACTTTGGTGGCTGAATGAAGGGCTAGAGTGGGGAGAGAATTGTGTCAGGCACCCCCACCATCAGGTTATTGCAATAATCCAGGAATGAGGTGATAAGACCCCTGAACCAGAGGGGTGGCAGTGTCAGAGGAGAAAAGAGGGTGTATCTGATAGGTGCTGCAAAGATTAAAGAAAAAAAGGGAAAAGACCACACCTGCTGGGAAAGATGCAGAGAAAGTAGAGGACAAGAAGGAATAAGGGAAAGAATAGAAGGGTGGGGAGAAGGAAGATGAATTGTGATGAAACAGAAAAACCCCCTAACCAGGAGGTACAAGATTCTTCTGACCTCCTTGTGCCTATTCTCCCCGATCATGGGAATCATACCTAACTTACCTACTTTGTAAATGTTGTTGCATCTACCTCCAATCATGCCCCTTCTCTCCACTCACAGACCCCACCCCAATTTAGTCCTTCATTGTCACTCCCCTGCTCTTTTATACGGCTCCAATTTGTCCTCCCTGACTCCAGTCCCTCCCCATTCCACTCCATGCTGCATGCACTGCTGCCAAAGTGATTTTCCTAAAGTGCCAGTCTAATATGTCACACATATACCCCACTCTCTACTCAAAAAACTTCAGTGCTTCCCCATCACCTCTAGAATCAAATATGAAATCTTCTGTCATCTAAAGCCCTTCACAATCTGGCTCCAAGCCATCTTCCCAACTTTGTTACACATTATCCCCCTTCCCAACCTCTTACTGTTGAGTCATTTCAGTTGTGCCTGACTCCTCATGACCCCTCATTTGGGGTTTTCTTGGCAGAGACACTGGAGCCATCTTCCATTTACTTCTCCAGCTCATTTTACAGGTAACCAACTGAGGCAGACAGGGTTAAGTGACTTGACCAGGATCACATAGCTAGGAAGTGTCTGAGGTTGGATTTGAACTCGGGGAGGTTGGGTCTTCCTGACTCCAGTCTATCTACTGTGCCACCAACCTCTATTGAATAGTCAAAATGGCCTTCTTACTAATCCTTATAAGTGATATTCCATCAATTTCTTAAAAACCTTTGCAATAACTGTCCCCTATGCCCAAAATACACTTCCTCTTCACCCCCACCTCTTGGATTCCCTAGTTCTCAGGCCTTGGCACTATGTACACAAAGACTTTTATGATTTCTTTAATTTCCAGTGCCTTCCGCTACCACTACCCCCTCAACCAAAAATTAGCCTGTGTTTATTACATATATTTTCTGTATATACTTCTATGTGTACATCATATCTCCTCCATTAGAATGTAAACTCCTTGAGGACAAGGACTTTCACTTATGTCTTTGTTTCCCCAGGGCCTGAGACCAAGTAGGTTTAATAAATGCTCATTGGTTGATCAATCAGCAAGACTGAGGTGAGACTCAAATAAGATTATGTGTATGAAAAGTATCTTGAAAAGTGCTGAGTGCATGGCAAACAGAAGAAAAGAAAGAGGCAGCCATAAGATGAAGACTAATTAATGTTTCCCAACTTTGACAAAGATAATTGTTTGCTTCTCTCTGGTTTATGGCCTTCATCACCTTATAAGCTTCTTGGGTCCCATCTTTTCCTCCACTAGGGGAACACCTGATCCTGTCTGCTTCCTGCTTTACTCCATAAATTCTTCCTACCCTGGGGCTTGACAACTAGCAACAAAAAAATTAAAATTTCAAAATGTTAGTTTACAAAAAATTAAAATTTCAAAAGGTGAGTTTTGATCCTATCTGCTAATTAATAGACAGTAGGTTCTGAGCCAAAAGGGATCTTAGAGGCCCTCTGGCCCAAGCCTAGGTTTGAGCCTCAGGGTAAGTAAGTGATTTGCCTCCGGTCATTCCAGTAACTAGTAAATGGTGGAGCCAGGATTCAAACATACCCCCAACCCTCTGCCTCTCAGCTTGCTGTGCTGTTTGTTTTCTGCAAACTGCTCTGTTTGTGAAAGGCTACTTACCCAGTTGAAGGGTATTTGTGCATGTGTAACAATATTACACATTTAGAATCTTGGATGGCGGGTGCAGATTAATATTTTTGGTAATCGTAGTCAGAAAACAATAGGATTGTGGATTGTAGATTATTTCTGAAAGAGATCTTGGAGGCCTTTGAATCCAGTTCCACATTTTACAGATGAGGAAACTGAGGCACAGAGATGTTAAGTGATTTACCTATATAATTAATGAGTGCTTGGGTCAGGTTCCAAGATTCCCAGATTCCAGGTGGAGAGCTCTATGCACTATATCATGTTGCCTTAAAGGAAATGGCCTGAGGAAATGCTTAGTGGCCTGGTGTAATGGACCTCAATTCTAATTTAGATTGTCGAGTTTGCTACCTTTATGATCTTAAACAAGGGCATTTCCCTTGTCTAGGACTCAATGTCCTCATTTGAAGAAAGAGAGGTTGAACTAGATGTCTGAGTTTTCTTCCACCTTGAGCTCTTAGGAATTTATTGTTAAATAAATAAATTAGGAGAATTCACGACTTTCCTGGTGCAACACCTACATGGCCTGACAAGTAACCAGGACTTCCAAGTCTGCAATGTGCTTTACAAGCATTATTTGGATGACAAATTTATTAAGGAACTTTAGGCAGCACCAATTAAATGTCATGGTATTCTTGTCATTTGGGGAAGAAGAGATCTTTCCCTTCCCCTTAAAAAAGGAAGTATAGGCCATATACATAACCTTCACTAGGCTAATATTTCCAGTCCTGAAATAAACCAAACTCATAAGTGGAGGAATAAAGTGCTTTCAAGGCCTTTGATCCTCACTCTTAGAGACCAACCTATTCAAGGCCATTTTCCTGGCACTGGCCAAACAATGTAAGAGGCAATACTCCCAGTATAATTGATGTCCATATTTGCTGCTATTATCCTGTATACCTAAGTAATTTTAATTGCTTTCATTTCCTTTAGCCCAAAAGCACTTGGGATCATAGGGAGAGAAAAGAGAAATCAAAAGGGATTCAATAAGGTTAAACTGTCTATACTCCTACATGGAAAAATGATAGTTATACCTTCTAAAGCTTTCTCATTATTAGGGCAGTTAGAAGGAGTATACACAGAAAGAAAGCAGAAATGTGAGTTGAATGTGATGGTATGATTATCTAAAATAATAAAATTAAGGTCTGAGAAAGAAGAATGCACTGGGAGAAGGGGAAAGAAAGAGGTAGAATGGGATAAATTATCTGACATAAAAGAGGCCTGAAAGAGATTTTACAGTGGAGGTAAATTGGGGAAGCAAGGAGGGGAGCACATGAATTTTACTTTCATCAGAATTGACTCAAAGAGGGAATAATGTGCACACTCAGTTGGATGTAGAAACCCATCTCACCATACAGGAAAGTAGGAAGGTAAGGAGATAAAAGAAGGGGGGAGGGAGCTGATAGGAGGGCAGTTGGGGAGAGGTAAAAGTCAGAAGAAACACTTGAGAATTGACAGAGTAAAGAAAAGAGAAAATAGGATGAACAGGGAAAACAGGTTGGAGAGAAATACATAGTTGGTAATCATTACTGTGAAAAAAAGTTTACAGTGAGTTTTTCTGATAAAGACTTCATTTCTCAAACATATACAGGAAGCTGAGTCAAGTTTATAGAAATAAGAGCCATTCCTCAATTAATAAATGATCAAAAGATATGAACAGGCAGTTTTCAGAGGAAATAATCAAAGCTATTTATAGTCATATAAAAATGCTCTAAATTGGTATCAATTAGAGAAATGCAAATTAAAACAACTTTAAACTACTACCTCACACCTATCAGATTGGCTTCTATAACAGAAAAGGAAAATGACAAATATTGAAGGGGATGTGGGAAAATTAAAACACTAATGTACTGCTGATGAAGTTACATACTGATTCAACCATTCCATAGAGCAATTTGGAACTATGCCCAAAGGGCTATAAAACCATGCATACCCTTTGACTAAGCAATACCACTACTGGGACTGAATCCTAAAGAGATAATAAACAAAAAGGAAAATGACCTATGTGTACAAAAATATTTATAACAGCTCTCTTACTGGTGACAAAGAATTAGAAATTGAGGAAATGCCATCAATTGGAGATGGGCTGAACAAGTTGTTGTATATGATTGTGATGGAAGACTACTGTGCTTTAAGAAGTGATGAGTAGCCATGAAGGAAAATGCTATCCACATCCAGAGAAAGAATTACAGTCTGAATGCAGATCAAAGCATACTATTTGCTCTCTTTTTTGTTTTGTTTTATTTTGTTTCTTTTCTCATGGTTCATCCTATTGGTTATAAATCTTCTTTATAACATGACTAATGTGAAAATATATTTAATATGAATATATATGTAGAGCCTCTATCAGATTGCATGCCATCATGGGGAGGAGGGAGAGGAATGAGGGGGAGAAAATTGAAAACTCAAAAGCTTGTGTAACTGAATGTTGCAAACTAAAAATAAATTAACTAATTTTTTAAAAAAAGAAATGATGAGCAAGATGCTCTCAGCAAAACATGGAAAGATTTAAGTGAACTGATGCAAAGTGAAATGAGCAGAACCAGTAGAAAATTGTACACAGTACCAGCAATATTCTATGATGATCTACTATGAATTACTTAGCTATTCTCAGCAATAGAATCATCCAAGAAGATTCTGTTGGACTTATAGTGAAAGCTGCAGTCCATCTCCAGAGAAAGAACTGGTAGAATCTGAATGCAGATCAAAGACACTTTTTCTTTACTTTCTTTATTTTTCTTGTGGGTTTTTTGCCTATATTTTTTCACAGAATTACATACATGGATATTGTGTTTTGCATGACTACACATGTGTAACCTATGTCACATTGCTTGCCTTCTCAATGGGGGGGGTATGAGGGAGAAACTTTGGAACTCAAAATTTGGTAGGGGAAAGAATGTTAAAATTGTTTTTCCATGTAATTGGGAAAAATAAAATATTAAATAAAAATAAATAATAACATTTAAAAAAATTAAAAAGGAAAAAGGAGAAGGCCCTCATCTGGAATGAGAAATGACCCTAATTGGGTGACAGAGTGATATAGACACTAATCCATCCATAAAATATTCCTCTGGAGCCTTATTCTCCTTTTTATCTCTATCATTTCTCTATGTAATAAATCATTCCCATAACTTTAACTATCTCCTCTACAGGACTCTCAAATCATCTCCAGCTCTGACCTATCCTCTGGGCTCCAAACAGATCTCCAATTGTCTATCAGACTACTCAACTTGTATGTTCCCTCACTACCACAAACTCAAATGTTCAAAACATGTTCCTCATTTGGACTTCCCCAATTCTGTCAGTGGCATTGACATTCATCACTTCTCCCATGGTCAAAGCCTTGATGTTGTTTTGACTTGTCTCTCTCTCAAACATAAAATTCTCACCACTAATATCCAGTCAGTCAACAGGTCTATTCATTCTACATCTTCAGCATGTCTCATCTCTACCTTTTCCTGCCTAATCCCACTGCTAGCACCCTAATAGAGATTTTTATTACCATCCTTTTGAACTGAGAGACCATGGTATAATAGGGTGGTGGGAATTAAAGGATCTTAGTTTGAATCCAGCTCTGTGCTTATACTATGTGACCTTGGGCAAGTGACAACCTATTTGGACCTGAACAGCACTGTTTGAAGGGAAGCTATCATTTTATATTTAGACTAGTTGACCTACAAGGTTCATTACAAATCTGGATTTCTATGATTTTACTAACACAAGGGAAAAGGATAAGGATGGGATCTGTGATTTCACAGATAAAAGGAACTCCCAGGTGAGGAAATTCTCTGTATCAGTGCAGATGGTTGAGTTCTCTGCAACTTACAGTCTAAGAGAGTTGCCCAGAGCACTGAGGAGTTGTGTGAATTGCCCAGGGTAACACAGCCAAGAACCTGTTAAATTGAGAATTGCCTACATTCATTGCCAGAATCTTCTCAGTGAGTGACACAGACGGCTGACAATGTTACCAGATGTTGGTTGTTGTTACCAGCTGTCAATGGCTGAAAGAAAAAATCTACAATCCACAGAGGTTGTGTGCTTCATTTGTATATTGTTGATTATTATAATAAAGAAGCTTCCTAAGACCTTGGAAAAATTATATACATTTTACCTTTTCACTAATAGCAAAATTAAGAAAACAACTTCATCTTTGTCATTTATAAAAACAGTCACATATTTAAAACCTCGTGGTGCAATGAACCTAAAGCCAAAGACATATATTTTAAGCTCCTTGTGAGCAGAGATATTGCCTTATTTTTTTTTCTTAGTCTCTCCCTCAGCACCAAGAAGAGTGGACAGCTACGTGGCACAATGGATAGAGCTGATCTTCCTGAGTTCAAATCTGGTGTCAGACACCAGCTGTGTAATACTGGTCAAGTCAATAAATTGTTTGCCTCAGTTTCTTCGTGTGTAAAATGAGCTGGTGAAGAAAATGGCAAACCATGACAGTATTTTTGCCAAGAAAACCCAGAAATGGGATCATGAAGAGTTGGACACAATGAAAAAAACTCAACAACACCAAGCAAAAGTTCTTTACATATTATATTTAATATATGTTTCCAGGCTGTAAGGTGAATTTTAGTGTGTGTGAAGTGGATTTTTGTTATTATTTCTTAGAGTTCAGTGTCCCAGGATCCATAGCCATAACAATCTCTTGTTTTCAGGTATTAGATATGAGTTCTCATGATTATGGTTCAAAATATCTCTACCAGACTTGTGCAGCATTATATAATGATAAATAATATAAATATTTGTGCTTAAATTGTAAATATTCACTGTGCCTGCACAGTGAGATACAGGGATGAGGTAATGTAAAATTGGAGGCTATTGTTGGCAATATGCCTTGCCCTATAAAGCAGATGGGCACTGGTCAAGGAGTGGGGAACCCCTAGGGTTGAATGTCCAAGCTGGAATGCTATGTGTGCATTGTTCAATCTCCATCATGGCTTGGGAGGAATATGTGTTTGGGCTTGAGGGGATTTAGGGGAGTGCACAAGCTCTGCCTGTTTCGATTGACCCCATTGAGATGTAGAGGTAGCTGCCCCCGTTTCTCGCCAATCTCAGTGAGAAGGGTAATTAGGGAATGTTGTAGGAGTTGGTGTTCTCATTATCAGCAGCCCTTTTGAGAAGACTAAAGCAAGATCATTAGTCCCTTTGAAGCTGTCTTCCTGTCTGACCAGACCAAGAGTGAACCTGTTCTAGAACCCTCCTGTGTGCTGGTGTTATCTGTCTTACACCAGTCCAAACAAGAAATCAGGTTCATTTAAAATTTGGGTCATAGCATCAAAGACTTAGATATAAAAGAAAAAACAGAGGTCATTGAGTCCTATCCTACCATATTACAGATGAGAAAACCAAGATCTAGGAAGGTTAAACACTACCATGGTAGTAAATGCTAGAAACCTAGTTTTCTGACTCCAAATTCAGTCTTATTTCTTTTTTGGGTGGGTGGGTGGGGGCCAATAACAAATATTTTACTTTATGAAATAAGTTTCTGACCCCTTAAATTTATATCAGATATAAAACTCAAATAGTTTCCTTGGTTTGGGATCCTGTTCTAAATCGATATCCAGCAATGACTCCAGGAGTTATATATTTGACACTGGTATTCCACAATGGGTTTCAATAAGATTGATAGCACAGGCATTTGGGCCCTAGGCTCTTGGGCTAAAAGTTGACTGAATTGAAGATAAGATGAAAATATTTCCCCCTAAGGTTTCATTTGCATAAGGTACTCCCAGTAAGGAAAATCCCTCTACCAATGCAGATTAGCAGCTATTCCATAATTTAGAGCCTCCTTGAGATGCCCAGGACCCATTGCCCAGGGTCACACAGTCTATATGTGCTACTTCTTGATTCTGAGGCTGCTTTCTGTCTTCTACATCATATTACTTCTGAGAAAGGAAACGATTTTCTGAAATTATTTTTTTAATACATATAATAGTATGCTAAGTCATGTGCTGGTTTTGTTTAATGATGGAGGATTTTAAGCATCTATTGCCCAAGTAAATGGAATACTTCCAAGCTTTTTTTCTGAAGGGAAAAACAAAACTATATCCCAAGTTATATTTTATCTAGTTTTCTTCCCATATCACTTTCTTCAATGTTTGCCAAGAGCCCACTTAGCAATAGACTTAGTTAAGCCACAAAATTAGGACATCTATCAGTCAAAGATACCTCTTAGCATCAACAATCTGGTTTTGGACAGCAAACAGGCTTCACTCCCAGGCGATCTGAAGATGCTTATGTCTACACAGATGTACCCTCAAAATGTACCGTAACTGTGTTCACCTTCCATTTGTCATTTGCAGGTTGTGGATACTAATGCTAATAATAGATATTTTAGTAGCATAAGTAACACCCATCATACCGTGTTTCCCAAATTGACCCTTCCATTTCTTCTTTAAAAGAATGGAGAAGTGAAATGCCACTTTTGCCAAAAGCAAAAGCAGCACATTAATATTAAACATGATCTAATGAAAGCAGAAATTGTTTGGGGAAAATATCAAGCACAGCAAAGGCATCTTCTGCATGATTAAAAACTGGTGGGGGGAGGGGGCGATGAGAGAGCTATTCAGACACCTCTCCCTAGTTCACCTGGGACTGGGCTTTCATGCTTGAGTGTAGTAGGGGGTAAATATGGAAAAGAGAGGTGGAGAGGAAAGAATGAAAAAAGAGAAAGGGGGAAGGAAGAACGGGGAAAGAGAGATCCCAAGAAAGAAAAATTTAGCTCAATTCAGGCTTCTAGGAAACAAAAAGAGGCATTCTCCCTTCCCCCAAGTCCTTAATCATAGAAAGATAAAATATCTAACTTTTTGAAAAGAGGGCATAGGGAGAAAGAATACAAATTTAACTCAGTTCATTCTTTCAGGACATAAAAGGAGATCCTCCCCTTATTCAAAGCCTTAACAATCTTGAAAAGCTAAAATATCTAATTTTATTCAAAGAGGATAGGGGGATAGAGAGAGAGAGAGAGACAGAGAGAGAGAGAGAGAGAGAGAGAGAGAGAGACAGAGAGAGAGAGAGAGAGACAGAGAGAGACAGAGACAGAGAGAGACAGAGACACAGAGAGAGAGAGACAGAGAGACAGAGAGACAGAGAGAGAGAGAGAGAGAGAGAGAGAGAGAGAGAGAGAGAGAGAGAGAGAGTCCAGTCTTCCAAAGCCTTAATAAGCTTGAAAAACTAAAATACCTAACTCTTAGAAAAGATTTAACTTTACGGAAAATAAGGGAGGTAATGGGAAAAGAATAGGGAAGGAGAAGAAGGGAGAGAGAAAGAAAAGGAGAAAGTGGGATAGAAAAAAGGGAAGACAGAAAGAGAATGAAAATCTAGGTCACTTCAGGTTTCCAGAACAAAACAACAACAAAAAGAGCCCCTTACTCAAAGACTTAATATTCACAAAAAGCTAGAATAACACAACTTTTAGGAAAGTTTTGACTCTAATTTAGAAAAACAAACAAGCAAACAAATCTAATTCCTCTAAAGCTGACAAACCTGTTTAGTTTTATGAGCGCAGAAAATGATCCCTACCCCTCACACCTAAAACTCCACACAGAAAACCGACAACTGAAAACACAGTTCATTTGGACTTTGTGACCATTTTGGAAAAGGAGTGATTCACTCTTCTGGCAAGAGAGAGATAAAAAAAGCTGGCACTGCTCCTGGCTGAGCTGACCTCCTTAAAAGGATGTTTTTGATGTTGCTACTTCAAGCTACCAAAACAATAAAATCACTTCTTATTAAATACGTCATCACATTAACAGAAGAAGGAACTAGACTTACACCAGAAGGTCTAAGTTTTTGGTTTTTTTAATAACAATAATGTAAATGTCAGATACTGTCACTGTCCTAGCCTTCTCTACAGAGTACTGTCATATACTGTCTTCCCTTTTGGCATCCTCAGGCTTTACACAAATCTATGTGAGGGGCAGTTTATGGGAATGTCTTGACCCAAGGTACTTCACAATCAGTGGCCTGAACCATAGCATTGCCAATTGGTTCCTACCAAAAAGATAAATTTGAAAAGACACTTGGAATGATTCAGCAATTTAATAGATTGAGCATTTGGCAACAACCCTTCCATGAATGTCTTATGGGAAATTAAATAATACAGGCCCAGGACTCTGGCAGGTTTTCTAATTGTTTGCTTTTGGCACAAACCCAGGACAAAACCAGGCATCAGCTTTAGGTCAATGAAACTGTTATGTCTTCCTTCCTTCCTTCCTTCCTTCCTTCCTTCCTTCCTTCCTTTCTTCTTTCCTTCCTTCCCTTTTTTCTTTCTCTCTCTCTTTCTTTCTTTCTCTCTCTCCTCCCCTTCACTCCTCTTTCTATTTTCTTTCTTTCCTCCTTTCTTTCTTTCTTTCTTTCTTTCTTTCTTTCTTTCTTTCTTTCTTTCTTTCTTTCTTCCTTTCTGTCTTTCTTTTTTTCTTTCTTTCTTGTCTCTTCCTCCTCCCCCTTTTTCCTCTTCTAATAACAGTGCAGTTTTTCAGAGCACATTGTACAGAAAGACCATCGTGTAGGTTTATGTTGCCTCTTGTTTGAAGGGGATAAAAGTGTAATAAAGAAAATGTTTTGAAAGAAAAAAATTAATAAAAAATAACTGACATAAAAGGCCATTAAATTAATGCCTGGACTAAATTAATCTGTACTTTTAGCCTACATGCTATGGTAATAGTTAACAATAATAACGAATGTTTATATAGACTTATAAGTTTTTCAAGCTGTTAAAATGATTTCCTTTCATCCTCACAGTTCTATTAGGTAGGTAAAATTATGATCCACACTTTACAGATGGGGAACCTGAGTCTGAGAGAGGTTAAACAATGAATCCAAGACCACAAAACTACTGAGAGTTGAGGCAAACATCTATTGGTTTAGCCAAAGTGGATTCAATTCAAGCTCACAAACATTTGTAAAGTACCTTCTATATGCAAGTCACAATGCTGATCTCTGCCAACATAAAAATTTTTAGATGAGTATGTCCGTTATGCAATGCAATGGATAGAGTGCTGAGCCTGGCGGTCAGGATTCAAATCCTACCCCAGACCCTTACTAGGTATGTGATCTGGGCAAGAAACTTCACTGCTCTCTGCCTCAGTTTCTTCAACTATAAAATGGGGATAATAATAGCATCTACCTCCTAGGGTTATTGTAAGAATCAATAATGTTTGTAATACTATTTGTAACATACAGTAGGCGCTTAATAAATGTTTGTTTCCGTCTTCCTTCCAAAACAGTGGTGAACAACCAAAGTTATGTGCTTGCTTTTTTTTAAGTCACAGCACAATCATATCTACATCTAGCCCTGCCACAAAAATACCTATAGTTGAAAGAAATTAACCAGGAAGCCTACTATAATGGAAAGAGTAGTAAAGTGCATTGGGGGGGAGGTTGACCACCTTGTTCTAGTACTGGCCAGACCACAGATGACCAGTGTGATTTTGTGCAAGAGGATAAATTCAGTAAGCATGTGTTAAACACCGTATAAGTCAAGACATTCCATGTTATTGCTCTTCAGGCATTCTCCATCCAAGGCAGACCGGCTTGCTATCTGTTCATGTACACAAGATTCTCTCTCCAGCCTCTATGGTCCTTGGAATGCTTTTCCTTCTTACATCAATCTCCTAGAATCCTCAGCTTCCTCTCTGGAGCCTTTCTTGATTCCCTCAAGCTGTTAATGATCTTTCTTTCTAGAAATTTCTGTTTTCCTGCTGCATCCTCCCACCCACCCATCTGCACTCCCCCTATCCCTGAGCCCCCAGTAGAATATAAGTTTTTTGAGGTCAGAGAAAGTTTTATCTTTGTATTATATAATACAAAGACCAGCACATAATCAACACTTAAGTGCCTTTTCAACTTACCTGAAGCCATAGTCAAATAATCTGTCTAAGCCTCAATTTATACTCTGGTAAAATGGAAAAAATAATCTCTATTCTGCCTACCTGCAGGGTTGTGATGAAATGAGATAATACATATTAAGTTATTTTTAAAACTACAAAATGCTATGCAACTGCCAGTTATTATTTAACACAGAGCAATTTTTTTTTAAATCAATGAGAATTTTACATATAGGAAAAAATTCAATTTAGCTTAATTCATACAAACAGATTATGATGACAGATGCATAGCAATTTGAACAGTCATTTGTTTTTTATGAAATAGCTCAATACAGACATAGAAGCCATTCATTGATTTCTACATGACACAGTGGATAGAGTGCCAGACCTGGAGTTAGTAAGACCTAAGAGCAAATGTAGCCACAGATTTTTGCTAGTTGTGTGACCTTGGGCAAGTCACTTAGCCCTGGTTTGCCTGAGTTTCCTCATCTGAAAAAAGGGGATCATAAGAGTACCTACTTCTCACTGTTGTTGTGAGGGTCAAATGAGATAATATTTGTAAAGCCCTTAGCATAAACCTAGCACATAGTAAGCACTATGTAAATGTTAGCTGCAATAATTATCATTATTTCTGTGAAAAGTATTAAGGAAGTAATTTAGGGCTGAAACCTTTTGTTGGCAAATAACACATCTGTATCTCTGAAAAAAACAAAACAAAACAAAACAAAACAAAACAAACCCAAAACCAAACCATTCACATTTTTGGTGGAGTCAAAAAAGCAATGGCTTAGAGTCAGAACACTAGGGTTTGAATCCAGGATCTGACAATTAGTCATTGTGTGACTCTAAGCAAATCTCCTGACCCTGACTTCTCAGATCCTTCATGTCTGACATGTGAGTAATAACATTTGTACTTCCTACCTACTAGAACTACAATGAGAAAAGCATTTTGCCGACCTTAAAGCACCCCATAAATGTGAGCCATTCATGACTATTTCTTGCATTTTATGTTGTTGGTCATTCATTCTCCCTGCAGAGTTATGGAAAGTCAGAGTTTCCAAGCATCTACCTTGTGAAGGGGATTATAACAGATGCTAGACCTGGGATTTACTGGGAATTGGAATAGATGTTAGGCATGGGAAAGATATCAAGGAGTTACTTCCATTACCAATTCAGATCTTCACCTTCTGGTTTAAAGTTGCCTTGAGCACCGTTAAGTGAACAGGTTCAAGGTCACCTAGCATATAGCAGAGAGGTGTTGGATGTTTCTCTAGCTAGCTAACCTCTAGGCTACATAGCCTTGTAGTAAACAGAGTCCAATTTCAGAATTGTAACTCTTGTCCTAATCATTGCATGACTTTGAGTGACCCTGGGTTCACAAAGGCTTCACCAGGAGAACACAATTTCTGGCAGGTGATACCAATTTGGAAAGACTGTGATTATAGGCACAGTGACAGGTTGCTGTCCAAGGACCTGCCTAGCTAAGCATGGCAACCCATGGCACTCTTGGTATCCCTGAAAATGAAGAGAAAGTTCTGCTTTCTCTTGGCTTATCTAGAAACAATGTATTTCAGTTAGAAAACATATTGCTCTCACATACAGAACAACAGCAACAATAACAAAAACCCTTTATTGTGGGTCATCTAGTACCATTTAGACATCCCTGGAAGCATTCTAGAGTTAGAATTTCAGAGGCTGTCTAGTTCATTCCCAAGTAGAAATCCCCCCTAAAATACTACTGATAAATGATCAACTATTTTCTACAACTTAATGATAAGAAATCAGACTCAAATGAGATAGCATTTCCCTTCCACTAAATAGCTTGTGTGTTTTTTACAAAACAAATCAAAGTTTTGACATGGAGTAGCTAGGCGGTAACATGGATAGAGCACCAGGCCTGGAGTCAGGAAGACATGAATTTTAAGAATCCAGCCTCAGAAACAGACTAGCTGAGTGACCCTGGCAAGTGCCTTGTCCTCTTCCTGCCTCAGTTTCCCCATCTCTAAAACAAGAACAATAACAGTACCTATCTCCCAGGGTTGTTGTTAGGACAAAATGAGATGTTAAGCAGTTTGCAAACCTTAAAGAGACATATAAGTGGTAGCTCTTATTATATAAAATTATTTACAGCATTTTCCTCGCACCAGGTTTTTTATTTCATCAAACTATTACCCCTTTGCCTGAAACCCTGAAATGCTTTCTTCCCTAGTTCTGTCACAAAGATTAATGATTATCCCTCCTTGGCTTAGTTAAGGCCACAGTCTTCCCATCCAGTACTTCTACAGAGATCAGCAACCAGCAAAGTATTTAATAGTAGGTTTACTGGGGCCATTAGTTCTAAAACATTTAAAGGGGAACTACACTGTTAGCTACCTTTTCCTGCTACGAGAATAGCAGAAGAGGTGGGAGAGGGAACAGGAGGAAATTTATACAGCAGTTTACTAAATGTAAATGTAAAATTCCATCCTTTTTTATGTCTTCCCTAATGTTAATATGTGGCAATTTCATTTGCCTCTATTAATTACTTTTAAAAAAAATTCAACACATACAATTTCAAGCTGTATAATTTTCAAGACGCATTACAAGGTGAGAAAGAAGCTAAGCAGAAATGTCTTCTTTTTATATCCTGCAAGAAAGTCAAAGGGGAACTGGCGATTTTGATTACAATTTGTGCATCCTTGTGATGAAGTAGCAAGCTATGTGGAAAGTGCTGGAAAGTAGAATGTTTATGGTACTAGGTTGATGTCCCTGCTGCTTGAAGGCATCATAGGTAGATGGTAGCCTTGAAGTTAGTGCCTCTTGTTTATATGGCACTTTACAGCCTACAAAAAGCATATTCCTTTAGGGAAAATATATATGTGTGTGTGTATAAGTATATATGTATCTATCCATCTATATCTATAGCTAAATATATCTGGGCTTAATTGCAGCCTTCGGGGGAAGGGGTGGAGAAAGGGGGAAAAGAACAAAGTAAAAAGTTCACAGCAGAGAGCAAAAGAAAACTAACAAGGAAACAAAGAAAAGATGGACAGCTGTCAACATAACTCGTAGTACTTATTATATAGGCTTTCTTGAAATGGAAATTTATTGCTATATATTTTGCATCCTCTCTTACATTGTGCTGTGCATGACATGTTTTTTTTTTTTGTTTTCTTATTATGTATTTAAATTTCAACATTTTTTTTTGCTTTGTTTTTGGAGGGGGGAAGGCAGGACAATTGGGATTAAGTGACTTGCCCAAGGTTACATGGCTAGTAAGTGTTAAATGTCTAAGGCCAGATTTGAACTCAGGTACTCCTGACTCCAGGGCCAGTGCTCTATTCACTATACCATCTAGCCACCCCTCAAATTTCAATATTTAAGTTTATAATTTTTCTTTTTATTTTCTTATCATGTATTTAAATTTCAGTAATTTTAAAAATCACATTCTTGACACCAACTGTTTTGTTGTTCAGTTGTTTTTCAGTCACGTCTGACTCTGTGAGTTCAAATCTGACCTCAGACAACTTATCAGTTGTGTGACCCTGGACAAGTCATTTAACTCTGCCTTAGTTCCTCATCTGAAAAATGAGCTAGAGAAGGAAATGGCAAACCACTCCACTATCTTTGCCAAGAAAACCCCAAATAGGGTTAGCAAAGAGTTGAACACAACTGAAAACAACTTAACAAAACAGCATCCTATACGTCAGGGAGTCTGACTAGGCTCTGCAATTTTCCTTTTTAATTTGATACATTATGTACAACCTATATTGGATTGCATGCTGCCATGGGGTGGGGGAGGGGGTGGGAGAAAATTTGGAACTCAAAAACTTGTGGAACTGAATGCTGTAAACTAAAAGCAAATAAATAAATTTGTTACCTATATTTAATATAATTGGTTTCCTCTGTACTCCTGCACATTTTATTTTATTCATTTAAAATCCTCATTCTGAGAAGAGACCTATAGACTTCACCAGATTGCCAAAAGGGTTGATGATACAAAATAGCTGCATTGATTTTATTTAATAGAATATAAGCTCCTTGAGGGCAAGGGCTGTCTTATTTGCTTGTATTCCTGTCCTTAGCTCTTAGCACAGTGCCTGGCACATAATCCATGCTTAATAAATGATTTTTCATTCATTATTTCACAACAAAAAGACAAGAAATATCACACATTTAATTATCTGAGCAGCATCATGGAAGCATATATTCAGTCAAAAACTATTCAAACATATGAACATGGACACCCACTACTGTTTTTCCACTGCAAAGCATGTGTCCCCTCATACCAGCATTAAAAATGTCCTGGATGGAATGAAAGCAACCAGAAGAGTTACTCCAGCTCCCCGACTGTTGTGCACTAGTTTCATTTAATATTCTTGTCTAGCAAAACAGCAAAGATCCCTCATGCCTATTTTTAAATGCACATTTTTAATATTCAATATAATGTTACTCTTTAACAAACTCTTTACTCCCTGCTTCTTTTATGAAGCTTCCCGTGGTCTTTAAAGGGATTGTTAACCAAAGAATGGATCACACTCTTTCTGCATGAGCAGATTGAGAAACACTCCATTAAGCCTTTCAGTATTTAATAGAAAGTGTAATCTCTCACCTCTGAGAAGATGAGCCAATTGTTCAGTGACTAACTCAGGGGCCTCCCGAAGAATCTCTTTTGCCACAAGCGAGGAAGAAGATTCCTGGAACTCAAAGCCGGTATCACATCGTTCAGCTGGATTAATGACTTTGACAACAGCAGATTCTAGAGCTTTATCCTCACTGCAACGCAAATGAAAAAAAAAAAAAAGAAGAAAAGGAGAGATGAATACAGATATTTGCTTTTCTTTTTTTACACTTAATGTATCTTTATCATGTACAAGCAGTCACCTACAAATCATTTTCTATCATTATTCAGAGCAAAATATTTACTTACTGACACCATAAAGAAGGAGACTACATTTCACTCGCATCTCTGTTTCGTGAAAACTTAAAAATCTGCCTCAAGTTTATGGAGGACGTTCATGTTAGCGATCTGACCTCTAAATTGCAAAATGATCAACTGTGTAAGTGGTCACCTTTGAGTTGTCTCACTATGAGATCGTTTTCTGTAAGTCACTGACTCATAGATAAAAAATTCCCTGGCTTGTCCAATTTGTTGTCATCAAAATATTTAACAGAAGTGGAATTAGAAAAAAAAAACACAGAATTTGTTTGCTTTCCCCATTGTTCTTTATTACTGAGTTTGAGTAGGCTCAAGGAAAAGAGATCTTTCTTCTTTTTTTTTCACTTTTTGGAGGGGGAAGGCAGGGCAATTGGGGTTAAGTGACTTGCCCAAGGTCACACAGCTAGTGTTAAGTGTCTGAGGCCAAATTTGAACTCAAGTCCTCCTGACTCCAGGGCCAGCTGTATTCACTGTGCCACCTAGCCGCCCCAAGAAGCCTTTTTTAAAAGATTTTTTTTTAAGGAATAGAGAATTATCACAACCCCTAAAGGCTTATAATAGTGACCATGAAAGAAGTTAAGGAATTTGCCTTTTATGTTAATGCCTTTAAATGGCATTTAAATAGTCATATCTTATAATCACATACAAATATAAGGTCATAGAATCATAGAGCTGGAAGGGACTTCACAGGTCAGCTGATATAATCCACTCATTTTACAGAAGAAGAAGCTGACACTAAGAAAAAGTATATGACTTGCCCAAGGTCACAGAGGTTGGCAAAATTCTCAATATACCCTTAATTAAAATGTGATGTCCAAGATTTTAATTGATTTTTGTGTTACAGAACTTGTTTATTTTATTTCTTAGATGAAGAAGAATTACTTCGATTCAGACAAGCAGTTAATACTAACAACAAGGTAGAGTTCCTAGAGGGCAGACATTGCTTTTGCTTTGGGGGGGGGGGGGTGTAGTGCTTAACACATAGTAGGTGCTTGTTCCTAGAGGGCAGACTTGCCTTTGCATTGGGGAAGGGCATAGTGCCTAGCACATAGTAGGTGCTCAATAAATGCCTGCTGACTGATTCTAACAACCAATTACTGACAGCCTGGTTTTTAAAGTGTTTTTCAAAAAGCTTTTGTGTGAAGATACACAATTTGACACAGAATTTCTCTCAAAAAAAAACCCACCCAAATTTAAACAAGTGGCTTCAACTAATGAATACAGTGGTTTGGGGTTTGATAGTTTGCTTTTTTTCTGCTGTAGGCAAGGGTTCTAGACTAGGAATAATGAGATCTGCATCCTGGTTCTGCCACTATATCCCTTCCAGTTCAATAATATCTATGATTTTAGAGGATATTTTTTGGTCCAGAAAATATGCTATCAGAGAATCTGGGTAAAATCTCACTGTATTTTACATAAGATCACAAGTACACTGAAAGATGGTGTTCTCCTAAAACCTCTCTATTTCAAATTTAATTAGTAATAATAATGATAGCTGGCATGTATAAAGGACTTGAAAGTTCACAAAGCACTTCATGTGCAACAATCTTACGAGGGAGGTACTATTATTATCCCAACTTTACAGATAAGGAAACTGAGGCCAAGAGAACTTAGTGACTTGACCAAGGTCACACATATAGGAAGTATCTGAGGCAGGATTTGAATACAAATCATCCTAATGTCTACTCCTACACTCTATCCCCTGCAACACCTTGCTGCCTCAATTAGATGATATTCTTCACTACTCTAAAATTTCTTAGTGCATGATAGATTTAGAGTTGGAAGGGATCTTAGAAGCTATTCTAGTCTGATCTCATTGTATAGATGATGAAATGTTAAGTGACTTATCCAAGGTGACATAGGTCAAATTTTGAACTCATGTCCTCTGGCTCCAAGTCTAGTTCTTTTTTCACTATATGATGCTGTTTGACTTACATGTCTATCGAGTTGCAAATTTTTACCTTAAATGTGGGCACTTTTCAACAATGAATTGGGCCATTTGTGTTTTCATACACAACATGCAAAGAATTGGCTGATGAAAAATCAGTTGCTTGAATTCACTTTTATTTTATTTACTCTAGCATTAATATTCACCAATAATCAACAAAATTTGCCATAGACAGTCAAGCAATTTATTTAATTTATAACAGCTATCTTCACTACAGCCTGTTAGCACATCAAAATGGTGCTTAGTGAGCTAATAAAGTGCCTGTTTTCTCTTATACCCCTATAGTTAATTGAACTTTTTTTCAGTCTCCTCTTAATATGCTAATAGCCTCTAATGAGGGTCATTAAATAAACCAGCTACAAGGTTGAGGACAAGAATTTTGACACAGGCTTAGTATGTCAATTGTCTGATACTGAGAGCTAGTAGTAGCCTGACATATAAAATGAAGTAATCAACAAGCATTTACTAAGCGCCGACTGTGAGCTAGGCACTCTGCTTAGTGCTGAAAGTACAAAGATAGAAATGAAATCACCCCTTATCTTAAACATTGCATTGAAGAAGGCAACACATAGGGGCAGCTAGGTGGCAGTGAATAGAGCACCAGCCCTGGAGTCAGGGGGACCTGAGTTCAAATCTGACCGCAGACACTTAACACACACACAAAAAAACTAGCTATGTGACCTGGGCAAGTCACTTAACCCCAATTGCCCTGCCTTCCTCTCTCCAAAAAGCAAAAAAAAAAAAAAGAAGGCAACACATATACATATAAATAATTACATACAAAATATATGCAAAACAAATGCAAAGTAATTTTTAGGGGAGGTTCTAGCATCTGGTGAATCAGAAAAGGCCTTAGATAGGTGGTGGTCTTTGAGCTATATTTTAAATGAAGCTAGAGATTCCAATAGGAGATGAGAAAGGAATGTATCCATTGTATGATTTAGGTTTACAAAGCTCTTTTAAAGAATACTCTTTGGATAAAACATATTGCAGAATCACAGGACAGTCTACAACAACTTTGTAGTTCTATCTATTTGAACATATACCTTATTTTTCCTTCTGAATTGTAAAGCCCTTGGGGGCAGAAACTGTTTTATTCACTTTTATACCTCCCATGGTATCTAACAACAAACTATATAGACATTAAACACATGTTGGTTAAAATATGATGATTGGGTCAGAAAAGCTGACCTCCAAGGTCCTTCCAGAATGAACATTCTATGACTTTTAGGTGTCATTTCAATGATTATTTTCCATTTCCCAATAAAGATCTCAGTATTAGAAAGATTTTAGTAGCTTATTGGCTGCTTTTAAGAAGTAATATAATAGCAAAATTTTAGAGATTTAAAAAAGAACCCTTGGGTTTCACCTAGTATAACTTCCCCACACATACCATTTTGAAGGTGTATAAAAAGAAATCCAAAGAGATAAAATCAATCAAAAAGCATTTATTAAGCACCTACAGTGGTCTAGGCACTGAGGATACACATATACAGAAGAAGAAAAGCTCCCTACTCACAAGTAATTTATATTCTATCAAAGGAAACAAAATGTGCATATAGAAATATATTTTTAAAATAAACATGTATAGAATAAATACAAAAGTTCGATTCCCAGGCCAATGTGAATGCACTGAGATTACTATTTATTGTCTTGTTTTGTTTTTTTAATTTTAAACCAATCCAAGAACATCCTACTCAAAAATGTCATTTCTGAAAAAGGAGAATAATTTAGGTTCAACATTTTTAACACTTGGCCACAAAAGAAGAAAATACCTCCCATATGACCTTTACCGCTACCTGGCAGAACCAGTGAATCTCTGAGCCCAAAAGAACTTCAGAAGCCACCTGGTTCGATGCATTCCTAAGCAAGAATCTTCTCTGTAGGAGCACCAACACATTGTCATCCACCCTTTACTTGAACTTCTAGTGAGGGGGAGATGTCCTGAGATAAATCATCTCAGGACCTACTCATTAATCCATTTTTCTTTACATCAAGCCTAAACCTGCCTTGCCAGTTGCCACCTGGTTGCTCCAAGTTCAGTCACCTGGGACAAGCCCAAACCCTCGCCCCATACTTGAAGATGATCTTTCCCTCCCTCCCCCTATCATCTCCAGGCTAAACATCCCCAAGTTCTTCAATTGGTCATTATATGTCCTAACCACAAGGTCCTTCACCATCCTGAGTCTCTTCCTCTGAATATTCTCAATGTTTCATGCTTCCTAAAAACATGGTACCCAGTACTGAACAGGGCTGCTGCAGATGTGGCCTAAGCACAGACGACAGCCACTTCCTAAGCCCTAGGCTCATGTCTTTCCTTAATGCAGCCGAAGATTACATTAGCTTTTTAAACTGCCCTGCTTTCCTTCAAGTCGCACCTAAAATTCTACCTTCTGCAGGAAGCTTTTCCCCATTACCCTTGATTCTAGTGCTTTCCTTTGGTTGATCATTTCAAATCTATCCCACATATGGATTTTTTTTGGTGCATAGCTGTTTGCAGGGTTGTCTCACCCATTAGGCTGAATTTCTAGAGAACAGAGACTGTTTTTGCCTTTCCTTGTATCCCCAGAATTCAGCTAAGTGTCTGGCATAAAGTAGGCGCTTAATGGGGGTAGCTAGATTGTGTAGTGGTTAAAACACCAGTCAGGAGGACCTGAGTTCAAATCCAACCTCAGACATTTCCTAGCTGTGTGACGGTGGGCAAGTCACTTAATTCTGTTTGCCTCCATTTTCTCATCTGTAAAATGAGATGGAGAAGGAAATGGCAAAGCACTCCCATATCTTTGCCAAGAAAAATCCCCAAAGGAGTCACAGAGTCAGAAATCACTGAAAACAACTAAATAACAAAAAAACAAAACATCCTTAATAAATCAATGCTCACTGACTGAATGCCACACAGTTGATTTATAGTGGGCTTGCCTTCCACTAAAATCCCCACATAATTTTCAGGTCCCTTATGTCTTATATGTGGGAGATTTTTTTTTTAATCCACATACAAAAATTTAATTTATCTCTACTAAATTTAGACTTACTCAACATTCCAACCTTATCAACTTTCCTTTGTTCTCCATTGGGTTATCCCTTATGCTTGAAATTACCTCTAGTTTTGTATCTTTGCACATTAGATAAGCCCGATGGCATCGGTTTTGATTTGTTTCTTTGCCTTTCGAGAACCAGCAATTGCCATTTGACTTGCCAATGCACCCTAAAGATCCTCGAGTCCTACCATCTTATTTGTGGCTGCACTCTGGGACCTTGCAACTCCTGTATGCATTCTCTTCCCCAGTGAGAAAATGAGCTCCTTGGGAGCAGAGACTGTCCCAATCTTCTCTTTGTATGCCCAGGGCTTAGCACAGGGCTTGCTACATACTAAACATCTCAAAATGCTATTTCTTGCATTCATTTATGCCGCTAATTGGTTTTATTGGCTGTGTCATTAATTGGTTAGTTGGTTGGCTGATTGGTTGCTTTTGGCCTCTCTTTGTATACCAAGTGCTTGGCTTGGTGCCTAGTCTATCATTTGACTTGACTTAGGCCCTTATCCATGTCAGTGACAAATGATTAAGTATTTTTAATGAGTATAGACAAAATATAATATAGAATCTTACTTCTCTTTAATTACTTCACTAAATTAGTTATAGATAAAATGAACAAAAAAAAAGATTCTGTTTCAAAAGCTGCTTTTAAGGAAAATTTGAAAATAAATTGAATTGTAATCTCATCAGGGCTACCATACCTTGTCAGCACGTTGTTGTTAACAAGTGTTAATGACAGTTTCCCTTCCTCATTTAGATGATGGAGATTTATCTCATCTCGGAAGATGTGAAATGATTCAGGGATATTTAGCTCTTCTAAAATAAACCTCGTCTCAGTGAAGTAGTTGAATTCTGTTCTTGGTATGTTTAGCACTGGCAAGCACAGAACACCAGAAGGACTGACCTGCCATTTAAAAAAATAAGTTTTGTCAGACATAGAAAACTTTGAAAAAGAAAATAAAAGCAACTGGATTTTCAAAAGTTAAAGACTGAGTGGTGAGGAAATGAGAGCACTCAACCTCACAAGACGCTCCTGCATTTCTGAATAAACTCTATGACATTTTGTGCTTTGCTTCCTGGGGCAGCAAATCAGGATGTGTAGAATCAGGAGCTGCTTTCCTCTAAGAAGAAATTATGCTCATCACATATTGACTATAAACTAAAGCAAACATATAACATTTGGAATCCGGCCTTTTTCTTTTTACCTTGTCTAATAAGTAAGCATAGGAGAAGGCAGAAATAAGTGAATCCAGATCACATGACTTATGTCCAATAACCACATGGACTTTTTCCAAGCGTTTGCTCCGATTCTGAAACAAATCCAAATTAAAGATGATCATTTTTACTTGTCAGCATAAAAGAAAATCATTTTAGCCTTTTCCCCAGCTCCCACCCCACCCCCATTTCTACCTCCCCAAAAATGGTTCATCTAGTTCTGTTGACAGACCTTTCAGAAGTTCTTTGGAAACAAATTAATCCCTCAATTGTACAATGGAAAGCATGAAAAAGCAAATCTACATAAAATATTAATACTGTCGAGAAAACTGCAATCTCCAAGTTCTAAAAGGTGATGAGAACACCACAGGTCTCAAGTGAGGTCCACCACAATTTGCTGCCAAATAAATGAAATGTGACCCAACTACCATTTTGCCAGAAAATATCACTGAAATGATGACTGAATTGGACTTCTAGTGAATTGAGTTTCCTTATTTAAAAAATACATTGAGGGGCAGCTAGGTGGTGCAGTGAATAGAGCACTGGTCCTGGAGTCAGAGGAATCTGAGTTCAAATCCAGCCTTAGACACTTGACACACTTACTAGCCATGTGACTTTGGGCAAGTCACTTAACCCCAATTGCCTGCCCAAAAAAAAAAATACATTCAAATGATACTTTGCATACATTTGACTTTGCAGCCATCTCCATACCAGTTACCGGGATGAATGGACCAGAAATCCCATGCTTGAGGACTTAACCCCATTCATCCTCATAACCCCTACCCTGAGTCCCTGCTGCCCTGGTCATTGTGGCTTTAGTAGCCCATTAGGACTAGGCACAATTCACTTTACTCCTCATCCATCTCCACAGCAATGGCTGTCACAGTGCACACACCCTTCTCCTCCCACCCCCTTTCTAGGTGTAGAATTATAATCAAATCAACTTGGTCATTGCTCTTGGGAAGAGTATGATGATCTACTCTTCTCCAGGGCTCCACTCATCCTCCCTGAAGCCAAACTATCTGCCCCACTCTAACTACTACTAATACTGACTATATATATGAATTTCCCATTAGAATATAAGCTCTTTGGGCTGACAAGCTGCCTTTGCTTTTGTATTGGTATCTTCAGTACTTAGCACAGTATTTGGCCTGTAGTCGGCACCGAATAAATTCTTTTTTATTCATTTATTCCTTCAGATGCTTCTCAAATGTGCATGTGAATGCACACAGAGAGATAAAGTATATTGCCTTTTTCTACCTTGAAAACTGAGGAGATTCTGGTATTTCACATTAATTTTCTACGGCTTCTCAAGGTATATTCCAGTACTACATCATGGTGCCCAATAACTCTGGGTTCACCAAAGTTATGCTTCTTTTCTGGTGACTCACATGTCCCACCAAGCTGGGTAGGATCAGAGATATAGAACTGGAAAGGACCATAAAAGCCATATAGGCCAACCCTGTATTTTATAGATGAGGAAGTGAAGGCCCATGGAAGTTGAGTGATTTGCTAAGGTCACATAGGTAGTAAATGCCAATGTCCTCTAGGTCTTCTGACTCCATGAACATCCAGCTCACTCTCTACTGCACCAGACTTCTTCCCTATGGACTCCAACCCTCTGATCTATTTCCTCCATCTTTCTAATAACCAGAACCCAGTGTCATACTTCCTCGCCAGCAAATGGACATGGCCACTCACACCATTTGCATGAGCAGAAAGTTACCAATTACAATGTTTCCTGTAAGAAAGAGGTACACTGGACCTTACCATCTTCTCTATGGGGTCACTATACCTTTTGGTCCTTTGGTTCTCATCATCTGCTCTGTCAATTTGTCTTTAGAGAACAAGGAATTGCCAATTGACTTACCAATGCATCCTAAAGATCCCTGGGCCCTGCCATCTTATTTGTGACTGCACTGTGGGACTGTGCAGTTCCTACACGTATTCTCTTTTCCAATGAGAAAATAAGCTCCTTGGGAGCAGAGGCTGTCTCAAATTCCTATTTGTATTCCCAGGGCTTAACAGGGTTTGGCACATACTAAGCACCTCAAAATACTATTTCTTGTATTCATTTGTGCCATTGATCTAGTCATTAATAAATGTTTTAAACAGCACAGGAACAATCACAAATTCCTGATGCATTCCATTAGTGATTTCATTCCTTGCTAATACTGAACCGTTAGTGGCCATTCTTTTGGTCTTGTCATTTAATAAGTTCCAAAACCACCTAAACACTGTTTTATAAGTCACATCTATCCATCTTGCCCACAAAAGTAAAATAACACTTTATCAAATGGTTTGCTAAAATCTAGGTAAACTTTATCTGCAGCCTTCTCCTAATCTAGTCCAATAACCCTGTCAAAAAAGGAAATATGGTTAGGCAGGCATGACATGTTCAAAGGCATACTAGTTATTTGTGACCATTATTTCCTAGGTTTGCTACCCTTTGTTTAACAGTAAGTTTCAAGAATGTTGCCAGGGTACTGATCTAAACGTTGTAGGCTACACTGTCTTTTCTTTTCTGTTTTAATGAGGCCACTTGTCCTTTTCTAATCCTGCCATATTTTCCTGTATTTCATAATCTTACATTTTAAAAGATTTTATTGGTTTCTTTTGTTTCTTTATCACTTTAATAATTTAATTTCACACACACACATCCCTCCTTCTTCTTTGATTCAAGATCTTTCAAAGACCAATGATAATTTTTCAGTGGTCATATCTGTCAATTCTTTCAGTAGCCTAGGATGTAACATGTATGAGTGGGATGACTTGAACTCATCTAGCGCAGTTAAGCTCCCTCTTCCTACTTCCATATTTATCTTTTGTTTATCTTTTGCTTTTATCTTTTTTAGCTTTTGTTTCAACTCCCTATTAGTCATTTTTGTTCTGTATTTTCCAGTCCAAAGGTCATTCTCTTTGACAGGGAAAAAAAAGCAAAATTAACATTGAGCAGCCTCATCTTCCCACCTTTCTCTGGCATCATCATCTCATTTACCCAAGCAGAGCAGTCCTATGCTTTCTTTGATACTCCTCTTTTCTCTAGTATAGTAAAAAAATAACTTTTTATCCTATACTGTCAGCAAATAGAGGTGTTTAATAAAGGTTTATAAATATGTTTATTTGGATTATTTATGAATTATTTTACTCTTTTATTTTATATAGTTTATTATTTGTAAAATTGTTCACAATCCAGAGCCAGGTTGTCCACCTCACTTTCTAATTAATTATACAGCTCCTGACTTTCTGGATAAAATGCCTTGGTTGCAGTGTTACCCTAGAACCTCCTTTAGCACTTGGGACCTCCTCCCCCTGGCACATCCAACTACTCCAGCATCTTTCTCATCCATGCCATGCTGGTCCTCTTCTTCCACTGGTGAGTTCTTCCTAGGACTTCCATTTTGTGGAGGGACCTGAGCAGGCCAAACTTCATTACTCACTTGGTTCCTGTTGCTGACTTTCTGAACTTTAACACCATGTCCCAGCTCAGATATCTTTCTCTCCTCCCCACCTTTTCAGTTCCCTTTTGTGTATTATTTTTTCCCATTAGAAGGTAAGCTCTTGAGAGCAGGGACTATCTTTATTTTTGCATACACACATAATATGTATGTATGTATATATGCATGCATGCACGTATCCTCAGTGTTTAGCACAGTGCTAGACACTAGTAAGTGCTTGCTGCCTTGCCATTTAATGGGGTTGTTGTGCCACATGGTGGTACCACAGTGCAGAAAGACAATGAAAGAATTTAAAAGCAGCTACCTCTATCAGTAAATACTGTTAATTTATTTCTAATAACAATAAAAATAATAGTTGAGATGTATAACATAGGATCATAGATTAGAGCCAGAAGGGACTTAGATTAGTCTAGTTAGTTAGACTAGTCTAACTTTTTCATATTGCAGATCAGGAAACTGAGGCCCAGAGAGGTGAAAGGTCTTGCTTAGGTGACAAAAAGTAGTAAATGGCAAAGTTAGGAGTTGAACCCATCTCCACTGATTCCAAATTCAGTGCTCTTTTCTTTGTACCATGGTGCCTTTGGAGTCTAGGGGGTGCCATAGCACATAGAACACTGAGCCTGGAGTCAGAAAAATCTGAGTTCAAATCCAGTCTTAGATACTCAGTAGTTCTGTGACCCTGGCAAAGACATTTAATCTCTGTTTGCTTCAGTTTCCTCCTCAATTATAAAATAGGGACAATAAAAGCACCTATTTCTCAGGGTTTTGTGAGGACCAAATGTCCCTAACACACAGTAGGCACTTAATGAATTGATACAACAGGTTAGAGGCAAAGGTCATAGAAGTAACATTTGCTACAGAGCCTATGCCTGATTTTATAATGTTATTCAATCAAATTTAGTATATCAAGGAGGTATTTGATCTGTAGGAAAAGAATACAATTCACACCATTGCCAGAAACTCTGTAAAGTGTAACCCTATCCCCAAACCCATTGATGTGGGACTCTCCTTACTGATGGAGATGAAGACCCTAAAAAGCTTGAGGGACAGGGAACTATTGGTGAAAAGCAGAGAGCCCAAGGTTTTACCAATAGTCTTTGAATCCTCTTTGGGGACTCATCAAGTTTTTAGTCCTATTCTTGTCTCTCCAATAATTAAGTGGCTTTGGATACTCCTGGTTTCTAGCTGCAAGAGAGAAGATGGAAGAGACCACTCCCACTTCATGTGGCTGAAGCCAAAGACTCTGGATAAAACATGAAAGGAGTGCACAATCTCTATAACATCCCTATTTCCAGCTTGCTGCTCTGGAGGCTTCTGGGAGTTTCCCTTTGGGTGAGATCTTGAACACTTATCTCTCTATTGAGGTGAGTTATCTTGCTTCCAATGAGAGTGTGCCTTCACTCTGTATTGTTTGGTCTATATTTTCCTACATAGACCTTCTCTGATTTCTGTTTGGTTATGATTTTGATAAATGGGTTTCTTTGCTATTTGTTTTGTGTGTTCATTGCGAGACTAGTATTAGATAGGGAAGGGGTCAAGACTTGGATACAGGGCTTTGGGTTCCTCCTTCCCCCCAAAATGCAAAGCAATAAAAAATAGAACATGACCATGTCTCCTACAATAGCAACCTTTAAAAGAACAAAGAAATGATATACTTCTAGCTCGGTACCCCTCTCTGAGGAGAGCATAGTGGCCTTGGCACCAAATTCCTGCTTGCCCTCCTGGCAGATCCCTTGGAGAAGGGAGTGGGGAGAAGAGTCTAGAGATACTACTTCTTCTGCCTCCCTTTGAGCCACACACAATGACCAGCCCACTCACTCACTCCTTTTATTCCTTACAAAAGGTAACTTTAACCTCCTCCCTGTTGGAAACCTTGCCTCTAACCCCAGAAACTGCCATAGCCGCTCCATTTGGTTGAGTCATCTTTAGTTTGGCCTTGAGGCTAGGCTTTTTCAATATTTTCTTGTCCCAGGTATACTACATAGTCAAGTGTTCTGGAAGAACCTAATGGAATTTAGGTGAATGGAATTATACTCTGTTGCATCACAAGCAAATGCATTAGGAAATCATATTACCATAGAATGGCTTTCTTCCAAGAAATATAAAGGTCTTAACAGACATTACCTCATTTCTGCTCCCAAAGCTCTAGGAGATGGAAAGTAGTAAGACAAACAGGATTAATTTTCAGCATCCTGGATATTTTGTAGAGTTGTTGTTATTGTGGTTGCTTAATCTCCAGTACCTATGTTAACCAACTACCTGCCCATGGTAAATTTTTCCCTAACTACAAATGATTTTACTTCTCACAATAAACTTTTACAAATGGTCTTCTCTTCCTTGCATCCTGCTCCTTTATTTCCCATCTCCTGGCCCCAGTTTGTGCCACTGAGAGTTCCTTTCTTGAGGTAATCCAGAGGTCTATGTCATCAGTCCATGGAGCGGGTCACAAGCCATTGTACTGTTCTGTAATATTATTCATTCACAGTTTGGGTTGGGAACACTATACTAACCCCTGCATAAGACAATGTTGCCTCCAACACAGCATGAAATGGATAGGTATAGGTGATGAGGTAACAAATAGGAGATGGGAGTGAGTGTTTGTAAAATATATATATATATATTGTGTTTATAAAATACATGTATATGTGTATACATATACACACACACACACACACACACACACACACACACACACACACACACATATATACATGCAAGACAGAAGAAGGCTTTGAACTTATCTGTAAGATCAAAGAGACAGACCTGGAAAGGACATGAGAGATGAAGAAACTGAGACCCAAAATATTTAAATGATTTGTCCACGGCCTCCAGGTAATGAGCACCAAAGGTAAGATGTGAACCCAGGTCCTTTGACTCCAGAGTCAGTGCTCTTTTCAGTGTACCACGTCCCTCTGCTGATCCAAAAGTTGGCTCATACTCAAGAATTCCTAGGCACCACTCCATGTTCAACCTTTCCCAACAATCATACCCAAAATAGTTAAAGTATCTCACTACATGAAAATAGGAAAATTTAATGGTTGCTTTTTTTTTTAATAGAGAAGGAATAAAATTAGACAAGAATTGGGTACACAAAACAGGAATGGCAAATGCCCCTCATTCCAGAACACTAGGTTTTCCCTGAATGAAAGGACAACGCTACTCTTTCATTTGCCCCTGAAAAAGCATGAAAAGTAGTTTATTCCCCAGACCAGGACTTTCCTAAGGTGAGTCATATTGCCTTTGACACCACCCACCTCACTTCTCATTTCCATCTTCCTTCCCAGGCCTTAAAGTTCCCCCTAGCCTAATCAGGGCTCTCCATTTCACTGCTCCACCCAAGTCAACACTTCCCATGTGGGGCACTTCATTCTAGAGCTTTATTTTCTTTAATATTGACTTTCCCTGTGTCTTATCCTCAGGTCTCTCTTCTTTGTCAGGAAACTGAATACCCCATTCTGGGATCTTATGTTAATGGGTGCTAAATAGTTTAATGTGCTACCTCTGGAAGGAAATACATTTTTATTTTAAAAGGACTTTCTGGAGGTTATTTCAAGAGTTACTTTAATGATGGAAATTCTATGTCCCCAGGAAATGCTGTGAGAGCTCTAGATTCTCCCTAACAAAAAAAAAGAGGTCTATACCCTTGAACATTTACCTGAGTTCAAAGGCAAATAATAATAGCTAACATTTATATAGTTTGCAAAGTACTTTACAAATATGTCTTTTATCCTTACAACAACCAGGTGATGGGCAGCAAACGCTAGAGAGAATAATTGGACATTGATGATACTCTTCTAGGGCACAGCCATTCTCTGGGGCCCCATACTTGCTGGCAGGGGACACTAGACAACCAAATCTCCGGTGGGAACACAAAAGTACTAGTAAGTGCATTCCCATATTCTGGAGTGACATACCCAACCAAAATGATTTCACTGTTTTGTATGCTTGCAAATGACCTCCATATAAGTCATAGAACCTGGAATCGCTATGGCCAGATACCTTCCCACCCATTTACCAACCTAGATAATTCCAGAAGCAGCATCCATAGTACATTGCATGCAACAGATAAATCATTCCAGAACAAGTAGTACTGTGTGATTTGATAAGGAAGAGTAAAAAGGCCAGTTTGGCTGGACCATAGACTACATGTAAGAGAGTAATGTAGAGCTAGCCTGGAAGGGCAGATTGAGTCTAGGTTCTAATACAGATCATGATATTCTAGGTAGGAACTGGAGGGAAGGGGAAGGAGGGAGAAGAGAATATATCAATAATTGATATTTTTTTTCTCTTTATATAGAGATTCTCTTATTCGAGTCTCACAACAATACTTGGAAGTATGCACAATTTTTATACCCATTTTCTAAATAAGGAAACTCAAGTCTCAGAGAAGCTGTGATTTGTCCGTGGTTAGACAGCTGCTAATTGTCAGGGGTTTGATTTAAACTCAGGTCTCTCCTGACTCTAAAAGTTCAACCCACTTTCTACCATGCCATACAGACTCTTGAAGTGTAAAACCTAATAGTAGTGGTCTATGATAGGTAAGAAAGCTATAACACTGGAAGGATAATTGAATAAATAACTGAAAGAAAGTGATTCAAGCATGCCAGAGCCCTATACCAAGATCATAGAACGCAGAATTAAATAAGACTAAAAATCCAACCCCCTCATTTTACAGTTTAGGAAACTGAGACCCAGGCAGGGTAAAAGGACACAAGCAGTAGTAGATAGTTGGGATCCAAAACCCAAGACTTATGACTACAAATCTGGTGTTCTTTTTATGACACTGGAATTTTTTTAAATGCTTTTTAAAAAAATCTGTAATTTTCTATCTTCTAAAATGAGACATCCTCCTAAAGTTTATTCATTTACTTCTGTTTCAGTCCATTATAATGCCAAAATATTCAAATAACTTTTCATTTAAAAAAAAAGGCAATTTATCAGGAAAGACTATTTTGAACACATATGCACACACCACACACACACAGAGTAACAATGATCAGTAAGAGTACTTCCTCGGCATGAGCCATTATATCATTCTATGTTCCCAGAAACAGGGATTTGCCTGTACTCAAATACTTTTCCACATTTAAAGTACTAACCCATGTATTTAAGTCAGTAATCTTATCTATGGGAGCTGTGATGTAGTTATTTAATTTCTCAATGTATCCCCAACCTGCCTTCCATAAACAGCTATTAGGAGTATAGTTGTTTCTGTAGAATTCTGTTCACTAAAAAGGATTGTTCTTATAGACTGTTGCAGTCTACACTGGCATAAATGGAGACAAACACCCTGAGGTGTCCAAACCCCCACCAAAAAAAATCATAATCGGGAATCCTAAATTTAGACTATGTTCAATATTAGAACAGAAGCCTCATAAATGAATAACCCCCCATAAAGAACAGTCTTTAGAAATCTTGAACCATATACACTCGTGTTGAAGTATGTTGAAGACCACAAAGGAGAAAGTGTCTTTTTTGGCTTGATGGCAAGAGAAAGTCTAAGAACCTGGGTTCAAATCCCTGCCTTGGCAATTATAATCCATACGACCTTGGATAAGTCTGTCACTTTTCCTCTCTGGGTTTCAGTTTCCTCACCTATAAACTGAAGGAGGTTGGATTACCAGGCTAACCCTCCTTCTAGTTCCAAATCCCTCACCCTATTTTATGCAGAATATTTCCCCTTCTACTCTCATTTTTTTTATTACATGCTACATGCAACCACTATACCATACTGCCTTCCTTCTTTGAGACAATGAAATTTCCTAGTATAAGATTCTGCTCTAAATGCCAATCAGTCGATCAACAATAATTTATTAAGCACATACTATATTCCAAGCACTGGTGCTGGAAGCTGGGGATCAATGAATGAGAAAAAAAACTACTCAAAAGTATAAGCTGGAAAGGCAACCGATGGTCATTGTCATTCCCTTATCAGCATATGCCTACCTATCACACAACCACAGTAGGAGAAGGGGAGTGGGGAGAGAAGCCATGGTAGGAGCTGCAGAATCACAGAAAAGTGAGAAGAGAAACCCAGCACCTATCCCTTTCTCTGAGGTAATGAGAGCCATTGATGGCTACTGATTTCAGCCATGCCTTCTATCATGATTCTGCAACCATTGACCCTCAGACCTCTTTCATAATTACCTGATTCCCGAAGCAAGGTTTTAATCCACAAAGAAAGACTGTTGCAAATTAAAGGGAGTCCAGTCCTGTTCACCCAGCCCATGTTTATTTAATTAATGGTAATAAGTGGTAAGGAGAAGCTGGACCATTTTGTCCTACAAGCTACTTATTAACTCCATGTAAACATTAAATAAAGCATTTACCAGAAACAATAATTCACAATGGAAGCTTTTTATGTCATTATATTTCATTATATTACTGTAATATGTAAATGTTATTGATTAATGTGACATATTGATATTCTTATATTATATTTCAGTTTATCATAAATTATCTGGTTTCACCAGTAGTATTGACTAACTGACATGATTTGATACAACATCCTGGGAGAATTCAAAGAAGACAAAGAAGTCAACAGCATCAAAATTAAGAGAATAATAATCGAGAAATAATCTCATTCATCCCCTGCTAGATAACAGCATGATATATGCAAAATAATAGTGATGACAATAATGATAGTGTAATGAAAAGTACACTGGTCTTTGAGTTGGGCAATGTGGGTTCAAATGCTCCCGCTCCACCATTCATTAGCTAAGGGACCTTGGTCAAATCAATTCCACTCTGTGGGACTTGTTTTCCTTCTCTTACAAAATAGGGGTATTGAATTTGATGACCTCTATGGTCTCTTCCTGTTCTAGCATTTTTATAGAATCCTAGATGAACAGCAAGATGGGACTTTGTAGATAATTCAGTAACCTTCATTTTATAGATACCAAAAGTGAGGCCCAGAAAGATTGTGACTTGGCAAGGGTCACACATCTATGGAAAAGTCCAACCCAGGTTTTCCTGATTCCAAGTGCAACCTAGCATCCACTACACCACAGACCAAGTCACTCAGCCCTCAAGTATCCCTTCCCCAGTTCAATCAGTTTTATCTTTATCAAGCTAGACAACATCCTTCCTTTCTCTTTTTAAAATAAGTTTTATTGATGAATTTAGTTTCTATATCTGAGTCATTTCAGAAAATAACCCCTGCTTGTCCTATTTCCTAGAACTTAACCTTCCCTTCTAACAAAAAAAAAACAGCTATGTAAACATAGCCAAATATAGCGACCACATCTGACATACACAGCACTGCCCTAAGAATTCCCCCACTCCTTCGCCAAGAGAAAGGAGAAACATTCCATTAACCACGAAGGAGGAAGTATGGCAAGATGGAAAGAGCACAGACTATGAAACTAGAGAACCTACATTCAAATCTTACTTCTGCCTTTCCTTACCTGTAAAATGAGAGGACTGTTCTAAGTGGCATCTGAGATTTCTTCCAACTCTTTTTTTTTTGTGCTTTTTTTTTTAGAGGGCAACTGGGGTTAAGTGACTTGCCAAAGTCACATGGCCAATAAGTGTCCTGAGTGTGTCTGAGGTCAGATTTGAACTCAGGTCCTCCTGATTCAGGGCCAGTGCTCTATTCACTGTGCCACCTAGCTGCCCTGATTTCTTCCAACTCTTTATCTGAGATCCTATTCTCTAGAACTGCTGGTCATCTTTCGATTACTCAGACTGACTTTCTTCTAGTGATTGTTTCATTTACTGTTGGAGTTACTGTCTATACTGTTCTTCTGGCAGAGCCCTTTTCTTTTCTTTGGCATTTTTTTTAGAAAAGAATGGACAGGATTTTCCTAAGCCTAGTTCAGTTCATCCACAGTGATATAAATATCTCAGCCTGAGTCTATCTAGCATCTTTTGCTAAGCAGATGCATCCATGACAAAATTTGTTTCTATAATTTCCCTCCATGGCCTCCAAGACTCACTGAAGGTCTTTTTAGTAGCTTTTTGTGATATCAAGGATCATTTATACTAGGAGAATATACTTTACAGGAGTGAGGAACATGCAGCCTCGAGGTCATGGGTGGCCCTCTAGGTCCTCAAGTGTGGCCCTTTGAATTCAAACATCACAGAACAAATCCCCTTAATAAAAGGATTTGTTCAGTGAAACTTGAACTCAGTCAAAAAGCCACACCCAAGGTCCTAGAAAGTTACATATGGCCTCAAGGCCACAGGTTTTCACCCCTGCAAGTTTAATAGAGCATGAATCAATAATTTACATAGATCTCATAAAAAAAAAAAACCAAGCCCAACATTTGTTTATGACAGGATCGCTAAGACAGCAAAGAATGTGAGAAGTGGAAAGCTCTTACAGGTCATCTACTACACTCTGCTGATTTGACAGAAGAGGAAACTGAGGTCCACAGAGGCTAAATTATTGTCCATGTTGCACAGCTACTTGGTGACAAGATCTAAATTATAACAAATCTGGTCTTCTGAACCTTAATTTAGTGAATTTTCTACACACCAAGACTTAATTTTTGATAAGATCGTTGTCTATAGCTTACCACTCCCCCAAAGGTTAACTTGCATCCTCAAATATGCCAAAATTTCCTTAATAGCTAAAAAAAAAGCAAACTTGAATTCATGTAAGTCTTTCTTGAATATATTTGCTTTATTTCAGTCCCTCCTGCCTCTTGCAGCAATGATCTGCATGTTCACTACCAACTGAATATATTACTTCCTTATATTAGCCTTCCCCGTTCCTTAGTAATAGCTAGCCTATTTATATAATGCTTTAAGGTTTGCAGAGCATTTTACAAATATCTCATTTTATCCTCATAAAAGCCCTGGAAGGCAGGTATTATTACTACTACCTAGTTTATGGATGAGGAAACAGAAACGGAGGGAAGGTAAGTGACTTTTGCTCAGGGTCACACAGCTAGTATCTGAGGCTGGATTTGAATTCAGGACTTTCCGACTCCAGACCCAGCACTCTATCCACTGCACCACTTCATTACCTCATAGTAGGTCCTCCTTGCTTCAAATCATGCCTCCTTTCTAGTATTCTAGTGACAAGTGATTATTTGCCCCTGTCAAATCCTCCAGCATTTGATGCGACTTCAATCATATTCTGTCAGTATGTTCTATACATAAGACTTTCTACCACAAGAAATATTTATTAAGTTCTTGCTATGTGCCAGGCTAGGCAGCGAGGTGGCTCAGTGGATAGCGGTGCTGAGCCTGCAGTAAGGAAGACCCGAGTTCAAATTTGGCCTCAGATACTTCCTAGCTGTGTGACCCTGGGCAAGTCCCTTAACCTCTATTTGTCTTAATTCTGTAGAGGAGGCAATGGCAAATCCTTCCAGTATCTTTGCCAAGAAAGCCCCAAATGCAGTCACGAAGTGTCAGACGTGACTGTGTGACTGAACATGTGCCTGGCACTGTGCTCTATGCAGAGTATACAAAGACAAAAACATTGCCTGCCTACCCTCAAAGAGTTTACATTCTACTTGAGAACAAGCAATAAAAATGCTAAGTGAAGATAAAATACATGCCAAATAAGTCCAAAATGCTAAAAAATATATATAGTGAGGTCACCAGCATCGGGGGGGATAAGAAAAGGTCCCCGCAGGAGACAGCCCTTGTCCTGTACCGTGAAGGAAGAAAGGGCTTTCAAGAGGCCGGAAAGAAGGGCCAAGTGGCAGGTAGGAGGCAGAGACCAGGCAAAGACAAAGTGGGAGTAAATGAACTGCTTGGTCTGGGAAATAGCAAGTGGACCAGCTTGCCTGGAATACAGAGTGTGTATTGTTATTGTTCAATTATTTCAGCTGTGTCTGACTCTCCATGACCCCATTTGGGGTTTTCTTGGCAAAGATCCTAGGGTGGTTTGCCATTTCCTTCTCCAGATCATTTTACCCATGGGGAAACTGAAGCAAGCAGGGCTAAGTGACTTGCCCAGGACCGCCTAGACAGTAAGGATCTGAGTTTAGATTTGAACTCAGGTCTTCCTGACTTCAGGCCTGATGCTCTATGCACTGCACCATACTAGACTGGTCTGGAAAGAGACAATGGAGTCAGATTATGAAGGGCTTTAAATGAAGAAGATGAGAATTTGTATTTTATCCTAGAGGTAAGAAATACTTATTGGAGCTTCTTGAATAAAGGATGAACGAGGTCAGAACCGTACTGAAGAAACATTAAATTGCAATGACGTTGGAATGGGGAAAGACTAGGCAGGAAGGACAATTAGGATGCTCCTGGAACAGTCCAGGAAAGAGGTGATAAGGGCCTCACCCAGCTCCTTAATCATTTTAACTGCCTTTTTCGTCCTGTTTTCCAGCCATGACTACTTTTCTTGAGGCTGGGCTACAATTCAAGAAGTACTCCAAACATGAAAGCACCATTTTTTTTTAATTAGCCACAAATGACAAAAAGGAGTATGGAAAAGAGGCTATCCTTTTCAATAAGGACTCCTACTCAGAACTTGAGTATGTTCAAAACCCCCAAAGCAACCTGAAAGTTTTAAACACAAATGAAGGAGTTATTCCTGCTCCAATAAACTTTAAAAATATGACCTTTAATTCTCCTAAGGTCCAGATGCAAAGGAGAAAAATCAACACGATTTTAAAAGATGCTCGTCAAATGGCCCAGCCCTAAGATTAAGAACAACCCTTGTTACTCGAGATGCCTGGGTATAGAAATAATTTCCCCAATGGCACTGGGCACCATTTATTTTGACACACACATGCATTAACATGACATTATTCTTTCAGGCACTACTTTGTACCAGTCTTCCCTGGGTTTTATCCCATTCTTCGTCCTAATAATGATGCACTATGGTACCGGCAGGACAGAGTTGCCTCTCTCTTGGTTCTTGACTGACTGCTGCATAACTTGCTTATTTCTCCATTTTGTAATTTGCAACCTGCCACATGAATTGTATAGTCAAACTGTAGTGTGGATAGTGAAATTAAGGGGCAGAAAAAGATTTTTCTGAACACTATTTCCTTAATTGAAAAGAAAGTTTCCCTTTTAAAAAGAGAAGTGTTTTGAATTTTTCTTTACAGCTTCAATCTAAAAGACCATAGGAGAACCACCCAAAATTTCTGCATAAAAAAGGCTTAGTTTAGATAATACACCCCAGTTCTGTGTAGTCAGTCTCATAGATGTGAGAAAGAAGGCAACAGATTCTCAGGGGTGGTCAGTTTCCTGCCTCCAGGACACCAACATCCAAGGGGCATACTTTTTCACCATAAGGCCTTTCCATGTTTGGTCACTATGGGCAGAAAGTCCATCAGTGACTTCCTGGAAAGAAGCCTTCCTCTAGGTCAGCTCCTTGGGCAAACTCCTATTTACTACTTATGACCCCGAAAACAGTTATCCCTTTGCTTTCTTCTCCATAAAAAATACATTTATTTGCCTGCAAAGGCATTCTACTCTCATTCTCCAATCTCACTCCAAACACACACCTTCAATAATGTCTTCTTGTTACAATCTCTGAGTCATTCCACACAGCATTTCTGATACTGAACGACCCCAAATTTAACTAGTCTGTTGCTCAGAGAACAATTGATAGTCCATCAATGGCCCCTTATCTGAAGACATCCTAGATTTCTAGGGCTGGCTGAGCATACGTTCCACTGATATATCCTTTTAGAGAGTCCACTCACTTTCATGTCACTCTATGTCACAATGGGGCGGGGCATTTTAATTTCTGATTCCACTGTCCCTGTCACTGCCACCTTTCTATTCCTGTTGTCAGTGACATCTTACTCTACGCTCTCCCAAACCCTAAATTTCAACAGCCTCATAATAAATAGCCTCTATTCTCTTGATGTTCCAATCTATACTTTCCATTGCTTTTAATCTTCCTTATGCACTGAATTGGTTGTGTAATTCTTCTGTTCCTTATTATATAGCTTTCAATGAATTCCTTTCAATGACTTTCTACCATCTACCATATTCCTTAACCTAACATCCAAGGCTCTCCACAATCTAGTCTTACATGGCTATACACCCTCTATTCTACAATGACTATTTACCATCCCCGATAAATTCTTGCTTCTATGTCTTTGCTCATTCAATGCTTAGAATTCCTTTTTCTCTCCCTCTTCAATTCTTATTCATCATTCAAAATGCTACCTTCTCCACTAACCCTCCCTTGATACCCTTACCTCATATTCATAATAATCTTTCCCCTCTTGGACCTCACCAAGCTTTTTTTTGCAATCTCTCACATATTATTTGTATTACTCCCCTGACATGATCCATGAGGATAGGAAGGGTTATTTCTTAGCTAAACTTTCTATCTTTCCCATTGCCTAGCACAGAGTAGGTGCTTTGTGCATCTATTAAATTTAGTTGTTTTTCCAATGGTGATAATGGATTTGTGTTCACCTATGCATACACAATTAATCTGTTTCCATTATAGCCTCATCTAATTGGGTTATTTTGTCCCTGGGTGTGCATGTGTATTAAAAGAATGCTGGAATAAAAACGGGAGACTTGAATTTTAATTCCAGATCTTCCATTAACTAGCACTGTAACCTTATCTGTTTAAAGGAGAGGTTGGATTAGATGACCTTTTGTGGTTCCTTCCATCTGTAAATTTCTTAAATTCTAAAGATCAACATTAATTTTGAAATATTTAACAAAGTAATAGGGAGGATGTGGCATGGTGGATAGAAAGCCATTCTCAGGGTCAGAAAAACCTGCATTTGAGTCAATCCCTTCTGACCCATATTGGCTGTGTGACCCTGAGCAAGTCACTTAACTTCTCAAGACTTTTCAAGGGGCACTCTACACTTCTAAGCTGCAGAACAGTTTCCAATCTGCATTAATAGAAGGAATTTCTTCATTACAAGTTCTCTTTACCAGTGAAATTAAAGGACCCAAACAAAAACAATTGTAATAACAGTCCTCATGAGATTCCCTGTGACTTTCAGTAACATAACTAAAGCCTTAAAGGCTCCATGCAGCTTGCAAGGGCGTTCTCCAGCTGCCAGCTGCCACCACTGCCACAGGAGCCAAGCCTCAGTCCAATACAATTCAGATCACACGGGTCTAAGCCTAGTGCTATACATTTAGTGTAAACCTTTTCATAATGATAACCTTCTCAATAAACATTTGATGATATCATATGTAACATAGTAGGTAAAGGACAATGGAATGCTTCTTTGTGTGGCTTTTTTTAGGAGGGGGGAGGTAAGGCAACTGGGGTTAAGTGACTTGTCCAAAGTTAAGTGTCAAGTGTCTGAGGCCAAATTTGAACTCAGGTCCTTCCTACTCCAGGGTCAGTGCTCTGTTCACTGTGCCACCTAGCTGCTCCAAGGGAATGCTTCTTTTAAAAAAGGACTTTTTAGTATATTAAAAAATTATTCAAGTGTTAACTCATGTAACCTCCTTTTAAATGGTTTTATTAAATAATGATAAAAATTAAATGTTTGACAACATAAAGAAAAAAATTTAATACTGCATCTAGATACAAACCTTGAACCAAGTTGTTTTGTTTCAAGCTCATCAGTCCCAACAGCAAAATAAAATAATTTCCCAAGAATAATTTGTGCAGCATTAGTGACAATAATATCTAGCATTTATACAGCACTTTAAAGTTTGTAAAAATTATCTTATTTTATCCTCACAACAAATCTTTGAGTTAGGTGCTATTATTTTCTTCATTTTATAAATAAAGAAATTGAGGAAGACAGAGATTAAGTGACTCACTCAGGATCACAAACCAATAAGCACCTGAGACCAGATAGGAAAAACAGAATGAATGTTAAAATGTAAATTGACAAAGATCAAATATATCAAAACCTAATGAAAGTCAATACTATACAATACTTAAGGTCTAGGTGTCAAATATTCATTCCTTAATGTATTCCTAAAATCTAGTGTTCTAAAATGTACTTTAAGTACAACTTGATTCCTTGAAATTTCAAATCTTAATCATTTTGTTGTATGTGTGTGAAGAAGAAATCAATTAATGTGCCATTCTGTGGCATGAGGTTTAAATAAAGGTGGTTATTTGGTACTCAAACGGCTATAAAACTGTGCATACTCTTTGTTCCAGCAATACCATCATTAGGTCTGTATTCCAAAGAGATTTGAAAAAAAAAAAGTAATAGGACCTATTTGTACAAAAATATTTATAGCAGCTTTTCTGTGGTGGCAGAAAATTGGAAATTGAGGGGATGTCCATCAGTTGGGGAATGACTGAACAAGTTGTGGTATACGATTGTAATGAAATACTATTGTACTATAAGAAATTAAACATAGGCTGATTTCAGAAAAACCTGGAGAGACTTAGACTAACTGATGAAAAATGAAGTAAGTAAAACCAGAAGAACAATGTACACAGTAAAAGCAATAATGTAAGATGATTGACTGTGGATGACTTAGCTGTTCTCAGCAATGCAATGATCCAAGGCAATTCCAAAGGATTTATGATAAAAAATTCTGTCCACATCCAGAGAAAGAACTGATGGAGCCCGAATGCAGATAGAAGCATACTGTTTTTCACTTAAATATATCATGTTTTTTCTTTTGGTCTATGACTTCTTTTAAAATATGACTAATATGAAAATTGTTTTGAATGATTGCGAATGATTAACCTATATCCAATTACTTACCATCTCAGGGAGAATGGAGGTAAATGGAGGAAGGGAGAAAATATGGAACTCAAAATTTTTAAAAATGAATGAAATGGTCTTCATATGTAATTTGGAAAAAATAGAATATTACTCAAAAGAAATAAATAAAGGTGGTTATTATTTTAAGGACTTTTATTCCTGGTCGCATGATTCTATATGCACAAATGGTCATTATTTATGTGGCCTGGAGTCACAATCTGAAAAACTAGTTAGAAATAAAGAGTGAGATGATTTGTATTTTCAATCTTACAAAAACTAAGAGAAATACTCACCACATGTTAATGGCACTTTAATATTTGAAGTAGGAAAAAGTTATCAGGAGAACTTGGGTTCAAATCCTGACCCAGATACTTACTTCTGCATGCCTCAGTTTCCTCTACCATAAAGTGATAATAATAGCACCTAGTTCACATGGTTGTTCTGAGAATCAAATGAAATAATATATATAAAGTTTTGTAAACCCTAAAGTTTTATATAAAGCTAGATATTTTAGTGCTGACTACTGTTATTTAAATGAACACCAGCTATTATTATTTCCCAGACATTTCTCCAATCTCCTCCATCCCCCACTATCCACTGCAGGATACAAAATAGGATCCAGGATGTATATAGTGCTTTAAGATATGCAAAACACTTTACACATTTTTCTTTGTTCAGCCCTCACAACAACCCTATGAGACAGGTGCTATTATTATCCCCATATCACAGATAAGAAAACTCAGGCTAAGAAAGGTTAAGTGATTTGCCCAGGATCACACAGCTAGCAAGGGTATATAAAATTGCTTCATAGGAAACTATAATGGAAATTATTTTCCTAATTACTGCAAATATGATTTTTATTGACAGATATTACTCTGTATATCATTGACTAAGCTGCATATCAAGTGAGCATATAAAGTGAGTGCCATAAAGTCCAAAGCACCCGACATCACTCGTTCTCCACAAGAGTTGCTGAAGGAGTGCTCACTCTTGGGGAGCAAGGGGAGACAATCCACAATCTATCCCGATTTTACGAGGCTTCTCTTCTCTGAAACTTGCCTACATCAACCTTCCTCCACGCTTCTTCTATTCGTGCTTACCCAGACCACACAAAGTACACTTCAATCCCGATTTTTTCACTCTTTCCCTCTCACCCAGGCTGGAAGTGTTAGGGCTAATTAGCCAGTTTCCTTCTGCCTGCAAACCAGCTAGTAAAGCCACTCAGGCTTTTTCCCAGAAGTGTTTCTTTTCTATCACCGTCAGCTTTTTGTTGTCATAAGGAAGATCTATTGCTTTAATACTCAGGAGTTTAAACGTCTGCACATGGAAAGGACGTCAGGCAGGTGACAACACACACACCTGGCATGTCTGAACTGTGCACAGTAATGACAGTAATGAACACATCAACGGCTGCAAACACACTGGAGGAGAAGGTAGGTTTCCAACATGGTGCATTTATGCAGGTTCACAGGGAGAGGTACAAGGGACAAGCAGAGTGATTATTGTGCTTTGCAGAAATGATAGTCTTTAATGATGCCATTATTTATTACACTGTATGTTTTTCAGTGACAAGAGAGTCCTCACCTTCCAGGTGACCTCTGGTATATATGTGTCTCTCTCTCTTCTCCTAATGGATATTTTGCAATATAGAATTCTTTTTTTAAGTATAGCAGATGATATTGGGGTGCTCAATCTAGAGACGCAGATCTAGATTATTTGTTCTTTCTACAAAGACTTTTTTTTTAATTCATGGAAATTTAGTAATGCAACATTAAGTTTCTTCATAAGAAGCCTTCAGGGGAAACAAGATACCACTGTATGGGGAACAGTAAAACTCAGCGCTATTGAAAAATGTTGAGGTTTTTAAGCCTTAAATAACCTGATTTTTAAATGGTCTGTAAGTTGCTCTTTTGACTAACACCTGTTCTGTTGAGAGACGAGTCTGTATAAGACCCTCTAATCTTTCAATGAACTGATGATTTCTCTGTATCAGCTTGCTCCCTTCCAAACAGCAAAGTTGATTAGCCTTCCTGGTACAAAAGCCCCAAATGGTATTTTAGGATTAAAATGTTGGGTTTATTTTAGAATCTATGTCTTTCAGCTTAATTCAACAAACATTTAGTAAGCACTTACTATGTGGCAAACACTATGCTTCATACTGGTTTTTATAAAAACAAAAACAGACTGTTTCCTGTCCTTATTCGGGAGCTTACATTTTCCTGGATAGAAACAATACATACACAATTAATTCAATAAAAGAAAATTACAAAATAAGCACAGAGAAATTTTGGAGGCTAGGAGAGCCCTGATAACTAGAAGAACCAAGAAAGATTTGTTGTAGCAGGTGGCAACTGAACTGGAGAGAGAGCAATAGTTTCTTGAAGGCAAAAATGGCAGGGAGGGAATTCCATTTTTTCATGGAATTAACACTTAATGAAATTAAATTAACAGCTGAAAACACTAAACAGCAATACCCTGGACAAATTCCACTTACTTAGTGAATATATCCAAAGCTGAAAGAGGGGAAAAGTCAATATATTATGAGAGTCTTTTTAAAAGGGGGGTAGGGAATATATTATCCCCAAGATCTTTTGTCATCTAGCTCCATCTCTAATAATGAAGGTCATTTAGAATAGTGGAAATACCACTTTACTGTAAGTCAAGATTCCTAGTTTCAATTCAATACCTCTGGCATTTACCAGTCAAGACTTGACATAGGGCAACTCATTAAATTTCCCTGAGCCTCCATTTCCACATCTATACAATGAAAGAGATCAGACTAAATGATCTCTCAAGTTCCTTCCAGGTCTTCCATGATTCTGGTTCTGACTTGGCCACTAACTAGCTTATGAGGACCTGAGTTTAAATTTGACCTCAGATACTTACTAGCTGTGTGAGCCTGGACAAGTCATTTAATTCTCTTTACTCCAGTTTCCTCTTCTGGAAAAAGAACTGGAGAAGGAAATGGCAAGCTACTCCTCTATCTTTGCCAAGAAAACCCCAAATGGGATCAGACAGGACTGAACAACAACAAAAATTTAACCTTCTCATTTTATAAATTAGGAAACTGAGGTCCAGAAATGTTAGATGAATTGCCCAGGGATATACAAGTAGTAGGTGGTAGTTGCAGAATATGAATTCAGTTCCTCTAACTCCAAAGTCAGTGCCCTTTCCACTATGCAATACCACCTCTCATGTATGAACATTGGCATTCTTTTTGGTTTCTCTGCTCATTACTTTTATTCAGCTCAGGTAAGTGGCAAGACTACATTATGCAATTTATTTATTTTGTACAACTCTAAATGTCCCTCAAAATACTATTCTGTCTTTTCAAGTGCTGCTGGTGGTCTATTTATGTGAAAATCCTCAGCTCAGAAGACTATTTGTGAAAAATGTGCTTTGCCAATTCCAAAACATTATTGAAATGTAAGCTACTTTTCAGCTCCTCTCACTAAATTGAATTGAGTTATGAAGAAGGGCCATCTACCTGAACCAAAAACAGGGGAGTGCTACAGCCAGCCTCAACCATGAAGAGAGCATCTTCTTAGGGCAGCTCTAGGTGGTTCAGTGGATACAGGACTAGAATCAGGAAGACCTGAGTTTAAATCTACCTTCTGATTCTTACAAAATGTGTGACCCTGGATCACATCACTTAACCTGTTTGCTTCAATTTTCACATATATAAAATGGGAATAATAATAGAACCTACCTCACAGAATTGTTATGGGGATTAAATGAGAAAATAATTGTGAAGCACTTAGCATAGTACCTGGAACGTAGTAAACACTATTTAGATGTTAGTTATTATTATTATTATGATAAATTTCCTATTGTGAGCATTTACAATTTGGAAATCCATGAATGCTACAAATCAGGGATCAATTAATTGTTTTACTGATTATCTAGGTTTAAGAAAGTGATGGAGAAAATGTTAAACTTAAGTCTCTCACTAACCTTTTTTTCCCCAGAGAACTATTTGTTTAACATTTTACCAGCACACCTCAGGTTGGAAGGATGGGCTAGATGACCTCTAAGGTGACCTCCAGCCCTACAAGATAGAATTCTCATCTTATTCAGCAATTCTGAACAGTATATAAAAAAGGATTGTTTCCTGATTATATTGGCAGAGGTCTGTCCTCTATTCCTATCCCTTGTTAAGCCTCTCTGTATTTACAGGGCAGCATGGAGTCACTATAATTTTTTTTAAGATATGCCACATGTTTGTAAGCTGAAAAGTCTTTCCTAATAGAACATTTTAAGACAGGAGCCCCTAGACTTTTTGTGATGAGTTCATTTTAATGTTTCCAAAGCTTAATAAAAGAGTAATGATAGGAAGAAATGAGGGGGGGTATGAAGAGGTAGGGTATGAAAAGAGATAGAGGAGAGGGAAAGGAGTGCAAGGAACACATGTGAAGGATGCTGACGGTAAAACCCCTGAGAGCAAAAAGAGGTGCTGACGGTAACTTCCCTGGCTAGAGTTGGAGAAGAGAGAACGACATGGCTTCCATCTGTACATCTACCAGTATATGCCAATCCACTGGCTCTGGAGCCCTCCTCTGAAGTAGATAACATTTTAAAGCATCTTAACCATAAGGCAATGTACCCCAAACCCCTTTTAGTCCCTTTTTCTTTTGAACCCCCACCCCCTACACACACACACACACACACACACACACATGCCCTTCAACATTTGTAATACTGGTAAATCTGCTTCCATGCACTGGGAACACACTCCTCCAAGAAATCACCACAGTATCAATAATACCCCAAAACACAAATGATCTTTTCTTCAGTCCCTTTTTCTAATTTCACATCTAATTTCTCTTTTCAGGGAGGTTGGTAAATCTCCAGAATAAGCCATCAGAGATATCAGATTTTGCCTTATGGCTTTTTTGGGTTCCCAACAGTGCATTCCCCTCCCTAGCATAATTTCAAGCAGCTTCTGCAGGGCCTCTGAAAACCGCACAGAAACGAGAAAACAAGAAAACATCTTGCGGCACAAACATGACAGAAGGGGGGAAAAGCTTTCATGAGTCGGTATCTCCTTTTGCTTCAATGGGATATGAGCACTGTATGCAAACTGTCAATGCTGTTTGAAGTGTTGTGGGGAGGTTAGAAAAGTGTACCATAAACTGCCTTAAACAAGCTTGTAAACGCATTCAAAGGCTAAGCTGGTTAGTGCCACCACAAGTACGGAAACAGCGGATAACAAAAGCAGTCAGCATTTTCCATACCATATGCTTGTAAATGTTATTCTGCAGGGAACCAATTAAAACTATGGAATACTTAGAACACAGACATATGGAACCAAACAGAGTAAGTTATCTTGTCACTGCAGTGCTGGCTCAGTACATCTATTAAGAACATGTAACACTGAATTATTAGGACAAATAGCTATTGTCTTAATTATGAGTACTGAAAAAAAAACCTGTTTTAAAAAAATCACGAACTTTGGTCATATTATCTGTGTTTTCAATGTTGTCTTGTAATTTCAAGATCAATCGCTTTTAATAAAGTGAAGCATCCTTCCCCTCCCCCCAGTATAATACTATGCAAAACAATAATGCGAAATATCAACTGTCCATTCTCAATGACCTGTGTTAATAGCAAGTCACTTAAACTCCCTGAATCTCAGTTTTCCTCATCTATAAAATGGGCATGGTAGGGGCGGGCAGGTAGCACAGCAAGTAAGAGCACCGGCTCCAGTGTCGGGATGACCTGGATCAAATCCGGGCTCAGATACTCAGCACCACACCCAGAAATAACTGGCCGTGTAACCTTGAGCAAGTTACTTAACCCCAATTGCTTTAAAAAAATAAAATAAAATAAAATGGGAATGGTATACAATAGCCTACCTACCTCAGAGAGGATATTGTGATAACGATGAGAATGTGTATATGAAAATGCTTTAGAATATATTAATCATATTGATGTAGGCACTCAACAACATAAATTGGCCTCTACAAACTACTCTGGTTTAATCCCATAAATTTTGTTATTTGGAATTATTATTACAGTTGTCTTTCAAATATTTTTGGATTTTACATTTTTGTCTTTAATGTAATTATTATTTTTATGACTGTAAACATTGTTTTGTAAATGCAATTTTGTAACTTTTGTTCATGTTACTGTTATTTCTAATTTTGTTGAATCATATCCTAAAAATACAGTAAATGACGCCCTCAATTCCCATCCCAGCCTTGGGGAAAATTTGGCAGTGATGTTCAGTTTCATTGTCTGCACGGTCAGTTATATAGCATGCTGAAAGAAACCAGAATGAACTCTGTAATAAGATCAATCTGGTTTCACATTTGTTTGAAAGGAACTGTGGCTGGTGCTGGGAATTTCCAGTTATTGAACCATGCTTCTAAATTATAACAATGTAAAAATACAAATCGTTTGGTCATTTTCAAAGGCTGGGGTGGCATGTAAAGACAAAAACTACAGCTAGAAAGTGACTAAAGAAATACTTTTAGCAAGACACAATTAAAAGGTAAATATATATATATATAGAGAGAGAAAGATACACACACATATATACATGTGTATACAAATGTATATTCCAATAGATCATAAATATCAAGAGATCAAGAAAAATGAAAAGATCAGAATGATTAAAGCTCAGCATAGGTACCAAAGGAAGTCTTTCCTGCTCCCTCTCCCTCAGCTGCTAATGCCTTCCCTCCAAAAAAAATTTACCTTGTATTTATTTTGCACATATTTATCTATGTATATATTGTCTCCTTCAGTAAAATAGGAACTATTTCTGGTAAGGGCTGTTTAATTTCTGTATTACCAGTGTCTAGAATAGTACCTGAAATAGACAGGGGGCCTAATAAAAGCTCATCAACTAAAATCTGATTGATTACCTTTCAACAAGGAAAAAAAATAGTCAACAAGTATTTATTGAGTAATTACTATGTACCAGATACTAGGTATAAAAAGAAAAGCCCCCCCCAAAAAAGAAAGAAAAGTTCCCTTCTCAAAGAGCATACATTCTAATGGGGGAGATAATCTGTAAATATCTAGGTAAATACAAGATACATACAGAGTATAAGAAACTAGGGTATGAGCCATTGGGTGACTGGGAAAGGGCTTCTGCAAAAGATGGGATCTGAGCAAAGTGTTGAAGAATCCGAGGTAAAGGGGCAGAGTATTCCAGGCCTGAAAGACTTGGAGATGGGGGACAATTAGTCTGCACAAGAGTAATTTCTAAATTAAAATATTTTAAATTACAAAGAAATGATAGGGTGTGCATGAACAATATAAAGCTAAATAGATCCCAGGCTGATGAATTCAGAGGTTATATGGGTAGACGGCACTATCTTGTGAATAATTTAGGAAGGTTCCCACCAAATTGCACAACCTGTTAGAGAATCCTTCTCTTTACAGAAGGACTCAGAGCAGAGTTTTAACAGACTTTTACATTTGCTTGATGGTCTGTTTTAAACAAAACAGAGGAGCTCTGTGGGGCTGCCTCCTCTGGAGCTCAGCAGCACAGGACTTGAAAAACAACAGACAGATATAGTTAACTGAGAAAACAGTTCCTTGAGTTCTTGCCAGTCCTGAGACACCGTACTTCTGAAATGGTAAGAAAAAAAAGTCATGATGAAAAAGTGCCTGTATGTTAAATGAGAGTTCCACTTGACTTCCACGCATCCTCTACTCTGCACACAGGGGATATTCCATCTTGTATCTCTGTGCTTTTGCATTTGTTCGTCCCCATGCCTGGAATGCGCTCTTTTATCCATTTCTACCTCCCAGAATCCCTGCAAGGGAGATACCTGGAAAATGAACTTAATTTAGCAGGCCAAGGTCATCCACTGCATCCTGGGGCATTGCCTGTTGTCTTGACTCTTGTCTTGCCATTGACTTCGATGACTCTGGAACAGCAGGGTTGATGAATTTGCACAACTCTGCCTCACTTAAATCCAGTTCAAGAGCCAGTCGATCACCTCATGATGTCATTGGTCTTCTTCAGAAACAAAGGACCAATAACAACAATAGAATCCCTCTCTTCCTTCAAGGTGTAGCCCCAGCCCTATCTTTTAAACCAAGGATTCTTAACTTGGGGTCCATAGACTCCTCAGAGCTTTCAGGGGGTCTAAGAATCTGGAAGGAAAAAAATTACAGCTTTGTTTTCATTAACCTCTAACTGAAATTTAACATTGCCTTCAATTATTTAATAACATAACTTTGAGAAGGGATCCACAGGTTTTGCCAATTGCCAAAGGGGCTCATGACATAAAAAATGGAGCAGCTAGGTGATGCTGGGTCTAGAACTAGGAAGATCTGATTTCAAATCTAGTCTCAAACACCAACTGTGTGACCCAGGGAAAGTCACTTAAGCTCTTTCTACCTCAGTTTCCTCAACTGTAAAATGGAGTTACTAATAGCACCTACCTCCCAGGACTGCTGTGATGATCAAAGGAGATGCTATTTGTAGCCACAGAGCCTGGCACATAACAGAAACTTAATTGTTCCTTGTTTCCTCCTTCCCACACAAATACTTTTCCTAATCTGCCCATTCGCTAGTGTCCTCCTTCCCTATTTTATATTTATTTATTATTTATTTATCCATATATGATTACATATTTATGGGTTATTGTCTCCCTTATAGAATATAAACTTCTTGAGAGTAGGGATTGTTTTGTTTTTATATCTGTAACCCCAGTACCTTGTACAGAGCCTGGTACTGTTTAATAAGTGCTTGATGATTGATGCTGTCCTAAACATTACAAATTGCCATTACAAAGGGAGAAAATAGCTATAGAAGAAAGAAAAAAAAGTGAAACCACCCAAAATTGGTTTACTTCCATATTAAAATATGTGTTTTAATAAATTTAGTTGTAGATTCAAAGGGAGATAGGGAGGAATAATGGTTATTAAATCTAGTTTGCCAACTCTTTTTTTTAACCTGTCTAAATGGATACCCTCTAAACCACACTCCCACTTCATACCAGAAATTGAGGCCCTAGCTCGATAGGAAATTATTGTTATTACTGTGCAAATGAATACATTTTGCATTTTTTTAAAAAAATATCACTTCATACTAAACTATATTCCCCTCTTCTTTGGAGCTTAAAAATAGGGAGCCCCAGGAGTGGCCAGGTAGCACAGTGAGTAAGAGCACCGGCCCCAGAGTTGGGATGACCTGGAATCGAATCCAGGCTCAGATACTTAGCACCACACCCAGAAATAACTGGCCGTTTAACCTTGAGCAAGTTACTTAACCCCAATTGCTTTAAAATAAATAAATAAATAAATAAATAATAAAAAAAATAGGGACCCCCCCCCCCCAGCACTCAAGCCACTTCCAGCCCTCCCTCTCTCCTGTCATGGTAGCAGATGGACCTCTGAAACCCTTAGATATTTGGAACCTCTACTGTCTCCCATAAGAAAAAGAAACTTGAGATCCCATAGTCCTGAGAGTGAAGATTTGTCTTCCTTTCTGGCAGTATGGTATGAAGACAGAGCACTAGAAGACCTGGGTTTGAGTTCAGCCTCTGAATTGTATACCCATTTGGTATGGTTTCTCCCAACTCTATAGCAAGCCAATCATGATCAAGTCTCTTAATCTCTCCAAAATGCAGTTCTGAGCCTCATCTATAAGATGGACATAATAATAACTGTAGCACTGACTTTGGGGTAGTTATTGTGAAGTTCAAATGAGATTTTGTATATAAAGCACTATATACAATTCAGTTACCATTATTATTATTATCAATATTAATAGTGAAAAAAATGGGTTAAAGAACACTGGTCAAATAAATCTTGGTCTCTTTTCCAGGATTAAAGCCAAATGGGCATACCCACAGATTTTAGAGGAAATATGCTAATGAGTGTGGAAGGAAATAGAATTCACCTGTAGAGCTCACCACCTGACTGAACCAAATTATAAAGAACTATTCTAAAGCCATTCACACCAATGAAGAAAGCACCTAGTTTCACTCATTAGCATAGCTTTCGAACTTCATGTTTTTGCATTTGTATCCCAGAATTGAGCACAGTATTTGGCACATAATAAGCATTTAATAAATTATTTTTCATTCATTCATTCTTTTATTCATATTCAACCATAGCCTAAGGAAACCATAGATATTTTCCTCTTGTTTCTGTCACCATTTTCCTCAATATTTCTGTAGAAGTTTCATTTCTCTCCATGCTTGTAAATAATTGCAAAGCAAGAAAAGTGGAGAATGGTGCTAATTTACATAGAAAGTTGAAGTCACAATCATTACATAGGTTAAATATTATCTCTATGTCCTTTCATATGCCCCTCTCCATAACTTCCGTCAAACCTCTTTCCCCTCCCAGTTCTTTGACGTTTTCCTTCAACAACTGTCTTAAATGCATCCTTTCCAGAAAAGGGACAGATCTGATATGCCCTAGCATCTCAATGTAAACTCTTAGAATCTTCAGAAAGATGAAATAAAAGTAAAGAATCTGTGCAGTGGAACTTTTGCCTACAAGATAAGCCTTAAATCAAACCACCCAGATGACTTTATATGCAAACCCAACCATAATGATTTATTTCACATTTGTTCTGAGGTTTGACTAATCATCAACTGTGAAACACACTTAGAAATTGGAGCGCAGTAATTGGAGACTAGAATATGATGAAGTGAATGGTCTACCACTTAAAGGAGGAAACTTCTCTAAATTATAAATAATACACATTTAAAGGCAACAGCCTTTGGCTGATGATGGATGTTCACCCTTTTTTGTGCATCATAGTGAGTCATCATTGTAAAGAAGATACCTGTCTGGTCTGTTGAAGAAGGAAAAATCTGCACTTAATTGTTCTATAAAGATACCATTAATTGCACTTAGTGCCCTATTCCACAGATTCCACCCAGGAAAGAAGCAGGGGCCTCTGCGATCGTATTGCTATTGACATATTCTGCTTCCTTCCCCCTCCCAAAAAAGTTGTTTACCATAGCAGAAACAAGTATTGATTGATAGCAGCATAAGCAAGAAACACTGCTGGTTTCTGGGTAATAATGATCAGCACAAAAAGGTTAGCAGTGTGGTCAATAGGATGGCTTTCTGGATCAATGCAGATGCATGAACTGGTGTTGATGATACAGAGTGGAACAAAATGGATTGATGAAGGGGATAGGATAGCGGTTTATAGAACAGAATGTTCTCTCTGAGGAGTACCAGAGAGAAGAGAAAAAAGCAGCAGGTGGGAGAGTTCTCCTCTAGCCCCACCCAGAAGTAAAAGAGGTTTAGTGGTGGCTAATGGAAGCTCTTTGGAGGAAGAAAACATCATATTCGCTGCCTTTACTCAAAGGCACAAAACTCCATAGCTCGGTTTTCCTTATTTACATCCCTAAGCCTGCTTTGCATTTTTATGGAATCTCTGCATTTTGTATCTGCTGCCCTGCCTGGTTTTACATCCACAGAACAAATGCCCCTCCCAGGATAAACTCTTCACTTCTAAACTCCAATTCACTTGCATGTCTTGGCATCCCCACCCTGATGGCATGGTCCTCTTCAAGAACAAGGACAAACCGCAATGATGTAACTAACTCAAGCATTAACTGACACCATTTCATACCAGAAATTGAGGCCCTAGCTTGATAGGAAATTAGTGTTATTATTATGCAAATGAATACATTTTGCATTTTTAAAAAATCACTTCACACTAAACTAAACTTTATTCCCCTCTTCTTTGGAGCTTAAAAATAAGGACCCATGGGGTGGCTAGGTGGTGCAGTAGAGCACTGGCCCTGGAGTCAGGAGGATCTGAGTTCAAATCCGGCCTCAGACACTTAACACAAAAACTAGCCGTTTGACCTTGGGCAAGTTACTTAACCCCAATTGCCCTCCAAAAAGCAAATATATATATATGGAACCATCCAGCACTAAAGCCACTTCCAGCCCTCCCTCTCTCCTGTCATGGTAGCAGATGGACATCTGAAACCCTCAGATATTCGGAACTTCTACTGTCTCCTAAAAGAAAAAGAAACTTGAGGTCCCATAGCACTGAGAGCAAAGATTTGCTCTCCTTCCTGGCGGTGTGGTATGAAGACAGAGCCCTAGAAATATATGTAACAGTTGTTTTCCCCACTATCCAACACCTCCCCACCTCTACAAACTGTAGTCTACTTGAGAGCTGGGACAATTCCAGTTGATCTTTTTATCCCTAAGACCTGGCACGACATGTGACACATAGCAGGTTCTTGAATGCTTGTTGATTGTTTGATGGAATTAATCCACAGTTACTTGTTAACCTTCTTCTAAAGGATTTGTTACCCCTGCCCAAACTTATAAAAAAACAGACCGGAGAATTTCCTGAGAAGGAGAGCTTTCTTAAACATTGGTAGAGAGATTTTTTTTTCAGGTAGGTGAAAATAGCTACTAAACTTTTTGAGATGTATTAGAATAGAGGAAAGAACTAATGGTCTCTTACCTTCCCTTCTAAACCAAATTCTCTGACAATTCTTGGGCTTAGAATCATTTTTTAAAATATTACTTATGACTCCCCTCCCCAATCTAATTTAATTCAATATGCATCTTTCAAATGGCAAATGTATTATTTCACAAGTACATATCCTTCACAAAAGTCTCACTTGATGTCTAAGCATAGCACCAAAGAGGCAATGAATTCTCAAGGGTCATCCCAATGGAATACAGAATCCATCAGGTTCTACCAAATTAGAAGGAATTTGATAACGGATCTAGGCTGAGGACCAGCCTAATTAAATTCAAAGTTGCACATCACCAAATTGTCTGTGTGGGATTATGAATTTTCAGTTACAACAATTCCTGAAAACCATCTACTAAGGCATAAGGGGATAACAACCTGCACTGGTGGAAGTCACATGCCAAACCTTCAAAGTCACTAAATATTAATGCTGGGTATATATGAGGTTATCAAACCTACCATTCTGTGGACACAGGATTTTTTGGTTATCTTTTGTTTTTACATTGTTCATGTGACAAGATCTTTCAGGAAAAAATTATTTAATTCATTGGTTGCAAACTATCATAAAAGCTTTTCTTTTCGTTTGTTTCAAGTAATTGTCTCCAGAAAAGTCAAGAGACTTTTATGTGTAAAGTAGAATACATCTGAATTTCCACTAGTGTGCTGAATTCCATTGTTTTGCATTTCACAGCAGGAATCAAAGCCCAGAACCACTACTCTCCAGTGATGATCAATTCCTAACATCTAATCAAACATGCAAACTAACATCCTTTAAACAAAAGAAACATAATGCTAATTCAAAGATGCTCTAATTGTTCTTCATTGTTCCAGATAGTAGATATTTCATAGGCCATAATATATGTATCAATAAATACAGAATTCTAATTATTTAACCTTAAGATAATTTCCATCATGGTACACAAGGGGAAATCTATCAGCAGACATTTATTTATCTAAATAAACTCCGAGTGTATTTTTATATAAGTATACATGGCACGGTGTACAAGCTAGGTGGTACAATGGATACAATCCTGTGTCTGGAGGAAGCAAGATTCATCTTCCTGAATTGAAATATGGCCTCAGCCACTTTACTAGCTGTGTGACCCTTGGCAAGTCACTTAACCCTGTTGGCTTCAGTTTCCTCATCTGTAAAATGAACTGGAGAAGGAAATGGCAAACTGCTGCAGTATCCTTGCCAAAACAAAACAAAAACAAATGATGTCACAAAGAGTCAGACAACTGAAAAATGACCCCACAACAAAACATAGCACAGTAGATTCATATATTGCCATGGTAAACAGACTTATAGCGAGCACAAAGCAACCATTATTATTCTATAGTTTTAACCCTCAAAAGTATATGTGGCCCCCTCTCTCACGCAGGAGAGAGAAGTAAGAACTCAATGCTCTCAGGGTTATTTTTTCCATTTTTTAAATTTGTGTGTGTTTTCCATTTATTTAAATCATTCCAATATGAAGGACAACAGGCAAGCAAATCATGAAAATCCAAGTGAAATTTAAAAAAGCAAACTGACCTAAATAAAATAATTCTAATAATAAACTGAAACTACAGATATATTCCTACTTAATGTCATTGTTTCTGTGCAAAAATAGGTGAAATAATGATACAGGGGATTATTTCTTCACTGCATTGCCAAAAATTCAATTTGCATCTCAGGCAATCAGCCAAATGACAGTGCACTGAAAATTCTGGATGTTACGGAGGTGTTTACTTATTAAGTATTAATGATTCCATTGCAAAACAATGTTGATCTGGGGCAACACAAGTGGGTATGACTATACTAGGTAAACATGTCAACTTAATTACTTTATATTATATTCTTTATGTAATAGAAGTCTGTTTTTTGATGATCTATTCCTATTCACAGAAGATTCTCTGAAAGAACGTGTTCTTTTTTCAGTGGGGAAATGGAAAGAATATTATATCTGTAGTCAGAGAATTAAGGTTGAAGTCCCAAATCCAATACTGGTTTGCCTTGATAATGTCACCTCATTTCTTTCCTTGGATTTATTTATTTGTTGGCATTTTTGTTTTGTTTTGTTTGGCATTTTTGTTTTGAGGGGTATGGTATGTGTGTGTGTGTGTGTGTTTGAATGTTTTGTCACTGGGTCTTCCTATTTTATCCATGTTGGAAATACAGAGTACAGTCATGGGATCAGCTACAATAGTAATTGGCATGGAGATTTTTATTTTATTTTATTGCTTTTTGGAGAGCAAATGGAGTTAAGTGACTTGCCCAAGGTCACAGGCTAGTTTTTGTGTTAAGTGTCTGAGGCCAAATTTGAACTCAGGTCCTCCTGACTCCAGGGCCAGTGCTCTATTCACTGCACCACCTAGCCACCCCAACATGGAGATTTTTAACCCATTCTGTTTTTCCAACCTGAGCCAGTTCGCTCTTCCTCGGTCATCCTTATGGCCCTCACCTTCTGGGGGCTCACTGTACTGGTGTAGACCTAGAGCAGACACCAGCTTGGTTTTAGCCCTTCTTCAACTCAGAACTCCTGAACTCCAGCAATCCACTAATTTCAGCCTCCTTAACAGCAGGAGCTATAGCTATGTGCTTCTGTGTCTAGTCCTCTCTTCATTCTTATAATAATAACCAGCATTTAGATAGTGCTTTAAGGTTTGCAAAGCACTTTACTAAATGTGTCATCTCATTTGGTTCTTATCTTTAAACTGAGACATTTGTACTATATTGTCTTTGGGAGTCATTTCAGCTCTAAATCTATGTATTTATAAAGCATTTATAAGCTGAGAAAGATGACTGTTTTGTAAGAAGCAACAATAATATGTTGTTAAACATTAGTAAAAGTTCATCCCAAAATCTTCTCCAGGAAATTTCACCAACTGCATGACTAAATATGGAGGCAAAAAGTACTTGATCTCACAGTACTTGACCTTCCTGGGTCATGACTTCAAGAACTTTGTCCCCCAATTTGCCCCAGATTTCCTTCCTTTGGTTATCATAGAACTTCAAATTCTCAAACTTCTCTCCCCCCTGGCAGAAATTGCCAGTGACAGGAAGTCTCAGTATTTCAAAATCTCACTCTCCAAACTGGTAGTCATCCCATGATCCTACTATTACAACCTTGCCAGCTCCATTTCCCTAAGGTCTTATAGCCCATCTATGGCATTCGAAGAGATTTAATCTGGATTTCTGATAGACAATCAAAAATAACTTATAGTTGACTATTTAAGAAAGACTTCCTATCTTATAATAAAGTAATTCTTCATTGTGTTGATTAATCTAACACATTCTTCAGACATAGCTTCTGAAAGAGATCCAGAAAAAAAGAATACTACTCTGAAGTAATCATTCATGTTGAAAATTCAATTGACTCATCGGTTTTTATCAATATGGTTTCCCCAATCCTCCAAAGTATATATTCAGTCCCTGCTCTTTATATTATTCCAATACCACAGAGGTTCTGAGCCTTTTTTGCCCCTTTGGGGGTATGGTGAAGCCTATAGACCCTTTCTCAGAATAATGTATTTAAATGCATAAAACAAAATACATAGGATTGTAAAAAGAAAAGGGATAGGAAAATATAATTACCATAATATTTTTTATAAGAATAAGATCATGGACCCAATGTTAACAACCCCTGCAAAAGAGTATCTACTTGAAAGGCAAATGGAGATAGTTTTTCCCCAGATTCTAGATTTCAAAATCATAAAGAAAGAGAGCTCGTGAAATTTCCCTTAGTTTTAAGACCAGTTGTCTGTTTTATAAGTGTCTGAAGACAGGTTTCTATGACAAACTTAGAAGAAGATGTAACTTACAAAAAAAAAATCAACCAAACCATACTTTTCCTTCTACTGTTTTTGTCAGTTCCTCCTCTCTTAGTCTTCAGTAGGCTGAGGAACACAGATCCCAAGTATGGTGAACCTAAGGGACTCAACACCAACATGAAGCAGCATAGGGAAGCATATAGAGTTTCACAGAACCCATAAACCCAAAGAACACTAGAGATACCTTGGAATGAAACTTTACTATAGGTCTAGAATCTGAATTTAGCAAAGTATTGATGAAACACCTACTACATTCAAATTAAATTCAAAGCAATAAATATCATCTGCTTACTATGTGCAAGGCACTAGACAAGGTGCTAGAGATAAAAGACAAATAACAAAAAAACTGCTCCTGCCCTCAAGGAGCTTATATTCTACTAGGAAATATAAACAAATAAATACAAGATATGGCAAGGAGGGAGGGAACGCTAATAATGTGAGATCAGGAAAAGCTTTGCTTTTGGCACCTAGGGTGATCTTCTAAGGCATCTGCAAGATGGAAATGAGGAGCAAGAACATTCCAGGCATGCAGGATAGCTCATGTGGAGATGGTAGATTGAGTCCACAGGTTAGTAAGCAGTTCAGTTTGGTTGAAAAATAGTTTGTGGAAGGGAGTCACGTGAAATAAGTATGGAAAGGTAAGTTGAAGTCATATTGTAAAAGGCTTAAATCCCAGGCTGAGGAGTCCAGGAAGCATTGAGGAGCTACTGACAGTTCTTAAAGAGGGGTGTTCCAAGGATAATAGGTGGAAGGAGCCTGAGGGATCATTTAGTCCGCCCCTCATTTTACAGAGGAGGAAAATGAGGCTTGTAGAGGCTTGCCCCAAGACCACATAGCTAGAGCTAGAGTCAATGGCAGAACTAAGATTCCAATGGATATCCGGTGACTCCAGGCTCAATACACTTTCCATTTAGCACCACCATGGTGGCTAACACAGAGATACAAGTCACTCACCCTAAGGAGCTCACCATCTGTGTGACAAGATGGCTCAAGCACATATGAAATAGTTAATCATTCACAGAAGGATGCATATAAGGGCCAAAATGACAAGTTAATCAGTCAGTGCTAGCTAGAAGTTTGGAAAGAGGGCTCAATATGGAACTCTACGTTCTGGGCTTTACAGTAGAACAGGAGGTTTCATGAAGGAGGTGAAATCTAAGAGGACAGGATGAGATTTCCAACCAGGACAAATCTTAACTTGTAGACCCAAGGTGGACTAAGAATCACTTCTACCCTTCCTACCACTCCCTCTCCAACCCTCAACACACACCCAGAAGCTTGCACTGATTTACTTGGATTTCCTCTGGTTGATCTGTATGTAGATAAATGGAAAGTTAGGACAAAGACCAGTTTATATGGCTAAGCACTTTATCTTCATCATTAAACATCTCATGAAGGTACATACTCGTTCAGACCTTTACTTATATCTAGCCATAATCAGATCTCTAAGTCACTAATTTCACTGCACAATTTCCTACATATGATTTTTCTTTAAAATTTAAGTTCCAAATTCTCTCCCTACCTCCTGCCCCTCTCCCACTAGGCAAGCAATAGAATATTAATTATACATTTGAAGTCATGTAAAACATTTTTCCATATTAGCCATGTTGCAAAAAACAAAAGCAAGAAAAATACATAAAATGAAAAATTAGGCTTCATTCTGTACTCAAAGTTCATTAGTTTTCTCTCAGAAGGTGGATAGCATTTTTCCTTATAGATTCTTTAGAATTATCTTAGATCATTGTCTTGATCAGAGTAGCTAAGTGTTTCATGGTTGATCATCATTACAACATTACTCTTATTGTGGGTTCTTCCGGTTCTGCTCACTTCACTTTGCATTAGTTGATATGTCACCTCAGATTTTTCTAAAACCATCCTTTTCATCACTTCTTATGGCATAATTGTAACCCATCACAATTATATACCACAATTTGTCCAGTCATTTCCCAGTTGATGGATATTCTCTCAATTTCTAATTCTGTACCACCATAAAAGGAGTTGCTAAAAATATTTTTGTTGGAAATCGGTCCTTTCCCCTTTTCTTTGATTTCTTCCTACATTTCTTTGTCTATTTCTCCCCTCTTCCTCTACCTTTAATCCTCTAGGTTCAGCCCCATTGCATTCCTCATGCATATATACACCAAGCTCAAAAAATACAAATGCATCTTACACTATGTTTAATTTCTTGCTGCAGCACTATAGTGATGGAATGAAAAAAAGAATTTTCAAAACAAACTTTTCTTTAAGATCATAAAACTACTTCATTTTATTTTTATCATTCTATAAATAAAATTTATATTATAACTTCAGTTTTTACATCACTTTAATTTCCAAATATGTCCCTCTCACCTCCTGAAAGAGTCATCCCTTATAATTTAAAAAAAAGGAGGGGGAGATAGTTCAGCAAAACCAAGTCTGCAAATAAATGCAATATTCTATACTCGGTCTTCCACCTATGAAAAAAAGAGAGAAAAACAAAGTTTCTCTTCTTTTTCAAGTTTAGGGTTGGTTTTTATAATTCTACAACATTCATTTTCATTTTGTCATTGATATTTTTTCCAATTAAATTGTTGCAGTTCATCATATATATATATTGTTTTCCTGGTTTTGCTTTCTTGACTGCATCAGTTCACATAAGTTTGCTTCTCTGCGTTCTTCATATCTGTAACTTTATGGTGCACTAATATCCTGTTATATCCAGTGACCATAGTTTATTCAGTCATTCCCCAATCGATAATCATCTACTCCGTTTCCAATTCTTTTCTATTACAAAAAGTGACACTATAAATATTTTAGTGAATATGTGAGCTTTCTACTTTTGACCTCTTTGGGCCACACACCTCACTGTGAGATGAAAGGATACAATCATTTTAGTTACTTTTCAGCGTTATTTCATATTACTTTCCAGAATGACTGGACTAGCTCAGAGGTCTTTATCCAGAATTCCTCCAACATTTATGATTCCCATCTTTTGCCATATTTTCAAATTCCCTGGATATGAGATGAAACCTCAGAATTGTTCTGATTTGCAAGAGCCTTTTTAATGCTGATTTAATCTTTCATATGGTTATGATCTTTCTTTTGAAAACTGTTTATATCCTTTGACCACTCAAAGAAATGCTTTCAAAATTACTTCAGTTGTGCATGCTGACCTGGAGTTGGAAAATACACATGACTTAGAGATTAATTTCTAGGAAAGGCAACATAATGTAGTGGAGAGAGCACTAACTTTAAAGGCAGAAGACCTTGAAGTGATGTAATGCAACTCCTCATATCATAGATGAAGAAACAGAAATTCTGAAATAGAAAATGACCCACCCAAGGTCACACAGGTAATAAGTGACAGGGCCAAAATTGCAAATGATGTCCTATGAGGATTTTGTATTTCATCCTACAAGCAATAGGAAGTCACTAAAGATCTAAAAAGAAGGAGTGAAAGGTGACACATTTGGATCTATGCTTTAAGGCAACTTTTGGGGTGATGAATTGGAGAAGAAAGACTGGAAGCATGGAAATCAAATAAAAGGCTATTTAATGGTCCAGGCAAGAACTGATGAGGACCTGAATTAGACCAGAGGCTGAGTGCATGGACAGAAGGAGACATAATAATTCACGAAATAGGAAACTAGTGGTTCTAATATAATTTACCTTCCCAAAATACTAAACTAAGAATTTAGGTATAATTTGAATGGATTCTCCATTTGACAAGAGAGAGGAACTTAATGGCTTACATGGACAATGGAAAGAAGTAAACTGTTGCTTACCATCAAGCTTTCCAGTATTCATGAGACAACTGAGATTCTAAGTTCAATATTATAATTTAAAAGATTCATAATATGACAGTCTGGAGAGAAGGAGAGAGGGGAGAGATGTCCTAGCCATTGTCTTTTTGGTCTTCTTGTTGTTGTCATTGTGCAGTGAATAGAGCACTGGCCCTGGAGTCAGGAGGACCTGAGTTCAAATCCAGCCTCAGACATTTAACACTTTATTAAATGCTACCTTAAAAAAGAATAAAAATTGAATCATGGGATTTCAAGTATGTATGGGTGGGGTTTTGCTGGGGGGGGATGGGGGATGGTAAATATTCCTTTCCACGGCTCCCCAAATCACACTATCCAGGTAGTGAGTCACTTTTTCTTCTTATTCTATGTAGCAGACCCCAAATATTTGATTCTAGCTTCTATAGCTATGGGCAGCTAGTGGCATAGTGTATAGAGTACCAGGTCTAGAGTCAGGAAGACTCATCTTCCTGAGTTCAAATTTGGACTCAGACACTTATCAGCTGTGTGAGCCTCAGTAAGTCACTTAACCCTGTTTGCCTCAATTTCCTCATCTGCCAAATGAGCTGCAGAAGGAAATGGAAAACCATTTCAGTATCTTTGCCAAGAAAACCCCAAATGGAGTAATGAAGACAACTGCACAACGACATTTAACACTTATTAGCCATGTGACTTTGGGCAAGTCACTTAACCCCAATTGCCCTGCTTTTCCCCCTTCAAAAAGCAAAACAAAAAAAATCATTCCCTTTTGGGGCAGCTAGGTGGCACAGTGAATAGAGCACTGCCCTCGGAGTCAGGAGGACCTGAATTCAAATCCAGCCTCAGACATTTAACATTTACTAGCTGTGTGACCTTTGGCAAGTCACTTAACCCCAATTGCCCTGCCTTTCCCCCTCCAAAAAGATCAAAAGCAAATTTTTTAAATTAAAAATTATTCAGGATTCCAAAGAGCTTTTGTTTATATGAACTATTTAGGTGGATAGATACAAAGAGATAGAAATTATTATTCATTTTAGAAATTAAAACATGTTTATATTGTTATAAAGATAATTTTTACCTCCAGGACCCCTGAGAGGGTCTCAGCGACCATACTTTTGAGAACAACCACCTCAGACCTTGAGATTTACCAAATGATTTTCCAGGATCCTCAAAATGTTTAGAAAAAAAATTAAAAGGAGAACTCTCACAAGGAAAAGGACCGTTAATGCGGAAGGCAAAACAGTGGGCCATGTTACGTTAACAAAGAGCCAGAGAATGACAGTGACTAAGCAGAAAATCAAAGGCCAAAAAAAAGGGGAAAAAAGAACATTATAAATAATAAAAAAGCATCATGAATAAAATAATATCATGCATAGACACATACTACAAACAACTTGAAGGAGAGGAAGAACAAAGAAAAGTAACGGTAAAGATCCAGGACGACAGGAAATCCTTCCATCTAAAGAAGAAGGAAAACAAACAGCAAACCCAGAGAGAGAAATAGTCAGCTCACTTAAGGGAGGAAGGAAGGAACTGCTTCATCTGCATAAGGGGCAGCAACTTTTTGGTTTTTTCCCTGAGATAGCTTAAATAAGACATTTCTAACCTCTTTATTTTACAGATATAAAAGCTATGAATAGTTCAGTCCTCATCTTCCCACCAGCCTCTACTACATCCAAATGTGCTGATGTGTTCTTTATGTGACGAGCCCCATAAGGACCTATGGTTTCATATGTAATGTTTAGCAGACACTGACAGCACTGACAATAGCAACCATTCATAGCTATGGATGTTGGTGTTTTCGTCCATTTGTCTTCATTACTCTGTTTGGGGTTTTCTTGGCAAAGATACTGAAATGGTTTTCCATTTCCTTCTGCAGCTCATTTGACAGATGAGGAAATTGAGGCAAACAGGGCTAAGTGACTTGCCCAGGGTCACACAGCTAGTAAGTATCTGAGTCCAGATTTGACCTCAGGAAGAGTCTTCCTGACTCTAGACCTGGTACTCTATACACTATGCCACTAGCTGCCCATAGCTATAGAAGCCAGAATCAAATATTTGGAGTCTACTAGATAGAATAGGAAGAAAAGGTGACTCCCTACCCAGATGGTGTGATTTGGGGAGCCATGGAAAGAAATATTTACCATCCCCCATCCCCCCCAGCAAAACCTCACCCATACATATTTGAAATCCCAAGATTAAATTTTTATTCCTTTTTAAGGTAGCATGAAGCTCTGAAAAGAATATTTGCTCTGGAGTTAGCAGACCTTGGTTCAAATGCTGCCTCTGATACTTACTACCCGTGTGACCACTGGTTTACCTGTGTGATCACATAACCTCCCTTGACTTACTTGTCTCTGTAAAATGAGGGGTTTGGACAAGATGGCCCCTGGGGTCTTTTCTAACGCTCTATCTATGACATTATTTCAAATCCTGGCCCTGTTGCTAACTGCATGGGCCTAAGCAAGTCACCTTCTCTGGGTCTGCTTGATCTACAAAGCAAGGAGTCTGGGATCAATGGTCCTTATGTTCCCTAGCAGTTTTAAATCTCCTTCTTCACATCCAGAGACATAACCAGAGCCACATCTAGGGTGGCCCAACTGAGGCAGGGAATTTGCCTCTCCAGGAAATTTTAAAAGTACTTGGCAATCAGACTTTGGAAGGGCTGGTGTGCCAAGGCCCCTGAGGAAGGCCAAATTCCAAAAATCTGGCTGAAAGAATGCTAGATCTGGGTTACAGCCCCTACTCTAACTCTGCTTCCCTGTCCCCCCTTTTCTATAAAGTGGGATGGGGAGAGGGGATTGGACAAAATGCTTTTAAATTTCTCTCCAGATCTGACAGTCTGTCAGTCTATGAGGTCTGGCTTTCTTTTGCCTCCACCCCAGGCCAGTTCAAATTTCAGCAAGAGATGAATAAGGTTCATCTTCTCTCTCTGGGGCCTCATTTTACTCTTCTGTAAAATGAAATGGTTGGGTCAGCTGATCCAGATCTAAAATAATACTGGGAGGGTTTGAGGGGGATTGATTTCAAACTCTCTTTCAGCCCTCTCCTCAAAAACATCTATGTTAATTATACCCACTCTGCCCCCAACTCCAGTTATCAGGCTTCTGGAATGCCAATTATGAAGGAACAACTGACCCAATTATCAAAAATAAAATAAGAAGCAATGAAATAGTCCAATTCCTTTTGGACAGACTTCATAGCAATAGTATTCTAAGGTCTCTATATCCCCCAATAAGGAGGTATACACACACACACACACACACACACACACACACACACACACACACACA